>NC_057350.1:156810482-157418440 GCF_016509475.1 Prionailurus bengalensis | reverse complement strand
TTTTAAATTATAATACTCCAAAGCCAAAAAAACATACAGGCCTCGAAACATTTACTGCTTTCAATGATCTTCCATATTCTTCATCATTCCTAACTATTAGTAACTACACATGATATATGCCCTCTCTCAGAATTTACCCTACCTGATGTATCTTTGATTTTGCAGCTTCTATTAGGGCTCCACTTTCAGCTTTGTGATTAGATCCGTCTTTGTTGGTGTTGTTACCAGTCTGTAGGGTGGTGAAACAGAGTTAACGGAAATTAAATTCTTTTTTGCCATAATTTGAATCAGTGATTTCCAAGCATGCTAATCTGAATCACTTAGAGAGCATTTCCAAACTTCAGAATCCAGACATTCAGGTGTAATAGTCTGGAGTAATAGGCAACTTTTTTTTTTTTTTTCTTAAGGAAACTCTACTTTTGAGAAGCTTGCACTGAGCATAATGATAGCCAGGTTTAAAAAGCACAGATATTACTCAAGCAAAACTTGAGGTTATCCTTCTGGAACCCAGAACAGACCATGTCGTTCCCTTCTTAAAAATTTTCTCTGGTATAAACACTGGCAACATCATACCCTAGATTCCTAGCAGTGTTCAAAAGCCTTCACAATGAGACCCATTATTTGAGTTGCCAATCTTGTCTCCTGATCTCCACTGACTTTTCAGGTATACTATGCATTTGAGGTTGCTGGAAATTCCTCCAATATCCACTCTCACCTCTGTGCGGTTTTCTCTGCCACGACGGTTACCCTGCTCCAGCCTGCTGCTTCTGTCTACTCAAACCAAATCCTTCAAGGCCTAAATCAAACATCCAAACTTCCTTCCCCACCTTCCTCCCAGCCCCTGGACAGATGCTCCCCAGCTTTCTCCTCCCACACACTGGAGTTCCTGGAAAAGCGAAAACGTTTTCATTTTTGTCACTTTAATAGCTAGTAGAGGACACAAGCATCTGTTGAACAGAACTGCATTTTCTCAACTCTTATCAGTACTGAATATAAAAACAAAGTATTTTACCACACAGTGTTTAGGAATAATGCTAAGATGATTTAACCAAATTCTTTTTTTTTTCAGTATTTTTTTAACGTTTATTTATTTTTTTTTAATTTTTTTTTTTTCAAAGTTTATTTATTTTTGGGACAGAGAGAGACAGAGCATGAACAGGGGAGGGGCAGAGAGAGAGGGAGACACAGAATCGGAAACAGGCTCCAGGCTCTGAGCCATCAGCCCAGAGCCCGACGCGGGGCTCGAACTCACAGACCGTGAGATCGTGACCTGGCTGAAGTCGGAGGCTTAACCGACTGCGCCACCCAGGCGCCCCAACGTTTATTTATTTTTGAGAGAGAGAGCGCGCGTGCGAGCGGGGCAGAGGCAGAGAGAGAGAGGGAGACGGAATCCAAAGCGGGCTCCAGGCTCCAACCTGTCAACACAGAGCCCGACGCAGGGCTCAAACCTACAAACCGTGAGATCATGACCCAAGCCAAAGTCGGATGCTTAACCAACTCAGCCACCCAGGCGCCCCTGAAGTATTCCTACCAAGTCCCTTATCAGAATATGTCATAAATGTGCATTCTTTCTAAAGAACTTTCATGATGAAATATTTTCTAGTGAAAGCTGCCTGTTTATCCAGCTTTGGGGTTTCTATTGTCTTAATTCTAATCTTTACTTTCTGTAAAATTAGTATCTCACACATGCCAAGATGCTAACATACTGAGACCCTCACAAGACTCTGGTAGGAATGTAAAATTGTGTGACATTTTCAGCCTCTGTACAACAGGCTGGCAGTTCCTCCTAAGATTAAACACAGAATTACCATACAATCCAGCAATTCCACTCTTGGACATGTACCCAAGAGAAATGAAAACATGCCGCCACAAAAACTTGTACACAAATGTTCACAGTAGCATCATTTATATCACCAAATGTGGAAAACAACCCAGATGACCATCATCTGATGGATAAAAACTGTGGCAAATTGATACAATGGAGTATGATCTGGCCATAAAAAGCAAAGAAATATACATGCTACAACCTGGTCAACTTTGAAAGTATCAAACTAAGTGAAAGAAACCAATCACAAAAGGCCACATATTATATGACTGCATTTATATGAAATGGCCAGGATAGTCCAAATTCACAAAAATAGAAAGTACATCAGGGGCACCTGGGTGGCTCAGTCGGTTAAGTGTCTGACTCTTGGTTTTGGCTCCGGTCACCATCTCATAGTTCAGGAATTTGAGCCCTGCATCATGCTCCCCTCTGGCAGCACAGAGCCTGCTTGGATTCTCTCTCTCTCGCTCTCTCTCTCTGCCCCTCCCCGCTTCCTCTTTTTTGCAAAATAAATAAACTTAAAAAAAAAAAAAAAGATTTGTGGTTGCCAGGGGCTGGGGGAAGGGGAAAAGAAAAAGTGCTAACCGGGTACGGGGTTCCTTTTTGGGGTGATGAAAATGTACACAGTGGTGATGCTTGTACAACTCAGTAAGGATACTAAAAACCACTGAATTATACACTTTAAAAAGGTAAATTTTGTGGATGCGAATTATATTTACCTTTGCTTTTTTTTAGGTCATTAATCAAAAAAAATTTTTTTTTAGTTAAATAGGCTCCATGCCCAATGTGGAGCTCAAATTCATGATCCTGAGACCATGAGCCACACACTCTACCAACTGAGCCAGCCAGACTGCCCTCATTAATAAAAAATTTAACTCATCTGTCTCTCCCTACGTAGCCTGTGGGCCACCTGAGGGTAGGCATAATTCTTTTGATTTTCATTTATTAAAAAAATTTTCATAAACAACAACAAAATAAGCTGTAACAAAAAAGATTTTTTTGAGGTATAATTGACATGTAACATTATGTTTTAGGTCTACAACATAACAATGAGATATCTGTATCAAGTGTGAAATAAAGAAGTCTAGCTAGGGGCGCCTGCGTGGCTCAGTCAGTTAAGTGTCTGACTTCAGCTCAGGTCATGATCTCAAGGTTCACAAGTTCGAGCCCCGCGTTAGGCTCTGTGCTGACAGCTCAGAGCCTGGAACCTGCTTCAGATACTGTGTCTCCTTCTCTCTCTGTCCCACCCCTGCTCACACTCTCTGTCTCTCAAAAATAAATAACATTGCAAGGAAAAAAAAATAAGTCTAGTTAAAACATCCATCACTAGACTGTACAATTACAAAGGTCTCTTTCTTGTGCTGAGGACTTTGAATATCTACTCTCTTATCAACTTTCAAATATGTTATACAGTATTATTAATGATAGCCACCATCCTGTATAATGAGTTACATTTCAATAAAGCTGTTAAAATATTTAATAACCATAAATTTTAATCTGATCACCTTACAACACTCACCTCATTCTTCCCATTTTTGTTATTGTTACCCTGTGAAATCATTTTTTCTAGGACAGCAAGAAGATGCAAAGCTTTCTCAGCTTGATAGGTTAATATATATAGGTCTACAAGCAAAAAACACACTGCTTGGGCAAATTTTTCTTCTGGGGGAAAAAAAACAAGAAAAGAAAAGTTACAATCCAAAGTAAAGCAAACATTTCTGACCACTCCTCTCCCCAGATTCCTAAAGAGCAAAGCCTAAATCTTTATTTTTGTTTTGTTTTTTGTTTTTAAATGTTTATTTATGTTTCAGAGAGAATGAGAGAGAGGGCGGGCGGACATGTGTGGGAAAGGGGCAGAGAGAGAAGGAGACAGAGTATCCAAAGTGGGCTCGGTGCTCTCAGACCAGGGGTCAAACTCATGAACCGTGAGATCATAACCTGAGCCAAAGTCAGGCACTTGACTGACTGAGCCACCCGGGCACCCCCTAAGTCTCTTTATTTAAATGTGTGCTCATCCCCCAGAGCCATGAAGGGAAGCAACCTGCAATACCAACAATGCGATTGCAGTATTCTCCATCTGAAGGCCTCCCGTCGCTGGGTTTCTACCAGCTGATCCTTCTTTGGCAAAATATCTACCAACACACCAAATGAGGAGAATCACTTCAGGTAGAAGGAAACCTCAATTCCTGTACCTGCTCAGCTACTTACTGGATATGTTACCTCTATATATCAGCGAGCTAATTTTTACACCTCAGCTGGCTGACCTGTAAAATGGGGTGAATACTTCACCTGCTTGAAGGCAGGGGAGTGAACCAGGTGATCTCTTGAGGTTCCTTCCAACTCTAACAAGGACTTCAAAGGAAGAAGGGCCCAATGAAGAGAGAAAGGGTAACCTGGCATGTCATAATACTATTTTCTTTTCCTTTCAAAAGAGAAGATAAAAGGAAAAATAAGATCTAAAAAAGGATGCCAAAATCAAGACCAGAAAAATTTAAAAGCCCTTAAGAGCCTTTTAACAAGTCTTCCCGATTCCATTCTTGTTCTTACAGAGCAGCCGGAGTGGAATCAATTGAAAACTAGAATCAACATGGTTGATGCACAAAGGTCATATATCTCTACGGGTTTCACACCACTCTTTTTAAGTTTATTTATTTTGAGAGAGAGAGAGAGAGAGAGAGAGAGAGAGACAGAGAGAGAGAGAGAGAGAGAGAAAGCGCGAGCACTGTCAGCAGAGAGCCTAATGCAGGGCTCGATTCCAGGACCCTGGGATCACGACCTGAGCCTAAACCAAGAGTTGGACACTCAATTGACTAAGCCAACCGGGCACCCATCCCACCACTACTCTTAAAACACTAAGTCCTTGGGGCACCTGGGTGGCTCAGTCGGTTAAGCGTCCGACTTTAGCTCAGGTCGTGATCTCATGATCCGTGATGTGGAGACCCACATCGGGCTCTGTGCCTGGAGCCCGCTTCGGATTCTGTGTCTCCCTCTCTCTCTGCCCCTCCCCCACTCACACTCTGTCACTCTCAAAAATAAAAACATTAAAAAAAAATTTAAAAAAACAACGAAAACATTAAGTCCTTACCCAGGCCAGGCCACAGGACTTCACCTGTTCCTTACCCTGCTGCCTCTGACGTCACCTGCTACTGTTCTCCCCACCTGGCTCCAGGTCAACGACCTGCTGTTTCTCTCACTCGGCAAACTCAAGCTCATCTCAGATGCTCTGTACACAGTATCACCTCTGGCTGGAATGCCTTCCCCTCAAGAGTCATGGGGCTCACCTCCTCTCCTCACTCAGGTCTCTTTTCAAATGCTGTCTTACCCCAGGCCTTCCTCGATTGCCTCACCTAAAAACAGCGTTCCCAGTCCAGCTCTATCCTCTTACCGATTTTAGCTTTTCTTCATGGCATTTGGCTACCTCACAATACAAACTTACTGTGTCGCTCTCTCGCGCGTTAGAATATAAGCTTAACGAGAGTAAAGGCTCTCTGTTTCAGTCACTACATTATCTTCAGAACCCGGAACAGTTTGGGTCCACCATGTATGTTCAATAAATACATGCTGTGTGAAGAACCAAGCAGCAAAGTTTTTAAAAATAACAATAACAATTTTCAAAGAAAGAAGAAAAATGGATCTGAATTCTGCCTCGGTGGCTTTATTCCACTTGGCCACCGTACAGAGGAACAAGATTTCATGAACGGTTCCCGAAATTCTAACAACCAGCTTCGTAGGGGTGCCTGGCTGGCAAGGTCAGTGCAGTGTGCGACTCCTGATTTTGGGGTCACATGTTCAAGCCCCACATCAGGTGTAGAGATTACTTAAAAAAAAAAAAAAAAAAAGCTTTAGAGAAAAATACATCTGAGGGGGCGTCTGGGTGGCTTAGTTGGTCGAGAGTCCCACTCTTGATTTTGGCTCAGGTCAGGCATGATCTCACAGTATGTGAGATCAAGCCCCGAGCTGGGCTCTGAGCTGACAGCACAGAGCCTGTTTGAGATTTTTCTCTCTCTCTCCCTCTCTCTCTGTTCCTCCCCAGTTCATATGTGTGCGCACTCTCTCCAAAAATAAATTTAAAAAGAAAAATCCATCTGTGTCATCCTGGAGGTATAATTCTGATTTCCAGCTTTACAGAAAAAGGAACTGGCCGCTGTTTATACCATCTTCAGCACGGGCATCTCTCCTGCCCAATCTGTCCAGCCACCATGCCCTCAGGACGGAGGAAGAGAGGAGCACCTTGAAAATGCCTCCCTGGAGCCACAGGAAACAGCCACTCAACCAGCTGACAGCAAAAGGGGACCCTGTAACTCTTCCCAAAGCCCCACAGAGGAGCCACCACACTCTGCTTCTTATCCTGCGGGAACCACATTAGCAATCAGGTGTTTATAAATCAAGAACTGGCATTAGTGTTTTGAATTTAAAAGAAAGTAACCTGAAGAAAAAGACAAAAACATGGTCACATTGAAATCTGACTGCTTGTGGGCTGGAAACAAACAGCCCTCTCTAACAACCACCTCCTGGATCTGGCTTCGCTGCCTTGTTTGCTCCCTCTTTTTTCCCTTGCCCGTACCTTTCTTACTACGCTTACTCAAGGCTAGTAACTGCAAGATAATCGCGACACCAAAACAGAGTCTGTACTATCTACTCCACGGATTACCCACGAAACTGTCAGGGGGGCAACAGACAGGAAGATACCAGGCTGTCCGCTAACATCCCCACTCTTCACACACCGCTCAATAAAGAACGGATCAGGTACACGAAGCTGTGTTCACACAGCAAAGAAAAAAACAAAAAGCACGAAGTCTTTCCAATTAGCAACCTCATTTCTGATCACAATTTGCAAAAATCGAGGGGTAGGAGTGGGGAGGAAATGGGAGAAGAAAACCTGGGTTCATCTAAAAGCAATGTCATTCTTACCTTTTTTATCTTTAGTGGCTAAACCTGGACACAGCCTTTTTCCTTCTTTATCTTTTTTTAATTAATTTTTTTTTTTTTAATGTTTATTCATTTTAGAGACAGAGAGAGACAGAGCATGAATGGGGGAAGGTCAGAGAGACAGGGAGACACAGAATGTGAAACAGGCTCCAGGCTCTGAGCCCTCAGCCCAGAGCCCGACGCGGGGCCCGACCTCACGCAAGATCACGCGAGATCACGACCTGAGCCGAAGTCGGCCGCCCAACCGACTGAGCCACCCAGGCGCCCCTCCTTCTTTCTTTAAATAGAGGCATGTGATTCCTTGATTTGACTGGGTAAGAAACTACCAGAGCCCCCTCTGAGTATGACAGGGAAGTTCTGGACTTGAGAGAACATACCAAAAGGTTCTATGAACTGGTAGAGCTTTTCACCAACTGCTATGGCCTCTGAGTACTGCCGCAGATGATACAGAAAGACTGCCTGATTGTAATACAACATGCTGTTCTCCACGTCGTCTAAGCCATCCATTTCTTCGACAGCTGAGTGGACCTAGGAAACAGTCAGCCAGGATATGTTCTCAAAACAGTAAGAAATAAACAGAAATGAAAGAAGCTATGCGAGTAAACGGGAACACAGGCCAACATTTCTCACTCTGGATTTTTCCACATTTTCAACAGAACTTCCAGATTTTAATTATTCTTACTAAAAATTACTTTATTAATAATAAAATTCCATTAAGTAAAACATTTTCATGGGACTTTATGTAGACAAGGCAAGGCAAGTCTGTTCCTTGGCACTGTGAAGAACGTCTCAACTGCCAACATGGCTTTTGAACTGGTTCCCCACTTTGTAGCCTCCTTGGGAGCGAGCAAAACTCAAAACAATCTTTCCCATGTGCACTATGTTACGCACTCACTATGTATACATAAGCTTGATTCCATTTTGTAAAAACTAAACTAAAACTTAAACATTAACAAACAGCTAACTACTTAACTATGGGCCAGACCTGCTACAGTAAACATTTTCCAGAGAATATCTCATTTAATCTTTACAATACCTCAAGAACATAGACATTATCATTCCCATTTTATAAATAAGAAGACCAGCACAAAAAGCTTAACTATCTTGCCCAAGGCCTTATAGCTAGGAAGTATATTTTCTGAATTTCCTCTTACGTTCAGGTTTTGTTCCCATAACTTAAAGAAAGCAGATTTTTTATTTTATTTGAAATTTTTTTCTCACGTTTGAGAGACAGCACATGCACACACAAACAAGCACAAGCGGGGAATGGGCAGAGAGAGAAAGAGAATCCCAATCAGGATCTGCACTGTCAGCACAGAGATGGATGCAGGTCTCAATCCCACGAACCATGAAGTCGTGACATGACCTAAGCCAAAATCAAGAGCTAGACACGTAACTGACTTGAGCCACCCAGGAGCTCTTAAAAAAATAGAATCTTTAAATAAACAACAAAAATAGGCTATTGATGGCTTTACTAAAAACACTAACATCTACATCTGATACCAGAAGAAAAAAAAATAAGTTTGCATTGTATTATTTTTTAAATTTCTTTTTATAAGTTTATTTATTTTAAGAGTGAGAAAGCACAAGTTGGGGAGGGACAGAGAGAGAAAGAGAGAATCCAAAGCAGACTCTGCTCTGTCAGTGCACAGCCCGATGTGGGGCTCAGATGCTTAACTGACTGAGCCACCCAGGGGCCCCCACACTCTGCGTTTTAAAGCTAATGACTACCTGCTTATCCCCTCCCTAAGTTATTGCAGTAGGCTTGCAAATTTTAATAAAGTTTCATAGCCATTCTGTACTTTCATGTAATACCCAAAGCTGGAATTAGTATTAAAACTAATCTTTCTTTGTCACTATGAAGATTGGAATAAGTTACCGAGCAATGTTAAGTAATTAATTCTAAGACTGACGTTCCCCTACATTAAGCAGTGGAACTTTGATATACATGATGAACTTAACGTTTTGCTAATGACAAGGTACCAGAAGTTTCAGGACACATAGTGATCTGTAATCAGACATCTGCAGACTTCAGTCATAACGCGTAAGCCTGACAGGGAGGTGCAAATGTTACCAACTGGTCCTCTGACCAACAGCACGTGCATCTCAGTGAATTTGGAGCTTCTGTATAATCTTCACTTACCAAGTCACTATCTTCCAATGATTAAAAATAGTCTCTGTAGAGAAAACTCAATTTCCAGAGAAAGACAATACTTCTTGGTAGTAATGTAATGCAGAGAGAATGAGCTAAGAAAGGGTTAATTCTTAGCCAGAAAGGAGGGTTTTGGACAAATTAAGGAATTTTGGATTCAAAAAGGATTGAACTTATGACATATATAACCGCCACACTTTCTGTGATTCACGGAAAACATGAACTTGTTTGGCTCTAGCCAAAACAAAAACTATTCGTTAAATGAGATAAAGCATAACAGAAGTGGAATGGGTTGAAAAGGTATGTATGTAGGGGCGCCTGGGTGGCGCAGTCGGTTAAGCGTCCGACTTCAGCCAGGTCACGATCTCGCGGTCCGTGAGTTCGAGCCCCGCGTCAGGCTCTGGGCTGATGGCTCAGAGCCTGGAGCCTGTTTCCAATTCTGTGTCTCCCTCTCTCTCTGCCCCTCCCCCGTTCATGCTCTGTCTCTCTCTGTCCCAAAAATAAATAAACGTTGAAAAAAAAAAAAAATTTTTAAAAAAAGAAAAGGTATGTATGTAAATATGCCCAGGGCATAGGACCTTGAACAGAAGTATGATTTAGAGAAAAGTTAGGAGACACGGGTATAAACACTTCTAGGAAACACAAGACAGTGGATTGCATGAGGAATATTACTGAACCAGCCTTATTAAGAATCAAGGCTGGTGAAGGGTGCCTGGTTGGCTCAGTTGGTTAAGCGTTTGACTTCAGCTCAGGTCATGATCTCATGGTTCGTGACTTCAAGTTTCATGTCGGGCTCTGTGCTGACAGCTTAGAGCCTGGAGTCTGCTTCAGATTCTGAGTCTCCCTCTCTCTCTTCCCCTCCCCCACTCAAGCTCTGTCCCTCAAACATTAAAAAAAAAAATAAAAAACAAAAAGGTGGATCATTGTTTAAAAAAAAAGAAAAACAGGGGTGCCTGGGTGGCGCAGTTGGTTAAGCGTCGGACTTCAGCCAGGTCACGATCTCGCGGCCCGTGAGTTCGAGCCCCGCGTCAGGCTCTGGGCTGATGGCTCAGAGCCTGGAGCCTGTCTCCGATTCTGTATCTCCCTCTCTCTCTGCCCCTCCCCCGTTCATGCTCTGTCTCTCTCTGTCCCCAAAATAAATAAATGTTGAAAAAAAAATTAAAAAAAAAAAAAAAAAAAAAAAAAAAAACAACCTCTGATTCTTGATTTTGGCTTAGGTCATGATCTCATGGTTCCTGGGATGAGCCCTGCATAGGGCTCTGCCCTGACAGGGCGGAGCCTGCTTGGGATTCTCTCTCATATCTGTCTCTCTCTCTCAAAATAAATAAATAAACATTAAAAAAAAAAGGCTGGTGAAAGGATTTTAAAAAGCAGTTTTCTTGGCTTAACAGGAAGCTTGCAAGAGTCTCTTTCTTATTCTAAAAAGGTTTTGGGCAAGGGCACCTGGGTGGCTCAGCTGGTTGGGCTTCCGACTTCGGCTCAGGTCATGATCTCACAGTCTGTGAGTTCAAGCCCCACATCGTGCTCTGTGCTGACAGCTCAGAGCCTGGAACCTGCTTCAGATTCTGCATCTCCCTCTCTCTCTGCTTCTACCCTGCTCATGCTCTCTCTCTGTCTCAAAAATAAACAAGAACATTAAAAAATTAAGAAAAAAAAAAAAGGTTTTGGGCAGTGCATCTGGATTGCTCGTCAGTTAAGCATCTGATTCTTGATTTCAACTCAGGTCATGATCTCAAGGTTCGTGAGTCTGAGCCCCAGGTCAGGTTCTGCACTGACAATATGGAGCCTGCTTGGAATTCTGTGTCCCTCTCTTTCTGCCTCTCTCTCAAAAATAAACAAACATTTTTTTAAAAAATTAAAGGAATAAAAAAATAAAAAAGATTTTGGGGCACCTGGCTGGCTTCGTTGGTAGAGCATGAGACTCCTGATCTCAGGGTTGTGAGTTCGAACTTCACATTGGGTGTAGAGATCACTTACAATCTATAAGAAAAACTCAGGGTGCCTGGGCAGCTCAGTTGGTTAAGCGGCTGACTTCGGCTCAGGTCACGATCTCACGGTTTGTCAGTTCAAGTCACATATCGGGCTAGCTGCTGTCAGTACAGAGCCCACTTGGGACTCTCTGTCCCCCAGTCTCTCTGCCCCTCCCCAGCTTGCTTGCTCTCTCTCTCTCTCTCTCAAAATAAATAAAGTAATTTTAAAAAGTGTTAAAAATAAAAAGAGTCAGAAGGTCTGGGGGTGCTTGGATGGCTCAGTCCTTAGAGCATGCAACACTTGACCTTGGATTGTAAGTTTGAATCCCACATGTACAGTTTACTTAAAAAACAAACAAAAAAAAGCCTGAAGGTCTGGTTTGAATCTTGGTCCTACTTTTCCTGGCCACATAGATTAAAATCATTAGGCTCTCTGAACCCCAGTTTTACAACTGCAATTACAAGGACCTATCTCAAGGGTTGAATATGAGAACTATAGGAGATAAAACATAAAACGCATTTAATATGGAATTTGGAATCACGTGAGAGTTTGATAAATATTGGCCATTTTTCTTTCTTTTTTTTTCAATGTTTATTTATTTATTTTTGGGACAGAGAGAGACAGAGCATGAACGGGGGAGGGTCAAAGAGAGAGGGAGACACAGAATCGGAAACAGGCTCCAGGCTCCGAGCCATCAGCCCAGAGCCCGACGCGGGGCTGGAACTCACGGACCGCGAGATCGTGACCTGGCTGAAGTCGGACGCTTAACCGACTGCGCCACCCAGGCGCCCCTCTTTTTTTTTTTTTTTTTAAGTTATCTCTACGCCCAACATGAGGCTTAAACTCCCAACCCTGAGATCAAGATTGATCCAGCCAGTAAATTACTTCACTCCTGTAATCAGAAAGAGCCTGAACGGGTTATTTATTTCTAACAATACCATGCATAGGGTGATACTGTAGAGTATCTTTACTCCCCCCCAAAATTACAAAGAATCTGGAGGGGTCACTTATTTCTAACTAGGTCACATTTTAGGGTGATACTCTACTGCATAATGGTACCCAGGAACACAGGACAGGGGCTCAAAAAGGTCTCAAGACCTTGAAGCAGTTCAGAGGCACAGGCCCTAGAGTCAAAGGAGACTGGGTTCATGGAGCTGTTTTCGTTTAAGAGCTTTGTGTCTTTGGACAATTTACACCAGCTATCTGTACCTCAGCTTTCCCATCTGTAAAATGAGAAACCTCGTAGTGGCTGCTTTATAGGACTGCTGGAAAGAGTGAGATGCTGCATGCACAGTTCTCAGCAGGGCCCTATTACACAGTAGGCAACAAATGTCTGCTACCCGATCCTACCATCATCGTCATCTTCGTTGGCCCTCTTGACTACCAAAGCTCTAACCCTGTGATGGGAGAGATGTTGCTGTTACGACCGATGACCGAGGCAGGCACCAAACCATATATAAATCAGGATATCTTCTGTTTAATCAATTAACATCTCCTGATCCAAAATGCTAAAACAATCTCACATTATTATCATCAGATCTTTGCAGTCACAAGAAAGATAATCTCAGCAGCTAAGCTTCTTCATAGATTTCCACTTTAATTTTCCTTCAAAATTCCAAAGCTCATTCAAATTTGTAGGTTAGTCTATTCTGTTCAAATTAGAAAATAAAATTACACAACATACGTTTCATTTCCTGGAATAATAATTTTATACAAATAAAACTAATGCAAGTTGTTTTAGACACATTAGAAGTTGTGCTGCCAATAACAGACAAGTCATATTAATTTTCCTTAAGTATTTTTACTTCACAATTCAGAGAATATCACAACATTTTTATAGCTAAATTCATTTGTGTATCACCTGATTCTTCAGTTGGTTAAGTGTTTGTCTCAAACTGTCTGTTGTCATTTGGTTACTTTTAAAAAACTCAGCCACTGCTGTATTCAAAATTATTTTATAATCATCTTTGTTCACTTCTTGTAGGCAGGCAAGGTGTTGCAGACAGGCATCATAATTTCCAGCCTAAAACAAACCAACAAAAAAAACACACACACAGACAAAATTACCTATTACCTTTAAAACTAAGACATTCATTTCCAAATACGTTTCATTCGTCTCTATTTGGAAAACTTTAAAAAGACAGATCTAATTCCCCAAGTATACTAATTAAAGTCACTGAATGAAACAATATTCATGTCAATTAAGAAACTGGTATATGTCAATTATATCTCAATAAAGCTAGAAATTACAGATATTTATTTCTCAAGACTCACACTCTAACACCAGTATGTGTATAAGTCATACATAGACACGTAAGTGTATCATATACCTATGTACATGTATAAAACCACATCACACACACACACACACACACACACGTATATAGGTATATATTGCTAGCACGGTATAACAGCTGAGGCTAGCCCAAGAAAGGTAATATGATTTAATTTCTAATAAATATGCTCTGAATACCCAAGTATCAAATTCTTCTGCTTACATGTATGTAACCTGATAGTCAAATAAGGTTTTCTTTCATATCGTTTAACATCAGAAAAGTTAAAGTTTTGACAAGAAACTTCTGGGGTTCCATTTTAAAGAACATGCAAGAAAGAGCACCGAACAAAGAAGTGAACTGAAAAGACTGACCCATATAATTACAAATCTAAGTTTAAAAGACTGAAAAAAAAATAACACTGTAAGAGTCAACACGTTTATGAAACACAAAAACTTGGGAATGGCTCGAACTACTCCCATTCCTTTTACCATATTTAAACTCCCAGTGTTTAAAAAATTTAAATAAAACCTACTCTCTAAACTTAATTCTTGAGTTATTACAGAACAAAAGTTACAAATTTAGAAATTCATTGTGAAAAGATTCATATTCGACAGATCCTAAAAACGGAAGCCAAAGAAACCGCTGCTCACTGTGAAAGCCTGGAAAGCACTGGTGGACAACTCCTTCTCTTGATCGGTGATCCCAGAGGACTGACGCGTCCCTTCATGTTTCTCTGCTCCCTGATCTGCAAGCACACAAGTTTTGCAGTTCTTTAGAAATGAAGTTGTACAGTGAGTGTGCCCCTGGTTTTCTTCCTGTCTTCTTCCTAATGAAGTTGCTATCGTTAGGGCGCTCTCAATTACCATGACTTATCAGTGTTATAAGGAGTTAGAAGTCACTCCTCCAGACACTGAAAGAAACCTTTCCCTTAGCCATGGTCTGGCCCAATGAAAACCCACCGCCACGTATGGAAGAATCACAGCTCTGTCCATCAGGACTGAGAATGTTGCATTCACTCAAAACATATTAGATCTGCCCCCGAGCAATCTATACCAAAGTCCCACATATTCAAGAAACTATGCCAGGCTCTGGAGACACAAGAAGATTATAAATGCATACACAATACCTTCAAAAAGGTTACAATCCAGCTGGAATATAATAACATTTAACAATTAGAAAACTACGTTGCTAAGAACTCATAGTTAATTTCCAGGCCAAGAATGCTTTCATAGGCTTAGAAATCCAAAAGCCAACATTAACACATTTAAAAAGCTTCCTTGGGGGGGACTGGGTGGCTCAGTCGGTTAAGCGTCCGACTTCAGCTCAGGTCATGATCTCGTGGTCCATGAGTTTGAGCCCGGCATTGGGCTCTGTGCTGACCGCTCAGAGCCTGGAGCCTGCTTCAGATTCTGTGTCTCTGTCTCTCTCTGCCTCTTCCCTGGTTGTGCTGTCTCTCAAAAATAAATAAACATTAAAAAGAAACTTTTTCTTAAAGCTTCCTTAACATGGTTAAATATCTATATACAATCTTTTTTCCCAGAAGTCTATTTTATTAAATTTTAATTTTAATTAATTTATTTTTTAATGTTTATTTGGGGGAGGAGGAGCTAAGAGAGAGGAGGACGGAGGATCCGAAGTGGCTCTGCACGGACAGCAGCAAGCCGATGCAGGACTCGAACCCACGAACCATGAGCCGAAGTTGGACACTCAACCGACTGAGCCACCCAGGCACCCCTAATTTTTGACAGAGGATGCAAGTGGGAAAGGAGGGCAGAGAGAAAGAGAGAATCCCAAGCAGGATCCACACTGAGCGCTGAGCCCAGCAGGGGGCTTGATCCCATGACCCTGGGATCATGACCTGAGTCGAAATCAAGAGTTGGACGTTCAACCCACCGAGCCACCCAGGTGCCCCAAGTATCCATATACACTCTAAGATTAATGATTCCTGCCCCACAATTTTGTATTTTCAAAATTAATTTTTTATTTGAAAACAGAATTCCAAAATAAGCATAAAAATCTCTGCTAAATCAAGTCTAAAACTACTCCAGTTCACTACTCTTAACTGCTCTGACAAATGCTTCAAAAAAATACTTTTTAACGAAAGCATCATCGATCCCAACTTTGCATGATGCGGTCACATGGTCTCAGCTCTTCTTGTCTCGACTAAGCCTCATCTATATATTGTGGCAGATGATTTTGGGGACAGGGACTGGCAGAAATCATGCTTTTCCTTAGGATTTGGGGCCTTGATGTCAGAGAAGTAACAAGAAGCTAAACCATGAAATCACACTCTGGAGACAACAGAGTTTCCTCTGTAGAGTTACATAGCAGTAGCCATAAAACATAGTTCCCATTCCACACTAAGAAACAAACCTGAGCTTTTGAAATTTTTTAAAGGAAAGAACTGGCAACAAAGTTATAAAAGTTAATAGGAATAAATACTTCCAGGTAACCACATCTACAGAGCCAAAAAAAAAAAAAAAAAAATTCAGCATCTAGTACATCAAGGGACCATAAAGAATGTTAAATCCTTTAACTCCATGTTTGAACAGATTTCAAAATCTTTCAGCCGTTTTCACATTTATTCAATGCCATAATAATAATTAAGCACTGGGAATGGGAACGGCAGGAAGGGGAGGAAAGAGACAGTGCCTTGAAAGCTACAGCAAACTGTAATGCTGATTATTTTAACTTCATTTAATCTCAAATCGATCACAACATTTCTTGCTTTGCTCTGAGGTACTGAGCTCAAAATACAACTTGTACTTAATAAAGATCAGTCTTTAGGGGTGCCTGGGTGGCTCAGTCGGTTAAGCATCCGACCTCGGCTGTCACGATCTCACGGTCCATGGGTTCGAGCCCCGCATCGGGCTCTGTGGTGACAGCTCAGAGCCTGGAGCCTGCTTCAGATTCTGTGTCTCCCTCTCTGTCTGCCCCTTCCCTGCTTGGGTTCTGTCTCTCTGTCTCAAAAATAAACAAACATTAAAAAAAAAAAAAAGATAAAGATCAGTCTTTAGAAACGGTCTTTTACTATTTGAAAATTTTCCCACTTAGAAAACTTTCTTTTGATTTAAAAAACTAACAAACAAACAAACAAAAAACACAAGGGTACCTGGGTGCCTCAATAGGGTAAGTGTCTGACTTTGGCTCAGGTCATGACCTCACAGTTCCTGCGTTAGACCACCGCCTTGGGCTCTGTGCTCAGAGTCTGGAGCCTCCTTCAGTTCTGTCTCCCTCTCTCTCTGCCCCTTCCCCACTCATACTCTCTCTCTCTCTCTCAAAATAACATTAATTTTTTTTTTTAAAAAAGGACATTCTCCTACATAACCAACTAAAATGGTCACACTAAGAAAAGTAACAATAAATCAATAATATCATCTAACAAACAATTTCCCTGATTGTTCTAAGAAGTATCTTATCACTGTATTTTTCCCTCCCAATCCGGGTATCAATCAAGGCTCACATATTTCCCTTAAACAGCTTTTGTTTCTCTTACTCCAGAGCACTTCCTCACCTTCTGCTGCTCCTCAAGTCACCACTTGTTTTAAAGTCTAAGCTGGGGCACCTGCGTGGCTCAGCCGCTTAAGCCTCCAGCTCTTGGTTTTGGCTCAGGCCATGATCTCATGGTTAGTAAGATGAAGCCAAGCTGACAGCACGGAGCCTGCGTGGGATTCTCTCTCTCCTTCTCTCTCTGCCCCTCCCCCTGCTCATGTGCTGTCTCAAAATAGAGAGAAAGAAACTTAAAAAAATAAATAAATAAAGAGTCTAAGATAGTTACCTTGTAGAATGTTCCATATTCTGGGTTTATCTGATTGTTTCCTCATGCATTTAGTCTAACATTTATGGCAAGAATATTATATATGGGATAATAAATATCAGTCATTTTTAACATTAATTTTTTTGAGAGACAGAGAATGGCGGGGGGCAAAGGGAGGTAGGTAGGGAGAATCTTAAGCAGGGCCCACACCCCAGAGCAGAGCCTGAGAGAATGGGGTGGGGGGTGGGCAGAGGGAGGGAGGGAAAATCTTAAGCAGGGCCCACACCCCAGAGCAGAGCCTGACGAGGGCTCCATCTCACAACCATGAGATCACAACCTGAGCGGAAGTCAAGAGTCGGACACTTAACCAACTGAGCCACCCACGTGCCCCAACATTTTAATTTTGTTTAAAAAATCTGCCTTTTGTTTTAAAAAGGTGACTTTTATGTTTCAGTCATCTCCCAAAGAATATTCTGGCTTTTTCAGTTTTACTCACCAACAAAAGCCCCACGCACCATTAACGGAATACCAACGGAAAGCATAAATAGGATGCATGGGCTGCAAACACAGGTACGTGAGGGTGATGCCATTGTTGACGACTCAGAATAACAAATTCATCAGACTATCAAAGTCTCACAATATTTGAATTTATTTACACAAGAGTTTTTTTCAGATAGAATTGTCGCTCCAGCCTGGAATCTAAAGACCTCCAAAGCTTGAACCGAGGTTAAAAAAAAAACGGAGATAAGAAAGCCCTTTTTGGAGTTATTGGGAGGCTTCACCGAGAATATACGTGAAGTGATGAGAATGTATCCGGCCGAGTAGGTCCCCCTATGTGGCATGGCGGTGCAGACTTTATTGTTCCAACACACAGATGGGACCCGGGAGCACGGGGAGGTAGAGCCAATACCTGGAACTGAAGTAAGAGGACCAAAACTCTCGTGCCACTTCTGAAATTACACAGTTGATACACAAGTGGAACTGGGGCAAATATCAGTTTTCCTAGTTACTAAAGAGCATCTGTATTAGATGGCTTTTAGGGTGCCCTCCAAGTCAGAAATTCAGCAACCCCAAACAAGCTTCTATAAAGCAGTGGATACGTCTGTGCACAAAGCAACACGATCCAACTCAAGTAGCAATGGAAGACAAATCTCCAAGTGGGGAGGTAGGGCAGATCATCTTGTCCCCCAGATTTACGACTCAATAATTCCTACAAACACTACCCTCGCCATCACCGCAAGCTTCCCAGAAGACAGTGTTCATTCCTTAACCTTGACCGTGAAGAAACGCACAACACTCGCCTGAGAGTCGTTTTTTTTTTTTTTTTTAACTGTGACAGTATGGCTTGAATATAATAAATTCAGGCCATACATCCAATTAATAAATAGCTGAGAGACCATAAGGGTCAAGCACCATTCTAAGTGCAAGGGATCGACACATGAGCCACACAGACAGGGCTCCCGCACTTGAGAAACTCAGAGGTTCCTTGCGGAGATAAGATGCAAACCCGTGATTCCGGGTGTGACTAATGCCATGGCAATAACAAGGGCTGTGAGAGGGCACAGAGATGGCAAGTGAGGTCGGACCTAACTCAGAAGTCAGGTATGGGAAGTCCTGAGGAAACAGGGCTCCAAATGTAAGCTGCTTGCAGCTTTGAAACAACCACCACTCCTTCCGGCCCCGGCTACACCAAGTTCTAGCTTGAGATACTATCTGCGCCTCCCTTCTACACCACCTGCGACTTCTCCGCAATTGTAACAATAAAGCTAACACGCTTTGAGGGCTCACAAGGTGTTAGGCAAGTAAGCACCTCAAACAGGGTAACTCATCTAATCTTCAAAGCAAGCTCTCAGGAGGGGCTTCTTTCTGGGTGTGTAAGGAGTCATTCAACTATGTACATTCATGATGTGGGCATTTTTTTTTTTAACATTCCAAACACAGTACAGAAATACAAAATGCTTCGTGAATTTGCGTGTCCTCCTGCACGGGGGTGGTGCTAATCTCTGCACTGTTCCTATTTTAGTATATGTGCTGCCGAAGCAAACACAATGTGGGCATTTTTGAAACTATCTAGAAACCTATATTCCAGGAGCGTTCCAAAGAACCAGTCATGCACAGAGCTGACTCTGGGAGCCCTGGCCTGGTACATCCTGGCCGTCAGTAAAGATTCCCAACTGCCCTCTCTCAAGAGGGCAACACGGTGCAACGAAAACTGTACAAACCTCGGAATCAGTCACATCTTCAGTCGGCCTCCCCTTGGCCACCTAAACTCTCTGCTTACAGATGCTAAGTAAGTACTGGCTCTCTCCCCTTCCTTCTGGCAAAACAACCAACAATTCTGGCAGTTTCAAAAACGGACATATATATATGTATGTATACACACACACACACACACACACACACACACACACACACACACACAATTCTGCGCTCTAAACATACAATTAACAGTGAAAACAGCTTTAGCATGACTTGATTATGGAACGGCCTTTAGATCACTGTCAAATCCCCGGTAGACGGCACAGTCTTGAGAATCGCCACTTAACATCAAGAACAAAACATAACCTGTGCTAAGTGAACTTATCTAAGACTTAGATCTGCCCTACAAAAAAAAAAAAAAAAGTATTCTGGTATCTGGGTCTTTCACAAGTGTTACTTCTGATACAGTTAGCAGACAAAGGGCGCCTGGCTTGCTCAGTAGGAACAGCACGCAGCTCTGGATCTCAGCGCCGTGAGTCCGGGTCCGACACTGGGTGTAGAGACTACTTACATAAAACTTAAAAAATTATATAAAATGAAACAGGAAAAAAAGTTAGCAGATAAATTAAGATTTCGCTTCTACTTCAGCATACAGATAAATAAGAATTGAGTCCTTATGGGGGGAGGAAAGCTAACAGTTTATTGGAGAAAAGTTTAAAAGGACATCGTTAAACAGTTTTTTCTTTAGAAAGCCAAACAATGAGTTATTGTTAACCCAACTGTTTACACAATACATCTGTTTTGCAAAATTTTCAGGTGCACAAGAACAGTAAGGAGCCATTACTTTTAAATGTGTAAAAATGGGACCCAGGATTTCAAAGCTCCAGAAAGAATGAGTTTAGATTAAAGCAGAACACTATACCGCATATGTATCTGTCATAAAATTTTAACAATGAATACAAAACTTTAAAAACGTTTAGGAAAACCAGAGTGTTTAAAACATTTATCTTCCCTCCCAAGGAAGTGCATTAAATTTAGACCAAATGTCAAAATTTCTTAGTTTGCCATCGAGTTCTCCCCGCAGCTTCTTCTAAAATGTATGCTCTCGGGGCACCTGGGAGACTCAGTCAGCTAAGCGTCTGACACTGAGCTCAGGGGACAGCTGAGACGGAGCCCCGTGCCGGGCTCTATGCTGGCAGCGCTAAGCCTGCTTGGGATTCTCTCTCTCCCGCTCTCTCTGCCCCTCCACCGCTCACACATGCACGTCTTCTCTCTCAAAATAAATAAATGAACTTTAAGAAATAAAAAAATCATAAAAAATAAGATACACCGTCTCTAGGTTACTTTTTAAGTTTTTTTTAAGTTTATTCATTCATTCTGAGAGAGACTGAGAGAGCACACAAGCTGGAGAAGGGTGGAGGGAGAGAATCCCAAGCAGGCTTGGTCGTCCACACTGAGCCGGTCGAGGGGCTCGATCCCACGAACCCTGAGATCACAAACTGAGCCGAAATCAAGAGTCGGATGCTTAACCGACTGAGCCACCCAGGCACCCCTCTAGGTTACATTCTTTGACAGGCCCAACTGCCAAAAAGTGATTTATAAATACTGTAAAGCAAGGGGAAATACCCAACAAGTCAGCAACGCACTGAAGAGTTTAGGCTTCTACTCTGCATCATCGTTACCCTCTAGGAACTATAAAAGTCTCCTATAATCTTCCTGAGAAAGAGAAGCCAGCTTGAAGATAAACAAACTAGACTCTAAGGCTTACAAGAGAGTCTGAAATTCCCATTTCTACAGACGTTTTGGAGAACAGAGCTCAAGAAACAGCCTTTTACCAGTTAACCATTATTTTATCTGCATTTTAACTTCAAGATAAAACTGTGAAACAAAAACACTCCAATGGGATCACTATTTTTGTTTTCTTTGTTATCTTTCTCTACTTTTCAAGTTTCCTATAAGGCATGGGTGTTATTTTTGTAGTCAGGTTTTTAAAACCTAGATTATTTGTGACTGCGGAGTTCTTACCGGAAAGAGTCTGCACATAATTCCACAACATGTCTTTATTTGTCCAAAAGTAGTCTCCGTTGCCGATTGTAAGAGAAAATGGCCCTTCATCCTTAAACCTGACTTTCCTTCTACTCTGGCCTAACGAACATGGCTGAGCTTCTAGGCGTACAGGGCTCTTAGGCACACAAACCCGGACACCCTTTAAGCCAACAGGCTTCATTTTGAACCAAACAATTGCCTTTAGGTCTGAACTAAGTCGAAAAGAAACACACTGCTTTTTCAAAACTGAAAAGTCAGTTAACTGAACGCACAGATACATTCCAATACAGAATGCTAACAATTCAAATCTGACTGCAGGAGGTTCTTCCACACAAGCTACCTTTTCAAAATATAGCTCAATGATTTTCAAGAAAGGACATTTTTTCCTAAGGAAAAAATAATGTTAAGGCCTAAGGAAACCCACTGGTACACTCACAAAATAGTGCTGATTCCTTTGTGAAGGCAAGTTTTAAAAAAGGACGCCATCCAAAAGAAAAATAATTCACATCTGCCAAGGTCACCATAAAGTTCACACACCCTGTGTGGTTTCCTATCACTTGGACAAGCGTCTCTGATTTATCAAAACCCTATATATAACAGCTGATTAGTATACAGCTCAGAGAAACACTATGTGACCAGCACTGCCTCAGACTTGAGCACTCTGTCCAGCACTACAGAAATAAAGGAAGAGAATATCAACGATCAGTAACAACATGCTTTGGGGAAGACAGACAAAGCAGATCTCTACCACTGCTGAGTTATCTTGGTTTTTATTTTTAATGTTTTTTAATGTCTATTATTTACTTTTTTAACGTTTATTTATTTTTGAGACAGAGACAGAGCATGAACGGGGGAGGGTCAGAGAGAGACGGAGACACAGGATCCGAAACAGGCTCCAGGCTCTGAGCTGTCAGCACAGAGCCCGACGCGGGGCTTGAACTCACGGACCGTGAGATCATGACCTGAGCCGAAGTCGGACGCTCAACCGACTGAGCCACCCAGGCGCCCCTAATGTTTATTATTTTTGAGAGAGAGAGAGAGAGAGAGACAGATCGTGAATGGGGGGAGGGGCAGAGAGAGAGAGGGAGACACAGAATCCAAAGCAGACTCCAGGCTCTCAGCTGTCGGCACAGAGCCCGAAGCAGGGCTCAAACTCACAAACCGTAAGATCATGACCTGAGCCGAAGTCCAACGCTAAACCGACTGAGCCACCCAGGCGCCCAAGATTTATTTGTTAAGTAATCTCTGCACCCAACCTGGGGCTCGAACTCACAACCCCAAGATCAAGAGCTGCATGCTCCACTGAATGAGCCAGCCAGATGCCCCTGCTGAGGAGTATGTTTTTATTTTTGTATCTGAGACTAGTATTTATTTATTTGCTTTTTTTTTTTAATCTTCATTTATTTTTGAGAGAGAGACAGAGTATGAGTAGGGGAGGGGCAGAGAGAAAGAGGGAAACACGGACTTGGAAACAGGCTGCAGGTTCTGAGCTGTCAGCACAGAGCCTGATGTGGGGATCGAACTCACAAACCAGAGATCCTGACCTGAGCCGAAGTCAGACCCTCAACCACCGAGCCACCCAGGTACCCCTCTATTTGCTTGTTTTTTTTTTGTTTTTTTTTTTTTTTTTTAATTTTTTTTTTTCAACGTTTATTTATTTTTGGGACAGAGAGAGACAGAGCATGAACGGGGGAGGGGCAGAGAGAGAGGGAGACACAGAATCGGAAACAGGCTCCAGGCTCTGAGCCATCAGCCCAGAGCCTGACGCGGGGCTCGAACTCACGGACCGAGAGATCGTGACCTGGCTGAAGTCGGACGCTTAACCGACTGCGCCACCCAGGCGCCCCTATTTGCTTGTTTTTGAGAGTAGTTTTTATATACAGAAAAGAGACCGTTTTTTAAATATTAATACTTGATTTATTAATGTTACAAATTCAGAAAGTGTAGATTTTCCTCAAACTTTTATATTCAACTTAGACTTTTCTAAGATTTTATTTTTTATAATATTTTAAAGTTTATTTATTTTGAAAGAGAGCAAAAGCGCGTGCGCGAACAGGGGAGGGGCACAGAGAGAATCCCAAGCCGACTCTGCAGGGCCAGCACAGAGCCTGACATGGGGCTCAAACTCATGAAACTGTGAAATCATGACCTGAGCTGAAATCAAGACTTGGACGTTCAACTGACTAAACCACCCAGGTGCCCTTAAGATTTTATTTTTAGGGGCGCCTGGGTGGCTCAGTCAGTTTAGCTATCCGACTTCGACTCAGGTCATGATCTCGCGGTTTGTGGGTTCAAGCCCCGCGTCCGGCTCTGTGTTAATAGCTCAGAGCCTGAAGCCTGCTTCGGATTCTGTGTCTCCCTCTCTCTCTGCCCCTCCTCCGCTTGTGTTCTGTCTCTCTCTCAAAAATGAATAAATGTAAAAACAAAATTTTTTTAAAAATTAAAGAAAAAAAAGATTTTATTTTTAAGTCATCTCTTTACCCAATGTGGGGCTCAAAGTCACGATTGGAGATCAAGAGTCTCATGCTCCTCTGAGTGAGCCAGCCAGGAGTCCCTCAACTTAGACGTTCTATTTGGAGTTCTAATTTTAAAGGGATGTGATGAACGTTTGATCGCCTTTACAACGTTAAACACTCTTCAGACATAAAATTTTAACTACCTTAAATATTTCATACATTCAATTTTAAGTACAGTTGACTTAAAAAGATAATTTTCTGAGAACTTAAATCTAAAAATTAAACTTATGAAAATAGTGACTGAGGTATTCTTTAATATCCATGCAATAATATAGTTAAAATTAAAATGAAAGTTCACAAGTATAAATCAACTATTCACTCAACTATACATTTAAAATTGGAGAAGCACCTGGTTGGCTCAGTTGGTTAAGCATCCGACTCTTGGTTTTGGCTCAGGTCACGATCTCACGGTTTGTGAGATCAAGCCCCACATTGGGCTCTGTGCCGACAGCACAGAGTCTGCTTGGGATTCTGTTTCTCTCTGCCCCTCTCCTGCTTGCACTCTTTCTCTCTCAAAATAAAGTAATAAAAAAAAAAAATTGGAATCCTAAGACCAATGTATTACTCTAAATTCCTAAACATTAACAACACTTAAAAGCATGAAATGTAGGTCACTATTACATCAACTCCTTATCCTAAAAACTAGTAAATGCAAAGGATGAGTTTTCAAGTTTTTAACATTTAACATGCCTTTCTGGGAAGAATTATAGTTCATCCCCAGATAATTAATACAGGAGAGCTGTTCTTTGCAGAATATCAGCAAATAAATGTCAGCAGCAATGGAACTAGAAAAAGTACCACCTTGCAGCCCCCCCCCCCATGAGCCCCCCCAGACACAACTGGCCACCAATGGTGGATGTTTATATTATTCTAAATTATGATCCATTAGATCACTTCTAATTATAACTGGAAAAAGATGTTCCTATCACTACCTCACCAAATTGACCAAACTTGGCATCACCAATGGTGGACAAATCGAAACTGACATCATGTAGTGTATATAAAGTATACAGAATCACCTAAAAATATACAAATATGGTAAATCTAAATCTAACCAAGCCTGAGAAGTAACTTTCAGTTCACAGAAAATATAGAAGACAAGGACCAAGGACAAGGATACCAGGAAGAAACAATCAGACAAATCCGGAATGTGGGGTATTATACAAGACAACTGACTTCGTCTCTTCAAAAGATCACTGTCATGCAACAAAACAAAACAAAACAAAAAGGGAGATACTGGGAATGAAGACACTGAAGAGACCTAAAAAATATAATGTGTGAATCTTGACTGGATCTTAGTTTGAAAAGCACAGGTGGTTTTTGTAACTGATTAGTTTCAGGTGCACAACACGTTGATTCAACTCTGTATTACTTGGCACTCACCACAGTAAGTGTGGTCACTGTATTGTTGACTCTCTTCCCTGGGCTGTACTTTTCATCATTTTGCCTTATTATTACCTTATTAACTGATACTTTGTCAGGTAAGTACAGCTTACTTTGGGGAAGTTCAGTGTATTTAAATAGTAATTTTCTAAAGTATGACAAGGGTTATATCGGTGAAAGGCCTTATTTAAAAAAAGTGCATGGTGAAATATTTAGAGATGAAATATCTGTAACTATTCAACATTGGGGCGCCCGGGTGGCCCAGGTAGTTGAGCGTCCAACTTTTGATTTCAGCTCAGGTCACGAGATGGAGCCCCGCATCCGGCTCTCGCTTTCAACACTGAGCCTGCTCGGGATTCTCTCTCTCCTCTCTGCCCCTCCCCCCAACTCATGCTCTCTCAACATAAATAAACTTAAAAACAAAAGAAATATTCAACATTAAGAATTTTAGCTAGATAAAGAAGAAGTAACTACTGCAAAATGTAACAATTGTTAAACTAGGTGGTGGGTA
This sequence comes from Prionailurus bengalensis, assembly GCF_016509475.1. Taxonomy (NCBI): domain Eukaryota; kingdom Metazoa; phylum Chordata; class Mammalia; order Carnivora; family Felidae; genus Prionailurus; species Prionailurus bengalensis. The sequence goes on along the minus strand of NC_057350.1, from coordinate 157,392,875 downwards.
TATGGATACTCATTTTTTCAATTTTTTTGGATGTTTGAAATCACTTGTAATACGAAGCTGAAAAAATACCAAATATGCAGATTCTCTACTGAACCCTGAAGAAAGCAAACGGCAGGACAGTACCACGTCATCTGCACATATATTTTATTTTTATTTTTTGATGTTAGAGAGAGAGAAAGCATGAAGCAGGGTAGAGAAGCAGAGGGAGAAAAGAGAAAATCTTAACCCATGACCCTGGGATCATGACCTGAGCCCAAATCAAGAGTCGGATGTTCAAATGACTGAGCCATATATATTTTTAAGTCAGTGTGAGCTTGGGTAGGTGTAGACAAGTCTGGAAGAACACACAAACTCAGTATTGGCTACCTGGAGACAGGAATTGGGTAGGGGCAATAGAGGACTTGATAGTTTTTTACCTTATACATTTAATAATAATAATAATCAGTTTTGGGTGTCTTTAATAAAATAAAAATAGCCTTGGCTTAAAATCTTCCCATTCGTTTGTTCTTCTTATCATTTTTATGGCCATCCCGGCTTAAAATTTTAAAGCTATCTTTGAAAGCTGATTTCATATTACCCATCAGGTCAGGCTCTACCTTTCCCTTATTCATAATATTATCAACCTTTTTCTACGAAGCCTACTACAGCCATGCCCACGGTCCAAATTCCCAGATAAATTCAAATCTAGGATTTTGTGTCCTAATTCCAGTCACTTTCTCCTCTCAGATGACCATAAAAATCAAAGTCAAATAAATCACCCTAAAACACTGTTGGTACTTCCTTAGTAAAAAATGAAACCAGTTTCACACCACTTTTATATGTCATACAGGGACACGGACCTCGTGAGTCCCCCACTGCCCCCTTGAGCCTTTGTCTTTGGTCGGTCTCCATCCGTCCTCCCTCTACAATTTGGTCTCATACAAATCAGGGTGGGAGAACTGCTGGCCGATCAGTCACTGAGAAGCCATACGATCCAGAAGCACGGGCAAATGTGTCTCCCACGGAATGAGTCTTTACCAACTAGAAACAGGAAACAGGAGGAAGCTGGACCGCTAAGCTATCCCTTTCCTCTCTCTCATATGGACTACCCTGAAGTGCAGTGTCTCCCTGCAGCCCTTTCGGAAAAACCCCACATGCAAGCGGCCTGCTCTCTCTCAGCTCAGGGAGGAACAGGAGCCAAGTATGTAACAGACCGCACCTCCCTCGGCCTGGCCTTCTCCTCTCTCACCTCTACCACTCTGCGTTTGCACCTTCCAAACTGAGAGCACTCGAGTTGGGTTCTGCTTCTCAAAGGATGTGAGCTAAAACAAACACCTGACCCCAGGTGAGGCACACAAGCAACAACCCTGTGAGTAGATAAACTAAAACGCTATTAAAAGTTAGAGGGCGGGGGCGCCTGGGTGGCGCAGTCGGTTAAGCGTCCGACTTCAGCCAGGTCACGATCTTGCGGTCCGTGAGTTCGAGCCCCGCGTCAGGCTCTGGGCTGATGGCTCAGAGCCTGGAGCCTGTTTCCAATTCTGTGTCTCCCTCTCTCTCTGCCCCTCCCCCGTTCATGCTCTGTCTCTCTCTGTCCCAAAAATAAATAAACGTTGAAAAAAAAAAATTAAAAAAAAAAAAAAGTTAGAGGGCGCCTGGCTGGCACAGTCGGTGGAACACGCGACTCTGATCTCAGGGTTGTAAGTTCGAGGCCCACATTGGGTGCAGAGCCTACTTAGAAATGAAATCTCACGGGCGCCTGGGTGGCTCAGTCGGTTAAGCATCGGACTTCGGCTCAGGTCAGGATCTCGTGGTCCGTGGTTTCGAGACCTGCTTTGGGCTCTTGCGCTGACAGCTCAGAGCCTGGAGCCTGATTCAGATTCTCTCTCTCTCTCTGCTCCTCCCCTACTTGTTTTCTATCTCATCTCTCAAAAATAAACAAACGTAAAAGAATTTTTTTAATAAAATGTTAAAAAAATACACGAGTAAGTTGGAAAACTGTTAGGACCCCCATTTTGCAAATGAGAAACTGAGGTTCAACTAAGAACCCTGCGTAAAGAGTAAGCCTTTCTGCTTACCTACTATACCCAATCAGTCACAAAATGTTACCTCTAAGAGAGTGATTCCTTTTCTACCCAATCCATTCTTAACAGGGTCCTTGCTCTCAGTTATCCTTGGTCCTCTTACTTCCTTTTCTTACAATATTCATCACAACTTAAACTCACAAGTATTTTTTTAGTTTACGTGTTTGTCTTTCATACCATAAGCTCCATGATTACAGAGATTATGTCAGTGCCTGGCAAGGCAGGCCATGGGTAAATATTTACTGAATAAATTACTATAGCACTAGCTGCTTTTAGCTAGTCTTTGGGCTTCCGGTCTTGTTTCACTTTAACCTCCCCCTTCCCACGCTGTGATCAGGTCACTTTCTTACGTGCTTTCACGGGTCTCTTTTCTTACCCTCCGTGACAAGGGCCCTGAGCTCAGGAGCTCAGAGATGAAGCAGCATGTAAGCTAGACCATGAGGGGCACCCGGGTGGTTCAGCCGGTTAAGCGTCTGACTCTCGATCTTGGCTCAGGTCCTGGTCTCATGGTTGGTGACTTTGAGCCCCACATCTCATTAGGCTCTGTGCTGACAGTGCGGAGCCTGCTTGGGATTCTCTCACCCCCTGCCCCCCTCCACCCTTCCCCTGCTCGGCCCTCTCTCTCTCTCTCAAAATAAATCAACTTGTAAAAAACGTTATTAATATTAAAAAAAAAAAAAAAAAAAAAGCCTTTGAATGAGGAGCGTGTTTACCAAAGAGAAAAGAAAATCGAAGGCACTACCACTCAGCAGCTCAGAGGAACAGTATGTCCAAGAGTCGTTTCTGGGGTGAAGAGGTAGGTGTGCGGATACGGAAACGTCGGCTGGAAACACATGGTGTAGTTTCACGAATGACATGTAGGCAAGAGGATGTGATGCACACGAGATGGCATAAGCTTAGAAGGTGTACAGGCATCGGAATGCTTTGCTGCAATTAGCGTCTCAGACATCAACAGACAACAGTGAGAAGAGCAGACCGGACGCGAAGAGAGAGGGACGGCAGTCAGAAGGCGGCCTCGCGCGAGGGAGACATTAGGAGATAAAGGCTAGAATCACAGCAGGTGAAGCGGGGACGGAGAGGAGGCGGCCAGATCCAAGGAGACCACTCTGAACACTCGGCTGGATACCAACGTAACGTCATCTAGGCGAGACGTTTCCTACCACGTGGCTACGTAACGTCATCTAGGTGAGACGTTTCCTACCACGTGGCTACGAAGCTTCAGCCAAAGACACGGCGCCGAATCACCGTGGGCCTCGTTCCTCCACTACCTGCGTTACGCGTGGCACACGTTACCAGATGGCAGTGCCACCCAGCGGCGCTGTCCTTACGGACTAAACAGGACACGTCGGCGGCACGGAGCGAGTCATTCCGTTTCTTCAACATCCAACACGGTGCCTGGGGCCCAATCTTCGTGAGTGAATGAAGGGACAGGTATGAGAATACTTCACGGCAGGACTTGGAAACCGGACAGGCCTTAGGCCTTTTTTAAAAAGCCCATTCCAAGCAAGCGCAGGGATATGGCCAAGTAGGAACCGTAAACCCGGGACGCAGAGACGCTGCCTTCAGTTAAGGACGGAAGATGTCGGACAGCTTGGTCCGGCCCTGGAAAAGCCACGCTGATTTCCCGCCTGGAACATTCTCGCTATCCAGCCTGCCCCATTCCATACGGTCACTCTGTCATTTCATGGGAGTTTCTGCTCAGTTACCACCCCCACCAGAAGCCTCCTGGGACCAGCCCACCTAACATTCTACAGCACACTCTATTATCCTCAACTTGTAAACTTTTTCTGTATGGTTTTCCTTCTCAGCAGACTGCTGCAGAGATCTTTTAACAAATTTCCGATAGCAGGACTGGCTCACTTTCGTTTCAAATCTAGTCCATCAGTCATTGAGATCAAAACCTTCAGAATACTGAGATGAGCTTTTTACAGTGAAATCTTTAGAAAAGACAAAGTGTTGACCACTTCTAAGACTTGCGAGTGAAGTTCTTCCAATGAACCTGGATGCCGCAGAGAATATTCACTTCTTACAGGAAACATACGGCAGACCCTCCCGGAGGCAGGCAGGAAAGAATTTTATACATCTTAACGGAGAAGACTCTAGGGATGGGGTACTAATCCATAAAGAAATCAGTCGAAATTAAATGAGCTAACCTTGAGGAACTAGGGGAAAATAGGTCCTAAGCTCAAAGTATTAGCACAGAACGAAGAGAGACACTTCAGTTTTAGGACTATTTAAACAGTTTTCACAAAGCTAACTTCATAGGACATCGCTGACCAGAGGCAGGCTCACGTGGGCGAAATAGCCCAGGTGAGCCCTATCCTGAGCCAGGGGACATAAGGCACCCGTGTGCTGCGGGGTGATCCGCCTTCCCCCCTGGAAAACCGAAAAGCCCGTGAAGTGGCCACACAAATGTAAGTCCGATATTCCGGCGAGCGGGGCAAAGGCGGTCGGTGGCGGCTTCATACTGCACTTACGTAAAAAAAAAAACTACCGGCCTTGGGGCCCAAAGACTCACGTTAGGGGCGGCCAAGGGAGAGGACGGGGGAGAGGAACGCACACCCAAATTAAAGTCACCCTCGGGTCCCCACCCCCTAGTCCCCACCTACTCAGCGCCAGGGTCCGCCCGCCCCGGGCGTGGGCGCCTCACCTGCAGGCTTGTCTGCAGCCATCTTCCCACTCCAGCTTGGGTTCTTCCCCGCGGGTGGCGTGGCCTCGACTCCAGCTGCCGAGCGGGCCGCGGTCCTGGGCCTCGGAGAACGACTCTGTGCCCACCGCGGCTCCGGGCCCCTGAGTTCCGGCCTGGGGAGTGGGTAGACGGCGGGCTGAGGAAGTGACGAAGGCTAGTTCGCGTCGTCTAGCAACAGGAGACAGCGTCTCCAGCCGGCCTCCCGCCACACTCGGCTTCCGCTCCGCGACATCCTCAGACACGCCACTTCCGGGGGCCGCCGCCCGTGTGGGAACGGCGGCCAGCCCCGCCCCACGCTGGCGTCGTCCTGCGCGCTCCGCCCCCGGCGGCCAGTGCGTCTGCGTGCGCGCGCGCCCGGCCGGAAGTGCGCTCGCGTGGAGTTGTGGGCGCGTGGTGGGTTTGCCGGTTGGGATCGTGGGGTGAGTGCCTCTTGCTTATCGTGATTAAAATACCTTGGTGTCGGGGCTCTCGTCCCTCCCGCAGTTTACGTAAAATAGCACTAGTAACACCTGTCATCTGTGCGCTAAGCATTGCCCCTTGCACTTGGCCTGTAAGCTCTCGCTGATTTCTCACAATTCTGTGAGAAGGCACTGTTGCAGTTGGCGTTTGAAAAGAAAACATTTTAGAATAGTTTTAGCTTTACAGAAGATTGCAACGGCGATGCATAGAGTTCCTGCATACTCCTGACCTAGAGTCCCCTGTTGTGAGCCTCTTAAATTTTGACTAAGTTACCATGGTACGTCTGTCACATCTAAGAAACCACCTTGACTGGTACATTACTATATGAATTTCACCAGTTTTCCCCGATGTCTCTTTTCTGTTCCAGTATTCTGTCAAAAGACACGACATTACACATATTCATTATGTCTTCTTAGGCCATGCTTGGCTGATAGTTTCTCAGGTTTTTCTTGTTCTTGACAATCTTGACAGCTTTAAGGAGTACTGGTCAGGATTTTTGAAGTATGCTCTTTGATTTGGGTTTCCCAATATTTTGTTCATGGTTATGAAGCTGGCACCCAGACCTCCAACTTGTCAATTCAAAACGTTAATGGTCATATTGGTGAAGTTTTGGGGCGATGGTGGGGTCTGGAGCCGACGGCCAAGAAAGTCCTCGAAGACGTCTTTGGTGCAAAAAGGTGATTTTATTAAAACATGGGGAGAGGACCCGTGGGCAGAAAGAGCTGCCCTGGGGTTGTGACGGGTGACTGATTATATATCGTCAGGTAGGGAGGAGGTTAGGGATAGGTTAAGACTCTAAGGAATTTCGGAAGCAAGGTTTCCAGGACCTTGAGAGGCTAGGTGCTGTTGGGAAAACACCATTTATTACCGTTTAGTAAAACCTCAGTCATGAGACCCAGATATACATCTGTATATCAGGGGGCCATAAGCTTAGAATATGATTGCCAGCTTATATCTTGGGGGTGTTGAGATACAGGAAGTCTCCAAAGGAATTTTTGTAACGTTAAAGTGGACTTACAGGTTCCTGGGGGTCAGGATGATGCTAAGCCAAGATTCCCTTTTGTCCCTAGCAAAGTGTCGTCACGGAGGCAGCTGAGCTCCTAGAGGGAGGCCACTCTGCCTATCTCAAGCACTTGTCAATGGGCTGTAGGCAGTAAGGGAATTTAAAATTTCGTTTGCCTTAGTTTCCCACATTACCATGGCCAGCACTTAAACCCCTTTCCTTTGTTCTTGGGTAGCCAGGAGTGTCCAAGAAATAGCACACATATTCCACCTGGGGGCCCGGGGGTGCTGTTAGCCTGTACTTTGCCCTCAGTTTGTCTTACGCTCCCTCATCAATGTGTACCCAGGCACGGCCGGACCAACCAAGGAACACATAGGCTTCGGCTCCAGGGGTATGAATGCCTGCTTTATCATTCAAAGCAATTTGTGGGACAAGTAGTTAATCCGCACTACACTACAGATAGATACAATTACCAAACGTACCTAGTGAAATCTTAAACATGAAGAATCAAGGCGTTTTTTAGATTCCGAGTCTCTTGACATGGAAAAGACCTCCAGGAGACCAGATAAAGCGGCACCAGGACACCTGCTAGTATGACTTCATGGGCCTCCGAACAATGGGGTCTGCCATTTCAGGATACCCCTGCCCCTGTTAGCTAGGACCCAGCAGAGGAGTTACTCAGATCAGAGTGTTCAAAGCTCTCAGCAGAAGGGAGGAGGGGAAGGGACAAAAACAGGGAAGGAATGTGTTTCGTCTTGCAGAACCAGGAATTCCAGCCAAGGAGACTGCCCAGCTAGGTGTTTCACCGGATAGCCCCTTAGGTGAGCCAGTTTGAGCTGGACTGGAGCTGAGGATCTTACACAGAAGACCCCCTGCATTGTCTTTTTTTTTTTTTTTTTTTAAGATTTTATTTTGAAGTAATTTCTACATCCAACATGGGGCTCGAACTCACAACCCCCAGATCAAGAGTCACATGCTCTACCGATTGAGCTGGCCAGGCACCCCATTTTTTTATTCATTATTATTTGTGTCCCCCTGAATTGTTTTGAAGTTACTTTTAGCTCATTATAATACTAAGATTTCCTCCTATAGGTGGGGTTTTCTGCCATTTTTTGAGCATCCCAATATGCACCAGCCCGTTAGCATGTTAGGCATGCACAGTTGGGGCAAAGAGCCTGAGAGAATATGTGTAAGTTCTTTAATGTATATGCAAGCTCCCTGCCCTGCCCCCTGAAAGCCTGAAGAAAAACATCCTGTGCTAATCCCACGGGAAGACAGTGCTTTGAGAACTATCGGTCTCCTTCCATGTAACAAGTGATAAAAAGTTCTTTGCCTTCAGCACTTCTTTGGGTGGTATTCAAGTTGATGCACCCCAAGGGCGGCACCCCTTGAGTTCAGCTACAGCTAGACTAAAATTATGGGTTTTTAGGTGGAAAACCACAGAGGTGACGTGCTGTTCTCATGTCAAATGGAGAGAGCATCCTAGCAAAATGACGATGTTACCCTTGATCACCGGGCTCGGGGTGTCTGCCAGGCTTCTCCGCTGTAAAGTCACCCCCACACTTTACTCTTGGGAAGCAAGTCATTACGTGCAGTTCGACACTCTGGTGGGGGAGTGGAGGACAGTTTAGAACGTCCTGCCTCCTGCAGTAAGGCGTGTATGTAGATAGATTACCTTCTCTGAGGGAGATCTGTCTCTTCTCCCGCATTCAGTTACTTATTCAGTCATAAACTTTATCATTATGGACTCATGAATATTTATTTTCTATTGTGTTTACGATTCAATATTATGCTATTTTGTTGCTGAAATTGTTTCAGCTTTCTTATTAAAAAAATTTTTTTTAATGTCTATTTTTTGAGAGATTGACAGAGTGTGAGCAGGGGAGGGGCAGAGAGAGAGGAAGACACAGAATCTGAAGCAGGCTCCAGGCTCTGAGCCGTCAGCACAGAGCCCGACGTGGGGCTCGAACTCACAACACCGAGATCAAAAGTCACATGTTCGGGGCACCTGGGTGGCGCAGTCGGTTAGGCGTCTGACTTCAGCCAGGTCACGATCTCGCGGTCCGTGAGTTCGAGCCCCGCGTCGGGCTCTGGGCTGATGGCTCAGAGCCTGGAGCCTGTTTCTGACTCTGTGTCTCCCTCTCTCTCTGCCCCTCCCCCGTTCATGCTCTGTCTCTCTCTGTCCCAAAAATAAATAAATGTTGAAAAAAAAAAAAATTAAAAAAAAAAAGTCACATGTTCTTCCAACTCAGCCAGCCAGGTTCCCTTCTTTATATTGTTAATTATAAAAGTCATATTTTATCATATATATAATTTGCACGTATCTTCTCCCATCTATGACTTGTCTTTTTCTTGATTGAGTCCTTTGAAGCAGAAAAGTTTTTAACTTTGATGAAGTCCAACTTATCTATTTTTTCTTTTGTCAACTCTGCTTTTTGTATCATATCTAATAAACCAGGTCATGAAGATTTATTCTTGCTTTCCCTAAGAATTTTATAATTTTTTAACTCTTTTTAAATTTTATTATTTTTTTAATGTTTTTTTTTTTGAGAGAGAGTGAGCAGCGGAGGGGCGGGGTGGGGGAAGGATAGAGGATCCGAAGCAGGCTCCATACTGACAGCAGAGAGCTGAATGCTGGGCTTGAACTCCTAAATGGTGAGATCATGACCTGAGTGAAAGTCAGACACGTCACTTAAGCAAATGAGCCACCCAGGTGCCCCTCTTTTTTTTTTAATATATATATTTTAATGTTTATTTTTGAGAGAGAGAGACAGACAGAGTGCAAGCAGGGGAGGGGCAGAAAGAGAGGGAGACACAGAATCCAAAGCAGGATCCAGGCTCTGAGCTGTCGGCACAGAGCCCAATGTGGGCCTCAAACCCATAAACTGTGAGATCATGACCTGAGCTGAAGTTGGACGCTTAACTGACTGAGCCCCCAGGTGCCCCTAAATGTGTTTTTTTTTAATGTTTGTTTATGGGGTGGGGAGAGACTGAGACTGGAAGAGGGGCAGAGAGAGGGAGAGAGAGAGTCTCAAGCAGGCTCTGTGCTCGGTGCAGAGCCCAATGCACGACTTGATCCCACATCTTCGAGATCACGACCTGAGCCCAAATCAAGAGTCAGATGCTTAACTGACTGAGCCACTGGGCTCCTCTTGGCTCTTTTTTAAAAAAAATCGTTTTAGCTCTTACATTTAGGTCTTTGACGCATTTTGAATTAATTTTTATACATCATGCCAGCTAGGGGGCCAACTTCATCCTTTTGCATGTGGATATACAAGTTGTTCTTTTAAACTGCTACATTTGGGGTGCTTGTCATATAGCAATAAATAACTGCAAACCATCTCCCGATTCTTCATCCCCCATCTCGTTCAACCAACCAACCAACCAACCAACCAACCAAACAACCAACCAACCGAGTCCGTGGATTTTACCTCCTCCGTTTGATGGATCCTTCCATTCTCACTGCCACTCTCCCAGGTCACTATCACCTCTGACTGAGACAAGAGCCACAGCAGCCTTCTCGTCCAGTCTCTCCACTTCTAGAATGCCTTCATTTAGCCAGAGATAGGTTCTTAATGCTAATCTGATCATGTCTACTTCCGTTTAAAACACTTCACTGCTCTTAGCACCAAGTCCAAACTCCTGAAAATGGGTTCAGACCCTTCATGACCTGCCTATAATCCCTTTTCAGCTTCCACCCCATCCACACCCTCCCTCCCTTACAGCCAGTCCCCATTGCCTTCCCTGAAAACACGGGCATCATCTCTCCTCAAGAAGACGTTCCTGACTACCCAAGGCTGTATTAGTAATTTTCTTTTTTTTTTTTTTTTAATGTTTATTCTTGAGACAGAGAGAGACAGCATGAATGAGGGAGGGGCAGAGAGAGGGAGACACAGAATCCGAAGCAGGCTCCAGGCTCTGAGCCATTGAGCTATCAGCACAGAGCCAGACACGGGGCTCTAACTCACAGACTGTGAGATCATGACCTGAGGCAAAGTCGAATGCTTAACCAACTGAGCCACTAGGCACCCCTGTACTAGTAATTTTCAAGTCTTCTATTCCCCTATGGAAACAATCTCTTGTATGAATCCCCTCTCCATCACCTCAGCTGTCATCTCCAAACACTGTCTTTAAATATCATCATTGTACTTATGCTTAGCAAACATGCCAGCATCCACGAATGCAGCATGACTTAGACAATGAGAATTCCTCAGTGTATTCGGGGTAGTGACCCTTTTCTATGGTCTTTTACAGTTTCATAAAGAGGTTTTGCGTTGTTCCTTTTCGTCCTCAACATCCTCGTGATATGGATGTGGATACTCAAACCTATTTTTTGGATGAGAAAACTGAGGCTCCAAGAAGTAAACCAACTCGCTCAGCTAGTAAGTGTTAGAACGGGCACTTGAAAAGAGTTCTTGGACTCTTGATCTGGCTTTTTTTAAGGGTGCAAAGAGTTAAATGTCGTTATTCCCATAATCAAACTTCTGATGGAAACTACAAATTATTTTGCAACCGACTCATCACAGTGAATCGTAATTGCCAAGAAGTACCACAGATGTGAAAGCATAAATTTCTGCTGGTTTTGCACCAAAGCAGTGACATCCACAGGGATGGACATCAAGCTCCCATCCCAGCTTCACTTCTTATTCACTGGATATTCAAATCAAGCTTCTAAGGGAAAACTATTTGCTAACTGAAAGTGTGCCACTAACCTTTGATCCAAATCTGGTAAATTTTGTGTGACCCTGAAATGGTTCCAAACAGTGCTAAACACTCACTTCAGGTGCAAAAATTTAACGAAGTGCCAAGAAATTGAGTAATCAAGACAAATAACGTTTTAAGGCAATATTTTTAAGTTGATTTATTTTGAGAGAGCGTGCGTGTGTGCATGGACAAGTGGCTGGCAGGGGAGACGTAGGGACAGAGGGAGAAAGAAAGAGAGAATCCCAAGTAGGCTTCATGCCCAGCGTGGACCCTGACGTAGGGCTTGATCCCACAACCCTGGGATCATGACCTGAGCTGAAATCAAGGGTCCGACACTTAACCAACTGAGTTACCCAGGAGCCCCTAAGGCAATATTTTTAAAAATCAGGAATTAATATATTCATGTTGAATAATATGTCAATATTTTAAGTAAAGATGGGATCAGTATTACCCATTTTTCCTTTTGCCTCAGGTTCCAATGTATCTCAGCACAGCGTTGTTACTGATCCAGTCATACTAAAATTTTTGATATTTTCTTCCTTGTGGATTTTTTGCATTCATTTTTATTTAAAAATATTGTATTAAGCTATTATTTATCTTGATTACTTACTGAGTTTTTTGGTACCCCATTAAATTTTGCACTGCCTCCGTCTGGCCCCATATCCAAAGCCTATGTCGCCAGAGTGGAACAGAGTGGCATCATCCACTTCTGTGAAATAGTCTTTCCTACTCCCTTACACATGTGCAAGCTAGGATACATTTTGTTTTTTGTAGAGTTGGAGGTACAAGTTTTATTTTTAAAGCATTTCATTTAGAGTTGTACCTAGTATATGGTGTACAAGGTGTGTACCACACAGGATGCCCAGTTAAATTTGAATTTCAGATAAATACTAAAAACTTTTGTTATGTGTATTCCAAATTTTGCATTGTTTATCTGAAATTCAGATTCAATTGGCATCTAGGGTCTCTCCCTCCCACCCCCCAAACCTGACGACTCTAGGTATACCGGAGTTGAGAAGCATTTTAAAAATAAATACAAGGAGGACACCTGGGTGGCTCAGTCGCTTGAGCATACAGCTTTTGATTTTGGCTCAGGTCATGATCTCGGGGCCGTGGGCATCAGGCTTCGTGGGAAGCCTGCTTAGGATTCTCTCTCTCTCTATCTCTCTCTCTCTCTCCCCTTTTGCTCCTCTCCCCCACTCGCACATGCTCTCTCTTTCTCTCTCTAAAATAACATAAATAAATATGAGGAAAAAAATGAGAAACAAGAAAGGTTTTTTTTGGAGAGTGAGCACTTGCGCACACACATGCGCATGGGGGTGGGTGCAGAGAGGGACAAGGGGCAGAGGGAGAGAGAATCTGTTTTTTTAATGTTTATTTTTGAGAAAGAGAGGGGGGAGAAGTGGAGGTGGGGGAGAGGTAGGGTCAGGGAGAGAGGGACAGAGTTTCTGAAGCTGGCTCTGTGCTGATCGCCCAGAGCCCCATGGGATGGAACTCGGGAATCCCGAGATCACAACCTGAGCCAAAGTCCAACGCTTAAGCCACTGAGCCACCCAGGTGCCCCAAGAAAGTTTAACTATAACTAATGAAGGTTACAACCAGTGGATCGGATCCTCTCTCCCTCAGATCTCATTTTTGCTCTTGACTCTGCTCTGCTCTGTATCACGGGCTCGCTCCTACAGGCTGTTTCCCAGGCTCCCAGGTGAGCTGACTCCTGGCTAAGCCCAGCCAATGAGAGGCATCATTGGGGAATCAGAAGGCAATCAGGTAGTCTTTCTGGCAAAGGCTTCATCCCCAAACGGGCTTGGGTAGTTCTGGTTTTGCTCAGTGACCCCTTGGACTCCATGAACACCCCCCACCCCCCTTACCCTTCCCCGCTTGCTCCAGGAGGAGGCAGTACTGGGCCCTGCTCTTGCTAAGGTCTGGGTTGCCTCACTCCCTTGCCAGGTTTCTCTGCTCCTCCATCCAATTCCTTGTATTAGATTCCCTCTGGGGTTTCCTCCCCTGTTTTAAATGCTTAGAGTGGTTTCTCTTTTCCTGCTTAGACCCTGGCCAGTATAAATCCTTTGGCAAAAGACTTGGAAACAACCTATTAAGTCAGTCGTCCCCTCTCCTCCCATGCGCTCCTGAAGGAGGTCCTTTACTCCTTTGGGAGGAGTTCTACAAAGGTTGTTGGCATTTAGATTTGTATCTTTATCCTGAATTCTAAGCCACTGATATGTAAATGTCAGCTATTGCTGGTAGAAGTCTTAATAGCATACATGGAATTTTCACAATTCTGTCTGGTACCTTTCTTGAAGAGAATTAATTCTGGCAACAGCCTAGTGTTTTTCATGACTCTGGCGCCATCTGCAGTGAACATTTCTAATTTAAAAGTGAAGAAAAAATATATGTATGTTCAGCATATTTTTATTATGCCCTACAATATGAATTTGAGATTATTTCAATTATAAACATGTGCAAATTGAGTAATGAGAGTTTTATCATCACCATCATAATTGTATTTCATAACACACACACAAATGAAGAATATGACAAGTTTATTTACCAGTTGGATTTAACAAAGTTAATATTTGCCACATTTGCTTTGGATATTTTTTTTGAAAAATATGCAAATCATTATTGGTGCAGATGAGTCCCATTTATATTCCCGGCCTGATTGCGTTTCCCTTACTCTCTTCCCACTGGTATCGACTACGCTGAAGATGTGTCCTTCTCGTCCGTGTATCCACGTATTCTAGTCCGTGTTTAAAACACATACACGACACTGAATTAGTCATTTAACTTTATATAAGTATTGCACATGTGATATTATTCTGAAACTTCCTTTTTTTTTTTTAAAGATTTAAAAAAAATTTTTTTACATTGATTTATTTTTGAGAAACAGAGTGAGACAAAGCGTGAGCAGGGGAGGGGCAGAGAGAGAAGGAGACACAGAATCTGAAGCAGGCTCCAGGCTCTACGCAAGCAGTTAGCACAGAGCCTGATGGGGGCTCGAACTCACAAACTGTGAGGTCATGACCTGAGCCGAAGTCGGACGCTCAACCGACTGAGCCACCCAGGCGCCCCTGAAACTTCCTTTTTAAAAAATTTATTAAAAAAATTTTTTTCTTAACATTTTATTTATTTTTGAGACAGGGAGAGACAGAGCATGAACAGGGGAGGGTCAGAGAGAGGGAGACACAGAATATGAAACAGGCTCCAGGCTCTGAGCTGTCAGCACAGAGCCCGATGCGGGGCTTGAGCTCACGGACCGTGAGATCATGACTTGAGCCAAAGTCGGCCGCTCAACCGACTGAGCCACCCAGGCGCCCCTAAAATTTATTTTAGAGAGAGTGTGTGAGATGGAGAGATGGGCAGAGGTAGTGAGAGAGAGAGAATCTTAAGCAGGCTCCACGATCAGCGTGGAACCCAGTGATGGGGCTCCATCCCCAACCCCGGGATTGTGACCTGAGCTGAAATCAACAGTTGGACGCTCAACTGACTAAGCCACCCAAGCGTCCCTGAAACTTGCTTTTTTTTAAAAAAAAAACTCAATATTTTTGAGATAGAAATGTATATATGTTTATAAAATATACAGTATTCATGTAAAATATGTTTATATCTAGATAAAATATATTTTTAAATATACAAAATATTTATATTCAATTATATTGTGTATTTCAAACTGCTCAGTACTCTACTAGATAATTGTTAATTCAGTATAGTTTTGTAGCATGATTCCGAAGTAAAAGTCTCATAAGTGATACAGGCATTAATTACCTCATTGATGGAAATCTGCAGGTACGATGTTCCATTGCTAGATTAGTGACTCAGCAATGTCAGGATGCAATTTGGCCCCCCTGGGATCCTTTTTGTCTTCCCCTGGTGGTCCCAAGATAACTGCCACAGCTGTGCCCTGGCCTGACACTATCCAGAGCAGGAAGGGGATGGAGGGGGCAAAGAAGAATTTCCCCTTTCTAGCCTTCTTTTCTTTAACAAAATTTTTCTTTATGTTTATTTTTGAGAGAGAGAGCACGAGTGGGCAAAGGGCAGAGAGAGGGGGAGACACAGAATCCGAGGCAGACCCAGGCTCTGAGCTGTCAGCACAGAGCCCGACGTGGGGCTCGAACTCACAAACTGCAAGATCCTAAGCTGAGTCAAAGTCAGACGCTTAACTGACTGAGCCACCCAAGCTCCCCAGCCTTCTTTTCTTTTCTTTCTTTCTTTTTTTTTTTTAACCTTCAAAAGAATTTTTTATTAATTATGAATTGGCCTGTCTGTTGAAAGCTTTTATTATTTTTTTAAATTTTATTTTGTTTAATTTACATCCAAATTAGCATACAGTGCAAGAATGATTTCAGGAGTAGATTCCTTAGTGTCCCTTACCCATTTAGCCCATCCCCCCTCCCAGCACCCCTCCAGTAACCCTGTTTGTTCTCCATATTTAAGAGTCTCTTCTGTTTTGTTCCCCTCCCTGTTTTTATATTATTTTTGCTTCCTTTCCCTTAATGTTCATCTGTTTGTATCTTAAATTCCACGTATGAGTGAAGTCATATGACTTTTGTCTTTCTCTGACTAATTTCACTTAGCATAATACCCTCCAGTTCCATCCAAGTAGTTGCCAATGGCAAGATTTCATTCTTTATGGTTGCCGAGTAATACTCCATTGTATGTATATACCACATCTTCTTTATCCACTCTTTGGACATTGGGCTCTTTGGACATCTGGGCTCTTTGATGGCTCGTTGGTGGACATCTGGGTTCTTTCCATACTTTGGCTGTTGTCGATAGTGCTGCTATAAACATGGGGGTGCACGTGTCCCTTCGAAACAGCACACCTGTATTCTTTGGATAAATGCCTAGTAGTGCAATTGCTGGGTCGTAGGGTAGTTCTATGTTTAGTTTTTTGAGGAACCTCCATACTGTTTTTCAGAGTGGCTGCACCAGCTTGCATTCCCAACAAGCCTTATTTCCTAATAGAGAGGTACCTCGTTTCATCAATTGTAAAGCACACTTTTTTTTAAGTTCTAAAAAAACAAAAATTCCGACATTTAAACTGGCAATGCTTTCTTATCCCTTAGGAGTTTTGTTTTATACTCTTAAAAATGGCCCTTTTAAACTTAGACATAAATCTTTTTTTAAAATAAAGTTTATTTATGGGGTGAGAATCCCAAGCAGGCTCTGCACTGTCAGCTCAGACCAGGATGTGGGGCTCGAACCCACAAACCTCGAGACCATGACCTGAGCCGAAACCAAGAGTCGAACGGTTTAACTGATTGAGCCACCCAGACGCCCCAAACTTTGACATAAATCTTTAAAAATTATCCTGGGTGTACAAAACAGGAAAATAGAAATGAAAGAAATTGGTGTTTTCAGAAGGCCTTGTCACCAGAGTTCTATTCTAAATCACTTTTTAAATCAGCACCTTCCATGTCCGTGTTCTCCCCCAAGATGTTACCCTCTGTGCCATCAGGAACACGGCCAGTGCAGCATCTCCTCACAGAGTGTGCCGTGTTGTCTCAAGAAGACCCATTCTGGGGACACCTGGCTGGCTCAGTCAGTGGAGCGAGGGACTCTTCACCTCGGAGTTGTAAGTTTGAGCCGCATGTTGGGTACAGAGATTACTTAAAAATAAAATCTTAAGAAGAAGGAGGAGGAGGAGGAGGAGGAGGAGGAGGAGGAGGAGGAGGAGAAGAAGAAGAAGAAGAAGAAGAAGAAGAAGAAAGAGGAGGGCGAAGAAGACCCACTCTAAAAGTTGTAATTCTTGTACTTTCTGGATCTTACCAGAAGATGTCACAAAGGATATGTTTTCAGATCATGTTTGTACACACACACACACACACACACACACACACACACACGGAGTGACAAACACACTACAACAGCCATCCAATGACAGTGCTTGTGAGATGCTATCAATTGTGAGAAATCTGCCAATTTCAGAAATGAAAGCTTGTGTGCCTTAGAATCAATGAAGTGTGGTGATCTTCCTAGACTCTCACCCAGTTGCCCTGAGCTCTCTTTGGCACAGGTGGTTGCCTCCCTGCCACTGCATCAATTACTGGTGGAAAGACAGGAGCTTCCAGAGCGTGCCTTGGATCCATCACGTTGCATTCACAAGACATTTCTGTGAGGGATAAAGAAAATCAGGATTTTATTAACTAGGAGGAACAGGGAGTGGCTGCTGACAGGACAGCCTCTTATCACTTTACCTCTATCTGTTCTTTTCCTGGCAGACATTGAACTCATCTCCAATTTTCATTTTACAAAGCAGAACTCACTTTTGAACATACGTACGATAAGAGCTCCTCTAGGACACATACTCCACAGTGGGTTTTAGTTGAATAATGGTGTACCCATATTTTTGGAATTTTTACTGTGAAACTTTCCAAACTTCCCCAAAGCTAGAGAGTACAACAAACCCCATGTGGCCATCCCCTAGCTTCATTTAACCACAGACTTGTTTCATCTGCCCCTTCCCCCTCGTTAGGTTTTTTTTGCTGGAATATTTTAAAGCAAATCCCAGCCATGGTTCCATTCACCTCTAAACACTTCAGTATGCAACTCAAAAAGAAATCTCCGAGTATTTTCTTGCATGACCACAATGCCATTATCACATCTAACAAAATGCAAATGATTATTTAATATCATTCAATTACCAAGCCATACTCAAATTTCCTCAGCTGTATAAAAAATTCTTTTTGTGATTTCTGTTTAGAATCAAGATCAAACAGGATCTGTTTTATTTGGTTGTTATGACTCTTGTGTTTCCTTTAAGTCTTTTAAGTCTTATGTTTCTCTTAATCTAGAACACTCCCCTCCCCTCTTATTTTTCCTTTCATTGGCTTGTTGATGAAATTAGAGTCTAATATAAAGTCCCTCCTTTGAGATCTTGTATATTGCTTCCTTGTGGACTGAATCCTTTATGCTCAATATTTCTTGCAGACTAGGGGTCAGTTTTAAAGGTTTGAATGCATTATTATCCTGATTATTATTTAAAGATTTTATTTTTGGGGTGCCTGGGTGGTTAAGTGTCGGTTAAGTGTCTGACTTGGGCTCAGGTTCATGAGTTCGAGTCCTGCATCAGGCACTGTGCTGACAGTTCGGAGCCTGGAGCTTGCTTTGGAGTCTGTGTCTTCCTCTCTCTCTGACCCTCTCCTGCTCACACTCTGTGTCTCTCTCAAAAATAAATAAACATTAAAAGCATTTTTTTAAAGACTTTGTTTTTTAAGTAATCTCTACACCCAACGTGGGGCTCAAACTCATAATCCTGAGGTCAAGAGTTCCATGCTCCACAAGACTGAGCCAACCAGCCAGGTTACCCCAGTTTCGTTGTGTTATGATTCAAATTTTTTTTTTCCTGAAAATCCTGAGTGGTGCTGTGTACTTTCTGTACCCTTGCCAGGAGGCACGTGATGTTGGTTGTTTCACTTCTCATGCCATGAAGATTGATCACTGGATTCAGATAGTGACAACCTGATTTTTGTACATTTCCTATCAGTTTTTCTTGTAGTTATTTTAGCCGCACTAATGACTACTGCCTGAGTCAGTTATTTCACCAATGGTTGAAACAATTTTCTAACTTGGACGCTGCTGTGTTTGTTAACTAGAATCAGGGCTAGGTGAGTGACTGCTTAAATTTTCTGCCCTGGGCATGACTCGCCTTACCCTAGCCCCAGCTCTAGCTAGAATTCTTCTATACTGAAACACGTTCCCTTACACACGGGGATATCGGGTCACCTTGGAGTTCTACTTACATTAGAAAAGCAGAAGTGTTTAGTTCTTTCCCTGTAATTAACAATTTTCAGAGGAATAAGTTGATATCCTGGCTATCTCCAGGACTGTTTCCTTTCTAAAAAATTATTCTCAAATCATGACTTTTTATATACCCAATATGTCTGAGGTGCCTGAGTGGCTTAGTCAGTTGGGCGTCCGACTTCGGCTCCGGTCATGATCTCGCGGTTTGTGGGTTCGAGCCCCGCGTCAGCACAGAGCCTGGAACCTGCTTCGGATTCTGTGTCTCCTCCTCTCTCTGCCCCTCCCCTGCTCATGCTCTGTCTCTCTCCATCTCTCAAAAATAAATAAATGTAAAAATAAAAAAGTTATATACACAATGTCTTAATCAACTGCAATCCTTAACCTTTTTTTTTTTTAACGTTTATTCATTTTTGAGACAGAGAGAGACAGAGCATGAATGGGGGAAGGTCAGAGAGAGAGGGAGACACAGAATCCGAAACAGGCTCCAGGCTCTGAGCTGTCAGCACAGAGCCCGACGTGGGGCTCGAACTCACGGACTGCGAGATCATCACCCGAGCCAAAGTCGGACGCCCGACTGACTGAGCCACCCAGCTGCCCCAATCCTTAACCTTTTTGAAATTAAAATTTTTCCATGTGTGTCTGTGGGAGTACAGGTCCCCAATGATCGTTTGTTGTTATAATTTACCACACCTTGAATTCCCTAATTTAGCTTTGTTGTGTATGTGTTTTAGATACACCTTCATGGTCACCAGTTTCTTTGCTCATTCTTGCTTCTTTTTTTAAAGAAACAGGTATATTGAGATATAATTCATACATCATGCAATCCACCCACTTAAAGTGTACAGTTTGTTGTGTTCTAGTATATTCACAAAGTTGTGCACCCATCACACTCTCGAATTCCACAACATTTTCCTCACTACTCACAGAGACGCTGCACCTGTTACTAGCTCTTTCCTGCTCCTCCCACACCTCCAGGCAGTCACTAATCTGCCTTGTATCTCAAACCGACTATTTGAGGATTTGCCTATTCTGGACATCTCATATGAAGAGAATCGTACAACGTATGCCTTCTGTTACCGGCTTTTTTTCCACTTAGCATAACGTTTTCAAGGTTCATCCAAGTTGCAGCCTGTATCAGCACTCCATTCCTTTTCACAGCCAACTAATATTCCACTGTTTGTAAATACCATGTTGCTTTATTAATTCATCACGTGATGGCCATTTGATTATTTCTACTCTGAGGCTCTTATGAATAAAGCTACCATGACTATCGATGGGCAAGTATTTCTGTGGACGTACGTTTCCATTTCTCTTGGGTGTATACCTAGGAGTGCAATTGCTCAGACTCAAATGCTGAATCTTTTCAGGAACTTCCAAATCGCATCCAAAGTAGCTGCACCATTTTACACTCCCTCCAACAGCGTGGGAGGGCTCTGCTCTTTTCATATCCTCGTCAACACTTGTTATTATCTCTTATTTTATATCTTACAGTTTTGATTGTCAAGTCTGTGATGACTAATGATGTTGAGCATCTTTTTATGTGCCTATTGACTGCACATCTTTCTTGGAAAAATGTCTGTTCAGATCCTTTGTGCATTTTATTTTTTATTTTATTTATTTATTTTTTCAATTAATCTCCATGTCCAACATGGGGCTCAACACCACGAGTCACATGCTCCACCAACTGAGCCAGCCGGATGCCCCTCTTTGCTCATTTTTATGTTTTTTTAATTAAAAAATTTTTTAATATTTTATTAAATTTTTTTAAAATTTATTTTGAGAGAGAGGGAGTGTGGGAGCAGGGGAGGAGCAGAGAGAGGGAGAGAGAGGTTCCCAAGCAGGCTCCATGTCATTAGCACAGAGCCCTACACGGAACTCGATCCCAGGAACCATGAGATCATGACCCAAGTCAAAACCAAGAGTCGGTTGTTTAACCAACTGGGCCACCCAGGTGCCCCTAAAAAATGTTTTAATGTAATCTCTACCCCCGATGTGGGACTTGAACTTACAACCTCAAGATCAAGAGTCACATGTTCTACCGGCTGAGCCAGCCAGGTATCCCCTCTTTGCCCATTTTAAAATCGTCTTTTTGGGGCGCCTGGGTGGCGCAGTCGGTTAAGCGTCCGACTTCAGCCAGGTCACGATCTCGCGGTCTGTGAGTTCGAGCCCCGCGTCAGGCTCTGGGCTGATGGCTCAGAGCCTGGAGCCTGCTTCCGATTCTGTGTCTCCCTCTCTCTCTGCCCCTCCCCTGTTCATGCTCTCTCTCTCTCTCTGTCCCAAAAATAAATAAAAGTTGAAAAAAAAATTTTAAAAAAATTGTCTTTTTATTATTGAGTTGTATAAATTACTTAAATATTCTTCACACAAGTCTTTTATCAAAAATATGATTTGCAAATATTTGCTCCCATAGTGTGGTTATCTTTTCACTTTCTTGATAGTGTCCTTTGAAGTACAGAAGTTTTAAAGTTTTAAAGATTGGGATATAATTGGCATATAACATTATGTTAGTTTCAGGTATACAGTATAATGATTTGATATTTGCATATACTGCATACTGATTACTACTACAAGTGTGGTTAATATCCGTCATACACAGTTACAGACTTTTCACTTATAATGAGAACTTTTAAGATCTACTCTCTTAGAAACCTTCAAATATGCAACATATTATTAACTAGACACCATGCTATACATTATATACCCAGAACTTATTATTTATTTTATAACTCGAAGTATGCACCTTTTGACCACGTTCACCCATTTCGCCCATCCTCAACCTCTGACAGCCACCAATCTGTTTTCTGTACCTGTGAGTTACATTTATCTTTGAAGATTCCACATATAAGAGGTACCTGGGTTGGTTGGTTAAGCATTTGACTCTTGATTTCGGTTCAGGCTGTGATCTCATGGTTTCTGGGATAGAGTCCTGAGTTGGGCTCTGTGCTTAAGGTGCGGAGCCTGCTTGGAATTCTCTCTCTTTCCCTTTCTCTCTCTCTCTGCCCCTCCCCTGCTTGTGCTCTCTCTCTCTCTCTCTCTCTCTCTCTCTCTCTCAAAATAAATAAATAAACTTGAAAAAAAGATTACATATATAAGTGAGGTCATACAGTATGTGTCTTTCTTTCCGATGTTTCACTTAGCATAATGCTATTAGGGTCTACCCATGTTGTAAAAGTTTTTAATTTTGAAGCAGCTTAATTTATCCATTTTTTCTTTGTTGCTAATGTTTTTTGTGTTATATCCAAGAGTACGTTGTGAAATCCAAGGTTATGAAGATATACCTCTGTGTTCTTCTAAGAGTTTTGTAGTTATAGATTTACATTTAAGTTTTTGCTTCATCTTGAGTTAATGTTTATATATGGTCTGCATGTGGATATCCAGTTTTGCCAGCACCAATGTTTGAAAGAACTATTCTTTCCTCAATGAATAGTCTCGGTGTTTTTGTAAAAAATTGACCCTAGGGGCGCATGGATGGCTCAGTCGGTTAAGCTTCTGACTCTTGATTTCAGCTCAGGTCATGATCCCACAGTTAGTGGGATTGAGCCCCGTGGCTGGCTCACTGACAGCGAGGTGCTTGCTTGGGATTCTCTCTCTTTTCACACTCTGCTCCTCCCCCTGCTCTCTGTCTCTATCTCAAGATAACACAGTTTTCCTTAGACACATGGGTTTGTTTCTGGGCTCTCGATTCTGTTCATAGACATTTGTGTCTGACCTTAAGCCAGGACCATACTGTCTCGATTACCATTACTTTGTACTGCATTTTGAAATAAGGACGTGCGAGTCTTCCAAGGTTGTTCTTTTTCAAGATTGTTTTGGGCTTTTCAGAAGTTCTTGTGATGCTATATACATTTTATTTTTTTTAAGTTTTATTTATTTATTTTTGAGAGAGAGAGAGTGCACTTGCACAAGTGGGGGAGGGGGAGAGAGAGAGGAGAGGGAGAGAATCCCAAGCAGGCTCAGCTCCGATCCTGATGCAGGACTCGAACCCATAAACCATGAGATCATGAGCTGAGCAGAAGTTGGACGATTAGCCAACTGAGCCACACATGTGCCCCAATGCTATATGCATTTTAGAATCAGCTTGTAAGTTCCCATAAAGATATCAGCTGGTTATTCTGATAGAGATTGCATTGAATCTTAGATCAATTTGGGGAGAATTGCTACCCTTATAATATTAAGTCTTCTGACCCATAAATATGGGATTCCCCCCCCCCATTTATTTAGATATCCTTTCAACAATATTTTGTAGTTTTCAGAGTATAATATTATACTTGTTTTGTTAAGTGTATTTCGAAGTATTATATTCTTTTTGATGCTATTTCAAATGGAATTATTTTCTTAATTTCATTTCTAGATTATTCATTGACAGTATATAGAAAAAACTGACTTTTGTATTCTGCAACTTTGTATTGGCAATTTTGATCCAAAATTGACCTTTGTAGTCTGCAATTCTTGCATTCTGCAACTTTCATGAAAATTGAAAGTAGTTTTCCATGTTAATTCCTTAGGATTTTCTATATACAAGGTCACATTGATGAGGTTTTGGAATGGTGGGGGTTCGAAGCTGACGGCTAGGAAAGAATTCTTGAAGACCTCCTTGGTGCAAAAAGGTGATTTTATTAAAGCCCGGGGACAGGACCCGTGGGCAGAAAGAGCTGCACTGGGGCTGTGAAGCATGGCCCATTATATACCATGGAGCTGGGGGAGGTAAAGTCAAGAGAAAGTTTCCTTTTTATTAAAAAAAAAATTTTTTTTAATGTTTATTTTTGAGAGACAGAGCATGCATGGGGGAGGGACAGACAAAGAGGGAGACAGAATCTGAAGCAGGCTTCAGGCTCTGACTGTCAGCACAGAGCCTGAACTGAGGCTCCAACTGAGGAACTGAGAAATCATGACCTGAAACCAAGTCAGACGCTTAACCGACTGAGCCACCCAGACACCCCAAGAGGAAGTTTCTTAAAGGGGTTAAAAGAAATTTTTGTTTATTACTGATTTATTTTTGAGAGAGAGCGAAAGAGACAGAGTGCAAGCGGGGGAAGAGCAGAGAGAGAGAGAGAGAGAGGGAGACACAGAATCTGAAACAGGCTCCAGGCTCTGAGCTATCCGCACAGAGCCCCATGCGGGGCTCGAACTCACGAACCGTGAGATCATTACCTGAGCTGAAATCAGACTGAGCCACCCAGGTGCCCCAAAGAGATTTTCACAAGTTAAAGGAGACTCACAGGATCCTGGAGGCCTAGCTATGGCCAAACTAACGTTGTTTTTCCCTCCAGCAAAGCATTAACATGAAGACAGTAGGGAGTTCCTGGAGATTAGGGTATTGATAAGATTACCGTTTTCTTGTAATTTTTAAAGATATTGTAAACTGATGGAGACTCAGGTCCCATCATGACAGTTAGCTCTATAAGTTAACCGTTGGTTTTCTTTCCCTCTCCTTTGTCCTTGGGCAGCCAGGAGTGCCTGAGGAATATCTCACATGCCCCACCTGGTGGAGGGTGTGTGGTACTTTGCACTCGGCCCCTAGTTTGCCGTGTGCTCCCGCATTTACTTCATCTGTGGATTAGACACAGTTTTGCTTCTTCCTTTCCAACCTGGATGCCTTTTTTTCCTGCCTAATTTCCCTTACTAGAACTTCTGTTGTAACTTTGAACAGAAATAGCAAGGGTGGACATCCTTGTCTTATTCCTGATTTTAGGGGGAAAACGTCCAATCTTTCACTGTTAGATATTATGTTATCTGTTGAGCCGAAGTCGGACGCTCAACCGACTGAGCCACCCAGGCGCCCCTGTTTGTGAATTTTTAAAAAAAAAAGTTATAATGTTTATTTTTGAGAGAGAGAGTGTGAGCGGGGGTGGGCAGAGAGGGAGGGAGACACAGAGTCTGAAGCAGGCTCCAGGCTCTGAGCTAGCTGTCAGCACACAGCCCGATGTGGGGCTCGAACTCACTGACCATGAGATCACCACCTGAGCTGAAGTTGGACGCTTAACCGACTGAGCCACCCAGGTGTCCCATTTGTGAGTTTTTTATAGACACTCTTGTCAGGTTCCCTTCAGTTCCTAGTTTGTTGAGTGTTTTTGTTTTTTTTTTTTCATTAAAAGGTATTAAATTTTATCAAATGCTTTTTTGTGTCTATTGAGATGATCCTGTAATTCTGTTTTCATTTTAGTGACATGATATATTAAAATAATTGTTTTTCAGGTGTTAAACCAAACTTGCATTCCTAGGATAAATCTCTCTTGGTCATGGTGCATAATTTTTATATGTTGCTGAAGTTAGTGTGCTGGTATTTGAGTGGCATTTTTTTCCTCTTCACACACTTTAATTCCCACTTTTATGTTTTCTTTTGTTTTTTTTAAGAGAGAGGGTGCACGTGAGTGAGGGGCAGAGAGGGAGGGAGAGAGAGAGAATCCTCAGCAGGCTGTGCACTGTCAGCACAGAGCCCGACGCGGGGCTCGAACTCAAGAACCACGAGACCATGACCTGAGCCAAAGCTGGACACTTAATGACTGAGTCACCTAGGCACCCCAGAAACTGGACGTTATTAAGTTTATTTATTTATTTAAGTAACCCTTACACCCAACATGGGGCTTGAACTCACATGCCCCTGAGATCAAGAGTCGCATGCCCTACCGACTGAGCCAGCCAGGCACCCTGAAACTGGACATTTCATCTTATTTCGATTAATTGATTAATGTTTAAGGCTTTCTTTATATAGAGAGAGACAGCAGGTGTGTTCATGTGTGTGTGCAAGCTGGGGAGGGGGCAGAGAGAGAGAGAGAGAAAGAGAATCCCAAGCAGGCTCCGAGCTGTCACTATGAACCTCTACACGGAGCTCGATCCCATGAACCATGAGATCATGACCTGAGCTGAAACCAAGAGTCGGAGCTTAACCGGGACATTTTAGATAATACTGTAGCAACATTTCCGGTAGGGCTTGTTGTTGTTATTTGCTTATTTGTTTAGTGACCGGCTGGATTGTTTTACTGTAGTCTGTTCCCTCTCCTTCCTCCCCCTTCCCTGTGGTAGCCTCGACTGTCACCCTGGGGCTGGGGGAAGCCTGCTTGTCCACACTTGTCCTGGATGTGGAGGGCCTGGGGGGGCTTTCTTTGATGTCTCTTCCTTGGGCCACACCACTGGTAAACTCCACTAAGCATCCACTGGCTACTCTATTATTTTCAGACCTGGTGCAAAAATTGTTCCCCAGACTAAACCAATCAATTTCAGGCTCCTTTGACTGGGTAGTTTTTGAGCGCAGTATTTGAGTTTATTCTGATCCCAGGCAGGTTCCTCCCAGCTCTCTTTCCCAGGGTTTCTCAGGGAAACCAGATGCCCTATACTTTGCCTATGTGTCCAATAAATGTGTCAGTCTCCCCCCAATTGCCTTTCACCACAATCTCCCCTGTTTTTCAGAGAACCCTCAGGCTTGAACTTCTCCACATTGGTAGCAGATGAAGTCAGTTCCTTTGGAAGAGAATAAGAGCTTTCTTTTTCCAGCCTGCTTCTCCCCTTAGGCAAAATCTCTGAGCCCTCACTCTGAAGGGGGGGATGGGGACAGCAGCACACTTCTCTCCCAGTGACACTGTTGCCTTAGGAATTGGGCGCTCAGTAGAGAGGGGGCAGCAACATCACGTTTTCTCTCGCCTCTTCCAGCATGGAACCACCACCTGGTGAGCGGAGGCGGGACAATCAGAGCCCTACGGATTCTCAGTGGTGCCACATCGGAGGTAGAGCCTCAGTACTGGGTGTGGGATCTGGGCCGAAGAAAGGAGCCCTCGTTTCTCAGCCACACTCACAGGAGGTTAGCCTCAGCATTAGGTTGATGGGGAGAAGATGAAACTGGTGATGTCCTGCCCCAGGTAGGAAATAGCCCTCCAACCGGGAGCTGGGGGGCGAGGGAGCCCTGTGATCTTTGTTGGCTGTGCTAGTCTTGAGTGTTCATCTTGCTGAGTTGCGAGTGGGCGGGGGGGAAGATGGTATATAGGTTTCACCTTAAATACCATATACTCTTGGAGCGCCTGGCTGGCTCAGTCAGTAGTGGAGCATGCGGCCCTTGATCTCAGGGTTCTGAGTTCAAGCCCCATACTGGGTGTGGAGCCTACTTAAAAAAATTATAAATACGGTAGTGTTTGTATTTATTAAGTTTTTTGTTTGTTTTTGTTTTTTTAGTAAATGTTTCTTCATAGACTGTATGTCCTTGGGACCATTTCTAGAGATTACAAAAAATTTTTTTTAATGTTTATTTCCTTTTGAGAGAGAGAAAGAGAGAGAGAGACAGAGCATGAGCGGGTGAGGGGCAGAGAGAGAGGGAGACCCAGAATCCAAAGCAGGTTCCAGGCTCTGAGCTGTCAGCACAGAGCCCCACACGGGGCTCGAACTCACAGACCGTGAGATCATGACCTGAGCCGTAGTCCGGATGCTTAACCAACTGAGCCACCCAGGTGCCCCACCAATTTTTTCTTTAAGTTTATTTATTTATTTTGAGGAGGGGGAGGGCAGACAAAGAGAGGGAGAGAGAGAGGGAATCCCAAGCAGGCTCCTCACTGTCAGCTTGGAGCCCGATGTGGGACTCGAACCCATCAATGGTGAGCTCATGATCTGAAGCAAAATCAAGAGTCCAATGCCCAGCCCACACCCAGCCAGCTGAGCCACCCAAGAACTGCGTTTTTTTTATTTGTTCCTTTCTTGCATTTGAAGTATTCCTCGCGAATGTCCTTGTCTGAGCCTCTTTGCCCTGGTCCCTAACTACCACAACTGCAACCAACCCTTCATAGCATTGTCCCTCTCTGTCAGTGTTACAGAGGCCCACCCATCCCCCTAGTTTCTTGTCATCAGCCTGAATTAGACTAATTTTGGTGTCTGGAACAAAGGGCCTCCACCAACTTGACCTGCATAGGCTCATCTCAGGTGGATGCAAGCGGACAGAGACGGGTTTGGCGCTTGACTAAGGCTTTGGCAGCTGGTGCCAACCCCAGGGGCCGGGCCACGGTGGGTGAGGGCGGTCTTCAGCGCCTCTGGCAAAGCTGTAGGGTCGCCCATCACCCCCCCCCCCCCAAAGCAATTGCCTTCTGTGGTTTAGGGTGGAGCCGAACCTTGCGTGAGCGTGAGCTCGCGGCTGGTCAACTCCAGGGCAGCGGCAGGGAAAAAGTAGACGATTTCATGGGTTTTTTGTTATTTATATATATATTTTTTTCTTTTAAAAAAAAATTTTTTTTTAACGTTTATTTATTTTTGAGACAGAGAGAGACAGAGCATGAACGGGGGAGAGGCAGAGAGAGAGGGAGACACAGAATTGGAAGCAGGCTCCAGGCTCTGAGCCATCGGCCCAGAGCCCGATGCGGGGCTCTAACTCACGGACCGCGAGATCGTGCCCTGAGCTGAAGTCGGACGCTCAACTGACTGAGCCACCCAGGCGCCCCTGTTATTTATATTTAAAATAATTTCCACCGGCTTTACTGGTGAGTGGGTCCCCGGTGTCTTTACGTTGCTTGTGCGATTCTTCCTCTCCACCCCAGTTTCGTTCACTACACCCCTACTTTCTTTGTTCTGTTTCCTTATTCTAAAAGCCCAGCGTATGTTTTAGTTATCACTTTGTTAAATTAACCTTTGTTGAAGAAATGCAGACACACAGGTGATGAGCTGTGGTTCGACAAAAGATCAGGAAAGAAATTGAAATAGGGAATGTTGTTACTCACAAGGCCCGGGGGACCTGCACAGCACGTGTCGAGGGGCCACTTGGGAAGGCCAAGGTCAGGTACAGGCAGAGAGCGACAGGACCTGGGCCACACACGTTTATCTCTGCCCGTGGGTGGGGAGGCTTCAGGGGTCCTGGGTAAGGCCGGATCTTGGTCAACTCAAACACCAAAAGCTCCGTGGGGAGTCTTTTTTTTTTTTTTTAATCTTTTTTAATGTTAATTTTTTTAAACATTTATTTCTTTTTGAAAGACAGAGCCTGAGCAGAGAAGGGGCAGAGAGAGGGAGACACAGAATCCGAAGTAGGCTCCAAGCTCTGAGCTGTCACCACAGAGCCAGCCAGACTTGAACCTACGAACTGTGAGATCATGACCTGAGCCAAAGTCGGACGTTCAACCGACTGAGCCAACCAGGAGCCCCATGACTCTTTTTTTAATGTTTACTTTTGAGGTAGGGAGACAGAGAGTGGGGGGAAGGGGCAGAGGAAGTGGGAGACACAGAATCTGAAGCAGGCTCCAGACTCCAAGCTGCCAGCACAAAGCCCCACGGTGGGACACGAACCCAACTGCAATGCAAGATCATGACCTGAGCTGGAGTGGGAGTCTTAACCCCAGGTGCTCCTTCACAAGGAATCTTATCTAAGGGGTGCACAAGGGGAAGGCTCTGGAGAGAGGAGAGTCTGTGGGTCACAAGCGCTGTTGAGGAAGTCATGTCAGGAACTTATAGTGGCTTGTGACTCTTCAGGTCATTATCTAGGGCATGTGGTTGTATGGGGGGCTAATGACAGTTAGGCTCCCTTGCAGGCAGCTTGGTTAAACAAAATAAATGCCAAGGCAGTGATAGCATGGATAGCTTAGCTAAACTCTTGACATATTTCTTATTAAAACATAATGCAACAATTTATGCATTTATGTATTTATTTTATTTGAGAGAGAGAGAGAGAGCATGACTGGGGGAGAGGGGCAGAGGAATAGAGAGAGAGAGAGAGAGAGAATCTCAAGCCAGATGCAGTGCTCGGTCTCAGGACCCTGGGATCATGACCCAAGGGTAAATCAAGAGTCCATTGCTTAACCGTCTGAGCCACCCAGGTGCCCCAATGCAATAATTTTAAACTGCTTCCCTTTAAAACAGTATGAAGTATATTTAATAACAACTGTTAGATATGATAATTTATTCACACCAAAATATATTATTTCTTACACAAAATCTCACATTTACAGAACCACACCTTTTATTTTATTTTATCCTTTTTTTTTAAGTTTATTTATTTATTTTGAGAGAGAGAGAGAGAGAGAGAGACAAGAAGAGAGAGAGAATCCCAAGCAGGCTCCACACTGTCAGCACAGAGTCTGACTCGGGGCCCGAACCCATGAACCATGAGATCATGATCTGGGCAGAAACTGAGTTAGACGCTTAACTGACTGAGCCACTCGGGCGCCTATCCTATTCTATTTTTCAAGTAAGGTCTAGGCCCAAAGTGGGGCTTGAACTCATAACCCCAAGGTCAAGGGTGGCATGCTGTATGAACTGAGCCAGCCAGGCACCCCAGAACCGTACCTTTAAAATAAGACTTCATTTTTAACCAGTTTTAGGCTTATATGGAAAAGTTGCAAAAATAACTCAAAGTTCCCACGTATTTCCCACTTAGTTTCTTATCTAACACCTTGTATAACCCAAGTACAGTGGTTAAAACCAGGAAATTAAACTTGGTGTAATACTATTGTGTAAAGTACGGAACTTAATAGAATTTCAGCAGTGTTTCACTGCTGTCCTTTTCCTGTTTGGGGATTTCACAGAGCATTGAGCTGTTATTCTCCACAGATTCTTGTAATCTGTGACGATTCCATAATCTTTCCTTATTTTCCAGAACCTTGACATTTTAAAGAGTGTTGGTCACGAATTCTGTAAGATATCCATCAATTTGGGCTTGTCTGATGTTCTCTCATGATTAGAAGGAGGTTATACGGTTTGGGCAAGAAGACCATAAAATGACTTTTGTCCTTCTCAGTGTAACATATTTAGAGTTTATGACATTGTTACATTGTTACATGCTAACCTTGACCATTTGGTTAAACCTGTGAAGTTTCTCCACGTGAAATACTGTCTTCCTCTCCCGTTCAGAACTATCTTGGAGTAGATACTGCAAGGTTATCTAAATATCCTTTTTCTCCTCAAATTTTGCCTGCTAATTTTACCATCCACCTTGTCTGCAAGGAATGAATACAGTGGTACTTGCCTACTATTGATTTTTCTGTTTTCCTCTTCTTTCTACATCCATCAACTGGATTTTTCCGTAAGAATTTTTTCTCATTTATTTATGTCAGTCTAGATTCATAATAGTTATGTTATGGGTTATAATCCAGCACCATCATTTATTTATTTTAATGCTCAAATTGTTCTAGCTTTGGCCATTCAGAACTTGTTATGTTTGGTTCCTGCGTCTTCTTGAGAATTCCCTTCCAGTTTTCAGCACTTCCTTACTCCTGGCACCACAGAATAATCCGGATTCATCTTTTTTTTTCCCTGCCGCAAACCTTGAATCAACCACTCTCCAAGGAACCCTGGTCCTTTTACTGAAGAATGCTGTATAGAGACCGATATCTGCGTGCTAAGTGTGCTCATTGCTACTGGGATCTCATTGCTTCTAGGCTCTTTCCATGGAAAAAGATGTAGGAAATTCATGTATCTCTAGTAACCCATGCACACACACATATCTGTATGACCCTATCTGTGTATGTATTTTAAGGGGTGCCCGAGTGGCTTAGCTGGCTCAGCACCTGACTTTGGCTCAGGTCATGATCTCACAAATTTCAGAGTTCGAGCCCCACACCTGGCTGTCGGCTGTCAGTGTGGGGGCTGCTTGGGATTCTCTGTCTCCCTCTCTCTCTGCCCATCCCCCACTTGGGTTTTTTCTCTCTCTCTCTCTCTCAAAAATAAATAAACGTTAAAAAAAACCCACATGATTTTATGCTGATACTTCTGATTCCAATCCAAAACTAGAGGGTTTCTTATTTGTAACTTTTTTTTTTTCCAGTGGTGGGAAACCAGGCTCTCCCTTGTATACGATATTCTTACTTATTTACTCATAAAGTACACATAAAGTTGTGTCAGAATTGTTAACCCACCTTTGAAAAGCCCATTTATTATCTAGATGACAGCATTTATGTGGTTCTTTTTTGTCTTTAACCTTGTATGTTGCAGACAAGATCCTGTTTTCCAAGGTTCTTTTCTTCCTCCCCCCTTCAGTGGGATTTTGTGTTTTATTTACAACACAGGTTCACGCGTTACTGCTTGCATCGTACCTTGGATTCCCACCACATCCTCATTATCACTTGTTTATTTTTTGGAGGGGAAAACGTGAAGGGCTTGTGAAGCATTGCTATCGTTCTGTAACAAAAAGATGTTCTCGAAGGAGTATAACTCTGTCCTAATCTGTATTACTCCATTCCCGTTCCTCTCTCCTTTTTACCCCTTTCCAATCACCCCTTGTAGCCAATTTCTTTCTTTTTTTCTTCATGCAGCTGTTTTTTAAATAATATTTCTATGTTTAAAGTTTATTTATTTTGAGAGAGAGTGTGTGCAAGAGGGGAGGGACAGAGAGAGAGAGGGAGGGAGGGAGAGAGAGAATCCCAAGCAGGCTCTGCACTGTTAGCACAGACCCCAACGTGGGGCTCAAACTCACGAACCCTGAGACCGTGACCTGAGCCGAGATCCGGCATCAGACACGTAGCTGACTGAGCTCCCGAGGTGCCCCTAATTTCTTAAATTTCTGCACATTCCCTCCCATTTAAAGAGTGTAATATGTGAATGCGTCTGAGGTAGACTGTTAGCCACCTCTCCCAACTTGTCTTCATCTTCCAAAGTCATATAATTTCTGATTTTAGCTTATAAAACTGCTTGGATCAAACATTCCCATTTTCCCAGTCTCCCATGCAGCTAGATACAGTCACATGACTAAGTTCTTGCCAATGAGATGCAAGGAGTTCAAGTCATATGCCAGTTTTTGGAAAACTGCTTTAAAAGACTGATACATGTTTCTCGCTCGCTCTCCCTCTCTCTTTTCACCCAGTGTTTTATCCTTGTGCCCAGAATGTCAATGTGATGGCTGGAACTCCAACAGCCATTTTATACCATGAAGACAAAAGTCTTGGGATGGAGGAGTGAAAAGCTTGAAGAGCCTGTGTTCCTGATGATACCTTAGAGTCTCTAGACTGCATCTGTGTATAGATGTATATGTTCGATGATGAAACCTTATCACATGCAAGGCTTATGATTCATTTTTTTAAAGAGTTTATTTTTTTATTAAAATTTTTTAATGTTTATTTTTGAGAGAGAGACAGAGCATGAGCGGGGGAGGGGTAGAGACAGAGGGAGACACAGAGTCCGACGCAGGCTCCAGGCTCCGAGCCGTCAGCACAGAGCCCGACGTGGGGCTCAAACTCACGAGCTGTGAGATCGTGACCTCAGCCGAAGTCGGACGCCTAACCGACTGAGGCACCCAGGTGCCCCGGTTATGTAACTGTCTCCAATGTTCCTGCACAATCAATGATAGTTGAGAAGTTCCGTGAACCTTCCACAACAAAGCAGGCTGTTCTGCCCAACGTACACATGAGTTCTGGGGCCTCATTTTCTCACCCACTGCTTGTCAGGTGTGTTGGTGAATGTCAATAGTTGGTTCCAAATGAAGGAAAGCCAATCATCCCACTAGGCAAATCCAACAGTTTTTGTTTTTTTTTTTTAACATATCCAGGGGGTCCAGAAGGATATGAGTTGAGTCTGGAAATAGCACATCGATCAGCAGCATTCTTTGGGATAGAGTGAGGTGCTAGCTTCAGAACCTAAAAAATCTGAGGATAGATGCGTGTGCTGGTGGGTTGCCAATGGAAAAGTGCCGGTAAGCCAAGGTCACATTAGGCCTTCCAGAAGCTCCACTGCCCCTCCTAGGCCCATGCCTCCTGTGTGTATATATCGGCCTGGATATGTGCAGGGCCAGGTGACCCTCATTAAACCTGGGGTTAAACGATATACACTAGGGCTCTGGGGCACTCCTCAAGTACCCTCAGCACAAATAGTCTTCATTCATGACCCTTTCTGACCTCAGGTCAATACAGCTGGTCCAAAACATTCCTGAATTAAGAGCTGGGGGCCAGAATAAGGCTCAGTGCCTGTGGCCTCTGGATCATCCAACAGATTCTTAGGCCAGAAGAATGGCCTGGTTGCAGGGATGCGGGGTCAAACCTAGAATCATCACTCATGATCTCTACTCTCAAGACATGCCTCCCACAACCTTTGTTCATTTCTACAGAAACTGCTAACACCCGCATGGTCCTCAGCTGTCTACATACTTCCCACATATGTGGCTCTCGTGGCAGATGCATTGGACAATACCAGTGTAGACCTTTGACTTTGCCTACCCACCCCTAACTTGAAAACATAAATTACCATCGACCACTAGGTGGCACCCTATCCCAAACTACCGTATACCACACCAAGGGTAGGCATTTTAAGACCCCATTGAGAATGCCTGATCTGACCTCCCTCTGGAGTGTCAAGTTTAAACAATGTGAATCCAGTCTCAATATGAATTTAAAGAGCCTTATAACAAGTAACCATCTAGTGAAACTGGTTGTGGTCTCTCACTCTGTTCCTCCCTTATTCGTTCTGTATTGTTTACTATATGACTTTTTTTTTCCTTATGACTTACTTCTATCTGGACTCATCCACACCAATCTCATGTGTGTCCTCCTTCGTTCAGCTGGTTTAGTGTCAGAACTTTGCCAACTGGGAGTGGCCTTCTACCTTTTGCCCTTTTGTTTGTCAGTAAAACAGAAGAAAGAACAACAGGACCACAAATCTTTTCCCTTGGGCAAGTATAGGGAGGCCAACGCCATACTATTTAGAGCAAGCAATGCCAACCGAAATGAATCAAGGTACTTTCTCTTGTAGGTAACTTTGAATGTTCTGGCTCCTTGTTACTTTTTAACTTCCTTGGATGATTGTCACCATGTTTCCTAAGCCCTATAAGCAGCTGGACCTTGCTCAGGTGCACCATAGGCTGGGAAATCTGACCCAATGGTCCGCCATCTTGTCCCATTGCACTTGCAGACTGAGAAGCCTTGCCGTCTGATTTCCTGTTTGTTTCATGTCCCTGTCATTCTTGACTCAAGGCATTTTCAGCCCACGGAATATATCAAGACCCCTGTTTGAACTGTACACTCTGGGAAGGCAGACTTCTTTTTTTTAATTTTTTAAATGTTTTTATTTGTTTTTGAGAGAGAGAGAGAGCACACG
Organism: Prionailurus bengalensis; assembly: GCF_016509475.1. Lineage (NCBI taxonomy): Eukaryota > Metazoa > Chordata > Mammalia > Carnivora > Felidae > Prionailurus > Prionailurus bengalensis. Next base: position 157,358,242 of record NC_057350.1, on the reverse strand, counting down.
CATGAGCCAGGGAGGGATAGAGAGAGAGAGAGAGGGAGAACCAGAATGTGAAGCAGTTGTCAGCACAGAGCCCGACATGAGGCTCAAACCCAAGAACTGTGAGATGATGACCTGAGCCAAAGTCAGACGCTCAACCGACTGAACCACCCAGATGCCCCTTTAAAAATTTTTTTTAACGTTTGTTTATTGTTAGACAGAGAGTGTGTGCAAGTCAGGGAGGAACAGAGAGAAAGGGAGACACAGAATCTGAAGCATGCTCCAGGCTCTGAGCTGTTATGACAGCATAGAGCCTGACACGGGGCTCAAACCCACGAACTGTGAGGTCACGACCTGAGCTGAAGTCGGACGCTTAACCGACTGAGCCACCCAGGCGCCCCTCCCTTTAGCTCTTTTGAGAGAAGACTGAAACTGAGAAACCAGCAAGCTAACGAAAAGATACTTAAGGTTCATCTACTTTTGGTTTGTGGGATTCAAAGCAATTCTTGTTTTCTGATCGCAAACCTCAGGTTTATCTGTAGATAGTCATTGGTACCCACGATGCAGGAACAACATAAGGCTCTGCTTTGTTCAAAGTTTGGCAAATAAAATGACAGTGGCTGAGGTCAGGTATGTGAAGTCACTAGGCAAACTAGCCTGTCACCTTGACCCAGGGCAAGAACAAGGTTGGCCCAGTGATGATATTAGGAAATGAAAAGCAACAGGTCAACTAAAGGAACCGTGGAAATAAAACAACAAAGGGAATGCAGGAAGATTGGGAAGTAACGGCCAGAAGGACACGTCCAGAGGCGCCTGGGTGGCTCAGTCGGTTAACTGTCCTACTTGGGCTCAGGTCACGATCTCACTGTTCGTGGGACTGAGCCCTGTGTTGGGCTCTGTGCTGACAGTGTGAAGCCTGCTTCAGATTCTCTCTCCCTGTCTTTGACCCTCCCCCATTCATGCTCACTCTCTCTTTCTCTCTCTCTCTCTCTCTCTCTCTCTCTCTCTCTCTCTCATAAATAAATAAACATTAAAAAAAAACCAAAAAATTACAGGTTCAGCATAGTCCCGGAGAAGCAAATGTCCCAGATCCTCCGATGTGGTTGCCCTTCTTTGTGGCCGATACGTTATTACGGCTGCTATTTTCACCTAGGCCTCCTTTTCTTTATCTGTGAAATAAGGGGGTTAAACCGGACAATGTAGGGAGAAATGTGAAAGACGGTTGAACCAGAGCAAAATGATCACTGGGCGCGTTCAATGGAAAAACAGGCAGGTGGGATCTAAACCCCCTTCTGGGTTATCCAATTCTGTGAAGTGTCTGTGCTTTTCATTGTCCTTGAGCTCTTTTGTGTCTGTGAATTGTAGATGGCTGGGAACAGTGCCAATGGCTCTTGTCCACACACACGCAGATACATTTTGAGACGTGGAAATACCATAGAATTCCCTTTCTCTTTGAGTTTTTCCAACTTTGCACCACATGTATCCATCTCAGCGTTATTTATATGTGTGTGGATGTTTGAATTTGAACCACCCGTAAGGTCTTAGTCGTCCGACTTGTCAGTGAGTTCACGATCATCTCTGACCTATTCTAGTCTACTGCATGACAGCCATGAATTTATCCTGCTTCAAAAACGATCCATTGGGGCGCCTGGGCGGCTCAGTCGGTTAAGCGCCTGACTCCTGATTTCGGCTCAGGTCGCGGTCTCACGGTTACTGAGTGCGAGCCCCGCGTCAGGCTCTGCACTGGTGATGCAGAGCCTGCTTGGGATTCTCTCTCTCCCTCTCCTCCCTGCCCCTTCCTCACGTGTGTGCTCTCTCTGTCTCTCAAAGTAAATAAATAAATAAACTTCAGAAAATAAATAGATGAAAAACCATCCGTTAACAATTGCCCGGAAGTCCAATGATCACAAGTTATTTGGTCAAGAAACCACACATCCACTTTGTGCACGGTTATAAATACAACTATAATTTTAATTGTCACCGGGAATATGGACACAAAAGATTAAGTGCTAAAGAGCAGTGGGTTTGCCAGATACTTTAGGTGTCTGCCTTGAGTCGTGTACAAGCTCATGGTTCAAGGTGCTTTCCAAACCGAAGTTTTTTAGGCCCGGCTTGTACCTGAGATTATTCAGGGTGAAAAGCCTCTTCCATCACGGAAACTCTTTGCCTCAGCCACGCTTTAGTAAGATGCCTTTGCCACGTGCCATCCGTGTCCGCGTGGGGCTTTCTGCAGAGAGAAGTGACTGTGGCTTACTGCCCGGATCGGTCTCAACCAAGACGTTGCAAGAAACGATGGTGGAGTGGGATTTGGGGTGGGCGGGCTTGACAGGATGTGTACACGCGGGAGAAGGAATTCTGACGGGAGTCTTCACAAATCTGGAATAAATCTTAACTCCTTAGCTGATTCTATAATCTGAAGTGAAAGAATTTTTATAGACGCTGGGTATCTCAGCCTGATTCCCCTGAAGTCAGGCTTTGTCATTAAAACTTATGTGTACGTCATTTACTTGGGAATGTGATCCTAGGCGACTTGAGTAAAAACAGGGATGGAGGAAAAGCCAATACCTGTGCTCATCTGTGCGTGTTAGGGCTTGGAACTGGACAGATGGGACCGTTCTGTGCAAGGCCCCCCCACTCCCAGCCCTAGCAAGACAGCCGAGATTTCTCCAGCTTTCTCTTCAGAGGGAATATGTGCATGTGTGTGGCTTATGGCTTGAATCAGGCAGGTGCTCAGTTGTGGGCCCACTAGCCCGTTCTGCAACTAAGCCTCTCCCTGTAGCTGCCCTACTTCAGATGCTTGGCCCACCCTGCCGCCATGCGTGCCCGGTCACGTGCATGCCCAACTAGCCTTGGGCTCTCAGGGCCCTCCAGGCATCTGGGGCTCAGACAATCCTCCAAAACCACCTAGCTTCTGGGGAGGTGGGTGCTCCCACCCAGAGAATATTTCTGAGGCAGCAGCTTTAAGTGGTGATCGTCAGTCCCCATTTGGACTCCCGCTCCCAAGCTTCCCCAGGCATCGAGGCTCCCGCATGTCTGTTACTAGAGGGTACTTGAGTATCTCTCCTGCCCAGCCTTAAAAGGCAGTCCAGACTCCTCCAGCTATGTCTGCAGGGGAATATACACATGTGGGTAGGTTAAGGCATGAAGCCAGGTACCCCTCACAGCCCCCTTCATTAGCTGGCCTCAACATACCCGGTCCTGTTCCAGGACCCTGGCCGCCCTAACCTGTGCGGCTTGTACATGCACAGTATGTATTCCGTTAGTCTGGCCAGGGAGCTAGGACCCTCCGGACCTGTGCACCTCGTGTCAGTCGAGAATCGCCTGCACACCTCCAGGGCGAAGAAAATGTGTACTAAGCTATTTTGTTTGGATGGTTCTGTATATATCACGTGGGTCCATCTGGTCTCATGTGTCATTCGAGGCCAAGGTGTCCTCATTGATTTTCTGTCTGCACGATCTATCCACTGATGTGAGTGGGGTGTTAAAGCCCCTACTATTATTGTGTTAATGTCGATCTCTCCCTGTATGCCTGTTAATATTTGTTACAAATTTATGTAATCACACGCTCCTGTATTCGGTCCATTGATACTTAAATTGTTATATCCTCATGTTGGCTTGACCCCTTTGTCGTTAGGTACTGCCCCTCTTCATCTCTTGTCTTTATCTCCAAGTCTATTCTGTCTGATAGAAGTACTGCTACCCTGGCTTTTTTTTTTTTTTTTACTTCCATTTCCATGGACTGTCTTTTTCTGTCTCTTTACTTTCAGTCAGTATGTGTCTTTACGTCTGAAGTGAGTCTCTTATAAGCATCGTACGGATGCGTCTTGGTTTTTATTTTTTAATCCATTCGGTTACCCTCTGTTCTTTCATTGGAACATTTAGACCATTCGCATTGAAAGTGACTATCGATGGGTACGTACTTATTGCCATTTTGGTAATTTTTTTCCTGGTTGGTTTTGTCGTTCTCCTCTGTTTCTTCCCTTGTGATTGATGACGTTCTCTAGTGTTATGCTCAGATTCCTTTCTCTTTATTTTTTTGTGTATCCACTATGGGTTTTTGATTTGTGTTCCCTTGAAGTTTATATATAACATCCTCACTATATAGCAGGCTAAATTAAGTGGACGGTTGCTTACATTCAAACACATTCTGAAACCACTACATTTTTACTGCCCCTTCCATGTTTTATGTTTATGATGTCATGTTTTATATTATTTTGTGAATCCCCTAATATTTTAGACATAACTGATTTTACTACTTTTGTCTTTTAATCCTTATTATTAGTTTTGTATGTTTTTGATCTACTACTTAACTGTTTGCTTTTACTCATGCAATTTTTTTCATTTCACGATTTTCTTCTAATTATGGCCTTTTCCTCTTAAAAAAAACTCTCTCTGACATTTCTTGTAAGGCTGGTTTAGTGGTGATGAACTCCTTTAACATTTACTTGTCTGGGAAACTCTTTCCTTCAATTATTATTATTATTTTTTTTAAGTTTATTTTTAAGTAACCTCTACTCCCAACGTGGGGCTCAAACTCATGACACTGAGATCAAGAGTCGCACACTCCCCACACTGAGCCACCCCGACAGTCCTCCCTTTCAATTCTGAATAATTTTGAGGTGCGTGGGTGGCTCAGTTGCTTAAACTTCTGACTTCGGCTCAGGTCGTGATCTCATGGCTTGTGAGTTTGAGCCCCGCGTCGGGGGTCTGTGCCATCAGCGCAGAACCCGCTTTGGGTCTTCACTCTCCCTCTCTTTCTGTACCCCCCCCCCCCCCAACTTGTTCTCTCTCTCTCAAAAAATAAACTTAAAAAAAAAAACCCTCTCAATTCTGAATAACCTTGCCAAGAAGAGTATTCTAGGTTCTATTTTTGTTTTTGTTTTCCCATTCAGCACTTTGTCTGATCTTTTTTTTTTTTTTCAAGTAGGCTCTACGCCCAACGTGGGGCTCAAACCCACGACCCCAAGATCAAGAGTTGCAGGCTCTACCAACTGAGCCAACCAGGCGCTCCCTCCCCCACCCCATTCCGCACATTGAATATATCATGCTGCTCATTTCTGGCCTCCAAAGTTTCCGCTTAAAAATTAGCTAACAGCTTTATGGGGTTTTCCTTGTACACAAGTAGCTGCTTTTCTTTGGCTGCTTTAAAGATCCCCTCTCTCGAATCTTCGACATTTTAATTATTACGTGTTGTGGTGCGGTCCTCCTTGGATTCATCTCGTTTGGGGTTCTCTGTGCTTCCTGGACCTGGATGTCTGTTTCCTTCTGCAGGTTAGGGAAGTTTTCAGCTATTGTTTCTTCAAGTAAGTTTTCTGTCCCTTTGTCCCTTTTTTCTCCTTCTGGGGCCCCTATAATTACAAATGTTAACATACTTGATGTTGTCTCATTTAAAAATGATCACTTATTATTTTGGGCTGTGTACCTTGATACCTTCCATTACCCTGTCTTCCAGATGGTTGGTCCACTTTTCTGCCTCCTTTCCTCTGCCGCTGATTCCCTCTAATGTATTTTTCATTTTAGTTATTGTGCTCTTCAACTCTGGTTGAGCCTGCTTGGGATTCTCTCTCTCCCTTTCTCTTTGCCTATCTCCTGCTCACACACTCTCTCTCTTTCAAAATAAATAAATAAACATTAAAAAAACCCTGTTAGGCTAATATGACAATGGAGATCTTTCTACAAATAACATAACCAATTTAAAGGATCCATCATCTGGCCATTAACAAGTAGGACCTTATTAATCTCATTAGTGACTCAAAGTAATAAGCTTTTTTTTTTTTTTTTTTTTTTTTTTATGGGAATGCCCAGATGCAAATTTCCAGACTTAGACCATTGCTGCAAGAGGTGTCTCTGGAGAGGGCATAGGGGATGCAACCCTCATGATCCAAAAGTTTACTCCCCCAAAGAGCATACAAAAATGAAGGCCTTTGGGGCACCTGGGTGGCCCAGTCCATTAAGCATCCAACTCTTGATTTTGACTCAGTCATGATCTCACAGTTTATGGGTTTGAGCCCCGTTGTCAGGCTCTGTGCCGACAGCATGGAGCCTGCTTGGGATTCTGTCTCTCTCCCTCTCTCTCTGCCCCTCCCCTGCTCATGCTTGCAAATCTCTCTCCCTCCCCTGCTCATGTCTTGCAAAAATAAATAAATAAACCTAAAAAAAAAGATAACGAAGGTCTTCTTTACAAAGGCAGTAAGGATGATGCATTGAAAATAGTATCTCTGGTCGCCCATGAAAATGTGAGACACCTCCAGTCACAGACCTGCTAATATGTGTCGCTGAGCAGGTGCTACTGGAATGGGACTTTCCAGTACTAACAAGCAACAAATGCTGAAATGACAAAGGTCCCTTATGGGCTGGGACCTCTTATGACAGACTCCCCTGAGAGTTGGCACAGCCAGGCGAAGACAGTGCTGTGTTTAACTGCACATCTTGGAACCCTAGTTTATTGACAGGCCACTAAGGTGCATCGCACTAAGTGCACCGCACTAAATACCCCCCACAGATGGTAGAGACAAGAGGGAATATTTCCACTGGTCACAAAGCCAAGCTTTTAGGACATGAAACAAGATGAAAGGAAACACCTTGTCTGATTTTCACATAGAGGAGCCACTGCAATGTTTACCTAAACAGATGCTGCTCTGATGAGAACTGTAAATGCACCTGTGTGTGAAGCCAGCTTGAACATCAGGTTTGTAGGTCACATGCCTATGTTTTCCCCCTCTGGTAGTTCCTTTTCATGACCAATATACAGAAGACAAAAACAAAGAAAAATGGTGACCATTGATGGGAGGGAATGGGTTAAGTTAAACCAAGAGTATTCTCCCAAACTTACCAGAGTCACTAAGCCCAAGGAACTAGTTATGCAATTATTTTTTCCTACTAATCTAAATTCAGAAATTGAGGGGGGAAAAGTCTCTCACCAATCTTGCCCCATTAGACCCTCAGGCTGACATCTCGGAGGCTGACACGATAAGGATTCTTACCTTCTGCTGGCTTTTGTCAGATGTCCTGGGTCTCTCAGCTACAGCAGTGTTAAATTCATCCCGCTGACTATGCCATCTGTTGGGGAAGAAAATTTGTCTCTACTCTTCTAGATCTTTCTAGCTGATCTATGAATCAAATTGACATAAAACGAATTAAGAGGAGAAAAAAAAACCATTTTGAATACCTGTGCACAGAAGCGCAATATTAAAATTGAGACCTAAAGAAATGACCAAGGCAGGCAAAATTCCTACTTTTAGACAGAGAACCAATAGAACTGTGAGTAATTAACAGGACAAAGAAAACTTATGTTCAAGAGCTCAATTAGTAAGGGAATCAAGGGAGGTGCCTGGATGGCTTAGTCAGTTAAGCATTTGACTTTGGGTCGGGTCATGGTCTCCCAGTTCATGAGACTGAGCCCCACATCAGGCTCTGTACCATCAGCACAGAGCCCCACATGTGCGGAGCCTGCTTTGGATCCTCTGTCTCCCTCTCTCTGCCCCTTCACCCCCCTCAAAAATAAATAAGCATGAAAAAAAAGAAGGGAATCTAGGGGGGCCTGGTGGCTCGGTAGGTGAAGCCTCCAACTCTTGATTTTTGGCTCAGGCCGTGATCACACAGTAGTGAGACTGAGCCCTGTGTCGGGCTCCACACCAGCCATGGATCCTGCCTAGGATCCTCTCTCACTCCCTCTGCCCCTCCCCGACTCATGCTCACTTGCTCATGCATGTGCATGCTCTCTCTTTCTCTCTCGCAAAAAAGAAAGGGAATCTAAACTGGGTTTGGGATGGGATAATAAATTAGTAAAAGTGATAAGGTTTGTTTATCTAGCCTTCTCAGCTCTGAGTGCTCTATCTCTGGAAATAAGGATGTGTCTTTACCTCTTGGTACAGGAAGGGTACGTTTCACAGGGGAGATTCATTTCCTGCTTTCTAGAGAAAAGGGGGGCAGAGGGTATTCTTGCATTGACTGTGTGAGTAACTTTAATTCAAAATAATATGCCATCGTGGCATATTCTAGGGTGCCCTGCCATCGGCCCCCACGTAGGCGTTTGTGGAGGTTAGGGCTTGGAATTATCCAGATTCCTTGGACCCACAATACACCACTCCTGTGTCTGGTTCTCTCAGCACTTGCCCTGTTTCAGGTCCCTTGCTGAACCAATCCAAGTGGCCCATGCTTACACAATATACATCAGCCACCCTTGGCAGCATGGACACTCCAGGCCTCTGGAGCTCAGGCTGGTTCCCACCAACCGCATAGCCTCCAACCGGGAGGGAGCCCAACTCCAGAAAAATCTTTTTAAGGCAGAAGCTTTATTTATTTATTTAATTAAAAAATTTATTTATTTTTGAGAGTGGGAGAGAGAGAGAGAGAGAGAGAGAGAGAAAGACAGAGTGTGAGTGGGGGAGGGGCAGAGAAAGAGGGAGACACAGAATCCGAAGCAGGCTCCAGGCTCTGAGCTGTCGGTACAAAGCCCGTCGCAGGGCTTGAACCCACGGACTGTGAGATCATGACCTGAGCTGAAGTTGGACACTGGACTGACTGCACCACCCAGGCACCCCTTTTTTTTCTTTTTTAAAAAAAATTTTAGGGGTGCCTGGGTGGCTCAATCAGTTGAACGTCTGATTCTTGATTTTGGCTCAGGTCATGATCCTGGAGTCATGGGATTGAGCCCTGCATCAGGCTCTGCACTGAGTATGGAGCCTGCTTGGGACTCATTCTCTCTCTCTCTTGCTCTCTCTCTCTCTCTTCCTCCCACCCCCCTCTCTAAAATAAGGTGAAAAATTTAAAAACTATTAAAAAAATTTTTAAAGCTCTCTGCCCAGCATGGGGTTTGAACTCGTGACCCTGAGGTCAGGAGTTACATACTGTATGGCCTGAGCCAGCCAGGTGCCCCTACCTTGAACTACTGATGCACACATGTGAAGAATGTACCCCATCAGCCAACCTTAGGTAACCAGGACACGACAGACCCGTGGAGTTCAGACTGGTCCTCATCTGCCTGCCTAGCCTCCAGGGGAGAGAGAGCACAACCCCCAAACCTTTCAGAGACGTTAGCTTTAAACTAGCAACAGTAGAATCATTTTGCCGGCTACCTGATGAATTCCTGTGCTAACCAGTCATCAAGGTTCCCAGGTGTCTCTTAGTGAAGGATACCTCAGCAGCTAGAGAGGCCCCATCTGAGCAAGGCAGTCCAGACTCTTTAGCTTTACCTTCAGGTACAATGTACATATTTGTGTAGGTTAGGGTTTGGAATGGGCATATGTCTTGTATCCCCGATTACGACCAACTGTGACCTAGTCTCTTCTGACACTTGCCCTGTTTCTGGGCAATAGATGCAGGAAAAACATTTGATAAAATTCCACATCAATTATGATAAAAACTCAGCAATCTAGGAATAGAGGGGAACTTGCTCAATTTAAGAGCATCTGCAAGAAATGTGCAAATGTTATTATACTTAAATGGTGAGAAACTCAGAGTTTTCTTACTATGATCAGGAATGAGGCAAAGATGTCCCCCATCATCATACTTTTCAACATCATCATGGGAGATGTCAACAACATTATGGAAGATGGAAAGTGGATAAGCAATGATAACTGACTTAGAGAGGAAATCCAAGCTAATACACTTAGAGAAGAAACAAATCTCAGTTACATCCCAGCAAGTTATTATGTGGATATCAACAAAGTGATCCTTAAATTTGCACGGAGGGCAAAAGATCCAGAATAGCCCACTCAATATTAAAGGGGAAGAATGACGTTAGAATACAGACACTACCCAACAACTTTAAGACTTAATGTAAGTCTACAGTGATCAAGACAGTACGGTATTGGTGAAAGAACAGATCAGTGGAACAGAATAGAGAGCCCAGAAAATGACCCACATAGTCAGTTGATCTTTGACAAAGGAGGAAAGACAATACAATAGAGGAAAGAGTGTCTCCTCCATAAATGGTGCTGGAACAGCAGGGTATCCATGTGCAGAAAAATATGTCTAGACACGGACCTTACACACTTCACAAAATTAATCAAAAAATGGAACATGGAACTAAATGTAACTATAGGCATACCTCATTGTATTGCTCGTTGCTTTATTGTGCTTGGCAGACATTGCATTTAAAGAAATTTTTTTTCATGTTTTTATTTATTTTGCAGACAGAGAGAGACAGAGCATGAGCAGGGGAGGGGCAGAGAGAGAGGGAGACACAGAATCCGAAGCAGGCTCCAGGCTCCGAGCTGTCAGCACAGAGCCCAACGCGGGGCTCGAACTCACGGACTGTGCGATCATGACCTGAGCTCAGGAGTCGGACACCCAACCGACTGAGCCACCCAGGCTCCCCAACATTGCATTTTTTATAGATTGAAAATTTGTGGCAACGTTGCCTAACCAAGTCTATCAGTACTTTTTCCCCAAAGCGTTTGCTCACTTTGTGTCTCTGTGTCACATTTTAGTAATTCTCACGATATTACAATCTTTTCTGTTGTTACTATATCTGTTACGGTGATCTGTGATCAGCGATATTTGATGTTACTATTTTAATTGTTCTGGGGACCAGAATATAAGAAGGTGAACTTAATAAATGTTGTGCGTGTCGTGACCGCTCCAACAGCCAGCCACTCCTCATTTCCCTCTCTCTCTCTCTCTCTCTCTCTCTCTCTCGCCCCTCAGGTCTCCTGTTCCTCCAGGCACAACAGTTTGGAAATGAGGCCAATGAATAACCCTACAGTGGCCTCTAAGTGTTCAAGTAAGAGGAAGAGTTGCTGTCTCTCACTTGAACTCAAAAGCTAGAAATGATTAAGCTTAGTGAGGAAGGCATCTCAAAAGCCGAGAACAAACAAAAGCTAGGCCTCTTGCACTGGCTAGCCAAGCCACGACTGCAGGGGAAAAGTTCTTGAGAGAAATTCAAAGTGCCACTCCAGTGAACACACACGCTAAGAAAGTGAGACAGCCGAACTGCTGACACGGAGAGAAATTGCCAGCGGTCTGGACAAAATATCAAAGCAGCCACAACCTTCCCTTAAGCCAAAGCCTCATCCGGAGCAAGGCTTCAACTCTCTTCGATTCTAGGAAGGCCGAGAGAGGTGAGGAAGCTGCAGAAGAGAAGTCTGCAGCCGGCAGAGGGAGGTCCATGAGGTTTAAGGAAGCGAGTGGAGTCCATAACCTCAGAGTGCAAGGAGGGAAGCAGCGGGTGCTGAGGTGGAGCTGTAGCAAGGGACCCAGAGATCTAGCAGGCAGGGCTGGGCTTCACAGCCTCAGAGGACGCGCCGACTCTCCTGTTAGGGGCTAATGCAGCTGGTGACTGTAAGTGGAAGGCAGCGCCCGCTCACCATCCTGAAAATTCTACGGCCCTGGAGAATGATGCTCAGCCACACCGCCTGTGCCGTAGAAATGGGGCAACAAAGCCTAGATGACGGTACATCTGCGTACAATCTGATTGGTTGAAGATTTGAAGCCTACTGTTGAGAACTGCTCTGCAGGAAGGATTTATTTCGCAATGCTCCTTGACAGTGTACCTGGTCACCCAAGAGTTCTGATGGAGGCATAGCAAGAGATTTTAATTTTTTTCTTGCCTGCTAGCTAACACAACATCCCTTCTGCAGGCCATGGAAAAAGGAGTAATTCTGACTTTCAAGTTTTCTTATTTAAGTAATACATGTTGGGGTGCCTGGGTGGCTCAGTCGGTTGAGCGTCCGACTTCGGCTCAGGTCATGATCTCGCGGTTTGTGAGTTCGAGCCCCGCGTCGGGCTCTGTGCTGACAGCTCGGAGCCCGGAGCCTGCTTCAAATTCTGTGTCTCCCCCTCTCTCTGCCCCTCCCCTGCTCATGCTCTCTCTCTCTCCATCTCTCAATAATAAATAAACATTAAAGAAATTAAAAAAAAAAAGTAACACATGTTGTAGCTTGCCAGAGTCGCCATAGTGATTCCTCTGATGGACCAGGGTAAAGTAAACTGGAAAGGATTCACCGTTTTTTTGTTGTTGTTTTGTTTTGTTTTAAAGTAAGCTCTAGGCCCAACATGGGGCTTGAACTCATGACCCTGAGATCAGGAGTCACGTGCTCTACAGACTGAGCCAGCCAGGTGCCCCAGGATTCACCATTTTTTTTTTTAATGCCATTAAGAACATTCGTGATTCGTGGGAAGAGGTCAAAATATCAACACAAACAAAGAGCTTGGAAGAAGTTGATTCTAACCCGCAGGGGTGACTTTGAGGAATTCAAGACTTCAGCGGAGGACATGACTGCAGATGTGGTGGAAACAGCAAAAGAACTAGAATTAGAACTGGAGCCTGAGAGGAGCCCTTTTGCACTGCTGGTGGGAATGCAAGCTGGTGCAGCCACTCTGGAAAACAGGATGGAGGTTCCTCAAACAACTAAAAATAGAACTACCCTACGGCCCAGCAATTGCACTACTAGGCATTTATCCAAGGGATACAGGTGTGCTGTTTCGAAGGGACGCATGCACCCCCATGTTGATAGCAGCGCTATCCACAATAGCCAAAGTGTGGAAAGAGCCCAAATGTCCATCGATGGATGAACGGATAAAGAAGATGTGGTATATATATACAGTGGAGTGTTACTCGGCAACCAAAAAGGATGAAATCTTGCCATTTGCAATAGCATGGATGGAACTAGAGTGTATTACGCTAAGCGAAATTAGCCAGTCTGAGAAAGACAAATATCATATGACTTCACTCATACGTGGAATTTAAGATACAAAACAGATGAACATTAAGGGAAAGGAAGCCAAAATCATATAAAAACAGGGAGGGGGACAAAACATAAAAGACTCTTAAATACAGAGAATAAACTGAGGGTTGCTGGAGGGGTTTTTGGTGGGGGTATGGGCTAAATGGGCAAGGGGCATTAAGGAAGACACTTGTTGGTAGGGCACATGGTGGCTCAGTGGGTTAAGCATCTGACTTCGGCTCAGGTGATGATCTTGCGGTTTGTGAGTTCACGTCCCACGTCAGGCTCTGTGCTGACAGCTTGGAGCTTGGAGCCTGCTTCGGATTCTGTGTCTCCCTCTGTCTCTCTCTGCCTCTCCTCAACTCACATTCTGTCTCTCTCTCAAGAATAAATAAACATTGGGGCGCCTGGGTGGCTCAGTCGGTTAAGCGTCCGACTTCAGCTCAGGTCACGATCTCACACTCTGTGAATTCGAGCCCCGTGTCGGGCTCTGGGCTGTTGGCTCAGAGCCTGGAGCCTGCTTCCGATTCTGTGTCTCCCTCTCTCTCTGCCCCTCTCCCGTTCATGCTCTGTCTCTCTCTGTCTCAAAAATAAATAAACGTTAAAAAAAATTAAAAAAAAAAAGAATAAATAAACATTAAAAATTTTTTTTAATAAAAAAGAAAAGAGGAGGACACTTGTTGGGATGAGCACTGGGTATTATAGGTAGGGGATGAATCATTGGATTCTACTCGTGAAATCATTATTGCATTATACGCTGACTAACATGGATGTAAATTACAAAGAAAGAAAGAGAACAAGAAGAAAGAAATGGAGCCTGAAGACAGGACTGATTTCCTGCCTGCAATCTCATGATAAAACTTGAGCCGATGAGGCGTTGCTTCTGATGGATGAGCCAAGAAAGCGGTTTCTTGAGCTGGGATCCTCTCCTGGTGAAGAGATGCCGTGAACACTGTTGAAATGACAGCAAGGGATTGAGACTATCACAGAGGCTTGGTTGATAAAGCAGTGACAGGGTTTGGGGGGATGGACTCCAATTTTGAAAGGAGTTCAAAGTTGTGGGTAAAGTGCTATCAAGCAGCGTCCCGTGCTATGGAGAAGTCATTTGTGGAAGGTCGTGGCACACTCCCCTGTTGTCTTAGTTTAAGAAATTGCCACAGCCTCCCGGCCTTCGGCGAGCACCACCCCGATCAGTCAGCAGCCATCAGCACTGAGACGGGATCCTCCACCAGCAAAAAGATTGTGACTCACTGGGAACTCAGATGCTCTGCAGCATTTTTCTTGTTTTTTGGCAGTAAAGGTATGTAGACTGTTTCTTTGGATATCATGCTCTTGCATAGGCCGCAATATAGCGTAAACAAATCTGTTATATGCACTGGGAAGCCATAGATTCTTTTGACTACCTTTACTGTGATATTTGCTTTATTGCAGTGATATGGAATGGAACCCACGCTACCTCTCAGGTATGCCTGTAGATAAAACCGTATCTAGTCAGTCCCCAAAGTGAGAACCTACGCCAGCCCAGAAATGACAGGAAATTCGAACAGAATTCCAGCAAACTGATCTGGACACAGAAACCCCAAGCCTGTTAGATTTATGGACCAGAGGAGGAGAGAATTTGATCCTCCAGAAGCAGAAACTACATCTTGGGCCCCTTACCACTGATGTTAAAACTTAACACCTTAGATCATCGGGAGAAAATAATACTAATTTCAAAGGGTTTTACTTGACCAATAGCAACAAAGTGGACAGGACGATGGCCTACACTTCACATATCATACCTTAAAATACCTCCATGGAAAACACCAGGAGGAGTAGTAATATAATAATGAAATTAGGACTATTAACTATTATGACAGGGACAGACACATTCACCGCTACCTGCAGAAGGGACAGAACAGTTTTTAAAAGGCAGTCTAAATGTACTGCAGTCTTCTGTACTGTATTTACAGGCCATAGAAACATAGAAGTGACTGACAAGAACAGCTGAGGAAATAAGTCAAGATTCCATTTGTGTACATAAAGATAACAGGCCTCCACCGAATGTACATAGACCGTGGCAATCACCTTAGACCACACAGACCTGAGGCCACAAGGTGCTACCGTCAGGCGAAACCATCTAGGACACCACCTTGCGAAACAAATTATGAAAAGACAAACCCAGTAGAAACCCCAGAAACTGCTTACAGTGGCAGAGAAATAGAAACAACCGATCTTTTAATGTAAATAGGCCTAAAGAAAAAAGAAACACCTGCCAACCCAGCAACCCATTTACTGTAAATACTAACCCCTTTATAAAGCCAAATCCCACTAACAGATAAGTCACCAATAACCGAAGGAGAGAAAACCCCAGGGGACCCTCAAAGGGACTCAGCGTCTGTGTCTCCTGGCTAAAGCCAGAAACATCCGTCCGTGTTACAGTAACCGTATCAATAGAAAACCCTCTTGTAAATAAAATTCCTGCTTATACCACTATGCCGTTAGATACGGGGCCCAAGTAACAATGATACAGGATATTCTACTGATTTAGAACATTTTACCAATAAAAATGAAATACCTAAAGGACTGAGAGGTATTTAGTGACAGATTCGATTCCTAACAATTGATGACAGAGCCCCATTAAGGCTAAACGCCTTAGAGGTCCCAATTTAGGAAACATCCTTGGAAAGCATGTAATAGAACATATTTAAATTAAGGAAAAAAGTAGTGTGCCTACAACTTCCCCATAGAACAACCCGGCTGGCCTGTGAAAAAGCCAGATGGGTCCTATTGGTTGACAGTAGCTTATATGATTTTAAACAAATGCTCTCCCCAAATTGGAGGAGTACCCCCGGATGCAGGTGCTATCATAACCAAGATCACCGCTGGATCTGGAACTTACTACAGGGTGATATGATAGGAAAAGATAGGATAAAATAGAGAGGGAAAGGATAGGAGCTGAGGTCCCAGGTGGGGAAAAACACCTATTTTGGAACAATGCTGGGAGTAGGTCTGAACACAGGAAACCCCCTCAGGCTTAAGGTTCCTCTTCAGAATGTAACAGGCCCCACCTACTCCCCCTGAGGTTTCCCTCAGGAATTTGACAAAAGACCTAAGAGTGGTCTTAGGCCACCTCTCGTCATGGAATTGAGCCAATCAGGGATGGACCAGCCAGCACCTCGAGCTACCAGGCCAATAAGGGTAGGACCTGAGAGGGAAGGGGGGGGGGGGGGCTAAGGGGTGAGGGGTGAGGGGTGGGCTACCCAAAACCTTGTAAAACAAGGGCCCTTGGTTAATGTCCTGGGCATTCAAAAGAGCTTTCCTACTATTCTTGCTTTTTTTTTTTTTAATTTTTTTGTTAATGTTTCTTCATTTTTGAGAGATATTGGGAGACAGAGCATGAGTGGGGGAGTGGCAGAGAGAGAGGCAGACACAGAATCCAAAGCAGGCTCTAGGCTCCGAGCTGTCAGCCCCAGAGCCCGACGCGGGGCTTGAGCTCACAAACTGTGAGATCATGACCTCAGCTGAAGTCTGACACCCAACCGACTGAGCCACCCAGGCGCCCCTATTCTTACTTTCTAATCTTACACCCTAATAAACTTCTGCCTGCTGCTCATTTTATGTCCACCTGTTCCTTCTTCGAAGGAGCGAGACAATGAATCCCAAGTATCATGGCAAAAATCATCCTGCAACAGTGATAGACTTCTCTGACATGCTGTTCACTGTTGTGGTTGATGAGAAGAGCCAACCCATGACTAATCACATGGGAAGGCAGACAACGTGGGTTTACGAGGTTGCCTCAAGGACACCTTAACAGCCCAGTAATAAGCCACAATTTCTAACACGACATCCTACGGTTCTCCTAAAAATACAACAGACACACACACCAATATTTCCTATTTGATGACGTTCCTATTTATGGTGATAACTTGGAAGAACAGACTAGGGTCAAAACCGTTAATTGAATTTCTTACGGTAGCAAGATGGACCATCGAGCCAGGTAGGTACAAGGACCCCACACTAGAGTAAAATTTCTAGGTATAATTTAGTCCTCTGAAGGCAGAAAAATATCAGTCTAGTCATAGGCCCAAATGATAGAAACATTTGGAGATTGGAAACAGCACACACTACATATGAGGGTAATATTAAAACACATTTATGAAAAAACTAGGAAAGGTAGGGTATTTAGGGGAGTATTCAAGAGCCGGACTTGCTTTTCAAATGATAGCATTTGAAAAATGCTATCAGACCTTTAATACACCGGCCCCAGCTAATGAGGATTCTAAACATCCACTGGAGTGCCTATACTCTTACTTGGGAGCGGGGGAGGGAGAGGAGGAGAAGGAGGGGGGAGAGAGAGAGAGAGAGAGAGAGAGAGAGAGAGAGAGAGAGTCTGCAACATGGAGGCTACGGACTAAAACACGCCAGAGCTTCAAATGTTACCAAATTGGGTTTGGGTTTGAGAAGTTTCAAGTGGAGCCCTCTTCCAGGGACGGCATTCTATCAGCATTCAGAATGATCCAGCATTTGACATCTGGTTGTGGGTCGTCCTACAGAATAGCCTCTAACAAAACTAGGCTGTCCCAAACTGCTGGTAATGGAGTCATTTACCTTCCTATCAAGAAGATTGGGAAAGCACCCGAACCCCCATGGGGTGTGCTGCCCAGACCGACTTGGAGGAGTTCATGCCTTGTGAGACCCTCAGTTATTTTGAGGTTGTCTAAAATGAAAAAACCTGGGGCGCCTGGGTGGCTCAGTCGGTTGGGTGTCCGACTTCGGCTCAGGTCATGATCTCACACTCCGTGAATTCGAGCCCCACGTCGGGCTCTGTGCTGACGGCTCGGAGCCTGGAGCCCGCTTCGGATTCTGTGTCTCCCTCTTTCTCTCTGCCCCTCCCCTGCTCATGCTCTGTCTCTCTCTGTCTCAAAAATAAATAAAAACATTAAAAAAATGAAGGAAATAAAATAAAATGAAAAAACCTGTCAATAAGGTCTTTGGTGGTTCGATGTGTGCTGTGTGTTTGCGACAGGATCAAGTGTGCTTCCTTTATTTATTTTATTTATTTATTTATTTATTTTTATTTTGAGACAGAGAGAGTGCAAGTAGGGGAGGGGCAGAGAGAGAGGGAGAGAGGATCCCAAGCAGGCTCCGTGCTGATCCTGACCCCGGGCTCCATCTCGGGAACCATGAGGTCATGACCTGAGCCAAAACCAAGAGTCAGATGTTTAATGGACTGAGCCGCCCAGGCGCTCCAAGGAGTTTTATTTAAATATTCTATCCAGTTGTTTTCTTTGTCTTTGGTGGCAGGGTTGTTCTGAACCACCTAGTTGTGCTATTACCAAAAGCTGAAGTCCTTAATTTTTTCCTCAATAAAAAAATATATGTTGATTGCCTTGAAATCTATTGCTTTCAACCTTTGGGGAAACATCTTTTTTTTTTTTTTTTTTTCCTGTATACCTCTTTCCCTTTCCGTCCCTGGTGGTTACTCTGTAGACCCTCTGTGCAACCATAAGCCTAGGAATTTCTTTTGATGTCAGCTTTGGATTTCCCTTTGATTTTCTTCTCAGTTAAGTTTCCTGGGTCTGTAGTCTGTGTTTACACATGTAAATGTATTCCCTGTTTTGGTGAAGCAGATCCTCTAATGGTTCTATCAAGTTAAAAATAAATGACACTGGCAGAGACATACTGAGGACCAGAGCTGACATGCCCGTCTCTCAAATCACACCATCACAATCAGGATGGCTTTTCAGTTGTTATTCGGACGTTATGACTTCACTATTTGCTGTCCTGTGAGGAATCTCCTATTTCAGCACTCTTTCTCAGATTATTCCTACGTTTTAGTGGAAACGAGGTAACCGGGTAGTGTAGCACACAGAATAATGGCTCCCCAAAGATGTCCGCATTCTAATCTCCGAAACTTGTAAATCTATGTCTTTCAGTGACAAAAGAGACTGCAGATCTGAGTAAATTAAGGATCTTAGAATAGGGAGGCTGTTCTGGGTTATCCAGGTGGCTCCAGTGTAATTATAGGAGGTAGCTAATTAAAAGGGAGGTAGGAGGTATGAGAGAGAGAAAGAGAGAGAAAGTGTTGGTTCTATAGATGGAGGAAGGGGCCGCAAGCCAAGAAATGCCGCAGTCTCTAGAAGCTAGGGAGGTTGAGGGCCTGATTCTCCCCCAGAGGCTCTGGAAGGACAGCCCTGCCAATGCTTTTGTTTGGGAATTCTGATCTCTGGAACTGTAAGAGAATAACGTTGAGTTGTTTTAAGCCACTAAATTTGTGACAATACGCTGCAGCAGCAATAGAAAACTAACACGGGTGGTGATTCTTTTCAGATCTTACGAGTCTTAAAATGTCTATATTCATTCTTCACATTGATTGCTTGGCTGATCATATCATTCTAGGTTGGAAGTCCTTTCCCTTCAACACACTGAAGACATTTTTCCACTGTCTTCTTTCTTCAAACGCTGTTGAGAAGCCCAGAGTCATTTTTATTATGATTTCTTATATGTGACCTTCCCCCTGCCCCCACCCCCAGACACTCAGAATATTTTGTTTGTAAAACAAATACTTGTTTTACAAACAATATTTGTACAAATACAAAACAAATACAAAAATATTTGTTTGTAAAAAAAATATTTTGTTTGTAAAAACTCTTTGTTTTTAATGTTCCATTACTTCACAATGCTTGGGGCTCTAACTGTATAAAATTCTGTATGTCAGAAACCTGGTGCTTTTAAGCTCCATAAATCAATTTTGAAGGCAAAAAAACAAACAAACTGGGGAATAAGGCTATTATCATTATAACATAAATATATACTTAGAAACTCTTACAAATCAATATGAAAAAACTCAAATTCTTCAAAAGAAAAACTAAAACCAGTAATGCACAAACGAATACAATAATGGGTGGGAGACATGAAAAACCCCGTAGCCTTCCTAGAAAGAAAATACATGCAAGTTAAAACTGTGAGAAATTATTTTTCACTTTTTCAATTGGTGAAGATTAAAAAAAAATACAGCCAATGTTGGTTAAGTTTTCACCACTTTTATACACCGTTGATAGAAATGTAAAGGCATACATTCTTCTGGATGGGGCGTAATTTTGCAAGTCAGATCAAAAACTGTAAAAAATGGTTATGTCCTGGGGCACCTGGGTGGCTCAGTTGGTTCAGCGTCTGACTTCAGTTCAGGTCATGATCTCATGGCTCTTGAGTTCGAGTCCCATGTCAGTCTCTGAGCAGTGACTGCTCTCAGCATCTCTGTGCCTGCTTGGAAGTTTCTGTCTTCCTCTCCCTCTGTGCCTTCCCTGCTCTCATGCTCCTTCTCTCTCTCTCCCAAAAATAAATAAATAAACTTAAAAAAAGCTATGGCATAAAAATTATGGTCTAAAAAGTGGCTAGTATTGTTAAGAAGCTGACTCATGGGGAACTGAAGTGAGATTTGGTGGAAAAGAAAACGTTTTAAAAAACAATTCTCTGGACTCTATGCTTTGTTACCGGTAAGGTTGATTTCTTTCTAGGGATGAACTATTTCTCCTTCCAGACTTTGAGAGGATACAAAGAAAGGCTTTAAGCAATGACAATAAAATAATAATTATAGCAATAGCAGCTAGCATTGAGTACTTACTGTGCGCCAGGTAACCTGTCAAGTATTCAATATATTTTATTTAATTTCTGCAGTAAACCTTTGGGGTAGGTAGTATTATTTACCTTTAGATGTGAAGAGTGACGCTTGGAGATGTTGAACAAATGGCCCAAGGTCACACAGATAATAAATGTTGAAGTTGGAATTCAAAGTTTGTTGGCCACCGACACGTTTGTGCCGACGTTCATATGTTGAAACCCTAATCCCCAACGTGAGGGTATTTGGAGGTGGTGCTTTGGGGAAGGAACAGATCATGATGGGAGTAGTGCCTTTATAAGAAGAGACTCAGGAGACTTGCTTCTGTCTCCTCCCCACCATGTGAGGATATGAGACGGCCGTCTGCAAACTAGGAAGAGGGCCCTCGCCAAGTACGAAATATGTCGGCACCTCAGTGTGGGACTTTCCAGCCCTCAGGACTGTGAAGAATCGGGGCGCCTGGGTGTCTCAGTCCGTTAAGTGTCCGACTTCGGCTCAGGTCATGATCTCACGGTCCGTGGGTTTGAGCCCCGCATTGGCGTAGGGCTCTGCGCGGACAGCTCAGAGCCTGGATGGAGCCTGCTTCAGATTCTGACTCTGCCTCTCCCTCACTTGGAGTCTGCCTCTCTCTCTCTCAAAAATAAATGCACATTAAAAGAAGAAAAGAACTGTGAGGAATACATCGTTGTTTAATCCCCAGTCTATGGTATTTTTGTCATAGCAGCTGAGGCAGACTAAGACACTGGGATTCCAGACATTCTTATCCACTGGATAATGCCTCAAGTAAGTAAAGAAAACAAACTTAAAACAGTATGTGTGGGAAAATCCCATTTTGTTTGTGTTTTTTTGTTAGTAGGATCTTTTTTATTCAGGAAAAACAAAACAAAACAGTTTTCCAACCACACGGAGGAGGGGTATGGGTAGGGGGAGGTGTCCGTCCATCCAGCCCCAGCCCCCGGCTCATGTGGGGCAATGGCCCCCCAAATAAAAACGGTGCCTGTGTATGGGAAGGAGAGGGGTGAAAAAGCAGTAGGGAGAGGTGGGGCAAGGAGACGGACAGACGAGGTCAGTACCGGGAATGCTGACGCGTGGGAGGCCATTTCCTAACATTTCTTGTCGATCGCACCACCCTGGACACCCTTGCCCCTCAGCAGGATGGGCGTCTTGGAAGTCACGGTGACAGTGACGTTGAAAGTGGAGTTGTGCAGGTGGTCCTGGTATGAAAACCCACGGTAAATCCCCTGTCCTGCAGCAGCGAGTCCAGATTAAAAGAACATTTCTGGCTCCCGGGTGTCAGCCTATTCACGACAAAACCTGACTGGTCCTGGCCAACCGGGACACCAGTCTCAGCTGGCATGGTGTTGACGGATGTTTGGTTTTCCCGGGACGGTGGCCCAGACCGAGGGCGACTCCTCATAGCCCACGATGGCCTTGTCCTGACTGGTGCCGCCTGCGGTGAGGTCTTGGATGTGGGTGTTCACCCACCTTGGTGCTGCTGCTGGGGCCCCCCGGGCGGGGCTCTCGCTGGGCTGGGGGGCTCCGGCTGGCAGGGGGGGAGGCTGAGAGCTCGGGACTGCCCTACCCCTACAGACCGGCTCTGCTCATTGAGCCACAGCCCTCACACCGCCCCTGAAATCCCATTTTTGTATATAATAAGCCGCTCAGCAAGGTAGAATTTTGTTTTAATTAGTAGAGAAACTACCATTTAAAATTAATAGCCGTGGGGCACCTGGCTGGCTCAGTCGGAAGAGCATGCAACTTGTGATCTCTGGGTTGTGAGTTCGAGCCCCTCTACATTTTGTGCAGGGACTACTAAAAACAATAAATACGCAAACTTAAAAAACAAACGGACAGCTGTATCTCTGTTAGCCGAGGTCTCCCACTACTCCTTTGTTCTGGAAGGAGGATTCCTTTCAATTAGGTGGAGTAAGGGAAGCAGGGGAAGGGTGGAGCTGGCACCCTGGGGGGTGGTCGAGGCTGCTCCTCTTGTCCTGTTCTTTGGTACAGGAGTTTGCTGGGAGAAGATTTGCAAAGTTTCCCGAAGACTTCTGGAGGCTTCTGGGAGGTGTTCAATGTGAGGCTTTATACGTTGTGAAAGGATCCCCACCTTCCATCGCTTTTGTGTCAGTGTGAGAACACCTAAGTTCTCTCAGCAGATTTCAACTACATAATTCGGTAGTTTAAACTATAGGCATCGTGCCATCGGTAGATCCTCGGACCTTGTTCCTCTCGTAAGGGAAAGTTTGTGCCCTTTGCCAAGCCGCCCTTATCTCCCCCCTTCCCAGCCTCTGGCAACCACTATTCTACTATGTTTCTATGAGTTTTGCTTTTTAATTTTTTTCCTGAGTCCACACATAAGTGATACAATGCAGTGTTTGTCCTCCTCTGTCTGGTTTATTTCACTTAGGGTGATGCCTTCCATGTTCACTCATGTTGTTGCATATGGCAGGGTTACCTTCTTTTTATGGCTGAATATATATATATACATATATATATATGTATATATATATATAAAATATAATTAAATATATTATATATTATCTTATTTAAATATATAATATATATTTATTTTATAAATATAAAATATACACAGAAAAAGGTATTTATAAACATTATAGGGCATAAAATACTAGACGCTTAGGTTGTTTCCATACCATGCTGCGATGACTATTGGGGTACAGACACCTCTTTGAGCTGATGATTTTGTTACTTTGCACACATGCCCAAAAGTAGGATTGCTGGATCACAGGGTAGTTCTACTTCTTTTTTTTTTTTTTTTCAATGTTTTATTTATTTTTGAGACAGAGAGAGACAGAGCATGAACGGGGGAGGGGCAGAGAGAGAGGGAGACACAGAATCGGAAACAGGCTCCAGGCTCTGAGCCATCAGCCCAGAGCCCGACGCGGGGCTCGAACTCACGGACCGCGAGATCGTGACCTGGCTGAAGTCGGACGCTTAACCGACTGCGCCACCCAGGCGCCCAGGGTAGTTCTACTTCTAACTTCTTGATGAAACTTCATTTGGTTTTCCAGAGTGGCTGTACCAGTTTATACCTCCAACAAATGTGCAAGGGTTGCCTTTTCTCCACATCCTTGCTAGCATTTAGTATTTCTCGTCTTTTTGACAATAGCTGCTCTAACAGGTATGGGACGATATCTCACTGTAGTTTTGATTTGCATTTCCCTGATGATTAGTGAGCATCTTTACATGTACCCATTGGCCATTTGTATGTTTTCTTTGGGAAAATGTCTATTCAGGTCTTCTGCCTGTTTTTTTTTTTTTTTATTGAGTTATCTGTTTTGCTTGTTTGTTTTTGCCATTGAGTTGATGAGTTCCTTATATATTTTGGATATTAGCCCTTATTGGACATATG
Organism: Prionailurus bengalensis; assembly: GCF_016509475.1. Lineage (NCBI taxonomy): Eukaryota > Metazoa > Chordata > Mammalia > Carnivora > Felidae > Prionailurus > Prionailurus bengalensis. The sequence continues at coordinate 157,334,625 of NC_057350.1, read as the reverse complement.
GTTTGTAAATATTTTCTCCCATTCCAAAGGTTGCCTTTTAGTTTTGTTGATGGTTTCTTATTCTGTGCTTTTTAGTTTGATATAGTCTCACTTCTTTATTTTTGCTTCTGTTGCCTTTGCTCTTGGTGTCCTGTCCAAAAAATGATCACCAAGACCAACATCAAGGAGCTTATCTCCTATGTTTTCTTCTAAGAGTTTTATGGTTTCCAGTCTTTTTTTTTTTTTTAACGTTTATTTATTTTTGAGACAGAGAGAGACAGAGCATAAACGGGGAAGGGTCAGAGAGAGAGGGAGACACAGAATCCGAAGCAGGCTCCAGGCTCTGAGCCGTCAGCACAGAGCCCGACGTAGGGCTCAAACCCACAAACTGCGAGATCATGACCTGAGCCGAAGTCGGACGCCCAACTGACTTTGCCACCCAGGCGCCCCCTATGGTTTCCGGTCTTAAATTCAAGTCTTTAATCCGTTTTGAGTTGATGTTTTTGTATAGTCTAAGATAGGGATCTAGTTTCATTCTTTTGTAGGTGGATATATGATTTTCCCAACACCATTTATTGATGGGACTATCCTTTCCTCATTGTATATTCTTGGCTCCTTTGTCAAAAATTAGTTGACCAAATGCAAACAGATTTATTTCTGTGCTCTCTATTATGTTCCATTGATCTATGTATCTGGTATTTATGCCAATACTACACAGATTTGATTGCTATAGTTTTGTAATATAGCTTTAAATCAGAAACAGTGATGCCTCCAGGGGCGCCTGGGTGGCTCAGTTGGTTAAGCAACTGACTCTTGATTTCAGCTCAGGTCATGATCTCATGGGCTGGAGATCAAGACCCTGTAACTGGGCACCGAGGTGGAGCTTTCTAAGGATTCTCTCTCTCCCTCCCTCTATCTCTTAAAAGAAAAGAAAAGAGGGGCGCCTGGGTGGCTCAGTTGGTTGAGTGTCGGGCTTCGGCTCAGCTCATGATCTCACAGTTTGTGGGTTCGAGCCCCACATCGGGCTCTGTGCTGACAGCTTAGAGCCTGGAGCCTGCTTTGGATTCTGTGTCTCCCTCTCTCTCTGCTCCTCCCCCACTCATGCTCTGTCTCTCTGTCTCCTTCAAAAATAAATAAAAACATTTAAAAAAAGAAAAAGAAAAGAGAGAAAGAAAGCCTCCAGCTTTGTTCATTCTCCAGATTTTGGGGGCTATTTGGAGTCTTTTGTAATTTCATATGAATTTTAAGATTATTTTTTCTATTTCTGTAAAAAATGCGATTGGAATTTTGATAGATTGCATTAAATCTATAGATGGCTCTGGGCATTATGGATATTTTAATGATACAACTCTTCTAATCCGTGAACACAGGCTAGCTTTACATTCTTGCATGTCTTCTTTACTGTCTTTCATTGGTGTTTTATAGTTTTGAGTGTGTAGCTTTTTCATCTCCTTGGTTAAATTTATTCCTAAGTATTTTATTATTTTTGATACTATTGTAAATGAGATTGCTTTCTTAATTTCTCTCCAATAGTTCCAATAGTGTATAGGAATGCAATTGATTTTTATAATTTTGTATCTTGCAACTTTATTAAATTGTCCATGTTTCATTCTTTTTTAATTTTTTTTAATGTTATTCATTTTTTTTTTAATTTTTTTTCAAACGTTTATTTATTTTTGGGACAGAGAGAGACAGAGCATGAATGGAGGAGGGGCAGAGAGAGAGGGAGACACAGAATCGGAAACAGGCTCCAGGCTCCGAGCCATCAGCCCAGAGCCCGACGCGGGGCTCGAACTCACGGACCGCGAGATCGTGACCTGGCTGAAGTCGGACGCTCAACCGACTGCGCCACCCAGGCGCCCCTGTTATTCATTTTTTGATAGAGAGAGACAGAGCGTGAGTGGGGGTGGGTGGGCAGAGAGAGAGGGAGACACAGAATCCAAAGCAGGCTCCAGGCTCCGAGCTGTCAGCACAGAGCCCCATGGGGGGTTCCAACTCACAAACCGTGAGATCATGACTTGAGCTGAAGTCGTACGCTTAACCGACTGAGCCACCCAGGCGCCCCTCCATGTTTCATTCTTAAAGCCAACTATAAGCAAGGCTAATCCTTTGGGTTCTCTTCCTGAGCCTACCATGGAAGGACAGAAACGTACAGTACATATGATGTACTATGTATACCCGTTAAATACATATGTAGTAGAACCTATAGTATATATATATATATATATATACACACACACACACTATATATATATACACACTATATATATATATATACACACACACTATATATATGTATATATATATATATACACACTATGAGCACTTACAAGTCAATAAGAAATGGGTAACCCAATAGAAAAATGGCAAAAGGCTAAAAACAAGCAGCTAACAGAAACAACAGAAATAACTCACACTTAAAAAGAGTTTTTATTTCATTCATAAACAATTTGTTAAACATGACGATTAAAAACAGAGAGAGATGCTACTTTTCATCTAACAGGGTAATAAAGAGCAGGATAAAATTGTCAAGACTGCTAAAAATTCATGAACGTTTTCCAACCTTTTTTTGTTTATATATTATTTAATTTAAGGTGGATTCATTTGTAGGTAATACAAAACCCAACTCAAACAGGTTCAAACAACGGGGATTTGCTGGGTGGTGGACTGGATCCCAGAGACAGGACGGGCTTCAGCTCTGGTTTGATTCAGCAGCGCCGTGATGTCGTCGGTGTCTTTAGAGTTCTCCTCTCTGACTTCTGGCAGGTCAGTTTCATCCAAAGGCTGATTCCCCATCAAGGTCCCAAGATGGTGACCAAAGACTCCCCAAGTATGGTCGACACGTGCATTCTTTATGCCATAGGGCAACTTTGAAAACCTTTTTACAGGGAGTTCTCCTTGATCGGCAAATCCTTAATTCACCAATACGGAGTCCAGAAATTCTGTTTCCCAGCCTCCCTCACAGCTCTGCCGATGCCCTTCCAGACATTCAAGTGCAACTTAGTGACACGAGGCTGCAAGAACCATGCAGAAATCCTCCAGGTAAGGGTGGCAGCACTGGCTGCACAGGCTAGGGTTGCAGAGGCTCGGGGGGGGGGGGACCCTAGGGCCCAGCACCCCTTGCCAGTGTGGTACTTGTGCTCAGTGGGCCAGCAGTTTCTCCAAAACTCTGGAACAGTTATGCAGTAGGATGTAGTCTGCTGTGTCCCCCTGAGGCCTGATTCTCGGGCCTTCCCAGAGACTCTCTCAACTCCCTGAAATCCTTTAACGAATTCCTTTTCTGTTTAAAGTGTCCACAGTTCATTTCTACTGTGCGAAAGGAAGAACTCTGACATACGGAGAAATGTTCCCTCATCACGTCTGGGGAAAGGAAGGTCGCAGTCAGAAATTCTCTCAAAGGAGCAAGATGTGGGGCACCCGGCTGGCTGAGTGGGTTGAGTGTCCAGTTTTGGCCTAGGTCACCATCTCGCGGTTCCTGTGTTAGGCTGCCAGGTGGGGCTCTGCCCTGTGGGGCTGGCTGCACGGAGCCTGCTTCAGATTCTCTGTCTCCCTGTCTCCGCCCTCCCCTGCTTGCACTCTCTCTTTCAAAACTAAATAAACATTAAAAAAAAAAAAAAAAAAGAGCAAAATGTTTCCTTCTCGGATGCCTCTGGCAAACCTTTTTTCTCAAAAGCCAGAATTGTGGTGGGTTTTTTTTTTTTTTTTTTTTCTGAATTACTGGGGCTCGAGGACGGGATTACACTTCTGATGGAAGGCTCAAGCCACGTATCTATCCCTTAAGGCTTGAGACGAAGGACAAAAAGAGACAAGTGAGAACAGCCAGGTGACGATCAGAATATTAAAGAAGGATGAAAAAGTGAGGGCGTATGGGAGGGAGGCGGACCTTGAGGTCTACCGGAAAAAGCTTATCTTAAACCCCTTAGTTGTATCTGTACCCGGCCCTTCACCCATATAGTCCTCTTTGGTGCTCTCATCTCTGCCCGAACACTTGTCATGTTGCTGGTCACCGCTTGGAACTTCTGGAAACAGTCACCAGGACAGAATGCAGCTTCCTCTTTCTGTGGTCAGAAGAGGTGTGAGTGAGGGGCCAGTTCCTCGTTCCCTCCATCTCCCTTTGGGAAGAATTGGGGCAACAAAAAGAATGACAACGCCTTTCTCCCTAGTTTAACGGAACGGTCCTCATGAAAGTCAATGCTCACTGTTATACTCTATTTCCTAATTCTTGCCCCCCATTTTTAGGCACCAATCTCTGTCAACAATGCTTCTTTCTCCCCTCTCAAAGCCGGTCTTCGTTCATTCTTTGAAACAGCCCACCCCTTCCAACGGATTGGACTGTACTCCCGGCAGTATATTCCTCACAATTCGGAGCCTGTTCTGAACGGTACATTTCCCAAGAGTGAATCTCACCCTCGGGACTACTGACATTTTAGGCTGGGTCAGTTTTTGCTCTGGGGCCCAGTACTGTGCGTGTAGGTAGCATCACTGGCTTCTACTCTACCCTCCGGATGCCAGCAGCATCCCTCCCCTGTCATCCTCCGCCCCCTCGAGTTGTTAAAACCCAAAATGTCCCAGACACTGCTGAATGTTCTCTGGGGGACAGAATTACTTCTCCCTGAGAACCACGACACAAATGCCCTGGGGAGTAAGAGCAGTGAAGTCCTCTCATAGTCCGAGTGACCGTGGGGAACTTGGACTAGCCAGGCCCCACACAAACTACAAAGTGGGTGAAAGAACTCACTTCTGGGACTTGTGGATGAGTCACTTTGTTCTCTTAAAGGTGCTGGAGGTTACTGTTGAATCATCACCTCCCAAAGACGAATATTAATTTTCATAGAGTACAGCCTGACATCAAAGTGGAGTATACTTTTTCATCTGCCCTATAATTTGCAAGGCCACGTCTCTCTCTTTTTTTTTTTTTTTTTAAATTTTTTTTAACGTTTATTTATTTTTGGGACAGAGAGAGACAGAGCATGAACGGGGGAGGGTCAGAGAGAGAGGGAGACACAGAATTGGAAACAGGCTCCAGGCTCTGAGCTGTCAGCACAGAGCCCGACTCGGGGCTTGAACTCACTGACCGCGAGATCATGACCTGAGCCGAAGTCAGCTGGTTAACCGACTGAGCCACCCAGGCTCCCCAAGGCCACATCTCTCTTAATGAGGCATTCCACATTATTACTTTTAATCGACCTACCTTGCTTCCAAATGTATCTTCTTCGGATCATTCCTGGGCAATATTACTTTTAATTCCCTTAGATTTGGCCCAAAGAGTTGAAATTATTACTCGCAAATTTAATCTTGTACTTTTTTTTTTTTTTTTTGATGGTGGTTGTTATTTGGCATATGGTACATATGTATTTGGTACATGAATTTTAGGTTGACTGATACACAATTATTAAAAACTTTTAATTGTAACCTTTATTTATTTTTTTTTCTGGAAAACGTCATCCTTTATATGATGAAGTGTCCCCCATCGTGTTTAAGTCTTTTTGGCTTGCATCGTCTGACATCAAGATAACCACCTTTGCATTCTTATTGTTTCATTTGTCTTGTGTATCTTTGTCTAGTCTTATTTATCCTTTCTGAATCACTTCGTTTAAGTGTATCGCTTCTAGGTGACTTTTGAGGCATCATAAACCATACCAGAACTTAGTGGCTTAAATCAAGAGCCATTCAGCTCATAATTCTGTTGTTTGGTTGGCGCGTGTCGTCTGGGCTGACTCAGCTAATCTCTGCTGGGCTTGCTCATGTGTTTGAGGTCAGCAAGGGGGCTGGCCGGTGGCTGGATTCTCTGAGATAGCTTTGCTCACATGTCTAACAGCTAGCTGGTTGTCGGCTAGGCCTAGGAGAGTGACTGGGCCATGTGTCTTTCATAATCCAGCAGGCTAAACTGCACACTCAGAAGTCACAGGGTTTCAAGTGCAGCACGAAGGGACCAGCCCTGATGACTGAAGGGTCACTTGCATTCCAACTGCTGATGCCCCACTGGCCAAAGCAATTCACAGCAACAACCCAGACTTAGGGGCTGGAGGAAAAGACTCCACAGCTTGATGGGAAAGATTTTGCACACGGCAAAGTCACAGATGAAGGGAGGGTAAGAATTTGTGGCCAATTTTATCATCTATCATATCTAGGTTTTCCTTTGTGAGTCAACATAAAAGTCTTCTCCTTTCAATGGTTGATTTAAACCCAATTACATCTATGATTGTTATGTTCAATCTCAATTTTGTCACACTTTTCAGTGCTTTACTTGTTGAGTGTATCAGTATTTTTACTGTTTTTCCCCATTTGGCCTATTTGCTCTTTTTAATTTTCTTCCTCCTTCCTTCCTTCCTTCCTTCCTTCCTTCCTTCCCTTTCTTTCCTTTTCTTTCTTTCTTTCTTTCTTTTCTTTCTTTCTTTCTTTCTTTCTTTCTCTTTCCTTTTCTTTCCTTTTTTTTTCTTTCTTTCTTTCCTTTTCCTTCTTCTTTCTTCCTTCCTTCCTTCCTTCCTTCCTCCCTTCCTCCCTCCTTCTCTCTCTCTCTCTCTTTCCTTGAGAGACAGAATCTTAAGCAGGTTCCACATCCAGCCTGGGACCTGCTGTGGGGCTTGATCTCATACCATGCATGCAATCATGACTTGAGCAGAAATCAAGAGTTGGATGCTCAAATGGCTAAGCCACTCAGGTGCCCCTTCTTTTGGTGTTTATGCATATATTTTACCTTATTATATTTTGTATTACTTGATTTTATTTTACACTAGGTGGTGGGCACAAAGCAATCCTCTTAATAAAGTTGACAATTAGCTTCACTCAGAACATTTTTAATAATGCACATTAAAAAAAAAAGTATTCATCTTACAAATTGTTCTGCAATCCAAATATACAATAGCTTGGAAAACAACATTTAGAAAACAAAAGCCAATGTAAAAAGACAGATTAAAACAACCAGAGCAGTACAGGTTTTATATGGCTCTGATCTTCCAGTTTCCTTGCTGCATCGTCAATGTCAGAAATCTGTTCCTTCAGCTGGCTCCATTGCTCAGGATTTAAAGAAATACCTTTTCTTCCTGGTTTCATTTCACCTTCCGGATCCACCCAATATTCTCTAACATCAATTAGGACTTTCCCTTTAAAGTCTGGAACACTGACATACCTCGTTTTCCCAATCTGAAACTAGTTATCATCTCCGCTGCTGCTCTGCTTAGAGGATGACAGGGCTCTTCAAGTCTCACCAGTCTTCGGCTTTACAGGTTTTTCTGGAGTAACTTGCTTTTCCTGCTTTAACTTTTTGTCAACCTCACTGTCAGAATCAGTGCCAGAAAAGCTTGCAGAAACAAGTTCCTTTGGTTTAGGTATCGCCCCGCTCTTACAGCCGAACAGCCTTCTGCTCGCTTGCTTGTAACTCTTTTTTAGGTAAGCTTTAGATCAGCATGGAGCCCAACGTGGGGGTTTGGGGGTTGAGCTCACGACCCTGAGATCAAGATCTGAGATCACGACCCTGAGATCAAGTGTGTATACACACTTGAAGGTTACCTTTTTACTAATGCCTTTTTCTTAATTATTTGGTCTCCTTTTTCCTTCCTTCTGCTATTTGGTTTGTCAGGTTTAAATGACATTTGATGGTATCATTTAAATATTTTTTGATTTCCATCACCCACTCACCAATCAGATTACTTATTCTACTTTTCCTTTCTGATATTTGCAATGTACTATGAAATAGATCCAAAAACTAAGATAGATTAATGGACAGATGGACAGAGGGATGATTAGATAGATGTGTGATAAAGACAGATACATGTCATAATAAGATGTTAATGTTAGAATCTTGTGGTGGATATGTAGGTGTTCTCTTTAAAATTCTATACTGTTTGGGGCGCCTGGGTGGCTCAGTCGGTTGGGCGTCTGACTTCGGCTCAGGTCATGATCTCACCGTCCGTGAGTTTGAGCCCCGAGTCGGGCTCTTGCTGACAGCTCAGAGCCTGGAGCCTGCTTCGGATTCTGTGTCTCCTTCTCTCTCTGCCCCTCCCCCATTCATGCTCTGTCTCTCTCTGTCTCAAAATAAATAAACATTAAAAAATAAATAAATAAAATTCTATACTGTTTAAAAATTTAAAAGTTAAAGCGTAGGGGTAAAAGAACCTAGGAGCCAGCCTGATGGTGTTTCCATTAGTCAAATCATTTTTTTTTTCTGTACCAGTAATAATTTATTTTTTTTTATTTTTTTCAATATATGAAGTTTATTGTCAAATTGGTTTCTTTTTTTTTTTTTAACGTTTTATTTATTTTTTTTTGAGACAGAGAGAGACACAGCACGAACGGGGAAGGGGCAGAGAGAGAAGGAGACACAAAATCAGAAGCAGGCTCCAGGCTCTGAGCCATCAGCCCAGAGCCTGACACGGGGCTCGAACTCACAGACTGTGAGATCATGACCTGAGCTGAAGTCAGACGCTCAACCGACAGAGCCACCCAGGCGCCCCTCAAATTGTTATATGGATAACACTCAGTGCTCCTCCCAAAAGGTGCCCTCCTCAATACCCATCACCCACCCTCCCCTCCCTCCCGCCCCCCCCAACCCTCAGTTTGTTCTCAGTTTTTATTTAAAAAAAAATTTTTTTGTCAACGTTTTTATTTATTTTTGGGACAGAGAGAGACAGAGCATGAACGGGGGAGGGGCAGAGAGAGAGGGAGACACAGAATCGGAAACAGGCTCCAGGCTCTGAGCCATCAGCCCAGAGCCCGACGCGGGGCTCGAACTCATGGACCGCGAGATCGTGACCTGGCTGAAGTCGGACGCTTAACCGACTGCGCCACCCAGGCGCCCCATGTTCTCAGTTTTTAAGAGTCTCTTACACTTTGGCTCTCTCCCACTCTAACCTCCTTTTTCCATTGGCCAAATCTTAAACAAAATACAGTATCAAAATACATAATGACAGGAATAGAATAGATTATAATCCATGAGTCCATGATGATATGAACAAATTTATAACTGAATGAATACGTAAATAAATGGGAAAAAAAAAGAAAACTCTCCTGTAAACTTACTTACAGAATAATGCCAACTAATAAATACGGGAGGAATGAGGGATAAGAAAATTTCCATTTTGCAATCATCATAGCAATAATAGGTTCAGGGAAGAATCATCAAAACAAGAAAAAAAATCAGTGGAAAAATGTTTAAGGAGGAACAATATAGTTATACAGTCTCGAAGTATAGTCCCACAAATTACTTGTTAATTACAAAGAGAAAATGACTTTTCCAGGAAGAAAAATGGTGGACATCACCTTCAAAAATTAGCGTTTAGGGGTACCTGGCTGGCTCAGTCGGTAGAGCATGCAAGTCTTGATCTTGGGGTTAAGTTTGAGCCCCATGTTGGGTGTAGAGATTTCTTATGAATAAAATCTTAAATTAGGGTTTATTACGAGTGTGAAATTTGTTAATAGCATACAAAGCTATGCACTACGATGTATTTCCTTACTTGCTCAGTCTTTTTTCTTAGAGTATCACTGCCATTCTTTTCTTCTTCCTGATATACTTTTTTCTGAAAGCTCCATCATGTCAGGTATTGTGTCTAATCCCACCGATCTTTCTTTCTTTTTTTTTCTCTTTGGGACCTTCCTTCTGGAGGCCTTCATCCTCCTGCTTCAGTCTGGGCTGGCTACTCTTTAGGTCTGTTGCCCCACTGCCCTTTTAGGCCTTCCCTTCATTGTTCTCTTCTTATAAACCATCCTCTGTGAGAGTAGAATCAAGACCTCTGTAAATATATACAATGCATTGATCGATTGGCTGCAGAATGCTCTTGATTTAAATTTTGCTTGGCATACAGTAGGAACTCAGAGATACTTGCTGAATGACTTAGTATGATCATCCAAATGTTACAAATGCTTTGTACCATGAAGTTTACAGGTTTGTTTTTTAACACATGGTCATAAATATTAAATAAGCAAAGACAAGAGAAATTACGCATACTTTGCGTATATGCATGATTTTCTTACAAGGAACTCAAGTTTGTTTAGTATGAAGAGGTCCTAGTAACGCTTACTGACTGCTCCCTGAATCTGAAACAGAGCTAATGAACGCTGCAGGGAACAGACGAGACACACATTGTTGTGTAGCTGTAAAAGCACATTCACAGAGAAGTCAGGGTGACGGGGTGATGGTGTTCCTTGCTCAAGTTGAGATGCTTAAACAAAGATTGGATTTTAGTGAAAATAGGAGTCTTGAAACATGCCCTCAGTGTTCAGATACTCATAATTTTCAGCTTTCCCCAAATACTTACTTCTATTCATTTTTTTCAAAATAATTCTGATACTTTATTCTTAGAAGTTATCTTACCCACGTAAAGCGACTCTCGTCTAGGAGAGACACTAGTGGCAAGGGGCAGTAGTTATTTAAATAGCTGTGAACGGTATCAGAGAACTGGCAACTGATGGAAACACGAACAGCAGTATCTGGGATGAGAGAGAGGGCTTACCTAGGGAGTAACTCGAGATAAAAGGTTTAATAGTTTCCCTATTTCTCTTTAAAAATTTTGCTGCTATGTGGACAAAATTTACATACCCACATGTGAAAAATGAGTAATTTTCTTTTTTTGCATACGTGTTGCGTTTTTTGGAAAGTTAAATATGCAAACAGATTAAAGAGACAAATATTCTCTATTACATGTTGCAAAAAAAACCAGTGCTCCTGCCCCACACCATTTTCTGCTTTCCATTCCTTACACAGGAGACGTACGGTGACATCCTTGCTGCTCTTGATTTCATCGTCTGTTTGTTTCTACTTCTCTCCTATCCTTGAGGCCCCTGTCCCTTACCTACGCAACACCTAGAGTGTGGAGTAAGGGAGTAATGACATCTCGTTTACCTTCTGCCCTTCACCCTCTCACCCTTCCTCTCAGCCCCCAAAGGGCTTCTCTTTCTTGCAGCGCACGAACTTTCCTTACACCAAACCCCTGTCCTATTTACTCTTTCATTCATTCATTGTAAACACTCTCCTTCGTGGCCTTATGGGCTTGGTTTATATCAGCCTCTTTCCTCCCAAACAAAGCTGGACTCCTCCCAAAATAACAAGTGCTTACTTTCAGGCTATTGTCTCAATATGGACTTCAAAAACTCTTATTTTGAAATTCAAGCCTGTTTTCATCGGGTTTGCTCCTTCCAAAGATGCAAGTATTTCCACTGGTTCAATCGGTGGGGTGACGATGGGCCCACCAGAACTATAGATTATCAGGGGGGAAAATCTACTGATTTAACGTCCCCCCAAAACATTACACTGAGGCTACTGTACTCTAAGAATGTATTTTATGGAGTTTCATTACACAGATGGAAGATCAATGTTGCCACTAGCAAGTTCGGAAGCAGTGAAACTCATCCTTGGGATGCATCACCAGTGCTCCGTAACATCCAGCCCTCCCTTCCTTCCTGGGCACCAAGAAGACTAACCTTCCCAGTCCCACTGCATTTTGATGGGGCCAGGTGAGAGCTTCTAGCCAGTGAAATGTGAGTGGAAGTAACGGCTGAGGCAGTGAAAAACTGCTGTGTGATGCCACAGATTTCCTCTTCCCCTTTGAAAGTGGTGTCTCATGTTGGGATAATTGAGTTACAAGATCGAAGTAGTCTGGATCACTAAGACGCTACTTGGAGGACAGCGACCCTGGAGAGTCTACGACGTTAAGATACTGAGATTCTGGAATTGTTTTTCAGTGTTTCCAAAGCAACTTTATTGATGTGTGAACATGCTTGACAGAATATGAAGAAAAGAAAAAAATAATGAGATACAAAATTGCACACACAGAGACATGAGAATTATCCAAAGAAAATATATGTGCAGGGAGAAGGAAGTGCAAAGAACTTTGCTTAAAGAAAACATCCAGGTTGTGGAATCGCAGCGTTTTATTGTACATGTGATTCTTCAAATGTGCCAAATTTTCTAGAGAAGGCATGTTATGCTCTGAAGACGGAAAAGAGAAATGTTTTGAAATGACACTAGAAGAGCAGGGGGGAGGAGGAGGAAAAGAAATGGATGAAAGCTGGAAAAGAGGAATGGAGGAGAACACTGGAAAGGGAGAAATTCAGGCCACCTCCCCGAACACTGCACTCACCGCAGGCTCCGTGCCAGGCACAGCACAGGCCCCGTGGCAAACAGAAAATAAGAGTCTGAGGACCACCACCACCCCTGGAGCTTTGGTCTGGGGAGAGGCTGGGAAACAGCAGCCTGTCCGAGTACCTACGCTGTGTGCCCGAGCCAAAGGGAAATTGGGGGCTGTGGGGTGTAGGGAGATGCAGGAAGGCTTCCTGTAGGAGGCAAGTTGAGCTGTCTTGAATGAGCTCTAGAAGATCGCCTGGTACAGGGAGGACGATGAGAAGGAGTGAACAAGAGGAGACAGACATCCCCGAGGAGGCTAGTTGTTGAATTTTGTCACAAGAGACAGTTACGAAATTCGTTATTACCGGAACACAAGCATATGCCATCCTTCTTTGGCCACTGGCCTACTGCTTAATTAATGGTTATTGCCTAACTAACTACACTGGCTTATTATCAAATCAATGAGGGTACCTCTTATTGAGAAAGGTTGTCATTTTGATAGGAGAAATCTAAATTTTTTTTCACAAGCAGTGGAACTTATTTACTCATTCAAAAATATTTACTGAGTGCCTACCATGTGCCTAGTGCTGGATATAACAGTACTTAAAAAACAAAACAAAACATTTTTGCCCTTACAGAGCTTATATTCTAGTGGGGAAGTCAGACAAATATTAAATCAACAGCAACAAAAATACTTGCTAGTTAGGTAAGTGTTTTGAAGGAAATAAACAATGGCTGAGTTAGACAGTAACAAGGGGGGAGTAATGGGGAGGAGACATTTCAACCTACACATGAAGAAAGTGGGGAGGAAGTTGTAAGTCATATGAGGAAAGACAGATCTTCGTGATTTTGAGAACTGAAATAAGACCAATGTGACCGGGCAGTAATAAATGAAGAACAAGGGGCAACATATGAAGTTGAAGAGATACGCAGAAATAGATCATGCTGTGGTAAGGAGTTTAGATTTTATTCTAAGTTCCATCAGACAGGATCGCCTTATCTTCCCTTGACCAATGCTGCGCAGTTAACTACATCTGTGTTCATTTCCCACCTGCCTCAACAAATGATTTATCCCACATCTTTCTGACGGTTAATCCCCCCCCTCTTCCACCCTCCGTGTTATGGTTGCCCTTTCCTCTCCTCTTTTCATGCACTTTGCGTCTCGGGCTCTTCTGAATCCCCAGTGCATCAGTTCTGCGACCCAACCTACAAGATAATCTATCACCTTCGGTCTTAAAAATACACCTAATCTGATACTATCCTTCCTAATTGATAGCTTCTGACCTATTTCTATTTCTTCGTGTTCCTTTATAGTCCCAGGGTTTTAAAAATCAGCTGACTGCTGATTCCCGAACAAGACCTCTTCCAGAAGCTCTAATCCCATATACCCAGTTGTCAATTTATTGACTCCACTTGAACGGCTGGGTACAAACACTCCCGATCCCCTCCCCCATCAGTGGATTATACATCAGTTTTCCTTGTATCAGTAAATGATTCTACTGACCACTCAGAAGTTCAGGCACCAAAACCAGGCATCATCCTTGATCACTCCCTTCTCTTCACCTTCCTATCCTGTTTATCAGTAAATTCTTCAATTTGTAACTCAAAAACACATCAACTTAGCTCATTCCTGCTAATGTTACCTTTCGTGATCTCTTGCTTGGATTTCTGAAATCATCTCATGATTTACTTCTCTGCTTTCACCTTGCCTTTCTTTAATGCATTGTCTACATAGCAAAGTGGTTGTTTTATTTTAACCTAGAATCTTTTACTAAAAAGATGAAAATTGTAGGGCGCCTGGGTGACTCAGTCGGTTAAGCATCTGACTTTGGCTCAGGTCCCGATCTCACGGTTTGTGGGTTCTAGCCCCTTATCAGGCTCTGTGCTGACAGCTCAGAGCCAGGAACCTGTTTCTGATTCTGTGTCTCCCTCTTTCTGCCTGTCCCCCATTTGTGCTCTGTCTCTTCCTACCTCTCAAAAATAAATAAATGTTAAAAAACAATAAATGAAAATTGTGGTAAAATAAACTTTTATAACAAAAGTAGTATGTACGATGGGCAAAACCCATAGATATAGAGAGCTGATGGGGGGATGGGGAAAATGGGTGAAGGGCCATGGGAGGAGAGGAGACATAGGCTTCCAGTTATGGAATGAATAAGTCACAGGGATAAAAGGTACAGCATAGGGGACAGAGTCAACGGTATGATAATCGCACTGTATGGTGACAGATGGTAGCTAGCGACACTTGTGGTGAGCACAGCATAATTTGCAGACTTGTCAAAATCACTATATTGTACACCTGAAACGAATGTAACATTGTGTGTAAGCTATACTCCAATATAAAAATTAATTAAAAAAACTTCGCAAAACTCAACCATTATAAAAAAAGGTACACAACAATAAAGAAAATAAAAGTATACATTTCTACTTCTAAAGATTAAACTGCTAAAACCTTCCAGTATAATCCTAGATATTTCTTGTAGTACACAAATACACATATATGCATTTTGCAATCAAAGTGAGATACCATAACATACATACTGTTCTGTGACTTGCTCTTTTCCGCTAATGATCTCCATCTTTCCATGGCAATACATTTGCATCTTATATTCAGTCCCTCGATATCGAAATTTCTTCAGCTGTCCTGAAAGTGCATTTTGTAGGGAGCCTCTTCTACTAGGATTCAATCTGCTGTTACGTACCCTAAATTTTTTTGTTTTTTCATACAGCAGTGGCTTTTTTCATAACGATCCATCGTTGAAGAGATGGAGCCGGTTGTCCTGCAGAATATTCCACCTCTTGGATGTTTGGTTACTTCCTATGGATCATTTAGTTTGCTCCTATATCCCCTGTATTTCTAATAAGCTGTTTGTTAGGTGCAAAGGCTTGATAGACTCAAGTTACACATTTTTGCCTGGAATACATCATAGATGGTATTGTATACTTCATGCTACATCCCATCAAGAGATACGACATCAGATTGATGCACAGGGTGGCCTTTTTAAAACGTAAACTGTATCATGTCGATATCGCCTAAATCCCACTTATGGCTTCCTTGGCATTTATTCTATAATACAAATTCTGTAACTTGGCCTACAAGGTTCTGAATGACTGATGCTTGCTTACTCTTCTAACTTTATTTTATCCCATTCCCTGTGTGGTTTTTAAGTTTTTGCCACCGTTTACTTCAACTTCACGAACAAGGGAAGTGCTTGCTTCCTGGGGACTTGGCACTTGCAACCCCATCGGTCTGCGAGATTCTCCTTTGCCACTCTTCCCCTCTTCTAATGTCAAGCATCATCTCAAAGTGCAGGTCGTTTTAAGTTGACCCCAGAGAAGCCTACTCTGATCGTCTTGTTTAAATAGGTTCTTCCAAGGGACCCTAATACCCTACGCTCCGAGCACCCAGTTTTTCCTACCATACTCTGGACCCTTTGTACACCTTAGTTTCTGTGTCCTTACCTGCCTGTAAGTTGCATCGCACCGTGGCAGGGACCTTGCCTATAAGGCTCACTGTGCCCTCAGTCCTGGTGTATAGCAATGCGTGGCGCGAACTACCATAGGTCACAACAACCCCGAGGCTGCAACGTCTTGGACAGGTCGCCGCAGACTCTCGTAGGGGCCAGTAACAACACTTCACCGACAAGTTGTTCGAGTGGAGGCATCGTGGCTTTTCCGTGAAGGCGCCGCAAGCAGCGCGCCGGAAGGAGAGGCTTCCACTTGCGAAAGAAAAATCCAGCGCCCCCCCCCCCCCCCCGGGAGACGCCCCCGTCCCGGGCCAGCGGCTCCGCGGCGCCGCGTCCCCGCCCGCCTCACGTGACTGCGGGCGGCGCGTCCCAGTGCGCCTGCGCGGGAGCTCCCGGAAGTGGCCGGACCCACAGCTCGGGCGGAGAGCCCGTCCGTCGGTTCGTCGGTCCGCCGGTCCGCCAGCCGGGTGGTCCGCGCGCCTCGGCCCTCGTCGGCGTCCCGCGCGGCCTGTGTGGCCCGAACCGCGGCCGAGGTGCCCGCCATGGCGACGTTCATCTCGGTCCAGCTGAAGAAGACCTCGGAGGTGGACCTGGCCAAGCCGCTGGTGAAGTTCATCCAGCAGACGTACCCGAGCGGCGGGGAGGAGCAGGCCCAGTACTGCCGCGCGGCGGAGGAGCTCAGCAAGCTGCGCCGCGCCGCGCTCGGCCGCCCGCTGGACAAGCACGAGGGCGCTCTCGAGACGCTCCTGAGGTGGGCCCGGGGGCGAGCGGTGGGGAGGTGGGCCGTGGCCCGCCGCCCCCGCGTCTCCCTCCGCCCGTGCGGGGCCCCTCCGTCGCCCGCACGGCCCCGGCCCGGCCGCCCCGCCCTGGCTGGGCCGGGCGCGTAGGCGTGGCCCGCATTCCTCCTCGGTGAGCTGGAAGCGGCCCCGCGGGCCGCCGCTCGCCCTGCCCTCCCGTCCGTCCCGCCCGCCCGCGCCGGCCCCGGCCCCGGCCCCGGCCCCGGCCCCGGCCCCGGCTCTGCTGGGACTCGGGCCATCGGATGCCCGGCGCGAACGGGGTTGCCCGCGCGCCGCGCGCTCTCGCCGCATTTTCCCACGAGTAATTGCCCCCACTTTTTGGGGGTCTCCGAGACACCGCCCTTCCCCCCATTTTTGCGTCGCCGCGCAACTTTCCGGGCCGGGTTAGGATTTCGTAACCGTAGTTGTTTGAGGGAAGTGGGGGAATTGGGACACTGGGACGGACGTCTAGGACTGACTGCGTTATTGTCGCTCGGCCTGAGCCACCTTTTTGAGTTCGTTATAATCGCACGGCGGAGAATTCCCGGGGTTAGGAGCTGCGGTTATTTGAAATTAAACTCGAGAGGTTGTTGAAAATCAGTTTTTTTTTTTTCTTCCCCGAGCAGGTAGGCGCCCAAGGGAGTGAATTTGTTATCCTAACAAATGCTTATGGAGCTCATGCTGTATTTAATGAGGGTTCCGTTTGCGGTACTTTTTTGGATCGGATGACAACGTTTTCATATAACTTAGCGGTTCAAAATGTTCTTTTGCCTGCCTTTGAACAGCCTCGTTTCTTACGTGTAACATACTCTCCTTGTCTCGCGGGACAGACACAGCTGTATTAGGATGCAGGGAGCAGCCCTGGTTAAACTAGTTTACTTATTTCTTCTGGTATCTGAAAAGTGTAGGAATAGTGCTTCTTTAGGTTTAAGAACCACTTAAGCCTAAAGAATCTTGCATCCATGATGATTCCCTTTTAGGTGACTTTTGTTTCTGTATTGGGAGACATGCCCCCCGCCCCCCCAGCTCTACTGTGATTACAGTGGTCCGTAATACATAAATAAGAGTGCTTTTCTCCTTCTCTTTGGCGAAGTCCATGGGAAGCCTCTGATTGGGTTGGCTCTTGCCCACTTATGAGTGGAAATGTGCTAATTTGCTTGCCCTTGTGTGAGTCACTCTCTGCTATAACTTTTCCATCCCACATGGATCAAAGTGGTAGTAATAGGGACTGGGGGAGGGCTGGTTCCTCCAAGGGAGGATACTGAATAGATTGCCCAGAGAGATTAGGACCCTTTGGTGTCCTTTTTTTTTTTTTTTTTTTTTTTATTTTGAGCGAGCACAAGTCGGGGAGGAAGAGAGAGACAGAGAGACAGAGACTCCCAAGCAGGCTCTGCACTGTCAGTGGCAGAGCCAGATGCGGGGCTCAAAGTTAGGAACGGTGAGATCATGACCCGAGCCGCAACGTAGAATTGGATGCTTATCTGACTGAGCCACCCAGTGGCTCAGTATCATTTTTAAAGATAGGACTGTCGGGTTGCCAAGATCATTAGTTTGATACTTATTAGGAGCTTTTTGTTAAGGTAACCTAGGAATTCTTAGTCATTGTTTTTAGAACTAAAAAAAAAAAAAAATGCAAAGCGAGTTTTTAAAAAAGGCATTTGTTTTGAGAGGGGGAGGAGGGGCAGAGAGGGAGAGAGAGAATCCCAGGCAGGCTCTGTGCTGTCAGATCAGAGCTTGAATTCAGGGCTTGATCTCCTCCCACACTGTGAAATCATTACCTGGGTGGAAACCAAGAGTTAGGTGCTTAACCGACTGAGCCACCCAGGTTCCCCTCCAAAGTGATTTTTATGTAGACCAGAATAGTATTTAGTGAGGATTTTCCATTAGTAGTATTAAGAAAGCAAGAGATGTGGTGTAACAAACACTTTGATAACAGTCTTGTTAAATAGAGTGTTTGGTCCCAGCTCTTAAGGAGCTTGGAGCTTTCAGAGGCAATTGGTGCACAATTTCAAGACTAACAGACAAGAGGGGGGGCCTGGGTGGCTCAGTCAGTTAAGCATCCAACTGTTGATTTCAGTTCAGGTCATGGTCTCATGATTTCTGAGTTGAAGCCCCGCATCGGGCTCCTCACAGACAGTGCAGATGCTTGGGATTCTCTCTCTCTCCCTCTCTCTCTGCCCCTCCCCTGTTTATACTCTCTCTCTTTTTCAAAAAAACTTAAAAAAGACTAACATACAAGAGGAGTAGTGGATAGTGGTTGTGATAGAGTTCTGCTGTGAACTTTTAAAACTTCATTCATTTGTTCAATCCTTATTTTTTTAGGCATAAATGTGAGAACTATTCCTAGGTACTAAGGTCGTTGCAGAGATCGTGTCTTTGAAACTAACCGTGTTTCGTCAATCATCTCTATATTATTCTCTTCTAGCCCTTTCATTCAACAACTATATTTTTTTCACTTCTTGCCCTTCTAGTGTGCTAGGATAGGCTAATAGATATATACTACAGTCTATTAAATTTTATGATAGAGGTGTATATAAAAGTTCCTTGGGTATATATGCTGTAAAAATCAAACAGTTGTGAGGTGTTCATTCAATCAAGCCAGCAGAATATCTTTATTTTTAAAAAAAATTTATTATTATTTTTAAGTAGGCTCCACACTCAACGTGGGGCTTGAACTCATGACCCCGAGATCAAGAGTCACATGCTCTACCAACTGAGCCAGCCAGGTGTCCCTGGAATATCTTACTTTGTTTGTTTTTAAAGTTTATCTATTTTGGTAGAGACAGCGCAAGTGGGGGAGGGGGCAGAGATCAAGGGAGAGAATCCCAAGCAGGCTCCATGCTGCCTGTGCAGAGCCCAATATGGAGCTCAAACTCAGGAACCTCGAGGGGGAGGAGGGAAACTTCAGATGTCAGTGTGTGTGTCTTTTTGTGGCAGTCGGTTTTTTTCTTTTAAAGAGAGAAAGCTTCCGGTCTCCTTCCATGAAAAAGCCTGGTCGTCAGCTTTCTGAAATTTGATCAAGGGGAAACGGAGGTTGGGGATTTCAGCAATCATACACGCAGTCTTTTATGTCATCTGGTTTAGGGTGACACCTGTATTAGGGTTGGATTCAGCTGCCTGTAGTAGATCTCAAGTTATCAGTGAGTTAAAGTATGATTTTATTCCTGTGTAAAGAGTTGGTAGATGGGTGGTTCTGGTCATCCGAGGCTGGTGTAGTGCTTCTGTGAAGTTCATCAGGCTCCGGCGTCTTCCGGCCGTCTGCTGTGTAAAGCCTAGAGTCTTTGTTCTCAAGGCCCAGATAGGAGTCATACCCACGTTTCAGATCATAGGAAAGACGGGAGAAAGGCAGAGGGCTCAGTTTCCAGACTATTTCCTGGAAGCTGCCCCCTAGCACCTTGCTCATGTTACTGGCTTTTAGCGTGTGTCCACATCACAGAAGAGTAGGATAGAAAAAGGAAGTTTTATTAAGGGCAGCCATATACCCAGCTGAAATGTGGGGTTCTGTTAGTAAGGAAGAAGGAGAGAGAATGATGCAGGCATTTAGCACTCCCAACCATGGCCTCTCAGTCCCCATCCCCCCCACTTACTTGTGCTCGATCCCCCAGCTTAGCTGTGTTTGATATCCTTAACGTTTTCCTCAGTCAAGGAGTTGGGAGCCCAATGGTTTCTTTCAAAGATTTTCAACCATACCTTCTCTTCCCAGACTCATACTGGATTCCTTTTTGAGTGGTGCCTCCTGTTTCTCAGTTTAGATCCTTTCTGGCTCCTCCGGCATGATTTGGCTATTTTGTTAGCTCCCTCTCCTCTAGGCAATTAGAGTTTCAGCTTTCTCTCTCTGCTTCATTCCTTCACTTCTCATATTTTAGAAAATTTCCTGAAACCTCTTGTATGCTATTGGGCCATTTCCTGTTGTCTTTGTCCTTGTGCATTGACATCTTGAAGATTTTTTATTCCTTTTTTTAGTGGAATTTTGGGAGGGAACAGAGAAGGGTGTTGATTCAGATCTCCGGTTAACTGGGAGAGGGTTGTTTATATTTTCATCTCTCCACAGTGGTTTTATTAATTTACATTAATAAATTAATTAACACTATTAATTTACATTAATAAATAACATATACAATATATATTATAATATATAATATAATATATAATGTATATTATAATATATATAATATAATATATAATATATATGATATATATAATATAATAAATAACATATAAAATATATATAATATATATACATTATACATTATAATATACATATAATATATAATATAATAATAAATAACATATATAAATATATAATATATACATTATATATACATTATACATTATAATATACATATAATATATATAATATATAATATAATAATAAATAACATATAAATAAATAATATAATACATAACACTATTAACTTACATTAATAAATTAATAAACACATCAGGCTCTGTGCTGACAGCTTGGAGCCTGGAGCCTGTTTCAGATTGTTTCCCTCTCTCTCTGCCCCTGCCCCACTCATGCGCGCGCGCTCTCTCTCTCTCTCTCTGTCAAAAATAAATAAACATTTAAAAAAAAAAACGACTTATTAATTTACATTCCCATCAACACCTATGTGTGAGTTTTTTATTCCTCTGCGTTCTTGCTGATACTTGCAGGTTAATTATTATTTCTTTATTTTTTAGGGAGAGAGAGACAGTGAGAGAGAGCACGAGTGGGGGAGAGGGGCAGAGAGAGAGAGAGAGAGAGAGAGAGAGAGAGAGAATATCTTAAGCAGGTTCCATGCTCAGTGCAGAGCCTGATGTAGGGCTTAATCCCACAACCTTAGAATCATGACCTGAGCCAAAATCAAGAGTCAGATGCTCAACTGACTGAACCACTGGGCGCCCTGTTAGTAACTTAAATTATTGCTTTTTGCTAAACAATGGATGAAAGATAGTACCTTGTTTTCCACTGCATTGCCCTGATTTCTCTGAGGTAGAGCATCTTACATTTACTGGTGTCACTTAATTTCTTTTTCTGTGAATGGCCTGTTCTTTTTCTTTGCCCATTTTCTGGGTTGCTTGTTTTTTTCCTTACTGATTTTTAGGAGTTTTTTTTACATTTTCTGGTTGTTTATCCTTTTTCCATTATGTGTCTGTGTCTTATTTCTTTTTTTTTTTTTTTTTTTTTAATTTTTTTTTTTTCAACATTTATTTATTTTTGGGACAGAGAGAGACAGAGCATGAACGGGGGAGGGGCAGAGAGAGAGGGAGACACAGAATCGGAAACAGGCTCCAGGCTCTGAGCCATCAGCCCAGAGCCTGACGCGGGGCTCGAACTCACAGACCGCGAGATCGTGACCTGGCTGAAGTCGGACGCTTAACCGACTGCGCCACCCAGGCGCCCCTGTGTCTTATTTCTTAATTGTGTTTATGATACCTTTTGTCGTACGGAAGTTCTTGCAAAATGTTTTTTCATAATTGATAGTTGCAATTTTTTCTTACTCTTAATGTGCATATATTATGTGTGATTACCCCCTTGATGAGATTTGCTAAGGGTTTGAAGCTACCATTTTCTTTTTTTAAAACCAAGTCTGTTTTCTTAATTTCTTTTTTGTTTTTTGGTTTCTTCACTGCCTTTGTCATTCACTTTTGTTTTCTCTTTCTTTTTGTATTGAATGGTTAGTTTCTCATCATTTTTGTGTTTCTCATACATTTATTTTAGGAGTGTATACTTTTTCTCAGTCTACTTTGGCTGCATCAGTTGGTTTTGATATTAATATTTTCATTGACATTTATTTTTAAATAGTTTGTAATTTTAGTTTTGTTTCTAACTTGAGTCATTTATGTACATTTCTGTAAAAATTCTAACTTTGTTATTCTCTTGTGGGTTAGTGTTTAGTTTGTTGCGTTATGGTAGTATTTTCATTTGTAGTAAATAAAGTTGGTGGAACTAGTCTCATAATTTCTGAATTTTTTTCAAGCACTAATGTTTTTATAGATCAGGAAAAGAAAATGTTGCTGTTCCACTTTACTTCACAACTGTTGCTAACATTCTGATTGTTGGTTTGGGAGTGAGGATATTAAGATAATTTTAGCACTAATGACACTCCTACAGATTTGTTATTCAAATAGTGTGGAGGAAGTAAAGATATGTAATAGTTGGTCCTTGGTCTCAAGGAATCTCTCTACTTGGCAGACCTTGATTTGGCTCAGTAATTTTATTCTGCATAGATGAATAAACATAATTTAAAGGAAGATTTAAAATCCGATTTGTTTTTCTGTATTCTGACTTCTAATGTTTACTAAATAAGAGAGCTTGTCAGGACAGTCTTCATTCTGTGTAACCTTAAGGAGAATCTTTTGCACACAGGAGGTTTAAGCCCACACAGTTGACTCTGTGGCAGAATTAAGCTAAGATCCAGACCTCTTGACTCCCTGACTAGTTTTTACTATACTCTGCTGCAAAATGCTTCATTAATGAGTCTTCATGTGATAAATTGGGTGAAGAGAGAAGTGTGAAATAAGGTTCTGGAAGGATCTATGAACTCTGACCAATATGCGGTCCAACTCTTTGCATTCTCTTGTTTTTCTTTCTGATTGGCAGTTGGGGGTTGCACAGCCCTAAGTACTGACTGGAGCTGTATAGGTCATGAGAATTTGCACTGCACTGTCACTTTGGCTAGTGTGGACTGGTTCTCAATCTCCATGTGTTCCCCCTAAACTTTTTTCTTTTAATTATTTTTTTAGTGTTTACTTTTTGAGAGAGAGACACACAGACAGAGGTGAGTGGAGGAGGGACTGAGAGAGAGGGCAACACAATCTGAAGCAGGCTTTAGGGTCTGAGCTGTCAGCACAGGGCCCGACGTGGGGCTTGAACTCACCAAGCGTGAGATCATGCCCTGAGCAGAGGTCGGACACTTAACTGACTGAGCCACCCAGGTGCCCTGTCCCACCCCTGAACTTTAAAACTACAGTTTCCAATCTAGTCTGTCTTTGGTATGTTCAAAGAAATGAATTCATTTCCTAGGTTTTTTTTTCCCCCATGAGATTTGAGAAATTGAGCTATTGGATATTTGCAGTAGGTGATTGGGTTTTATAAAATACTGAAGAACATATAAAGGCAGTTCTGAATAGTTGCAAAATAATGATCTGCAGCTACCGTTTGTATCACATGTACTATGTATCAACACTATTCTAAGAATCTAGTATGGTATCTTTTCCCTCATGCTTAAATGAGATATTACCTGACATCAGGAAGGGTTTGGAGAGGTTATTCATAACTTGCACACAGTCACACAGGTGTGAGTTGGTGGACTTGGGTTTCAAACTCAGGATTGTCGGACTTGCAAGTTTGAGATACGCTCACTGTGATATTATACCTCTTAAATATGTTTGAAATTTTATAGTTGATTAAAACATTACTTCTTTCTTTCTTTTTTTTTTAATGTTTATTTATTTTTGAGAGAGAGACAGAAAGTGAGTAGGGGAGGGGCAGAGAGGGAGGGAGACACAGAATCTGAAGCAGGCTCCAGGCTCTGAGCTGTCAGCCCAGAACCCGTCCCAGGGCTCGAACTCACAAACCGTGAGATCATGACCTGAGCCGAAGTCAGATGCGTACCCGACTGAGCCACCCAGGCGCCCCAAAACATTACTTATTTCTAAAATATTAAAAGTACATACGGATTCTTCGCAGCATTATTTCCCATAATGCTCTTTCTGTCTGTCTGTCTGTCTGTCTGTCCGTCTGTCTTTCACCAACTTTGTAGCATACTGGCTTTCCTTCTTCCTACTTGTGGAAAACTCGCAGCAGAGGTCTACTTGTTAGAGGTATATTCTAAGCTAGAATCTGCTGATACAGTAAAGCATATTTAAGTGATAGAGAGGTGGGTAGATATTCTTGTTTCTGCCCTTGTTCCCTCTGTAGGGAATTTTGAGACCTAAGATTTAGGCTGAATTACACGGGCTAGTGTGATGGAATCATGTAGGAGTGGTTTGTTGTATTTCGTGTTGTACGAATAAGTAGCATTTTGCCTGTGGTAACTACAGTTAGCGATGGCTGCTTTCTTTGAAAAGCATTAGTTGAGCGGTGCCTGGGTGGCTCAGTCGGTTAAGCGTTCGACTTTGTCTCAGGTCACGGTCTCATGGTTCGTGGGCTCAAGCCCCACGTCGGGCTGTGTGCTGACAGCTCAGAGCCTGCTTTGGATTCTGCGTCTCGCCTTCTCTCTCTCTGACCCTCTCCTGCTTGCATTCTCTCTGTCTCTCAAAAATAAATAAATGTTAAAAACAATTAAGAAAACAAAAGCATTAGTTGGTTTCTGTTGGGGTTGAGTCCAGAGGAGTCAGATATTATTTCCAATGACTGTCCTCCCATAGGACTTATTTTAAATTAATCACCTGTCCTGAGACAGCTGTTTTACTTTGAGGATTCCATCGCATAGCTTCTAGTCTTTCAATCTATGATATAAATGTACTTTTTCCCTACACGGCTTAAGTTTTGAGAGTCGAGCCCAAAAGCTTTGAATGGAGATAGCTATAAACAATTCAGGACATTCTGTTTAGCCACCCCCCCCCTCCACTGATCCATTTGCAGAGGAGGTAGCTTTATCTCCTACTACTTCCTTTCTTGCTTACTGCAGAGGAATCAGCAAACCAAGGCCTGGTCAGCTGCCTATTTTTGTATTGTTCATAGCCGCCACTCTGAGTGGGTCGGGGCTGTGAGCCTTGGAGACCTAGCTGGCGTGCTCCCCTCTATCCCATCGTCCCCTTTCTTCCCAGTGCCTGCCTCCCTGGCCATTCATTGGCTGCGCCTCACTGCCGCCCAGGGTTAGCTCTGGGGCCACCTACACTTGGCAGGGAATGTACAGTCTCAGGCTGGGAGTTGGTGACTCAGCACATTGCTTGTCTCCAGCAGCTGAGCCAGCTGCCCAAGTTGAGATGGCTGGGCTTTCTGGGAGAAGAGGAGGGCGTGCTGGAACTTGGGTGTCACTGAGGCAGAGAGTGAAGGTGACTGTGTTGTAGCTGCCCACCCCCTCCCCTGGGGCCCTCTCAACCAGACCGGATACTTTTCCTTGGAGAATGAATCTAGGTAATGACAGTTGGGCGGCTGTGTACCTAGAGTGCCCTCCATCTGAGATGGCCCAGGTCAGGGAAGAAGCTTACAGGGCTGGCAGGAGTTTTCCTTCTTGTTGTGTCAAGACCTGCGTATTATCTTGACTTTGCCTTTTGCTTGGCCAAGCCGACAGTAGCCCTTCTCAGAAACAGTTGCTCTGTCAGCCTTGTTGCTGGGCCTTGCGTGCTGTTGCCTTCTTCTGTCTCCAGCCCTTGGGACCTGGATGGCGCCTCCTTGTGGGCTGCGCTTTGGTAGTTCCTGTTGGTTCACAAAACAGAGAATCTTGGCTTTTACTTTTCCAGAGATAAAAAAGGTTACTTTAAAAAAATTTGCAGCTTAGTGACGTATTTGGGGCTAGCAATTAAATAGCAAACAGACGCATTCTCTGCTCTCATGGAGCTTAGAATCCTTTGAGAAAAAAGATACCATACATAATTCCGTAAGTAGGTATATTACAAACTGGTAAGTTCTATGGAGGACGAATTCAGAGGCCCAAGAGATTATAAAGGGAGAGTTTAAACTCCTGGTTTAAAACAGGAGTGAGGTGGACCGTCCTTCTCAGTTCTGCCACCACTGTGGGACAGCCGAGTTACGCTCCCCCATCTCCTGCCTGGATTACTGTAATAGCTTCCTGACCGACCTCTCTCCTTTGCTCTTGCACAACTGCAAGTCCGTCTTCCCCATGGCGGCGTGGACGGTGACTGTGAAAACAGATGAGCTCGCGTTACTCTTCTGTCCGGACTCTGATGGTTGCCCCTCTTCCTCCGAACAGTAGAAACCAGAAGTCTTACGGTTCTGCTCAGAACATCCTTACTTCTTTGATTTCATCTTCTCCTGTGCTGGCCCTGTGACCATACTGGCCTCCTTGCCGTGGCTGGGTGTCTTCGGGCATGCTCTTGTCCCAGTTTTTGGCACTTGATTGTCCCACGACTGCTGATCTTTTATCTCACTTACCTGCTGGCCTCATCACATCACCTCCTTCGTACCTTCTCTATTATCTGTGGTTTTCAAAATTGTTTTATTTCTTCTGTGTAGTCGAGTTATCACATGTTGTGATTGAAGACCACAGTCTTCTCACCCTGTACAACACCTTGTCCTTCTTACTTTTTTCTCCATAGCACTTACTACGGTCCCCTGTACTGTATTTTTACTTATCTATTTTGTCTCCCCCTCTACAAGTAAAGCTCTACAAGGGCTCAAAATTTTAAATGTTTGTTTACCGCTGAATTTCTATGTCCTAGAACTGTGTTTGGTACATAGTAAACTCTTAGTGTATATTTTTTGAATGAATGGGTGAACAAATGGATGAGGGAAGGCTTTTTTGATGGTATATCAGCCTAGATAAGAAGAACAGGAAATCGTGATAGGAAAAGTGTCGGGGGGGGGAGTGTGTGGGGGGGGTGGGAACCAAAAACTGGTGGAGGCCCTGAGCCAGGAGAGAGCATAGACTAATGAATAGAACGTGTAGTGAATATTCTCAGATGAGGCTGGAGAGGTTGAATGATGGCTGGATAATGCCAGGCCTTGTCAAAAATTTTGGATGAAATTTTAAGTATGATAGGAATGAGTTAAAGCGTTTCAACATTTAATAATTCAGAGTTCATTTTTTTTTTCAGACTACGAGAATGTTTTAGGTACAAGAACATTCTACATGACCACGGTACAGCTTTCAAAATTGGGAAGTTAGCATTGATTGAATATTACCGTGTAACCCATAAAACGCATTCAAATTTTGCTAAGTGTCCCAATGATATTTTTACAGGCTCAGGATCTCATCCAGGATCCTTTGGTATTTAATTGGCTCTTTAGTCTGCTTACGTCTGGAACAGTTCCTCAGTTTCTCCTTGTTTTTCACAACCTTGACATCTTTAAAGAGTATAAGCTGCTTACTTGGTAGAATGTCCCTCGGTAAGAGTTCGTCTTATTTTTTCTTAGGATTTATGCATTTTTGGGCAGCAGTACCACCGAAGTGCAGCTGGGTTTTGTTTTTGGTTTTGTGCATGTCAGGAAGAACTTGATGTTGTTTGGTGCCCTGTGTTTAACTTTCATGATTTGATCAAGATGATGTCTGCTGGGTTTCTTGACCTTACAGTTGATGAGTATGTTGAACAAGTTAGTAAGTACTTTGTGGGGAGAATCTTTGTAATACCCTGTTTCCATCAGACTTTCTTGTGTTAGCATCCATTGATATATCTTAACTGAAACAGATACTCTGAAAGGTGCCGTGGTGATTTTTCCAACTCTGTTATAGCTTCTAGTGTTACGAGCTGCCGTTGTGCAGTAGGGTAGTGCTTTCCCTGTTCATCTATTTATTTTATTTGCTTCAAATTGGTGTTCATATTTTTCTCAATGGGTTATGATTTGTTTATTTCATTTAATTTTTTCTGGACTTGGCTAGCAGGAGCCCCTTAAAGCTAGTTCTTACGTCTTTTTGACATGGCCTCATTTTTTGAGTACTTCCTTGACTATCTGACATAGCAAGATGTTTTAGGTTTGATTCTTGAATTTTCTCCATCTCCGCCATGGAATCTGTCATTTCTTGAAGGAGTGTTGGCTCCTAAAGCAGAGAATTATTCATCTGGGCTCTAGATGTGCTTATGCCACCAAGGTGTTATTACTTCTAGGCCCTCTGAGCATATATGTTTAGGAAATACACTCACACACACATTTATACCTGTTTTTGTATTTCTCCACTGTATATACATGTGTGTGTATGTGTGTGTATTTTTGTTGTTGTTTAGTTTATTTTTGAGAAAGAGAGAGACAGAGAGGGAAAGTGTGTGGGAGCCAGCAGGGTAGGGGTAGAGAGGCAGAGACAGAGGGAGACACAGGACCCGAAGCAGACTCTGCACTGACAGTGGGGCACTGATAGCGGGGCTCGAACCCATGAACCGTGAGATCATGACCTGAGCCGAAGTCAGACGTCCAGCCAACTGAGCCACTCAGGCACCCCTGGATTTCTCCACCATATTAGAAAATCACACTGATACCTCCAATTCCAAGCAAAAAGTACAGAATTTATTCTAGCCATTTCTCTTTCTGTAACTCTTTTCTCTGACAGTTAGAAATTAGTGTCCATTATCTTCATTGTGTTTACTTAATTGCTCAGATCTTGTTGTTTGTAACCAAACCTGTGGCCATGTCAGCCAAAAACTTGGTGTCACACATGTTGCCCCTCCCCCTGGAAGATTGGCCTCAGAAACAGTCATTGGAATGATAGCCCTGAAGAAGGTGGGGAAGGGAGGGGAGGTAATAAGAGGAGGAGGAAGGGTTAGAGAGGCCAGTTAGAAGGCTTTGCCTTGGATATCCCCAATCTCTCATGTTAGCTCAAAGGTCAGCCTGATGAGGGAGAAGATTGCTTCTTGTTTGATGATTGTTCTGGCTGCTGGGTGGAGAGTAGACTGAGAAGAATGACAAGTGACTCAAGGAGACTTTGTGATTAGTCTACTTTAAAGGGAGGGTAGAAGTTTTTTTTTTTTTTTTTTTAATCTAATTCCAGTTTAGTTAACATTCAGTGTTATATTAGTTTCAAGTGTACAATATAGTGATTCAGCATTTTTGTACATTACTCAGTGCTTATCAAGATAAATGTTCTCTCAATGGGGAAAAACTGAGAACTTTCCCCCTAAGGTCAGGAACACAGCAAGGATGGCGACTCTCACCACTTTTATTCAGCATAGTACTGGAAGTCCTAGCCACAGCAGTCAGACAACAAAAAGATATAGAAGCATCCAAATTGGTAAGGAAGAAGTAAAACTTTTAACCATTTGCGGGTGACATGATACCATATATAGAAAACCTGAAGGATTCCATCAAACAACTGCTAGAACTGATCCACGAGTCTAATAAAATTGCAGAATACAAAATCAGCATACAGAAATCTGTTGCGTTCCTATACACCAGTAATGAAGCAGCAGAAAGAGAAATTAAGAAAGCAATCCCATTTACAATTGCACCAAAAATAATAAGATACCTAGGAATAAACCTAACCAAAGAGGTGAAAGACCTGTACTCTGAAAAGTATAAAACACTGATGAAAGAAACTAAAGATGACACAAATGGAGACATTCCATGTTCATGGATTAGAAGAGTAAATATTGTTAAAGTATCTGTACTACCCAAAGCAATCTACACATTTAATGCAATTCTTATCAAAATACCAGCAGCATTTTTTATAGAACTGGAACAAATAATCCTAAAATTTGTATGGAACCAGAAAAGACCCTAAAAAGCCAAAGCAATCTTGAAAAAGAAAAGCAAAGCTAGAAGTATTACAATTCAAGTTATATTACAAAACTGTAGTGATCAAAACAGTATGGTACTGGCATAAAAATAGACATATAGATGAATAGAACAGAATAGAAAACCCAGAAATGAACATGCAGTTACATATGACCAATTAATCTTTGGCAAAACAGAAAAGAATAACGGGAAAAAGTCTCTTCAACAAATGGTGTTGGGAAAACTGGGCCACTTTCTTATACACAAAAATAAACTCAAAATGGATTAAGGACCTAAATGTGGACCTGAAACTATAAAAATCCTACGAGAGAACACAAGCTGTAACTTCTCTGACATTGGCCATGGCAGCTTTTGTCTAGATAGGTCTCCTGAGCCAAGGGAAACAAAAGCAAGGATAAACTATTGGGACTACCTTAAATAAAAAGGTTCCACACAGTGAAGGAGACAACAAAACTAAAAGGCGACTTATGGAATGGGAGAAGATACTTGGAAATGACATATCTGATGAAGGGTTAGTATCCAAATGTATAAAGAACTTCTGAATCTCAACACCCCAAAACAACCCAATTAGAAGATGGGCAGAAGACACGAACATTCTTCCAAACAAGACATGATGATCAACAGATACATGAAAGATGGTCAACATCACTCATCATCAAGGAAATGCAAATCAAAACCACAATGGGATATCACCTCACACCTGCCAGAATGGCTAAAATAAAAAACAAGAAATGGCAGGTATTGGCAAGGATGTGGAGAAAAAGGAAACCTTTGTGCACTGTTGGTGGGAATGCGAACAGGTGCAGCCACTGTGGAAGACAATATGGAGGTTCCTCAAAAAATTAAAGATAGACCTACCATATGATTCTGTAATTCCACTACTGGTTATTTACCCAAGTAAAACACTAATTTGAAAAGGTCTATGCGTTTTCTGTTTGTTTAAACATAATTGACAATGGCCAAACTACAGAAGCAGTCCAAGTGTCCATCAATAGGTGAATGGATAAAGACGTGTTGTGTGTGTGTGTGTGTATTGCCCAGCCATACAGAAGAATGAAATCTTGCCATTTACAATGACATGGATGGAGCTAGAGAGTACAATGGTAAACGAAAGAAGTCCAAGAAAGACAGATACCATGTAATTTCACTCATGTGCGGAATTTAAGAAACAAAACAAATGAGCAAGGGAAAAAAGAGAAACCAAGAAACAGACTTTTTTTTTTTTAAATTTTTTTTTCAACGTTTTTTTATTTATTTTTGGGACAGAGAGAGACAGAGCATGAACGGGGGAGGGGCAGAGAGAGAGGGAGACACAGAATCGGAAACAGGCTCCAGGCTCCGAGCCATCAGCCCAGAGCCTGACGCGGGGCTCGAACTCCCGGACCACGAGATCGTGACCTGGCTGAAGTCGGACGCTTAACCGACTGCGCCACCCAGGCGCCCCAAGAAAACAGACTTTTAATTGTAGAGAATAAACTGATGGTTACGGGGCAGGGGTGAGGGGGGATGTGGGGGTGGGTGAAACAGGTGATGGGGATTAAGGAGTGCACTTGTGATGAGCACTGGCTGATGTATAGAATTAGTGAATCACTATATTGTATGCCTCAAACTAATACAACGCTGTATGTTAACTGGAATTAAAATAAGAATAAAAAAAATTAAATGTACTCTTTTTTAATCCTCTTCACCTACTTCACCCATTTTCTCACCCACTTCGCCTCTGGTAACCATCAGTTTGTTCTCTATAGTTAAGAGTGTGCCTTTTGATTTGTCTCTTTTTTTCTTTTTCATTTATTATTATTATTATTTCATGTTTATTTTTGACAGAGTGAGCAGGGGAGGAGCAGAGATAGAGGGGGGCAGGGGATCTGAGGGAGGCTCTGCACTGACAGCAGAGACCTCGTTGTGGGGCTCAAACTCACAAACTGTGAGATCATGACCTGAGCCAAAGTCGGACACTTAACTGAGCCACCCAGGCGTCCCTCGTTTATTTTGTTTCTTAAATTCTGTTACTTTGTTTTGTAAATTTCTTAAATTACTGCCCGTGCTCTCTTCTAGGATTTTTATGGTTTCAGGTCTCACATTTATTTAGGTCCTTAATCCATTTTGAGTTTATTTTTGTGTGTGGTATAAGAAAGTGGTCCAGTTTCATTCTTTTGCATGTTGCTGTCCAGTTTTCCCAACACCATTTGTTGAAGAGATTGCGTTTTTCCCATTGCATATTCTTGCCTCCCTTGTTGAAATTAATTGACCATATAATCGTGAGTGTATTTCTGGGCAGGGTGGAAGCTTTGATGAAGGGTGTGACAGTGGAGATGGGCAGAAGTGGAGATGTCCAAGGCATGTGTGAAAGTTAGTAAACCTGTTTTTAAATAGCAGTTTATCAGAGATGTTAATTTGCTCAATGGATATAAACAGTTGCCTTAATAAGTAGTATTTTAAAAAATACTTTGGTTCTGGGCAGATGTTAGTTTCCTTTTAGCCAATACACTTGGTACGTATTTTTCTTTAGTGGTGAGTATGAGTTTTTTGTTCACAAATTTTTTTATTGCATGCATTTCACATTCTCATTTACACATTAAAAGATTGTGTTTCTTAACTTTAAAATGGCTGATTGAATTTGATTTGTGGACTGCTCAAAGTAAGCGTGAATAATTTTTGTGTACTCATAAACTAGTTGTGTATACGTAAATGTATATAATATTTAGCTTTGGTAATTATAAATTTTCCTTTTTTTCTTCTTTTTTTAGATATTATGATCAAATTTGTTCCATTGAACCCAAATTCCCATTCTCTGAAAATCAGGTAAGTTATTAATTTTAATTTGTTTTAAAGTTATATCATAATAATGGCAAACACCCATTTCTTCCGACACATGGTATCATTTAAAAAAAATTTTTTTTTAACATTTATTAATTTTTGAAAGAGACAGAGCGCAAATGGGGGAGGGCTAGAGAGAGAGGGAGACACAGAATCCGAAGCAGTCTCCAGGCTCCGAGCGGTCAGCACAGAGCCTGACGCGGGGCTCGAACTCACAGACCACGAGATCATGACCTGAGCCGAAGCCGGCTGCTTAACTGACTAAGCCACCCAGGCGCCCCATGGTATCACTTTTTAAAATAAATGGTGCTTCTTCCCTATTTTATCTTTCTGTAAGACCTTTTGATACAAATTAGAAGCTTGTAAGCCCATCTGATGAGAATCTATATCTTTTGGAAGAGTCTCTTGGAATTCTGTTCCTGTTCATGTCATTCCTTAGTAACTTTTGGGTTTATGTGGAGCATTGGACTGCATTTTTTCCCCCTGTATTTTATATCAATATGATCTGTTGACTGATTAACATAGTCTGTGATGTCCTTCCCTTTGTGTTACACAGAATAAAAAAGGAAACTGAAGTATTAGTCTCAGTGTCTGTGTTTTAAAAATTGACACAAATTATATTTGCATATAAAGTTGCAAGTGCTGTTCTGATTAGATGTTATACTACAAGAATATTTGCTTTCTTTTAAAGGCTAGATACTAAAAATGCTGATGATTTCTCACAGTTTTGTTTGAGAGACTTGTTAAACGTTTTCAATTTGTGTGACATTTTAAGTTTCAAAATACGTAGTTTATGGAAAATGCTTTAAACATTCTTGAGGTAAAGTTTTTACAGGTGATGTAATATGTTGAAATTTGCTTTAAGATACCCAAGGAGGAAAAAGTATGTGTGTAGGGTTGGGAGGGGACATGGAAAGTGGGAGTAGGTGAATCCAGACATTCAAAAGGCTAAAACTGTGATGGCTGTATGGCGTTCATTCTGTTATTCTCTCTAGTTTTGTGTATATTGAAAATTTCTCTAATCCAGAGTTAACAAAATTTTTGCATGGGATTGCAATACATAATTTAAAAGAGGTAAGTTGTTTTTAACCTTTATATGTGGAATATATTAGAATCAGAGTGAAACAGTTTTTTTTAATTAAGTAAACTTTTAATTTATGTAGAGCATATGTACAAAAGTGAATATCATGTGTATAGCTTGAATCTTTATAAAGCGAATACACATGTGTAAGTACAACCCAAATCAAGAAATAACATATTATCTCATTCCCCCAAAGGTAACCCTTCTCCTTTTGTCATCAGGGAGTAATTTTTAATTTTATATTCAAGGAAACCTTTGCTTCTCTTGGCTTATTTGACAATCATTTATTAAGTGCCTGTTCTGTTCACGCCATTGTGTGTTGTAAAGATGAGTAAGATAGTGTTTTCTGGAGAGGACAATACGTGCACCATTACTGAGGCAGAATGACCATTGGAAATATCATAGTGCTAGTATTTTACTTTTAAAAAAGAAAACTCTGTGGTCCAGGAAAAGGGAAAGGAGTTAGTTGTCTACAGAAGATAATGTTTTGACAAGCTTTAGTCCTTTTCCTCATTGTGGATTTTTCTTCAAAATAGACCTAATATTAATGAGAAGCAAGAAGGTAAGATAATTTTCTCTTTGCTCTTTTTCTATCAAGATCTGCTTGACATTTACCTGGAAGGATGCTTTTGATAAAGGTTCACTTTTTGGAGGATCTGTGAAATTGGGTATGTAATGACTTTTAAAAAAATGATAAGACACTTGGGCTAAACACGTTGTATTATTTTAGGCTTTAAAAATTGCTCTCCTGACAGCTTTTTGTAAATAATAAAAATGTTTACATTTTTTAAAAAAATTTCAACTTTTAATGTAATTTCCAAATACTTGTAGAGAGCCTGTGCCTTGCCAGGCACTGTCCTAGTTATAACAACAAATGAGACAGTTGTATTCAGTCTGTTTAGGAGAACGACTGATCATTCCAAAATGTAACGGATAGTCTATGAGGATATGAACAAAGTAGTGAGCCTGTAAATGAGGAAGACATGAATTCTGCTTGTTGAAAGCAAGCTGTGTTCAGGTTAAGCTCTGAAGGATGAATTTGGTTTTCCCAGCTAAAAAGTAATGTTACAGGTAGACCATTATAACCAAAGGTCGGAAGAATGAAGGCGGGTTGGCAGGTTAACCACTGTGTGCATTAATTTTCTTGTTTTTGAAATGGGGAATAAATAGTACTATGAAATACTGTTTATCTCATTTGGGCTCTTGTGTGGATTAAATGGGTGGATACATGCAGAGTTCTTAGGAGAGTATGCAGTAAATATTAGCTGCAGTAAGTAATAGGAATGTATTTTATTGTAAATAAGTACACGTAACACATTATTTGTGGTACGTGTGCATTATAGAGAATACATAATATAACACATAGTATATGGTACAAATTATGTATGATGCATATTAATAAAATTATTGTAAGGCTTGAAACCATAGGTTGAATTGAGGATTATGGAGGGTGAAGACATCGGAAAGCAGATTGTGAAGAGGTGCGAATATACTATGCATGTGTACTCTTCTCTCTTACGTGTTAATAGCTGGAATTTATTGAGTACTTACTCCACCTAGGCACTGTGGAAAGGGCTTCACATATATTATCTTCCTGAATTTCCCAAAAACCCAATGAAGAAAGGCACCGTTATTACCAGTTGAACACACTTGTTTAGAAAGATGAAGCGACTTTGTAAGTCATAAGGGAAGGATTTGGTGAAGTGGGATGTGATTCCAGAAAGCCTGACTCCAGGTACTAGAGACAAACAGACCAGTGAGGAGACTGGTGACAGATGAGATGAGAGAGGGTGGTATGTGTGGGTCAGAGGAGAGGGAGGGGATTTGAGCGACGTTTCGCAGTTGAAACTGACTGGATCTGCCGAATGTCTCTCAGAAGGAAGAGGAGTAGTTGAGGGCTGACTCTAAGATTTATAACTCAGTTTGACTTGGTGGGTATTCCTTCCAAAAGGCAAGTTGAGTTTGACCTTTGTATGCTGCGTCTGGGTAGAATTTTTTTTTTTTTTGGCATTTGGAAACAGATTTAAAAGTCAAGAGTGGTAGAGATGTAGATTTGGGAACAGTTATCATTAAATGATAATAATAAATCTATCTCCTCTGGTAGTCCGTAGATTGGGAAAAGTGTGAAGGCCAGAGCTAGGTGATAATAACGTTGAAAGGAAACAGGAACAGGTTCCTGGGAATGAGGATGAGAAAAAGCTTTCAGATCTCAGAGGAACCGGAGAAGAATAGAGGCACGACATTGAGTGCCAGAAGGGTTTCCGAGGTCACATAGTCCAGTGGTTCCTGAACCTGGCCGCGTGTTAGAATCACCTGAGGAAAATGTGAAAGGTACACCTGTAAAGATACAGAATTCCAGATGTGATAGGAAGAATTTCCGGGGTGGACCACTGGAATTAGTATCCTTGAAAATTCCTCCAGGTGATTTTAGTATCTATCCAGGTTGGAACATCGCTGACAGAATCGTTGTGGCAGAGGTAAGTCACATAAAGTTGGAGAAGTCAGTGATTTGGTAATGAAAGAAGTTTCACTAGGGGCACGCCCCTGCATCAGGTTGAGGGGTGGACCGGAGGTGAGGAGATGGGAACCACAAACGCGGATTGCTCATTTTAAAGATTTTCAGTAAGGGTTTAAGGACAAGGCATTATGCTGAGAGGGAGACCAGGTCAAGAAAAGGGTTTTTCTTTTTCTGTGGCATTTGCACTGCCACGTTGCTGGGCTGAGAACCAGGAGCAGGTGCCAGAACTAGAAGATACTTAAGGGAGGTGGGTTCTTCCCGAAAGACGTGGGAAGCAAAGGACTTAACACAAATAGAGCAGGACACAGTTCATCAAGGCACTCCGGTAGCAGATATTGGGAATTAAATGTCCTTCAGTTGGGAATGCAAGCTGGTGCAGCCACTCTGGAAAACAGTATGGAGGTTCCTCAAACAGCTAAAAATAGAACTACCCTACAACCCAGCAGTTGCACTACTGGGTATTTATCCAAGGGATCCAGGTGTGCCGTTTCGAAGGGACACGTGCACCCCCATGTTTATAGCAGCACTATCAGCAATAGCCAAAGTCTGGAAAGAGCCCAAATGTCCATCGATGGATGAACGGATAAAGAAGATGTGGTCTATATACAGTGGATTATTACTCGGCAATCAGAAAGAATGAAATCTTGCCATTTGCAGCTACGTGGATGGAACTGGAGGGTATTATGCTCAGTGAAATTAGAGAAAGACAAAAATCGCATGACTTCACTCATATGAGGACTTTAAGAGGCAAAACAGATGAACATAAGGGAGGGGAAACAAAAATAACATAAAAACAGGGAGGGGGACAAAACAGAAGAGACTCAAATATGGAGAACAAACAGGGTTACTGGAGGGGTGCTGGGAGGGGGGATGGGCTAAATGGGTAAGGGGCAGTAAGGAATCTACTCCTGAAATCATTGTTGAACTGTATGCTAACTAATTTGGATGTAAATTAAAAAAAATAAAAAATAAAATAAAAAAAAATGTCCTTCAGTAATGTCTTGGCTAAATAAAGCGTGGGCCACCCACTCATTAGAATATTGTGTAATTTTAGGATACTAAGAACGAGAGTGCAAGTGTATTTTTGTTAAGTGTAAAGCTTTGTCCTGTTTCTCAGTGCATATGAAAATTAACGTTTATAGTATATTGTAGTCTGTTCAAAGTGTGCAATAGCATTTTGTGTGAGAAACAATGTATATAACCTAATTTAAAATTTTGTTGCTAAAAATGCTGTTATCTGAGCTTTCGGGGACTTGTGATCAGTGGTCACAGATCACCATAACATATATAATAATGATGATGAAAAAGGTTTAAATCCTGTGAGCATTACCAAAATGTCACACAGAGATGCAAAGTGAGCAAATGCTGTTGGACAAAGTGGTGCTGATCGATTTGCTGATTGACGCAGTTGCCACTGCCTCTCATTTTGCAAAAGAATGCAATGATCTGCGAAGTGCAATCGAGTGAAGCACAGTAAAATGAGGCATGCCTCAATTTGCCTTTTGAGATCTGCGTATTTATTTCCCGTAGCACAATGCCCTCCGGGTTCGTCCGTGGTGTAGCATGTGACAGGAAGGCCGAATGATATTCCATTACGTGTTTACCCATCAGTGGACACTTGGGTTTCTCCCACCTTTTGGCTACGAACGTGGCTGTGTGAATGTCTTTTTGTGACTGCTCTCGCTTCTCTTTGGAATATACCCAGAAGTGGAATTGTTGGATCCAATGGGAGTTTTATTTCTGAGTGTTTGAGGAGCTGCCATACTGTTTTCCACAGGACTGCAGTGTTTCACCTTCCCACCAACAGCTCACAGTGGTTCCGGTTTCTCCACCTGCTTGCCAACAGTTGTTATTTTTTGTTGTTTCTGTTCCTGATAGTAGCCGTCCCGGTGGATGTGACGTGTGTGGTTTCTTGATCAGAGCTGTATTTTAACTGCTTGCACAATCTAGCCTTCTGATGGATGTATCGGGATAAGGGTGTGAGACTTGGAGGTGCCTGCCTTGGGTTAGGTTTGTCATAGGGAGGAACTGACTTACTGGCTTGAGTGTGGTGAGAAGATAGATGTGTGTATACACACACACACACACACACACACACACACACACACACATCTTCTGTAAAATTTTGAGAGGTGATGGGAAAACAATTTATTTGACTTTAAGTGAGAATTGACATGAGAATGACTTTTCATTTGGAACCTAGTAGCATTGTGGACGGAAAGGAAAGGAAAGACTAACTCCTTGATCTTTTGAATTTTAGATGATGGGATTATCGTTGTGGAAATAAATAAATTGCTGCCTGGCCGGGCAGCGTTGGAAATATGGGTACTATTATGGGTGAGAAAACAGGTCTGGAAACTTGTTTTTGTGAGAGCCGGTGGGAGAGATTTCATAGTATTTATCTTTGAAACATTTATTTCCTTTAGAGAAAATAATCTGATAAATTTTTCCTTCTTAATTTTTTACAGCTCTTGCAAGCTTAGGATATGAAAAGAGCTGTGTGTTATTCAATTGTGCAGCGTTAGCTAGCCAGATTGCCGCAGAACAGAACCTGGATAATGATGAAGGATTGAAAGTCGCTGCTAAGCATTACCAGGTATGCAGAACAGTAACCACATGATCAACACTAACTTGGATTAAATTGCAGATAACTTGTACTTAGGCTCATAGGTGTCTCTTTATACACAGATACGTTCTTGAAAAGTAATGTACTTTTTAATGAATTGATTCACACTTTTGAAATCCTTAAACTGTTTACCTGTAGACCAGCTCTGTTTTTCCTCACTGTTGTATACCTAGCACCTAGGACAGTGCCTGGCACGTAATAAAGGCTCAATAAATGTTGGGAGAACAAATGATTGAATGTTTGAGATGAAGTTCTTGGTTAAATCCCTTTTAAATAATTGATCTCATTAAAAAATTTTGTACAGTTGACCCTTGAACAGCGTGGGGGTTAGGGGTGGTGACCCCTTGCATAGTCAAAAATACACTGTAACATTTGACTCCCCTGGAACGTAACTACTAATAGCCCACTGTTGACTGGATGCCTTACTTCAACATAAACAGTTGAATAACATGTATTGTCTGTGGGCGCCTGGGTGGCTCAGTCGGTTAAGCATCTAACTCGTGATTTTGGCTCAGGTCATGATCTCAAGGTCCGTGAGATCAGGCCCCGAGTTGGGCTCTGCGCTGACAGCATGGAGCCTGCTTGGGATTCTCTCTCTCTCTCTCTCTCTCTCTCTCTCTCTCTCTCTCTTTCTCTGCCCCTCCCCTGCTCACACTTTCTCTCTCTCTCTCTCTCAAAATAAATACACTTAAAAAATTAAAAAAACCTGTATTGTGTACGTTTTATGTATTATATATTGCATTCTTACAGTAAATATGTAAGAGAAAATACCTCTACAGTACTGTGCTGTATTTATTGAAAAAAAAATCCATGTATAAGTGGATCTGCGCAGTTCAAACCTCTGTTGTTCAAGGGTCAGATGTACGTTATTTAAATATATTTTTTCTTAAGAGACACAGCTAATATTTTACCATTGTCACAAAAGTTAAGACCTCTTAGTAAGGAAATTTTAACTCTGGCTTGTAGAGAGGTCATATTTAAATGTGGCCAGGTATGTCATGTTCTCAAGTTAGCTAAATTTAGATTTTGGGTACTATCACTAATATGGCATATTATTTGGTGGCAGTGTATTATTTACTCAGCTTTTCTTTTTCTTTTTTTTTTAATCTTTTTTTTTTAACGTGTATTTATTTTTGAGACAGAGAGAGACAGAGCATGAACGGGGGAGGGTCAGAGAGAGAGGGAGACACAGAATCTGAAACAGGGGCTCGAACTCACGGACCGCGAGGCTCGAACTCACGGACCGCGAGATCATGACCTGAGCCGAAGTCGGCCGCTTAACCGACTGAGCCACCCAGGCGCCCCTATTTTTCTTTTAACGTAAAGAATAAATGATTGCTGTCGAATGATCTAGTTCATGCTTTAGATTGTGTTATAATTTACAGATGTGCTCGCATACAGTATTTGACTCTCAGATGAACCTCGTGATGCGTGTTGTATGTGTAATGACACCCCATTTTACACACAAGGAGACTCAAAGGCCAGCGTGTTAATAAAGTGGTCCGTTGAGGTTTCAGGTTCTGATTCCAAATTTTATGGAATTCCAGAGGTGCTTCCTGTCTTCCATGGCTGTGGAATTTGCTTGTCCCAGAGGTGGAGTCTGATTTTTCCTGTTGTTTCACTTTACAAGTGAGATTAAGAATGCTCTTCTAAGAAAGTGAGAGGAAGATGCGTTTTAAGCAAACAACGCTCCAAATTGCGGCTTGCCGTGCAGTTTTCAATGGGCATGGATGACAGACATACTTTTCTTTTTGAGCCTCTAAAGGGCCAATATTTTAAAATGTGAAAATGAAGTCAACTTTACTTTTCTGTTAACTGTAACTCAGCTAATTGGCATGTGATAATAAATTCCATTCTGTGAGTCGCCTTTGCGATTCACAGCAGGTCACCTAGTGTGATGGAAAGGGGGTGGTGATTTCAGAAGACTTAGATAGGCTTGTCTAGGCTCTTTGCCACCAGGAAGCTGTGTTCCCTTGGACGTGTTCTTTAATGACCTTTGTCGGCCTCTCGTTCCAGATTTGTGACAGAGGCTGGGTCCCTTGCTGTTCTGGTCTGTGATTCTCTTAGTGTATTTAAGCAAGGTCAGCTCGTCGCTCCTTGCAGATACTCTGGTTTCATGATACCTCATGACTGCAGAAAACATGATGTTCACTTGTAATACATAATCTTCAGTAATCTCTACGCAGCTCCTCCGTATAACCCACATCTTTTAATCCCAGACGGATTTCTTTCTTTTTCCCAGGATCATGTGTTCCATAAAAGCAGTTATTTTGGGTGAACCTCAGCAAAATATAATTCGGAATAAAAAAATCTGATGGGGATCATTTCACCAGGGACCTTTGAAAGCCAAATAGAAATCATTATCAATGGACAGTAAATGCTGTTCCTCAGATCACCTGTGCTATTTGAGGTTTCCCCTAAGTACAGCGTGTTTAATTGTGGGGCAGATGGAATTGTTTGGGACCAAAGCAAGATCATTTCGGTACTAAAAGGTCCTTAATACTATTTTATCCCGACCTCTATTCTCATATTAGTCTTGGGGAAATATATCTAAAAATAAGTTTAATTTGTCCCATGAAGTTGCTGTATGTTTTGCTGCAATTTACTCTTAATCTTAGTTAAATCTGTTCCTGTATAGTATTTTGGAAAAATACCCTTATTGTCTGTAGGTCATATATTTAGATCTGTAACAATATAAAAATTTAAATATAGTAACTGTTCAACTGAATTAACATTTGAAATGATTTGTGTGTAACAGTAGAAAGTTAAGTCTTGCTGAGTTTACATAGATTTTAAAGAAGTTCTTTTTCTCCCCCTCTAGTTTGCTAGTGGTGCCTTTTTACATATTAAAGAGACAGTTTTATCTGCCTTAAGTCGAGAGCCTACGGTGGACCTGTCTCCAGATACTGTTGGGACCCTCAGTCTTATTATGCTGGCACAGGCCCAAGAAGTCTTTTTTTTAAAAGCCACAAGAGGTAATTCCAGTTTTTTCTCTATTTTGTTACATGTGAAGAGAAGCGATCAGCTTTTAAAACAGGAAGACAAGTGTACAAACTTGTGATCTCAGAGTTCATACTAAGTTATGATGTGTCGGATTATTTATATATATTTTTTAATTACAATGGCCAATGTCATATTTTATTCCAGATAAAATGAAAGATGCCATCATAGCCAAATTGGCTAATCAGGCCGCAGATTACTTTGGTGATGCTTTTAAACAGTGTCAGTACAAAGATACTCTTCCCAAGGTCAGTGATTGTTTTTGCAAATACTTGGTTATTTTGCATGTGGAAATACTTAGAGGTTTTTGTATAGAAGAAAAACGTTGGAAATTATGTTTTATAAAAAAGAAACTTGAAGTTTTAGGAGAGGCATTTGAAGAATATGTTGGTAGAAATAATTTTTTATTTAAGAAGCATGAAAAATTCTTTTGTATTTAAGGGATGCCTTTGTCTCTACTCTTTACTAAACTTGTTTTTCCAAAATTCTTTCTGGAAATTGTTGAGCCTCTGTCTCCAGTAATTTTGTTACATCAAGGCATTGTGTAATTCTGATTCATTGGTGATCTGCTACAAGCATGAATACTTGAGCATGTTGATTATTTGCACTTTTAATTATTGTCCTGTTTTCTTAAAGATGAGTCTTAAAGCACAAAACAGACAGAAAGCAAAAGGAAAAGAAAGCAAATTCATCCAGGATTTTGATTAGAATTAAGTTTTGCCAACAGAGATAGAAAATTGGGCTGCTCTTGTACAGCTAAGGAAAACAACCACCTACCTGCTGCCGCATATCAGAGAAAATATTAATTGTTTTAACGTAAGCTTTTCTGAAGTGGCATTTGAAAAGACTCGTCAGTGATGGTCACACGCAAAGCATATGATTAGACTAACGCGTAAACTCAGAATGATTTCAAAGGAAACTTACAGGTTGAGGGAAATGTAGCGCGTTTCAACTACTCTTTCAGAAATGTTCAGGTAATTAGTTTTGTCTGTATGATAATAGCATATGGTTTTTGTTACATGATATTTTCTAGGAGAATTTATTGATTTATTTTATTTTTTCAAAGTTTATTTAAGTCCTCTCTACACCCACCATGGGGCTGGAACTCACGACCCCGAGATGAAGAGTCGCGTGCTCTTCTGACTGAGCCAGCCGGGCGCCCTGAATTCATTGATTTAGAAGTCGTTCAGGAAGCCTTGTAAATTATGAAATTGCAGACAGTTTCGTGGTGAAGTAAAAAAGCATAAATACATCAACGGCACACACTAGTTTAGTCAGAGAATTAGGAATTGATGTGAGGGAATTGCTGGAGATTTAAAATACGCCAAGAGGTTACTAGAAAGTTGCCCAGGACTCTTGGATGTTAATACTGTTACTCCTGAAAAGAGCCTTGGGATCTTCTCTCACCTTGTTTTCATCTGAAAGACTTCACGTTCAGCTGCACAGTGTCCCGTAACGTCCCGTTGGGCCATTAGTTCAGTCGTGTCACGGAGAGAAGAAAGTCACCTTCAAAGACTTGGAGACTCCCTCTGCAGCATTCCTGGTATTCCTGGAGAATCTCCGGTTAAAACACGAAGCTGCTCCGGCCTTACCTTGAGAACTGGCCTGAGTACAGTTTGAGATTTAGATGTCTTTTTGCCGTTTGACTAATGAAGCTCATAAGGTATTTTCATATTCTAGTTGTAAAACTGGAATATCTGCAAGTAGTGATCCAGGAAGCTAGGAAGCTATTCACTGGGAGGCAGGAAAGCATACCAGGTAGTAATTCAGTGTGTGAGTCTTCCCTGTTTTTGTCTGGACAGTGATTGCCTAGTTCAATTCTTGGATTTCGTGTGGCACGTACTTCTAAAGACAGTGAGGTTGCAGGCTGCGATTTGCCATTTTGGAAGAGCATCTACCGATATAAGTGCTTCTTGGTTCCTATGTTTGGGTCTTTTAAAATTAATTTTGACTGGAATCTTCTTCAAAACAAATTAGGGCAAAATAACACTTTATCGTATTAGATATTAACTTAGTGTGTTTGTCTGTTTGCTATGTGTTTTTGAGTATGTAATCTGAAATGTTAGTGTTTATACTAAATAGTCTTTCTATGGCTAGAAATCATCTTTATTAAAAAGTCTCTTAGATATGAATTTA
Organism: Prionailurus bengalensis; assembly: GCF_016509475.1. Classification (NCBI taxonomy): domain Eukaryota; kingdom Metazoa; phylum Chordata; class Mammalia; order Carnivora; family Felidae; genus Prionailurus; species Prionailurus bengalensis. The sequence goes on along the minus strand of NC_057350.1, from coordinate 157,290,831 downwards.
AGTGGGAACTTAATTTACTGTCTTTTGTCTTTTAAAAACACGATGAAACAGTCAGCTATAGAGCATTTTCATTAGTATATGTGAGTAATGGTGGTTTAGTTAACTCTAAGGGCTGGGTAAGGACTCCTAAGAAAGCTTCTAAAGCCTCGTGCTTGGTATTCCTCTGTGAATGTCTGTTCTCCTTCTCTTCCTAATGCATGCTTTCCTTTCTTCTTTGTAAACAAAATGTTGACTTCATGGCTTGATTGAAGACCTTATGAAAACTTAAATTGGCTTCACTTAACAGTGCAAAAAAACCCAAAAACAAAACCCCTTAATTTTAATTGGAAGAAAAAAATTGAATCCGTTGACTTCAGTTCCTGCAAAATCATGTCGTCTTCTCTGTTTACACCTAATGACTAACCTGTCTCTAAACCATTAACGGGGTGATTTCTAATTTCTGTCTCCTTTTCCTTTTTCTTCCTGCATCCCGTGTTGTCTGTGGTGGTTTGTGTGGTTGGACTCTCCCCTGGTCAGTATTTTTATTTCCAGGAGGTGTTCCCTGTCTTGGCTGCAAAGCACTGTATCATGCAGGCCAATGCTGAGTACCACCAGTCTATCCTGGCAAAACAGCAGAAGAAATTTGGAGAAGAGATTGCAAGGTTACAGGTGAGTTTCTTGGAAATAAATACTCGAGTAACTTGGCTCTCTCTTTTTTTCCTTAGTGAGATTCCCAGGTTTGTTCATAAAAACCTTTTCTACTCATTGCCCCTATCAGCAGAGAAAAGTGATTGTTTTTATCCTTAAGTTTTACGTGCTGGGTGCTTTTTGAAGTCTTATGTTGTATCTAAAAAATTATGTAAGATTTTCATTCAGTTCTCTTATTTATCCGTTTTTTAAATATTTATTTATTTTGAGAGAGAGCGTGTGAGCACACATGCGAGCAGGGGAGGGACAGAGAGAGAGGGAGGAAGAGAATCCCAAGCAGGATACGCACTGTCAGCACAGAGCCCGATGCGGGCCTCGATCCCACGAACTGTGAGATTATGACCTGACCTGAAATCAAGAGTCAGACGCTTAACCGACTGAGCCACCCAGGTGCTCCTCCCTGTTTTAATATAAAATAGTCTAAATTAACTACCAAGCTGCTTAACTTGTGGCATACCCTTTGTCTGAATTGGGATATGCAGTTCCACAGCTTGAGAAGGGCATTGTAGTACAGCTGACCCTTGAACAACCCTGGTTTAAACTGTGTGCATCCACTTATACACAGATTTTTTATAGAACTATAAATCTGTCTTCTCTTCTCTGTGATTTTAACATTTTCTTTTCTCTAGCTGACTTTATTATAAGAATACAGCATGAAAAGCATGTAACATACAAAATATATGTTACTTGTTTATTTTACAGGTAAGACTTCTGGTCAACGGTAGGCTGATAGTAATTAAGCTCTGGGGGAGCCCAGAGTTGTAGCAACTGTATATGTGAATAGATCCTGTAAACAGCAGAGTGCCTTCTGTGCGGTTGTCCATCCTCTCAGCATTGAGGTTGTCAGAAACCTGCTGTGAATCTGGGTCAATTTCATGAGAGGGGCAGGGGCTGTTTATAGGAGTCGTTTGTATTTTGAGTATTGGTAAGCAGAGGGCAGGGAGAAGACTGTTAGGGAATTTTAAATATGGCCTGGATATTAGAAGATACTCTGCAAGTATTATTTAGGAATTTCAGCTTAATTTGTCTTTTTATGAGAGAAGAACCCCAAGTCTTGTAAAAAAGAAAATGTATGCTTACACTTCACAACGGACGAAATCAAAGAAAGGCATACTTTTTATTTATTTTTTGAAAAGCATATATTTTTAAAAATTTTTTTCAACGTTTATTTATTTTTGAGACAGAGAGAGACAGAGCATGAATGGGGGAGGGTCAGAGAGAGAGGAAGACACAGAATCTGAAACAGGCTCCAGGCTCTGAGCAGTCAGCACAGAGCCCGATGCGGGGCTCGAACTCCCGGACTGCGAGATCATGACCTGAGCCGAAGTCGGACGCTTAACCGACTGAGCCACCCAGGCGCCCCAACATATTTTTTTTAATAAAACACAGATATTCAAACATGTCTCATTTGTCCAGAGTTCACTTTGATTACAGTAGCTTAGATTCTTGCATAAAAATGCTTCTGAAAAAGGGGTTTCCATGGGAAGGATTTTTTTCAGTCTAGCAAATTTAAAGTATTAGAAATTTAGTTTCTTTATTTCTAGAATTCTAGGACTATTAGTTTCAAGGAAGCTCTTACTTAGTGTCTCTGTCTATTAAACCAGTCACGTAAGAGTTCTTTTTGAAATTTTGATATTTAATTTTTTTATTTTTTTATTTTTATTTTTATTTTTATTTTTTTTAAAGATTTTTTTTTTTCAACGTTTATTTATTTTTGGGACAGAGAGAGGCAGAGCATGAACGGGGGAGGGGCAGAGAGAGAGGGAGACACAGAATCGGAAACAGGCTCCAGCCTCTGAGCCATCAGCCCAGAGCCTGACGCGGGGCTCGAACTCCCGGACCGCGAGATCGTGACCTGGCTGAAGTCGGGCGCTTAACCGACTGCGCCACCCAGGCGCCCCTGAAATTTTGATATTTAAAGTCCCGTGTGGAAAAAGGAAACTATTTCAACCTTGAGCAGTGAGAGATAAAGACTTTTTCCAGTTACAGACATGTAAGCGTTTGTAGCTTCAGTTTTTATAGCGTTAGTCATAGGTCAGAAGTTAGCACAAAAGGGCCGTGCCTCTTTCTAGGCATGAAATTTTGTTGTTGTTGCTTGATTTGAACTCAGAAATAGGCAAACAGAACAAATAGACAAAAAAAAAAAAAAAAAAAAGATGACCCAGAAACCCTAATCTCTGTAGTCTGTGGCTCAAAGTACCCCATGAACCTGATAAAGATCATTACGTGGTCATACCGAGAAACCAGCTTTTCAGTCATTGCTGTGAGCAGAGCAGTGGGGAAAAAAAAAAACATTGGAAATGTCAGGGAAATACAACACAGCAGATGAAATAACAGTAAAGTTAAGACTGTTGCTTGGAATTTACATTTGGGGCCAAGACAAATTGTGGCTGGGCATATAGGGCTCATGAGATGCCCTACCAGGATAGTGCCCTTTATTTGGCTACAGAAGCCTGTATACTTGATCATCTTGGTGGAATCCCTAACACTGACAAAGTATGGCTTTGAAAAAGGCGTAAAAATATATAGATAGAAAAATGTGTCTTAATAGAATGGATATGTGTCAGATTTATTTAATTCATTAATGAGGGACCAAGTAAGATGTTAAAACTGGTTTTGTGAAAGTATTGTTTTTTCTTAGTTGTGACAGCAGTTTGTAGGTTTTAAAGAGATTGTTCTTACCAGGAGATATATCCTTAAGTATTTGGGGATCAAGGGTCATGGTGTCTGAACTTCAGTTTCAAATGATTCTGCAAAAAAGCCCCCCCCCCATATGAAAATGGTAAAGCAAATATGGCAAATTGGTAATAATTGTTGAACCTAAGCATGAGTCTTCTGTTATTCATTGTTGTTTTTTATTTCTCTTCTGTTTATATATTATTATTTTAAATTTTACTGTCAAGTTAGCTAACATACAGACTATTCATGTCTTCAGAAGTAGATTCCTTGATTATCAGTTACATATACACCCAGTGCTCATCCCAACAAGTGCCTTCCTCAATGCCCATCACCCATTTTCCTCACCCCCATCGACCCTCAGTTTGTTCTGTGTATTTAAGAGTTTCTTATGGTTTGCCTCGCTGTCTGTAACTTATCTTTCCCTCCCTTCCCCTATGGTCTTCTGTTAAGTTTCTCAGATTCCACCTATGAGTGAAATCATAGATCTTTCTTTGACTGACTGACTTCATTTAGCATAATACTCTCCAGTTTCATCCACATTGTTGCAAATGGCAAGATTTCACTCTTTTTCATCGCTGAGTGGTATTCCATTTGTGTGTGTGTGTGTGTGTGTGTGTGTGTGTGTGTGTGTATGACTTCCAACAGTTATGACGGACATATGGACTCTTTCCATATTTGGCTATTGTTGAAAGCGCTGCTATAAACATTGGGTTATATATGCCCCTACAAATCAGCACTCCTGTATCCTTTGGATAAATTCCCCGTAGTACTATTGCTGGTTCATAGGGTAATTCTATTTTTAATTTTTTGAGGAATCTCAACACTTTTTCAGAGTGGCTGCACCAGTTTGCATTCCCACCAACAGAGCCTAGAGGGTTCCCCTTTCTCCACATCCTCGCCAACATCTGTTGTTTCCTGAGTTGTTAATTTTAGCCACTCTGACTGGTGTGAGGTGGTATCTCTGTGTGATTTTAATTTGTATTTCCCTGATGATAGCGATGTTAAGCATGTTTTCATGTGTCTGTTTGTCATCTGGAGGTCTTCTTTGGAAAAGTGTCTATTCATGTCTTTTGCCCATTTCTTCATTGGATTATTTGTTTTTCAGGTGTTGAGTTTGATAAGTTTTTTATAGATTTTTTTTTTTTAATTTTTTTTTTCAACGTTTATTTATTTTTGGGACAGAGAGAGACAGAGCATGAACAGGGGAGGGGCAGAGAGAGAGGGAGACACAGAATCGGAAACAGGCTCCAGGCTCTGAGCCATCAGCCCAGAGCCCGACGCGGGGCTCGAACTCACAGACCGCGAGATCGTGACCTGGCTGAAGTCGGACGCTTAACAGACTGCGCCACCCAGGCGTCCCTTTTTTATAGATTTTTTGATACCATTTATTAGATATGTCATTTGCAAATATCTTCTCCCATTCCATTGGTTGCATTTTAGTTTCATTGATCGTTTCTTTTGCTGTGTGTAAGCTTTTTATCTTGAGGAGGTCCCAGTAGTTCATTTTTGCTTTTATTTCCCAGCTTCCAGAAACATGTCAAATAAGAAATTGCTGTGGCTGAGGTCACAGAAGTTGCTGCCTGTTTTCTCCTGTAGGATTTTGATGGTTTTCTATCTCACATTTAGGTCTTTTATCCATTTTGAGTTTATTTTTGTGTATAGTGTAAGTGGTCCAGTTTCATTCTTCTGCATGTTGCTGTCCAGTTCTCCCAGCACCATGTGCTAAAGAGACTATTTTTTTTTCCATTTGATGCTCTTTCCTGCTTTGTCAAAGATTAGTTGGCCATATGTTTGTGGGTCCGTTTCTGGGTTCTCTATTCTGTTCCATTGGTCTGTGTGTCTGTTTTTGTGCCAGACTGTCTTGATGCTTGCAGCTTTGTAATACAGGCTAAAGTCTGGGATTGTAACGCCTTCAGCTTTGGTTTTCTTTTTCAACATTACTTGGGCTATTTGGGGTCTTGTGTGATTCCATACAAATTTTGGGATTTGTGAATATGGAACCACGTTGATTGATTTGCGAATATTGAACCAGCCCTGGCAGCCTGGGAATGAATTCCACTTGATCATGGTGAATAACTCCTTTAATGTACTGTTGAATTTAATTTGCTAGTATCTTGTTGAGAATATTTGCATCCATGTTCATCAGGGTCTGTAATTCTCCTTTTTAGTGGGGTCTTTGTCTGGTTTTGGAATCAAGGTAATGCTGGCTTCATAGAATGAGTCTGGAAGCTTTCCTTCCATTTCTGTTTTTTGGAACAGCTTGAGAAGAATAGGTATTAACTCTGCTTTAAATGTCTGGTAGAATTTCCCTGGGAAGCCATCTGGCCCAGGACTCTTATTTGTTGAGAGATTTTTGATAACTGATTGAATTTCTTCACTGGTTATGGGTCTGTTCAAATTTTCTATGTCTTTCCTTTTGAGTTTTGGTAGTGTGTGGGTATCTAGGAATTTGTCCATTTCTTCCAGATTGTCCGGTTTGTTGGCATATAATTTTCATAGTATTCTCTAAAATACAAAATTCTGTTTGTATTTCTGTGGTGTTGGTTGTGATCTTTTTCATTCATGATTTTATCTATTTGGGTCCTCTCTCTTTTTCTTTTTGAGAAGTCTGGCTAGGAGTTTATGAATTTCGTTTATTCTTTCAAGAAACCAGCTCTTAGGTTCACTAATCTGCTGTTTTTTTAGATTTTACATGGTTAATTTCTGCTCTAATCTTTATTATTTCTCTTCTTCTGCTGGCTTTGGGCTTTCTTTGCTGCTGTATTTCTAGCTCCTTTAGGTGTAAGGTTAGGTTGTGCAGTTGGAACCTTTCTTGCTTCTTGAGATAGGCCTGGATTACAGTGTATTTTCCTCTTAGGACTGCCTTTGCTGGATCCCAAAGGGTTTGGACTGTCATGTTTTCATTTTCATTTGCTTCCATGTATTTTTAAAATTCTTCTTTAATTTCTGGTTGACCCATTCATTCTTTAGTAGGATGTTGTTTAACCTCCATGTATTTGGGGCCTTTCCGAATTTTTTCTTATGGTTGATTTCAAGTTTCATAGTGTTGTGATCTCAAAATATGCATGGTATGATCTCAGTCCTTTTATATTTGTTGAGGGCTGTTTTGTGACCTAGTGTGTGATCACTTTTGGGGAATGTTCTGTGTACACTCAAGAAGAATGTGTATTCTGCTGCTTTGGGATGAAAAGTTCTGAATGTATCTGTTGAGTCTGTCTGGTCCAGTGTGTCATTCAGAGCCATTATCTCCTTATTTATTTTCTGCTTAGATGATCTGTCCATTGTTTTAAGTGGAGTATTGAAGTCACCTACAATTACAGTATTATCATCAATAGGTTTATGTTTGTGATTAGTTTATATATTTGGGCGCCTTCACATTGGGGGCATAAATATTTACAATTATTGGCTCTTCTTGATGGATTAACCCCTTAATTATGACATAATGCCCTTCTTCATCTCTTGCTAAAGTCTTTGTTTTAAAATCTAGTTTGATCAGGGGCGCCTGAGTGGCTCAGTCAGTTAAGCCTCTGACTTTCAGCTCAGGTCATGATCTCACTGTTCGTGAGTTCAAGCCCCATGTTGGCTCTGTGCTGACAGCTCAGAGCCTGGAGCTGGCTTCAAATTCTGTGTCTCCCCCTCTCTCTGCCCCTCCCCTGCTTGTGTGTTCTCTCTCTCTCAAAAATGAATAAAAAACATTAAAAAATTAAAAAAAAAAAACCAGTTTGTCTGATATAGGTGTGGCTGCTCCAGCTTTCTTTTGACATCCATCCCCTCACTTTCAGTCTGCAGATGTCCTCAGGTCTAAAATGAATCTTTTGTAGGCAGCATATAGATGGATCTTGGTTTTTTTATCCCCTGTGTCTTTTGTTTGGGGCATTTAGTTATTGAAAGATATGGATTTAGTGCCATTGTGTTACCTGTAGGTTTCATGCTTGTGGTGATGTCTCTGGTCCTTTGTACTCTTTGCTGCTTTCCACTCACAGAGTCCCCCTTAGGATCTCCTGCGGGGCTGGTTTAGTGGTCATGAATTCCTTTGGTTTTTGTTTGTCTTGGAAGGCCTTTATCTTTCTTATTCTCAGTGACAGCCTTGCCGAATAAAGGATTCTGGGCTGCATATTTTTCCTGTTCAGCACATCGACTATTTCCTGCCACTCCCTTCTGGCCTGCTAGGTTTCAGTGGACAAGTCTGCTACTATGCTTATGTGTCTCCCCTTGTAGGTTAAGGCCCGTTTGTCCCGAGCTGCTTTCAGAATTCTCTCTTTATCTTTGTATTTGGCCAGTTTCATTATAATATGTCACGGTGTCGATCTGTTTTTGATTTTGAGGGGAGTTCTCTGTGCCTCTTGGAGTTGGATGTCTGTTTCCTTCCCCAGATTAGGGAAGTTCTCAGCTATAATTGGTTCAAATAAACCTTCTGCCCTTTTCTGTCTCTTCTTCTTCTTCTTCTGGAACTCTTAGGATACAGATACTGTTTCGTTTCATTGAGTCACTTAGGTCTCTAATTCTCCTCTTGTGATCTAGTAATTTCTTCTCCCTCTTTTTTCCCAGCTTCATCATTTTTTTTTTTAATTTTTTTTTTCAACGTTTTTATTTATTTCTGGGACAGAGAGAGACAGAGCATGAATGGGGGAGGGGCAGAGAGAGAGAGGGAGACACAGAATCGGAAACAGGCTCCAGGCTCCGAGCCATCAACCCAGAGCCTGACGCGGGGCTCGAACTCACGGACCGCGAGATCGTGACCTGGCTGAAGTCGGACGCTTAACCGACTGCGCCACCCAGGCGCCCCAGCTTCATCATTTTTCATAATTTTATTTTCTATTTTACACATTCTCTCCTCTGCTTCTTCCATGCTTGCTGTCACTGCATCTAGTTTATTTTGCACCTAATTTATAGCATTTCTTCATTTATTGTGACAATACCTTAGATCTTTGCTCTCTGCAGCAATAGATTCTCTGCTGTCTTCCATGCTTTTTTCAAGCCCAGCTATTAGTCTTAAGACTATTAATCTAAATTCTTGTTCAGATATGTTGTTTTGAGCGATTCTCTGGCTGTCATTTCTTCCTGGATTTTCTTTTGAGGAGAATTTTTCCGTTTCATCTATTTGGCTAGGTTTCTGTCTTTTATGGGTTTTAATCGCTTGTTAAGTGTCCTGCACCTGTGAGTACTACTACCATATTTTAAAAGGGGTCATACGCTGTTCGGGGCCTGGCACTTCAGAAAGTGTTTTTTGACTGTGTTGCCTGCACTCTGTTGTTGCATCTTTGGCTGTTCTGTCCCACTGCTTTAGTGGTGGATTGTTTGGACCTTCCACCAGGTGTGTGTGGATTTGTCCGTTGAAGCAACCCTGGACAAAAGGCAAATAAAGTGAAGGCGGGGGAACCTTATCCTGTACAAAGAAATGAAAGGGGTGAAAAAAAACACCAGGCAGAGAATCAAAGAGAGTATAAGGCTTAGTCCAGAGAGAGAAGAAAATAGGAAGGAGATATAAAACAGAAAATAAAAAGGGGCGCCTGGGGGTCTCAGTCGGTTGAGCGTCTGGCTTTGGTTCAGGTCATGATCTCACGGGATGGGGCTCTGTGCTGACAGCTTAGAGCCTGGAGCCTGCTTTGAACTCTGTGTCTCCTTCTCTCTCTGCTCCTCCCCCACTCATGCTCCGTCTCTCTGTCTCCTTCAAAAATAAATAAAAACATTTAAAAAAATTAAAGAAAAGGTATATAAAGAATAGATTTAAATGCCTGATCAAGCAAGCAGAATGAGAATTGACCAAAAATCAAATCAGAAACTATGAGCTCTATTCCAAAGGGAAGAACAAAAAAGAGGAGGGTAGAAAGAAAAAGGGAAAAGAGTGAAGAGAAGGAAACAAAAGAGAAAAAAAATCAAAATTAAAAATTAAAAAAAACAAAACCAAGTCATATCTCTGATAGATAAGACTTAAAAAAAAAAAGCCCTAAAACTATAATGTCCGCCCACCTGGCAAAGTTAATAGTGATTAATAATTAATACTAGTAATGTAATATTACTGAAACCTAGTTTAGTTTTCCAAGACGTTTTCTGTGGTGTTTTTTTCACAGCTGGTCTGTGCAGAACAAGGTCCTCACGTGGCATCTGGCAGGTGTCTTACCAATCTTTAATTTGTAACTGCCTCCCTCTCCTTGCCTGCCATATTGAGTTGTGTGTTTCTTACATGATGTCTGTTACCCCTTTTTTGTTACTTGTGTATATATTCAATCTTTTTATATTTTTTATTAAAAATTTTTTTAATGTTTATTTTTGAAGGAGAGAGTGTGAGTCGGGGGTGGGGGGGCAGAGAGACAGACAGAGAGACAGAGAGACAGACAGACAGAATCTGAAGCAGGCTCCAGGCTCCGAGCTGTCAGCGCAGAGCCCGACATGGGGCTCGAATTCACAAACTGTGAGATCATGACCTGAGAGGAAGTCAGACGCTCAATGGACTGAGCCACCCAGGCGCCCCCATATTTCAATCTTCTTAAAAATGATTTTGAGTTTTTCTTCACTTTCTTGCCTGAGTTCTGTCAGTGCCTGTTCCACATTTCTCTCGCTGTCTGCTGTCACCTGCTGTTGTCTAGGCCATCTGGTCCTCTGTTCGTGTTTTCAGCATGCTGTTTTCATCTGCTTTGTGACAATATTTCCTTGGTGAATTTTCATTACCTATTGGAAAGTTACATGCTCATTTTCATCCTTTTCCTTCTGGTTTCTTTGTGTTGAAGCAGATGGGATGCCTTTTCCATTACTTGTGTTTGGATGAGATCGATTTTAGTAGAGGAGTCGCAAGAGGCTCCTGAGTGGGGGCATGCCCCGCTCCGGTCGTGTGGCAGTGTTCTGAGCCTCTTTGTGTCGGGGCCCCCTCCTCGGCTTCACTTCTTTGGCTCTCAAAGCCTAGCCTGCTTGAGGAGGGGCTCTTCCTCCGCGCCTGGTGTCCCCGAGTCCCTCACAGCCTTCCCTTTGCGAGGTGCTGTGTCTGCTCTGAGAGTCTGTTATTTTGCTGACCTGTTGCAGTGCTTGCCCCTTTCTTCTTCTCCCTGGTTTCTCTCCTCCTACCTGCTTCCCCCGGCCTCCCTCCCTGCCCTCGATTAACCTGCCTCTTGCTCTCAGCAGTTCCCTCTCGGGATGAGGCCTCTCAGCACTCCATTTTTCCTGCGACCTCTTGGTGGCTGACGTGGACCAGTTGGCTTTGCCTTGATCGTCTGTTGGCACTTGTTTCCTCATTCCGTTTCATTGTTTTCAAATTTGCTTCACGTCCTTTTCACTCACGGGGGTGGGTCCTTAGCAATCCCTTTCCCCCCCCCCCCCCCCCCCCCCCGCAGTGTACTTGGTATGTCTTATCATTCTGGTACCAACTTTGCTATTTGAGGGGAGTGTTTGACCACATATTTACAAATCAGATTTGAAAAGCGATTTAAATTTGTGCCCTTTCTCATCTCCTAGTATAACTAAAGATGTAGCTTTTGTTTTGCTCTGTTGATTTTGCATGTGAGCTACCTCTTATTTAGAATAGTTCAGTTGACTGTTTTAGGTTTCCTGGTATGTAAAACATCATCTGTAGATGATCATTTTTTCCTTTTCTTTATACCTTCTTTATACCTCTTAATTTCATTTTTTTATCTAGATGTTTTGACGCATTCTAAGGTTGTTGATGATACTGTTTCATTTTGACTACAGGAATGTTATATTTTCTGCTAAGTATGTTAGCAGGTTTGGGGGTTGAGATTTTATCATGTTAATGAATTGGATATCTATTTTGATTTTACTGAGATTTTCAAAAATATCAGTGATGAATATTGAATATTATCAAATGCTTTTCAGTATCTGTGGAAATAATTTGATTTTTAAAAATTTAAATCTAGTATTTGGATAATACATCAATAGGTTTTCTTAAACCATTCTTGTATTTCTATAACTTTGGTGTTTCATATTTGCTTTCTCTCCTGTGGTTACTCTCTATAGATGTTCTTTACATGCCTGAGAATATTTTATATTCTCTAGTTGTGGTGTCCAGGGTTCTGAATGTCTGGTAGGTCAGACTCATTAATGATGTTATTCACATCTTCTATAATCTTACAGTTTTTTTGTTTACTTGGTCTGTCATGCTGAGACAGGAGTGTTAAAATCTTCCACTCTGATGAGGGGTAAATTTATCAATTTCTCATTGTAACTGTTTATATACATAGAGTCTTGTTAAATGCAAAATTTAAGAAGTTTTAGGTCTTTCTGGCAGATTGGCAGATATCAAATATTAAGCACTGAATTTATCCCTGACGATGCCTTTGGCTTCATTGCCTCTTTTATCTGCTGTTACTATATCTGAAACCACCTAAGTAATGTAATCTAAGCTCTAAATTTATGTGAGGCATATGCTCATCTTATGAATTATGAAGGTAGACCTTTTATTTTTGTTTTTAAATGTTTATTTAGAGAAAGAGCGTGAGCGGGGGAGGGGCAGAGAGAGAGGGAGAGAGAAAATCTCAAGCAGGCTCTGCACTGTGAGTGCAGAGCCCGACTCGGGGCTCAGTATCATGAACCGTGAGATCATTACCTTAGCTGAAATCAGGAAGTCAGATGCTTTAACCAACTGAGCCACCAGGTGCCTGAGAGTAGACCTTTTTAAAAAAATCTATTCCTTTTTTTTTTTTTTTAAAGTTTATTTATTTTGAGAGAGACTGCACAAATGGGGGAGGGGCAGGGAGAGGAGGACAGAGGATCTGAAGTGGGCTCTGTGCTGATAGCAAACAGCCCGATGCGGGGCTTGAACTCACACACTGTGAGATCATGACCTGGGCTGAAGTTGGGTACTTAACCGACTGAGCCATCCAGGCGCCCCTAAAAAAACATGTTCCTGTCAGTGCTGAGGTAACATGCTTCTTTGTTGACTTCTTGTGTTGGCTGGGTACTTTTTTTCTGACCCAGCCTTTCACTGTTGGAGTAGACGTTTGAGGTTCCTGCCTCCATGTGGGGCAGTGAAACGAGTGTTTCTCCGTAGAGGGAGATGTGTTTGTTTTAAGACCCCTGTTTCAGGTCTTCATGAGAGCTTGTAAGACGTTTTAATCGCTAGTCCTTTGGGTTATAGAAATATTCGACAGCCAGCCTTCCTCAATGTTGGTTTATACTTACTGGCCTCACTTACTATACTTACTGGATTTTTTTTTTTTTTTTTTTTTACTTTCTTGGTAATTCACGCATGTGTTGGGACGGATGCCTACTGTGTTTATTCTTCATTTTTGATATTTTGGAATTTTGGGATGGGATAATTTCTAGGTTATTCTGTTGACCACATTGCTGGAAATGCATGTCCTCAAAGAAATTTTTTAAAAACCATTGCTTAGATCATTGGTTGAGAAAAACAAAACTTTTTTTAACATTTTTTTTTTTTTTTTTTAGCACGCAGCAGAATTGATTAAAACAGTGGCATCTCGCTATGATGAATATGTCAATGTGAAAGACTTTTCTGACAAAATCAGCCGTGCCCTTTCTGCAGCAAAGAAGGATAATGACTTCATCTATCATGACCGAGTTCCAGACCTTAAAGATCTGGACCCAATTGGCAAAGCCACACTTGTGAAATCTACCCCAGTCACTGTCCCCATCAGCCAGAAATTCACTGGTATGTCAAGTACTCAGATACACTTTAATCTTACTCATCTTTTCCCCAGTTTAATCTGTTGTTTTTGGTAGCGAAAATCACATAACTGCTATCGTATGTTTTGAATATGATTAGCATTCATATTCAAAATGAATATGAGAATAAAAATGAAGTGTTGTATCTATAGTGAAAATTCAAGATGGAAAGTAAATGGTAATAAAGCATGTGTAAACTATCCAACACAGTCAGAAAATTTGAAACTACGTTTGAGTAATGATTGAGACTTTAAGCATTTGTCATTTTAACATTTGTTATATTATTTAGGATTCTGCTATTAAAACAAAACATTCATAAATATGACTTTAAATGTATAAACTTACAGAGTCATGGTTGTATGGGATAAATGTTATATCCTTGGATTTTGTAGATGTATTCAATGTATAGTAGTTTCTAGCTGAGATCCCAAGGATAGTATTGTACGTTATTGGGAAAGGCTGATTATTTTATTTATTTCTGTTTAGCAAACAAGATGTGTTTACCATGTGCCAGGGACTCTTAAGTACAGATAACTAGCTCATAATTAATATTCTCACGGCAGTCTCATGAGATGGGTACTGTTGTTATCCCCCTTTGAGTGATGAGGATATTGACGCACAGAGTGCTTGAATAATTTGCCCAATGTTGCAGAGCTAGAAAGTGGTGGAAGGAGCTGGAAATTAAACCCAGGCATGTGGACCGCTTAACCAGTGTAATCCACTAATAAAGAGTGTAGATCTTCTTCACCAAAGAAGTCAATGACAAACACATCTTCAAACGTTAAGAAAATTAAGTTCAAAGAAGAAGCTCTCATTGTTCATGAATATAGTGCTCTAAAAATTCTCTCCATCGTTGTACTTCCAGTAGTGATTTAGTTTTGAGTTTTAAATATTTGTAGATTTTTATGTGAATATAGGAAAGGGAATATGAGCATTCACTTTACAGATGGACTTTTTGTCTTGAAATTTTGTTGAAATTCACATTGCTCATTTTAGATTTGTTTGAAAATATGGTTCCTGTGTCAGTGCAGCAGTCGTTGGCCGCCTATAATCAGAGGAAAGCTGACTTAGTTAACAGATCAATTGCTCAAATGAGAGAAGCCACCACTTTGGCAAATGGGTAGGTACAGCTTTAACTTTCATAAATATATCTGTAAAGTTCTAATGTTTTCTGTTTGATTGTTACCCTAACTAAATAGTTTATGAAAGTTTCGTTTTCTGAGCTTGGAACTGAATGTCAAGGCTGTGTGAAGCAGCAAATACACATTCCTATGCACTTTGGGTAGATGCTCTATCTGTTAAGTCCTAGCAAATAGACTTGAAAGAAATTCGATTACTGAAACAAGTGAGAGTTTTTGACCACTAATTTACATGGTAGGAGATACTTATTTGAGAGAAATGAGAAGCAGAAACGAACTTGTAAGTTAAGATAGATAGCATGGTACATGGTTCAGTATTCTGAACTAATTTTTGTTAATGGTGGATTGAAGAGTAACAAAATAATTCATTGGCTTTTAAAGTGTCTTCAGTATAATTTCCAATGAAGTACAACAAATAGACCCACTTGAAGTGTATAGTTCAGTTCTTTCTGATCAGTTTATACCATGTAACCACCACCACCGTGATCAAGATAGAGAACATTTACATCACCCTAAACAGTTGCTTTGTGCCACTTCAGTCCTTCTTCCCCTGGCCCTTAGCCACTGCTCATCTGCTCCCTGTCACCCTAGGTTGGTGTCACTTTTTACACAGGTTAATATAAACATTATAGCGTGTGCATTACATTACATGTACATTATGGTATACAACACGTTAGGGTATTGCTACGGTATGTATGGATGGAACCCTTGCGGTATGTTCAGCGCATATGGTGTGTCCTCAAAACGTGTTCGGCTTCTTTCACTTTGCGTAATGTTTCCGAGATTCATCTGTGTGGTATGTATCCGTTTGGTCCTTTTTATTAGTGAGCAGGATTTCATTTTATGGTTAAATAGCAGTTTATTCTACATTTGCCTATTGGTGGACATTTCACGTGCTGTGAGCATGGATGTGCAAACCTTTGTGTGGACAGGTTTTATTT
The DNA here is from genome assembly GCF_016509475.1 of Prionailurus bengalensis. NCBI lineage: Eukaryota > Metazoa > Chordata > Mammalia > Carnivora > Felidae > Prionailurus > Prionailurus bengalensis. Next base: position 157,275,752 of record NC_057350.1, on the reverse strand, counting down.
CCTTTGGGTAAATACCTAGGATTACAGTTGCTGAATTGTTCGGTTGGTGGAAGCCTAACTTCATGCAGAACAGCCAGATTGTTTTCCAAAGTGGTGGCTCCAGTTCATATTCCCACCTGCACTTTTTGGGAACTCTGCATCCGTGGCAGCACTTTGTGTTGTCAGTCTTTTTAATAGTTTTAGCCATTTTAGTATGTGTGTAGCAGAATCTCATTGCGGTTCAGTTTACATTCCTGTGATTACTGATGATGTTGAGTAACTCTGTGTGCTTACTAGCCATTCATCTATCTTTTGTAACGTATCTGTTGATATTTTACGCTCGTTTGTTAAAATCGAGTTTTTCTTGTTCTTAGTGTATTTTAGAGCAAGTCCCTTGTCAGGTATATGTAATTGAGAATTTTTTTTCCTAGTTAGTTTAATTTTTCAGGTTTTTAATTTTGATGGATGCATGGATTTTGACCTGACTTTTCTTTTTCTAGAAAGAAAACATAAGTTTACCTTAATAACCCCTCCGTTATGTAAATGAAATAATACTTGATACTGTGCTACAAAACTGAGAACAGATGAAGATTCTGTGATTAATACCTAGATCAATTTTGTAGTCTTGACGTTCTGCTTAGATGACATGAAATTACAACTATTTTGTATATTATTTCTGACTCGCCAGTGACAGTATAACAACCAGAAGTATGGTAAAAGTTTGTATTTTTTAAGATAGAATTTTTGATTTTTAATTTCTTAGACTGAAAGAAGTTAAGTTTGAGCTTGAGCTCAAGGTAGCTCATGTTTTTTAATGTATATTTCTTACTTTTTGGCTTTTAGTTCTGAACTGTGATCTTAATTCTTTAACAATTTTGTTTTAATTTTATCAATCACTGATTTCATTTTTTTATTCCTGTATCTTTGCTTTATTTTTCCATTGATGAGGGTTGTCAATTATTTTGGGGTGTGAACTCCATTGCTATTGATTAGGATATACAGGAGATTAATGTTAAAAAAAAATTTTTTTTAATGTTTATTTTTGACAGAGAGAGAGAGAGAGAGAGTGAGCGAGCATGAGTGGGGGAGGGGCAGAGAGAGAGGGAGACACAGAGTCCGAAGCAGGCTCCAGGCTCTGAGTTGTCAGCACAGACCCCGACGCGGGGCTCGAACTCACGGACTGCGAGATCATGACCTAAGCCGAAGTCGGACACTCAACCGACTGAGCCACCCAGGCGCCCCTTTTTTATTTTTATTTTTTTTTAACGAGGAGATTAATGCTTTAAAGATGGTTTAGACCTCAAGATGACACAGTATCTCATTTTTTCAGGGTGTTAGCTTCCCTTAATCTTCCAGCAGCAATTGAAGATGTGTCTGGAGATACTGTACCTCAGTCTATATTGACTAAATCCACATCTGTGATTGAACAGGGAGGCATCCAGACTGTTGATCAGTTGATCAAAGAGCTACCTGAACTACTACAAAGAAATAGAGAAATCCTAGATGAGGTATGTTTTAAGAGATTTGTTTTTCAAGTAAAAACTGCTCTACGCCTTGGTGTCCAGTGGGGATAAGGACTGGTTGCTTTCTTTTGTTGGGTTTCGTAGGGTAATACTCACCATCTTGATGAATTTACTGTGGCCGAGGGCCTGCCTTTCAACTTCAAGAGGAGTTCTGATGGAGGGAGAATGAATTCATACATGCCTTAAGGGTGTATAAATGCACATTAATGAAACTCATGTGACCATGATATAGTATTGATATACTGTGAGAAATTACTGTCACACAAACTGTTCAGACTCTTCATAATTAATGATTTCTTTTCTATGAAAGATTAGATTTCTTGGTAAATGTAGAATCAGACTGAGGAGGTTAGGCCATCAAATGTTTTATAAGCCCACTGTATCCATCTTCCAGTAAGAGAGGGCATTTTATCAATGGGTATGGAACACTAAAGTTTTTTGGCCAAAGTCAGCTGTTTGACAGTGTTAATTCTCCGTTTACAATGCCTTCACCTCTTTCTCCTTATTGAATTACTTCTTCCTTTAGTGATAAATATATTCAAAATGGTTATATAGGCTTTTGCCACTTGAGGAGTCACGTCTTCAAGGTGACTTCTGTTAATCAGTGCTTTAGTCCATGGTGTTAAGTTTTCAGCTGACTTGCAGAGAATATTGTATTTACATCATTTCCAAGTACTTTGGGACAGGGATAGAGGACTTAAGTAGCGTTGACCCTTGCACAGCATGGGGTGCTGACCCTCCCTCCCCCATGCAGTCAGAGATCTGAGTGTAACTTTGGACTCAGACATAACTACTCATAACCTACTGTTGACTGGAAGCCTTACTGGTGACATTAATAGTTGATTAACCCATATTTTGCATGTTATATATATTATATTCTGCATTCTTAAACTAAGAAATGTTATTAAAATCATAAAGAAAATCATAAAATCCTAAGAATCCTGCATTTATAATATTGTACTGTAAAAAATCCACATGTAAGTGGACCTACAAAATTCAAAGCTATGTCATTCAAGGATCGTCTGTACAGTGTGAACCATGGGGAGGAGAATATTTACCTCCTGGGTTTTGTTTGTTTGTTTTCTTTTTAAGGGTTTTCTAAAGTAAAAGAGTGAAACCTGTAACCTATGGAACATAGTACATGCTTAATAAATGATAGCTATTATGACTATTACCACCGTATTACTATGATGATGAGAGTATAGTCACTATACTAACTGATGCAGAAGTGGTTGTGGTGGCATATTAGCTACTGAAAAAGGTTAGAAAACTTAAATGAAAACTTACTGCAGTATTGGCCTGGGGAATCTGATTCATGAGTGGTTCTACATTAATTATACCATCAATGTTACCAACCTCATCTATGTAGAGGTAGTCAGTGATCAGATAATTGAAAGCAAACAGAATTGATGGTACAGAGTTCAGTGCCAAAACCTTGCTGTACCGAGCGTGTTAGAAGTGCAGCATCTCAGACCCCATCTCAGACCTTCTGAATCAGGATTTGCATTTAACAAGATCGCAGGGTCATTTGTGTGTACGTGAATATTTAACAGACACTGCTCTTGAGGCCATAGACTTGGTTGATTTTTATGTCAGGCGAGCTTTTATCTGGTGTTGCAATTGAAAGGACGTTACAATAGTAGCGAGCCATAGGGAGAACAAGGGGGAGATGCTATTTAAGGTCCCACGGAAGTGGAAGCAGCAGGAAGTAATTGACAGGGAGGGAGAAGACAGATGCTGGAAAATGCAGGTATTGCAAGGCAAATAGCAGTCTGGGGGCATTTAGTAAGTGGAAGTTACAGTCGTAAACCATTCTTCAATGTTGGAGTTGGAGTTGGATTTGATTCCCGGGTTTTGTTCTTGGCTGTGACCCTGGGCAGATTACTTAACGATCCTGTCTCACTTGACTTACCCCCAAAAATGGGAGAATAGTGTGTATCACGTAAGATAGCTACGAAGTGGGATCATGCGTGTACCTGCTAGTTGGTAGTTATTAAATATCACTGTATTTCCTTGATTTTAAGATGTCATTGACTAGAAGATGCATATTTGATTTTGAAACGAGTTCTATGGAAAAAGAACATTGCCTATTGAAATACTGTATTTCCGTGTAGTTGCGAGGAGCATTTTTGTTGGAAATATTAGTGTGTGAAAAGCTTACCTTCTAATGACAGTGAAACTGGCATTCTGAGTGTGTATGGTACATGTCTGTTGCCTGCCTGTCTTAGCATGCGGCACTTTTACTTGTCTCATTTGATGTTTCTAACAGCCTTCTGGAGTAGTCACTCTTACCTGGTCAGCTGTACTTGGAGAGTCTCCTTTTAAGTAAGTTGTGAGTTGCGGAGTCAGGTTGTGAAGCTGGTATTCTCTGGTGGCTTTTAGAAATTTAGTTTAGTCTTGATTTTCAGAATTTTGAAGTGTCCAATTGGTTTAATTTTTAGATAATCAATTTATCATTGCTAGGGATCTGTTGGGTCTTTTAATCTTCACTCCCTGTCCATAGATTCTGTTTCTTCAGTTATTTCTTTTCCGTTATCTCCTAACGAATTTCTTTTAGTGAATGATGGTTCTTTTGATGGTGATCAGTCTTCATATCTCTTAACATTTCTTTGACTTTTTCTCTTTGTGCCTCTGGCCCGCCTTCGGCTCATTAATTGGTTATTAGCCGTGCTGTTTGTGCTTTTCAGCCATTCTGTTGAGTTTTTGTTTTTCATTTTATTGATAACCTTTTGTTTTCATCATATCTAATTCTTTTTTTTATTTTATTTAAAAAATTTTTTTTTTTCCAACATTTATTTTATTTTTTGGGACAGAGAGAGACAGAGCATGAACGGGGGTGGGGCAGAGAGAGAGGGAGACACAGAATCTGAAACAGGCTCCAGGCTCTGAGCCATCAGCCCAGAGCCTGACGCGGGGCTCGAACTCACGGACCGCGAGATCGTGACCTGGCTGAAGTCTGACGCTTAACCGACTGCGCCGCCCAGGCGCCCCACATCATATCTAATTCTTAAAAACAATCTCCTGTGTTTATTTCACAACTGCGTGTCTGTTTGTTTTTGAGGTAAAATTTGCATAACATAAAAGTCCTCATTTTAACCTTAAAGTGTACAAGATGGTGGCATTTAGTGCATTCATGTTGTTGTGCAAGCGTGCACTGTCCAATTTCAGAGTGCTTCTATCACCCCCGGAAGAAACCCCCATCCTCATTAGCAGTCACTCCTCATGACCCCTTGCCCCGTCTCTAGGCAGCTGCTAATCTGATTTCTCCCTCTGGATTTGCTTATTCTGGACATTTCATGTGAATGGAATCGTAGACGGCATGTGCACCTTCTGCCTCTGTCACTGAGCACGATGTTTTCAGGTTCATCCGTGTTATAGTGTCAGCACTTGATTTCTTTTTATGGATGAATAATACTTCAATTGTATGGAGGTATCACCTACTGTTTATCCATTTATCAGTAGTAGATATTTGGGCTGTTTCGCTTTTTTGGTTATTAATAATGTTACTTGGGAATGTTTTTTAAGCACCTGTTTTAAATTCTCTCAGGTATATACAGAGGAGTGGAGTTGCTGGGTCATATAGGAATTCTATGTGCAACTTTTTTAGGAACTGTCGAACTATTTTCCAGACCAGCTGCACCATTCTACATTCTTAACCAGCAGTGTGTGAAGGTTCCAGTTTCTCGACATCCTTGCCAACCCTTACAATTGTTCTGTTTTTTAATTCTAGCCAGCCTTGTGGGTATGGAGTGGCATCTCATTGTGGTTTTGACTTAACCTTTATACAGAAAATCCCAAAGTTAGTAGTTTAATAGGGATTGCACTGAATGTTTTGAGCAATTTGGGGAGTATTGCCAATCTTTACAATATTAAATCTTCTGTGAATACGGAAGGGATGTCTTTCCATTTATTTAGGTTCTTTCAACAGTGTTTGGTAACTTTTGGGGTATAAGTCTTGCACCTCCTTGGTTAAATTTATTCCTAAGTGTTTTATTCTTTTGATGCTATTTAAATGGAATCGTTGTCTTAATTTCCTTTTTGGATTGTTCATGGCTACAGTATAGAAAGGCAACTGAGTTTGTATGTTTCTTTTGTATTCTGTAACTTTACTGAATTTGTTTATTATTTCTCACGGTTATTTTGTGGATTCCTAAGGATTTTCTTTATGTAAGGTCATGTAGAGGTTGTTTTACTTCTTCCTTTTTGGAATCTTTGTTTAAAGTAGTTTTGGTGTATGGATATACCTATTCTCTTAGTTACTCGTCCTTTTTAATTTACTGAATAAGGTAATGGCTAAATGCATCCCTGCATTTTATAAGACTTTGTGTTAAATATGTCGTAAGTTGGATTTATGCAACAAAACTGTTGTACCAGTTGGTACCCCAGCCAGTAACGTAGGGGCACTCACTCCCATCTCACTAATTCTCACCTGTCTTGAGTCTGATCATTTAAAAAGTGTTTTAAATTTTTTATTATCAGAAATGATGTTTCATTGTTGCTTTGCCCCCTTTTTAAAAGTCGTTAAGGTTGTTGGATGAAGAAGAAGCCACGGACAGTGATTTAAGAGCAAAATTCAAGGAACGCTGGCAAAGGACACCATCTAATGATCTCTATAAGCCTTTAAGAGCAGGTAAAAATGTGCATAAATGGCTTTCGCTTGCATAAGTTCCCCATTTTTTTAAAGGCGTTATTTTTAAGTAATCTCTATATCCAACGCGGGGCTCAAAGTCACAACACTGAGATCAAGAGTCATGTGCTCTTCTGACTAAGCCAGCCAGGTGCACAATAAATTCCCAATTTGAACCCACATTTTTGATTGATTAAATTAGGGTCATTTGTAAACTAGTTGTTACTAAAACTACTATTATGAAAACACAGGTGTTTTTCTCAGTTCATTGTAAGATAAAAACTAAGTAACAGGTAGTCCATGTTCATTTCATTGTAAGAAGTTTGGATTCTTAAAAATGGTATAAAGTAAAAATTAAAATGATTCTGGGGGCGCCTGAGTGGCTAAGTCGGTTAAGCCTCCAACTTCGGCTCAGGTCATGATCTCACGGCTGATGGGTTCAAGCCCTGCATCAGGCTCTGTGCTGACAGCTCGGAGCCTGGAGCCCGCTTCAGATTCTGTGTTCCCCTCCTTCTCTCTGCCCGTTCCCCACTCACACTCTGTCTCTCTGTCTCTTAAAAAAATAAATAAACATTAAAAAATTAAAAAAAAAAAAGATTCTGTAACTCTCTTTTCCTATTCCAAGGCCTGTGCATCTTTTTTGTTTGTTTTTTTTAAATATGCTTCCCCATGGGAAGCATATTTGTAAAAAATAAATGAGATCATATTATATACATATGGTTTTGTAATTTCATTTCATTTAGTAGTGGGTGGAAAATAGGAGTTTTATCAGTTAATTAAAAAAATCTTTTTTTAAATGTTTATCTTGGGGGAGAGAGAGAGAGAGAGAGAGAGAGAGAGAGAGAGAATGGTGGGGGAGGGGCAGAGAGCTAGGGAGACACAGAATCTGCAGCAGGCTCCAGGCTAGGGGCTGGAACTCATGAACCGTGAGATCATGACTTGAGCCGAAGTTGAACACTTAACCAGCTGAGCCACCCAGGTGCCCCACCAGTTAATTTGAAGTCAAATTATCATTTTTTAAGACTTTAATTATTAAGATTTGTATTTGTTAGATAAATGTCGTTACGGTTGCTAGAGACTTGTTTTACTTCTCTGTAAAAGGACTTAATACAATTGATTTTTTCTAAAAATATATTTGCTATTCTTTAAAGTCAAGTTGAAACTGATCTTTTGAGAGTAAGTTGTAACAATTTTTGGAGTGTTTCTATCTTAATGAGTTGGAGGAATACATTAAACTGATGTCAGCTTTTTTTTGGTGGACAATAACCATAAATGTATTTTAAGGTTTAACTGCAATTTTCCAGAAATAAAAAATGCCGAGAGTGACAGGAGCTCAGTTTCTGTTATGTAGTGAGATGGAACCCATAGAAGAGGGGGAAAAGGTAAATTTGGAGCACAGAACTAAAAGTATAACCAACCCATAGATGTTACTGTTCAAATCAGTGCTGTGCTCAAGTGACATTTTTTTCCCCTGACAGAGGGAACCAACTTCAGAACAGTTTTGGATAAAGCTGTGCAAGCAGATGGGCAGGTGAAAGAACGTTACCAGTCTCACCGAGACACCATTGCCCTTCTGTGTAAGCCGGAGCCTGAGCTGAACGCGGCCATCCCTTCTGCTAACCCAGCAAGGACCATGCAGGGCAGCGAGGTAAGAAGACGCATTGTCGTGTGGGTGGTCATCTGCTTATGAAAACGACGTTCGAGCCATTATGAGCACAATGAATTGCCAGTTTCATATTGTCATCTTTGAAAAAATGCAGACATAAATTGAGGTTCGTATGTGTAAAGTAGAACATATACATCGTGTAATCTGTAACTACATTCATTGGTGATATTACTATCCTATAATAGTAATTTCCATTTAGTGAGTGTTTCCTACGAGCTTAGTACTGTATTCTGGATACTCAGTATGTAGTTCAGGTTTTATAAAAGGAAGAGGCTTGGAAGCATAGAAACTTCCCTGAAGTAGAAGGACTGGGTTTGGCCAGATGTTTTTCCGACCATGCCTTTTTTTGTTTTTAGTTCCATCATTCTCTGCTTCCTTCCACTGTATTCCACTGGGACTATCTCTAAAGGAAAAATCAACCAGCTGTGCGTGTTAACCCGTGGGTAACGTCATCATGGCATTTCTACCTGTGACAGGAAGGGGAAGACCAGTAGTAGGGCATGTGAGTCAGAAAGTCCTAAGAGAGAAGGTGCAAATATGCCTTAGTGGCCGATTACTGTGCCGTGATGTAGTAGAATAAAATAGAGGCCCTGAGGTGCATAGGAAAATAAGCCAAAGGGCAAGAAATGTTTGCTGAAAACTTCTTGAAATAGGTGAATTTCCTGGGGTAGTAGGTCTCAAAAGTTATCAGTGTTGTGCATTGTCTTTCCACAGAAACATTTCATGTATTTATTCAACCAGGACTTCTTGGATACCTACTCTGTAAGGCACTATGCTAGGTACTTGGAAAAATCAGCAATGGATCATACACAACCTTTACCCTCAATTTTCAGTCCAGTGTGGAAGATTAGCCATATACAAGGAGAACTGTAATACAGGGTAGAAATGCAGAAGCGTTGTGACTATAGAAAGTGTGCTGGGGCACCTGGGTGGCTCAGTTGGTTGAGCATCCGACTTCGGTCCAGGTCATGATCTCGAGGTTGACGGGTTTCGAGCCCCGCGTCAGGCTCTGTGCTTACGGCTCGGAGTCTGGAGCCTGCCTCGGGTTCTGTGTCTTCCTCTCTCTCTCTGCCCCTCCCCCGCTCATGCTCTGTCTCTGTGTGTCTCAAAAATAAATATAAACATTAAAAAAAAAAAAAGAAAGTATGCTGTGAGGATTTAGATGACTAAGCACTTAAATGCTAACATTTCTTAAGAAGCTTCTTAAGAAATTGGCACATGGTGAGAACAGAGTTGACAGGCAGACAGAGTGAACACATAAACTCCGAGGAAGACTGAGTGAGTGGGTATGTCCAGAGACGGTGTCAGAGAGGTTCAGTGGAAATGAGCCCCCACGGTGAAGATTGCATGGTTGAATGTGCACAGAACCCAGATCTCTCAAGGTGGGGGGAACCTGACGGAACAAAGAATATCCATTAGATGCTTTAAGGAAGTGGGAGGAAGGAAGAAGGAAGGTGGTTAGATTACTTTGTGAGGAACAGAGACTGTAGACCCACAGAAGAGCAACAAAATCTGGCCCTGTTTTTATTTTCGGGAAAGAGAAAATCCCTGCTTAGTATCCTCTTGTCTCCTCCCTCCCTTCCTTCCTTCCATTTTATTTTTAACTAATCTCTACCCCCAGCACGGGGCTCGAACTTACAACCTCAGGATCAAGAGTCGCACGCCCTATTAACTGAGCTGGTCAGGTCTCCCCTCTGCTTTTCCTTTTCGGCGTCTTGTCTGTGACTTAGAACTTAGCACGGCTTCTGTCCTTTGATTCTCCTGCTTGCAGTAGAAAAGCAAAAATGGTCTATGCGGAGCACAGTTGGAATTGGCACGCACTAATGTGTTATTATATGCAGTTGTTGATTCGTAGTGGTGTTACATAGGGGAAGAAGATTTGTATGGTCAATACGAAGTTACTTTACTGAAGCTAGATTCTCTGGATGGAAGCAACAGAAAACCTCAGTGCTCTGTATATTCGTTCATCACGTGCCTTTATCAAAGCTATTTCAGGTAGTTGTCGTGGTCGATGACGCATTTTAGCCGGAGTTTTTTATGATAAAAACAGTCATTTGAATTCTGGTATTGAAGTGATAGAAAGTGCACATTTTATTAAGGCAGCTCCGATCTTAGTGGTAGGCTCTTTCTTCTTTTATTGTGAAGGGGCCTACTGTCCATCTTGGTCTCTTTGGCCGTTTGTTTTTACGTATTGAGTTGCTCTGAAAAATTTTGCAAGCTGTGGGTAATTTGTGTTGAAAAATCCTTTTTTAAATACCTAGGACTGCTGCTGTGGTAGTGCACCTCTGATCAGTTAGGGTGCAGAATCTAGTCCACATTTGGGCAGCCAAGCCTTGGCCCTCCAGTAGGGCTGAGTCTGCCCAGAGGAAGGGGTGTGTTTTGTTTTGTTTTTTGTTTTTTTTGTACAAAAGTGATATCGACTAATACAGTGCTGTATCTGCCTCAGGTGATGGAGGGGTGCTTTGGGGGAAAAAAGCTCCCATCTCCTCAGAGATAGTTCATAAAGTAGCGCTGTCCAGAGCCGTGTGTCCCTCTAGGGCTTTTTTCTGGCTCCCACAAAGTCATCTTCTAGACTAGTGGGTGATCTGCAAATACAGCTTTTATTTACTCTTAGTTTTTCATAACAAAATATATAGACAGGTGTCCAGATTGACTGGCATCTCTTCATTCATTTGCTCACCAAACACTTGTTGAAGACTTACTATATGCCAGAAACTATGGCATGGTGGTTCCTGAGAGAGAGAGATGGAAAACCGGAGATTAGCTTTAGTGTAGGGTAAGTGTGGTCAGCTTCCTGCTGTTCTGTTACCGAGGTAGTCTCATGTCTCCCTTTTCTGAAACCAAATTGGCAGGGTCTGAAAAGTAAAGCTGATATCTCGCTGAGAGTGTTTTGTGTGTGTGTGCCTGCCTGTGTTTGGTGATGTTAGATGCCACAGAGAGTTTGGTCATCCACATGGGGCCGGCACGCAGTGGGCTACGGGCTAAATCCAGACTGCCTCCTGTTTTTGTGTGGCCTGTGAGCCAAGAATGCTTCTTACATTTTTAAATGGTTGAAAAGAAGTCAATGATGTTTTAGGATATGAACATTATATGAAATTCAAATTTTGGTATCCATAAATAAATTTTTGTTGGAGCATAGTTATCCTCATTCCTTTGCATTTCGTCTGCGGCTGCTTTCACACTCGAAAGGCAGAACTGAATAGTTGTAATAGTTGTAACAGAGACTATGGCTCACAAAGCCAAAAAAAATTTTTTTTTCTTTTTTCCCTTCTGTCTGGTTCTTTACAGGAAAACTTTGCAACAGCCATGGGTCTTAAAGGTGAAATGGCTTAGGTGATCTCATTTCTGCCTTCCTGCTTTTACTGTGTTTCAGCCATACTGGCCTTTTTTTTTTTTTTTTTTTTTTTTTTTTTTTTGGGTCCTTTGATCATGTGAAGCTTGTTCCTGCCTCAGGACTTTAACATTTGCCTTCCTTCTGTTGGGGTCTTTCTTCCATTTTGCTTGGTCGCTGCTTCTTTTTCATTAAAGCTCCAGATGTCACCCCTTCCCTTTCTCGGTCATTGTCTACCGTATTGCTCTATTTTTGTGTAGTTGTTTAATCCTCCCCTCCCTTCTTCTGTCCCCCACATGAAGGGAAGACTCTGCTTTTGTTAGTAGTTGTATTTTAGAACCTAGAACAGTGCCCAACATGTGAGGATTCAAAAAGTGTTGATGGAATGATAGCTACTGGTAACCCAACGCTATAAAGGGATGTAGTTAATTGCAGTTGAAAGCTAATCGGAGCTGTTTATGAAACACAGAAATAAATACAACAGGGTTGTAATTATTATTAAAAAATTTTTTTTATCGAGGTGTAATTGACATACAGCATTATATTTCAGGTACATACCATAATGATTCGGTATTTGTTTATATTGTGAAATGATCATTATAACTCTGGTTAACATCAGTCCAACAAGTAGTTACAGGATTGTTTTTCTTGTGTTGAGAACTTTTAAGATCTACTCTCAGCAACTTTCAGATATGTAATACGGTATACCTAACTGTAGTTACCATGCTTTCCATTATATCCACATGACCGACTTATTTAATTAATGGAAGTTTGTACCTTTGGACTCCCTTCATCTAGTTTGTCCATCCCCACGCCCCACTTCAGGCAGCTATCAGTCTGTTCTCTGTATCTGTGAGCTTGGTTTTCTTTTAGATTCCACATATAAATGACATCATGGGGTGTTTGTCTTTCTCTGGCTGACTTAATTTCATGTAGCATAATGCCCTCAAGGCATATTCAAGTCACAAATGGCAAGATTTCATTTTTACTTAAGTGTATATTTATTTATTTAAAAAAAAATTTTTTTTTTCAACGTTTATTTATTTTTGGGACAGAGAGAGACAGAGCATGAACGGGCGAGGGGCAGAGAGAGAGAGGGAGACACAGAATCGGAAACAGGCTCCAGGCTCTGAGCCATCAGCCCAGAGCCCGACGCGGGGCTCAAACTCACGGACTGCGAGATCGTGACCTGGCTGAAGTCGGATGCTTAACCGACTGCGCCACCCAGGCGCCCCAGTGTATATTTATTTTAAGAGAGAGAGGGACAACGTGAGTGGGGAAGGGGCAGAGAGTGGGAGAGAGAGAGTCCCAAGCAGGCTCCGTGCTGTCAGCACAGAGCCCGACACAGGGCTCCATCTCACGAACTGTGAGATCATGACCTGAGCCGAAATCAAGAGCCCAACACTTAACCAACTGACCCACCTTAGCAGTCCTTCATTTTTTTATAGCTGATGTTCCTGTGTGTGCGTGTGTGTGTGTGTGTGTGTGAGTGTGTGTGTGTGTGTGTATACACCACATCTTTATTCACTTATCCATTGATGGACATTTAGGTTTCCATATCTCAGCTGTTGTAAATAACACTGCATTGAACATGGAGGTGTGTAGGTATTCTAATTACTTATATGCTTTAACTTGATAACATGTTAGGCCCTGAGTGTATAAGAAATGTAGACCGTGGTTTACTTTTCTTAACTATTCTGGTCATTTGTGGAAGCAGTTAAACTTCATTTTCTCCTGTATTCGTTCTGTTAAAATGAGGCCAATATCATACAGTCTAAACTAGGGTTAAACTAGTATATATGATAGTTTGAAGAAAAAAAAAGAGAATGTTTGTCATACAAGGACTCTCCTTCTATCTTTGTGTGGTGGTCTAAAAGTTCATTTATAAATTGGTTGTTTTAAATAGCATTTTTTTCCAGAGAGTTAGAATCATAGCATTTTGGAATAGAATAGGACTTACTAAATAGATCTTTGGCCCTTTTTTTTTATCACGGATTAGAAAACTGACCACCGTAAAAGTTAGGATTAGCTTTTCTTCATAGTGGAGCTGGGATTAGAACTTGGGGCTCTCCACATTCTGCTGGGGTCCTCTTCCCACATTACTCTGTCGCCTGTGAATGCTTAGCTCTTCACTGAACACGAGGTTATATCCTCGTGGACCACGTCTGTCTCCTCATATTACTTGTTGGCTAACTTGGGCTACCACCACCGCAGTTGGGACCCATTATTTGATGAGAGGGTCTTAGTTGCCTGCTATGAAAGACACATCCAGTCTGTTTCTAGATAATGTGTTATGGTATCCCTGACTTTCAGCTTTGTTTAGTAGACTTTGTGTTTTTTTTGAACGGGTTTTGCATATTCCTGTTTCTCCCCCAGCTTTATTTTACTTGACTGTTTTATTATTTTCTTTCTGGCTTTTTTTGGACATAACTGAGAGAAAGATAAGTGGCATTTTTCTAATAGTTAAACAACCTTCACATAGAGCCACAGTCATGGTTGAGGTTCCATTATCTGTTTAAAATTAGACAATAGATAATACTGCCCCAGCCTTTTAAAATTATATCCTATTGCACCCCCCCCAAAATGTGTCCCATAGTTACAGCAGAATAAATACTTTAATTCTTTTTAAAAATAATTTTTTTAAAGTCTTTATTTAAAAGTGTGTGAGCAGGGGCGTAGCTGAGGGGAGGGAGACACAGAATCCCAAGCAGGCTCCAGGCTCCGAGCTGTCAGCACAGAGCCCGACAGGGGGCTCAAACCCACAAACCATGAGATCACGACCTGAGCCGAAGTCAGATGCTTAACCGACTGAGCCACCCAGGCTCCCCTAAATATTTTAATTCTTAATCTATTCCTCATTGTTCCTCTCTTCTTATTGCGTAGATGCGTAAGCCTCTTTATTCTATAGTGTACCCAAAGTGTAGCGTTAAACTGTAACACCTAACTACCAGTGAATAATAATGGCTGCTACTGATTGAGTGCTTACCCTGTGTTACAAATTTCGTTGAGCACTTGATATGATTTCAGTCTTCACAACAGTTCTGGGATAAGTACTCTTATTCTTGCTTTGCAGGTAACGAGATTGAGTTTTCCAGGAGGTACAGTATCCTTGGTTACACAGGACCTAAGTCATAATATGTCCATTAAGGGAATGTAGTCAGGGTTGAAATAGTGTTTTCTACGTAATTACGTTTCACTCTGATGGATAACTAGGTACTTGTGTTCCTGTATTCAAGTTGTGATTTAATTTTGTGTTTTGAATGTGTAAAAAATGTTCATAATTCCAAAGGTGCATGCAGAGAAATCTCATCTCTGTTCTTTCCACCTTGTTTCCATCCTTTCTCTATAAACAACCTTTTTTGTTACTTTCTGGTTTGTCCTGTTTTTCTATTTTTTTTTAAATTACATGTGCACACACATATACATACTATATTATGTGTGTATATGTCTATTTTTTTTAAAGCTTATTTAGAGAGAGAGAATGAGTGTGTATGAGTGGGGGAGGGGCAGAGAGAAAGGGGGAGAGAGAGAATCCCAAGCAGGCTCCATGCTGTCCGTGCAGAGCCCAACGCGGGGCTTGATCTCAGGAACCTTGAGATCATGACCTGAGCCAAAACCAAGAATCAGATGCTTAACTGACTGAGCCACCCAGGAGTCCCTATTTCTGATTTCCCTCCTCTTTACTCAGAGTGTAATATGCTGTATGTATGCTCTGGTGCCTTTGATTTTCATGTAACAGTATATCCCGGAAGTCGTCTGGAAACAAGATTCTTATGCACATGGTCTCACATCAGATTCCACCAGATCCCTGAAACAGACTTGCCATCTCCTTGTAGGTGTGATTATTTGTCCTCTTCCTTCCATCGAGAGTATCTGTGGTTTGAGGCTTCTTGGACCTCCCGGAGTCACAGTTCTGTCCACTACTCTGAGTGTTTAAAAGACTCTGCATTTAAGATAGGACATGTAAGAGGTGTAGGTGGTGAACAGAGGCCAAAATTTAGAAGAAATTGTAGATTTTTCCTCAGATTTTTAGTCTTCACAAAGGAAGGCTATTTTGGACACTTGCCAAGGAGCTAATGAGGGCTGTGTCACGGAGAGTAGGACAGAAACGCTTAGACGCCGGCGGCAGGTGGGAGAGCCGTTGGGGTTGGAAATGCCGTGGTAAGAAGACAGACAGGGATATAGATGGGGCTCCTGGGTGTCCCCTTCTTCCTTTGTCTTTGCCCCAGCTTCCTTTCTCTGAGCATCATGGGGGCAAGCGCAGTGGGGGCTCTGCGGTTGGTTTTCTCCCTGGTGGTCTTAGCAAGAGCGCGGAGAGATGCGAGTGAAAAGGGACGGTTTGTAAGTGGCATCAGCGGGGCACTTGGGCACTGTAACACGGACTCCAAAGGGCTGTTCATGAATCATGTGGGTATTCGAGGTGCCTGGGCCGAATCAGAGATAGAACTCTTAGTGGAATGAAGAGATGTACAAGAGGCCTCTCTCCTTTCTCTCTACCAGTATATAACATAAACATGTAGTTCATAGCTTTGTATCTACCTCTTTGGCTCTCTTCTTTCTCTAAGATCCTCTCTCCGTATAGATCTGTATCTCTGTTTCTATCTCCATGTCTCTCTCTGTATATCTCTGTCTCTCCATGTCAGCAAAATGGAGTATCTGCTGACTTGGCAAGAACATATCTCCCTCTACCTCGGAACCATGACAGGGAGATAGTGTAGTGTAGAGTGGCTACGCGATTGATTGTGGAGTTAGGCAGACTGAGGTCTCAGATTTTACCTGTGTTCCTTTAGTAGCTGTGTAACTTTAGGCAAGTTACTTAATTTTTCTGAGGCTTAATTTCTCTATTTGTGGAAGAGAAGTAATAAATATATACCTTATGGGATATTGTAAGGATAATACTAAATTTGTGAAGTGTTTAGGACAGTCCCTGGCACATAATAAATGTTCATGTAAATCATCATGCTTGCTGGTGTTACCATTATTGCCGCTGCTCTTATAATCTGAGTCCACTAAAGGTACAATGTAAATAAACCTGATGTGCCATTTATGCTTGGCTGTCTGAGAGATCGTCTCAAAGGAGTGAACCTTTGTGTATATAATTCCCTTCTTGAAATTGGCTTCTGTTTTTTTGGCAGTTTAAACTAAGGGGTTTTGTTTGCTTTGTTTTGTTTTAATTGTTTAGGTTGTAAATGTCTTAAAATCCTTATTGACCAATCTTGATGAAGTAAAGAAGGAAAGAGAAGGGCTAGAGAATGACTTGAAATCAGTGAATTTTGACATGACAAGCAAATTTTTGACTGCTTTGGCTCAAGATGGTGTAATAAATGAAGAAGCTCTTTCTGTCACTGAGCTGGATCGAATCTATGGAGGTCTTACGACGAAAGTCCAAGAATCTCTAAGGAAACAGGAAGAACTTCTTAAAAATATTCAGGTAAGGTTTATATGCTTCAGTAAGATTTATGTTTAAGAAAATCACAGAAAGGATAAACCTGGACTAAATCTATGTCAGGATTGTGTTTTGCAAGTAGTACATACTAATAGAAATCTGTAATCGTTATTGGTTGTATTTTGATAACCACTGAATTTGTGACATTTTTACTTTAAGAATTAAGGTACTGTGTTATTCCAAAAATTCTATTAGGTAAATTTCTAGTGATTCCTGCATGTAATCACATATGATTTTCATATATAGTTGGGAAAGTATCAGTAAATGTGTTACAGGCTATATTAATTTGATAAATAAATGTAAATACATAAATCTTTCTTTTAACAAGGTCTCACACCAGGAGTTTTCAAAAATGAAGCAATCTAATAATGAAGCTAACTTAAGAGAAGAAGTTTTGAAGAATTTAGCTACTGCATATGACAACTTTGTTGAGCTTGTGGCTAATTTGAAGGAGGGCACAAAGGTATGAAGTCCAAAAGAAACAGTAGTTCACCAGTACAGAGTGAAAATATAGTTTGAGAAGTTAATAGTTTTTCCAGTTGGACCTTATTATTATTCTTTGTCTCGGACTTCCTAGCTTTAATGATTTTTTCCTCTGAGAGGCTTGTCATAAGGGAAGGAAAGCCTTAACAAAGGTGGCAATATTTCATGAGAATGTTGAAGAATGAATTGTGTATTTCACCAGACAGAAAGAGGATGTAGGAATTTCAGGTAAAAGAAATTAGCACAGAGATGTCAAAAGCCAGTGACGCTTTTTGGGGGGGACAGGAAGTTGACCAATTTGAGCGAATTATGCGGGAACAGGAGTAGTCGAAGCTGAACTGTGGTGGGGAAGGGAGGGGAGGATATGGCTTTTATATTCTGTGCTGATGGTTTGGATAACGATGGACTTGTTATCTGCCTGAGTCTCAGGATGCTTACTAAATATGTTAAGTATTTTCTTGCCTTTCCTTTAAATAGCTTAGGGAAATGATTATATTTGTTTTTAACATTTACTTTGCTTTTGAGGGAACAGGTGATCGTTAGTTCTTCAGATACACAATACCTTGTGGTGTTTTAACTCCATGATGATTATTGAATAAAATTATTTTGATACAAATACCTTGGATGTAAGGTGAAAACCTCTGAAGAGGTAGAAATACGACGAAGCCTTGGAAATAGGATAGGAAGATCCCGTTTTAATTTGGTTTAAAATGCTTTGTTCAAATAGATAAGCTGAGAAAATTCTTCAGAGAGCCTTTGGAAATGCCTCTAAGAGTTTCTGAAGTGATGTCTGTATTTCTGAAGTGAATGTGCAATCTAATCCTTCCACCGAAATAGGTTTCCTATCTTTAAGTACTTGCCTTTTCTCCAGGAATTGGGAACATACTCATGATCATGAAACTTATAGTTTGTTCCATTTGATTTTTGGTGACAGGTGTTCTCCAAAAATGAGTTTATTTCATTTTCTTTAGGAATATTATTAGGTCATATTCAGTATTAACTTGTTGAACCTTAGTGGTATGACTGTGTTGTGCGGAGGATTTTGGTTGTTTAGGTTTAACCGTGACTGACATACGAGCTTTAGACTGTGTTCCTCTTCAGATTAAAATATCATTCTGGCTTATTACTTGTATTTCTTTACTTACAGTTTTACAATGAGCTCACTGAAATCCTGGTCAGGTTCCAGAACAAGTGCAGTGACATCGTGTTTGCACGGAAGACAGAAAGAGATGAACTCTTAAAGTGAGTTTATTTTGTGTATCAAATTTTAGAGGATTTTTCTTTTGAAAAGTTACATGTGGAAACTTCGGGGTGAACTGGGCAGTATGAGATAGCAGTTTCCTTTCTTTCCTCCTGGACATTTACAGGCAGCTAGCAAGCTGCATGACCTGAGAATAAAGGAGAAGAGCAGAAACTCTCGGTGTCAGAAGCACAGTGTGTCACCGAAGTGACAATGCAACGAGTCAGGGTGACAGGTCTCAGAAATGCCAGTAAACATACACACTTTACCTGGACGTGGCCAGCAGGTTCCTTACACATAAAACTCGAGGTACAGAATGTGGGGAGGACAGGATGAATGGCTTAGAAAAGATCAGCAGATTTCCCTTCTGAAGGAACCTGCTGAGAAGGTCAAACCAGTACCATAGGACTCGTTCTGTGCCGAGTGACCAGTAGAGTTGACACAGCATTGGTGCAAAGATACAGTATTTTTTTTTTTAATGGTGAAAAAAATGAACCGAATTTATTTATTTTTTTTTTACATTTATTTATTTTTGAGAGAGAGAAACAGAGCACAAGTGGGGGAGGGGCAGAGGCCGAGGGAGACACAGAGTCTGAAGCAGGCTCCAGGCTCCGAGCTGTCAGCACAGAGCCCGACGTGGGCCTCGAACCCACAGACCATGAGATCATGACCTCAGCTGAAGTCGGACGCTTAAGTGACTGAGCCACCCAGGCGCCCCCAAAATGAACTGAATTTAATAAAACCTAATACATGGAGAATATTCACCAGAATAGTATTGTCATAGAAGAGATGAAAATTCTGGATGAACATTTCATCATGAATTTAAAAAAAGAAAAAAAAAGGAGAAAAGGATTAGGAAGCAGTCACTCTGAGGAACACCACATAAGGAAGTACCAGAATCAAGGAAGGTGGTGAGAAGAAAGGAGGTGATAAAACGTGAGGTGCTGGATTCAGGAAGCAAGTGGAAGAGAGAAGAACAAAATCATCACAGATGTAAAATGAAATGGGAAGGAGCAAAAAGGAGACTAGGCCGTGAAGAAGACATCGGCACCCAGAGTAAAAAGAAATCAAAGAAAATGAAGCCAAAGTAAAACCACAAGAAGGGTTAGAAGACAGGCAAAGAAGAGCTGAATGCGCAAAAGTGAATTTCCACAAAGAAGAGAAAGCAAAAAATGTTCGTTGTTCAACGTTCTGTTCAGAACAGATATTTAATGGTATTACCTAAGAATATGTTCCTTTAGGAAAATAAAGGAAGGCCTGTCGAAAAGGTGTATCTTACGGTTAAGAAAAATGAACAAGAACCGTCAACACCAAGGGATATAAATCATTAGCTCGTTAAAAGATGATGGCAGAATCCTTTAGGCAATTGGGCAGAAAGATCAAGACAGTTCATAAAAGGCGAAAAAACGTTTAGGCTCACAGCACTGCCTGCTAGAA
The DNA here is from genome assembly GCF_016509475.1 of Prionailurus bengalensis. Lineage (NCBI taxonomy): Eukaryota > Metazoa > Chordata > Mammalia > Carnivora > Felidae > Prionailurus > Prionailurus bengalensis. The sequence goes on along the minus strand of NC_057350.1, from coordinate 157,256,020 downwards.
GGGGTGGGGGTGGGGGGCAGTGATGGCCACTGGAACTCCAGGAAGGCAGGTACGAGCCAGGGGTCTGATACCCGGTGAAACTGCCTTGCGGGGGCTTACACGGAACCATACATTCATTGGTGATACACCAGGAGAACTCAGACTGTTCTGCTCCTGAGTCTGTCTTGAGCCCTGCAGCCAGCCTGACCATCATTCACCCCCGTCCATATTTAAACTGTTTTTCACAGAAGCTGTTGGAGAACTTGCTAAGAGCTACCTCCCTGCACCACCCACCCCTGCCCCCCAAGAAAGAGCAGTGTTGTTTTTACACTTTTTCTACTAAACCTTTAAAAAGCAAATAACTAAAATGCCTTTTATTTTTATTAAAAAATTTTGTTTTAATGTTTGTTTTTGGGAGAGAGGGACAGAGCGCAAGCAGGGGAGGGGCAGAGAGAGAGGGAGACCCAGAATCAGAAGCAGGCTCTAGGCTCTGAGCTGTCAGCACAGAGCCCGACGCAGGGCTCGAACTCACAAACTGTGAGATCGTGACCTGAGCCGAAGTTGGACGCTTAACTGACTGAGCCACCCAGGCGCTCTTAGAATGCTTTTTAATGGTTTCAGAGGTTTAAAAAAAACAAAAAAACAAAAGAGCCCTCCAAATTAGTGTTATTGATAAGAAAATCTGACAAAGATTAAGACAGAAACAATCTTCAGCCCAGTTTTATTTATGGTTATGGATGCAGAAGTCCTAAATAAAATACTTACCATTGATACACACCAGTATCTTAGAAAAAGAGCCATGATCAAGCGGGATGGAGGTGGTTATTCCAGTAATGTAGTGATTGGTTCAGTATTTTTATATTAAGGAGAAAAAGATTCTCTTCATGGGTGAGGAAAAGCAATTGAGAAAATAACTGTTCTGGTATTCAGTAAAATAGTGTGTGTGTGTGTGTGTGTGTGTGTGTGTGTGTGTGTGTGTATGTATGTATGTATGGAGAGAGAGAGACACACACACACACACTCTTGTTTATATCTGCACAGAACTCAGCATTATGGTTAATGGAGAAACAATGTAAACATTCCTTCTAAAAGCAAGGACAAAATGAGCACCGTCCACCCTGTTATTTAATACTATTTTGGCAGCACGAACCAGCACAATTAGACAATAGAATAAAATTAGAAAGAGAAACACTGAAAAGGAGGAGGTAAAATTTTCACTACTTTAGACTTTATGACCGTACAACTTGAAAACCCAAGAGAATCAGCCCCCAAACTCAGCAAACAATAGAAGAATCTTTACTGAAGACAATTGATCGTAAAGATTTGTAGAAATCAGTAGCTTTCATATAAATAATCATATAGGAAATATAATGGAGGAAGGACCCTACTTACAATAGCAGCAGAAAAGAAAAACTACATCAGAATAAGTTTGTTGTGTATGAGACCAGTATGTAGAAAACACTGTTGAAGGGGACAAAAGGGGACTGGAATTTGAAAGATGTGTCATGTTTTTGGGTAGGATGATGCACAAAGAAATCAGTTCTTAAGCATTCAACATAATTTGATTTAAAATAAATACATAGATTTTCATTTACAACTAGATGAGTTGATCCTAACGCTCATCTAGAAAAACTGTCCAATTATTAGCCAGGAAAAAATAAAAATAGTAATGGAAAGCAATTCTACCAGACACTGAAATACGTATTATTGTGTCTAATCAAAACATAGCGGTCCTGGTACATGATTAGACAGACCAAAGGCAAAATAGAAATAAATTCAAATACATTGTGAATTTAATGTAAAAAAGATCCTAAGCCAATCAGAAGAAGTTAGCCGCCTAGCCATTTAGAAAACAAAAGTTATTTTTATACCAGAATAAATTTTGGGGCGCCTGGGTGGCGCAGTCGGTTAAGCGTCCGACTTCAGCCAGGTCACGATCTCGCGGTCCGTGAGTTCGAGCCCCGCGTCGGGCTCTGGGCTGATGGCTCGGAGCCTGGAGCCTGTTTCCGATTCTGGGTCTCCCTCTCTCTCTGCCCCTCGCCTGTCATGCTCTGTGTCTCTCTCTGTCCCAAAAATAAATAAACGTTGAAAAAAAAATATTTATATACCAGAATAAATTTCAAGTGGATCAAACTTGAAATGTGTAAAAGGAAATGTAAAGTTTACATCTCATGTAATATGAGAGAATATGAGAGAATTCCTTTATAGAGCTGGAAAGGGAAGAGTATTTCTTATTCTGACTTAAATCTAGAAGCCATTTTAAAAAAAGGATAAGTGCATCATAACATAAAGCAGAGTTACTATGTAATAAGCTGGGGGGAAAATATTTGAAACCTCACAAAGGCAAAAAGCAAATTTATTAATTTATCAAGAGGGGCGCCTGAGTGGCTCAGTTGGTTAAGCGGCCCACTTTGGTTCAGGGCCTGAGCTCAGGGTTCATGAGTTCAAGTCCCGCATCAGGCTGTGCGCTGACAGCTCGGAGCCTGGAGCCTGCTTCGGATTCTGTGTCTCCCTCTCTGACCCCCCCCCCCCCCGCTCTTTCTCTCTCAAAAAGAAATAAACATTAAAAAATTTTAATTTATGAAGAACTCCTAGATATTACCGAGGAGGAGAAAAACCCACTAGGAAAAGTTGGCAAAGGCTGTAAACAGAGATTTTGCGTATGAGGAAATGTAAGTGGTTGGTTCTTAAGCGTATGAAAAAATACCTTTCTGGGGCGCCTTGCCGGCTCGGTGGGTAAAGCACGTAGCTCTTGATCTTGGGGTCGTGAGTTTGAGCCCCTCCTTGTGCCTATAGCTTACTTAAGAAAACAGAAAACAACAAAAACCTGCCCTCATTCAGTATAATGTAAGTACAAATTACAACTACTCCAGAATGACATTTCTCAGAAGGGCAAAAATCTGGAAGTTTGAGAACATGCCTTGTTGGCGTATGTAGGGGAACAGGTCTCATCCACGGTTATGAATGTGTGTGGGTGCATCCTTGTGTGGGGCGGTTCTGCTCTGAAGGTCTGGATGATGAATCCGTACATCCTTAATCCAGCTAGTCTGGTTTTGAGAATTTATTCTGAGTATGTGTTAGCATATGCTAGAAACGACACGTTTATAAACTAACTCGTTTCTGAGTTGCTGGTAACAGTAAAAGAATAGAAACAAATCAGAGGTCCAGGACTGGTGAAATAAATGAAGTTGCATCTGTGCAGGTTTTTTTTTTTTTTTTTTTTTTTTTTTTAGATAAAAGATCAGCTATTTGAAAAAAAAGAGGTTTTCTGTTTTTTGATATGGAGAGACCTTGAAGATAAATGCAGTAAAGAAAAAAGATACAGAACAGTGTGAAGTACGCTTTTTTGTATAAAAAGGGAGAAAATACAATCTACATGCGAGTTGGTTTGTTTATGTATCAGGAAGCTCTGGAAGGTTCATGACCCAGAGTAGTGTGCCTCTGGGGTGTGAGGGGTAGGGAGGGAGCCTGCAGACGGGGGCCTTCGACTCCCTTTTTATTGTGAGTCAAGTGAACAGCACAGTACCTGTTCAGAAAATTGTATGAAAGTAATCTTAATAATTAATGGGACTTCATTCAAGTAGTCTGATTTTTATTTTTCAGACTGTACAGCTAAATTACCAGATTCATTCCTCACTGCCTCCTTTTTTTTTTTAAACTGCAGAACCCTTTGCTCAAGCTTAGTGTTACAGAGAAGCGCAGTTTGTAAAACGGATAACAATGGATCCGGCTCAGATGTGAGCAGGGTGGGGGGCTTGGAACAGGACCTTCTTGCCCCTCTTTTCTTCCCTTCATCCAGGCAGCAGCCATTGAGGTGACTGTGTAGAACCCTTAAAATCTGTAGCTCAGGACCAAGAAAGAGCCCGACAAAGGTTTCTAAGTTTAAGTTGGCAAACTGCAGCACCCAGGTTGAGTCTGCTGCTTATCTTTCTAAGTTGTGTATTGTCTGTGTCTGACTTTGCACTAACAGCAGAGTATTACTAATTATTTGTGACAGAGACCCTGTATCCTGCAAAGCGTAGAATACTTACTATTTGGCTCTTTACACAAAAAATTCTGCCAACCCCTGCTTGAAATAATTTTTTGTCCATGATAATTTACTTTCTAGTTGTACTCTCAGATTCTCCACTCAAACCTTCAGTGTAAAATGGGCTAACATCACTATTTTTAGAATTGTGTAGGTTAATAGAAGTTCATGGCTTAGGAAGAAATTTGGGGATGTTCTCATTTTCAAATATTTCCTATTTCACATCTCTAGGTTGAGAATTAGGTTTGTGGGGTGCCTGGGTGACTCAGTCAGTTAAGTGTCTAACTCTTGATCTTGGCTCCAGTCGTGATTTCATGGTTTGTGGAATCGCACCCCACGTCGGGCTCTGTGCTGACAACGTGGAGCCTACTTGGGATTCTCTCTCTCTCTCTCTCTCTCTCTCTCTCTCTCTCTCTCTTTCAAAATAAATACATAAACTTAAAAGAGAAAATTAGGTTTGTTACTTTTGCATGTATATTTCTATATTTGTACTATAAACAATAGTCATCAACTTGTCACGTGGTTTTATCTCAGTGATTAAAAGGTAAATGAAGAATGGAAAAGTACACCAAATAGATACAACATTAGCTTTTAAAAATCTGAGGGTTTATTTTGTTAAAATCACTCTTAATACTGAGGGCCTAAATTCCTTGGAACATGTTTATTGACTATAAAATAAAAACATAAGAAAAGTCCACGTAATTCTTACTGAATTTTACAAACTGAAAATTCCACGTATCGAGCACTTAGGTCAGTTCACAGAACATTCTCAGCACCCCAGAAGCATCGTCCCTGTGTCTCCCCAGTCATTACTCACCTTGCCAGGGCGACCACCGTCCTTTCTGTGCGAGGATTGACGGGCTTCTCCTGTTTGTGCTGGACTCTGGGATCGCATGTGCTGTTCTGTGACTGGTTACAGTCGGCACCGTCAGACTCCTCCATACCGTTGTGTGTGGTTATAGGTCTTTAATTTTCATATTTGTGCAGCTTTCAGCGTGTGAATATGCTGGAAGCTGTGTGCACAGTCCGCTGTTGTCGAGTATTTGAGTAGCGTGTGGTTTTGGCCGCTGTGTTACCAACGGTGGGAGCGTGAGCGTTCGAAAACCTGACTCTCCGGTTTTGCTGGAAGCAGTCAAAGAATGGAAACAAACCAGATGTGCAGGGCTGGTGACATAAATCGAGCTTCGTCTCTATGGCAAAAGTAGTATCAGCCACGCACAACTTATGGTTTCTTTTTTTTTTTTTTTTTTTAATGTTTATTTACTTTTGAGATGGAGACAGAGCATGAACGGGGGAGGAGCAGAGAGAGACGGAGACCCAGAATCCGAAACAGGCTCCAGGCTCTGAGCGGTCAGCACGGAGCCCGGCGCGGGGCCCGAACTCACGCGAGATCACATGAGATCACGCAAGATCATGACCTGAGCCGAAGTCGGCCGCTTAACCGACTGAGCCACCCAGGCGTCCCTACAACTTACAGTTTCTAGCAGCCATGTTTTAAAAAGTAAACATGAAGTTAATTTAAAAAATATATTACTTCCCCTAGTGTATCCAAAGTGTTACAGTTTAAACATATAATCATGCAAGTCATGTATGGGATGTTTTACTTTTTGTCCACACTGAGTCTTAGCGATTTGGTGTGTAGTTTCCACTCCCAGCCCTTCTCAGTTCGTACTAGGCACATTTTGGGTGTTCGATGGCCACCTGGGCAGCTCTAGATCATGCTTTTGGGGAGCAGATGTGTGCGGTGCTGCTGGGGGTATATCTGAGAGTGGCATTGCTGGGTCGGAAGGTGTGTGTGTATTGAGCTTTAGTTGACGTTGATAGTTTTCCAAAGTGGTTGTACTTATTTGTATTCCACTAGCAATGTCTGAGAGTTTGCCACCAGCTACTCTGGTGGGTATCTAGTTATTTCATTGTGGTTTTAATTTTCATTTTCCTGATGGCTAGTGTGTCCTCTCATAAGTGTGCAGAAAGAATAAATATTTTACTGTGATCTCTGCCTTTACACTAGTGATTTGAAACTAATGTTAGTAATGGTAGTTGTTGGCATTGAAACTTTACTGGTGGGATTTTAGTTCATGTATTCTTGCTTTGTTATGTTATTAGTCTCATGATTTAATAGCTTTGAATTATACAATTAGTGAGTAGCTAGGACATTCTTATTTGTCTTGTGTGTTATTTATTGTGACCATCTCTGGCGTTTGTCAAAGGAAAATAAAAGTATTATGTTAAGGCTTTATAATTACATACGTTAGATACTATATTTGTGGTATACTCCAATATCTAACTGTAACTACATAAATAAGAAAACAAGATATTAAATATTAAGTATATTTAGTACATATATGAGCTACATAACAAAATGTTTCAAAAATTTCAAAATTTTAATATTGATTAAAATCTTCTAGTTTGTGTTGTAACATTTATTAAGCTTACAAACATTAAGAAGTATTTTTGGTTCCTTGATGAATGTATTAACTTTCTTAATACGGGGAGTGACTAATTTCCAACTGGGACCCTTTGTGAGAGTGAAAGTATGGTCTGGGGGACTCCAGGGTTGCAGTTAATTGTTATATCAGGACAACAGATGCTGTTGTTCATGCTTTGGGACATATTGTATTTCCTTCATGTGTATAGGAATCAGTGCTGGGGGGAAGTTGATCAATATCATGTTGTTTCATAGAGTGCATTTTACCTTAGGGTTTTGGTTAGTGAGATTTGGGGATGGATTCCAATTTTGCGAAGTTTTAATTCTGTTTTAACGGTCCTTTCAACAACCTATCCTGCATTTACCTTAATTACAGATTATGAGGTATCTTTTAACATAAAACAGCTCAGTGCTGCATTTCTTTGAATAATTTCAGAAAGTTTTTATTAAGAAATTTGCATCATGGTTTGAATGGGTTGGCTTTCTTCGTTTTCTGGAAACGCCGGTATGACGTAGTGATGTAGCGCCCGTGTGACACAGCTGGCAGACTGTGAGCAGTTGGTCTTCTGAAAACTTCTAGAGACGCTGCTGTGTTAGGAGTGGCCCAGCCAGGGGATGGCTTGTTGCCAGAGAGTGGGCGGTCTTTTAGGGCCGTCCGCCCGCCCAGTTTGACATGTTCCTTACTCCAGCTGTAAGTGTGACCTCAGAAAAAGTTTACCTTTCCTCCTAGGAGGGAAAATCGTAGGAAAAAAGATTCAAGTTCGTTGTAGTCAAGAGCAGAAGTGTAGTGTATTTTAAAATACCATCATTGTTTTGAGTCTGTTTTCCGTGTTTCATATACGCAGAGAAGAAAGATTTTAAAGACCTGGCATTTCAGATGTGCGGTTTTTTTGAATTGCGTTAATTCCTAACACCTTTGTCTTTAAGGGATCTGCAGCAAAGCATTGCCAGGGAACCCAGTGCTCCTTCAATCCCTACGCCTGCCTATCAGTCTTCTCCCGCAGGGGGCCATGCTCCCGCTGTGCCAACGCCCGCGCCGAGAACCATGCTGGTCAGTAAGCAACCTCGTTTTTTAAATGGGCCTTTTGCACTAGTGACTGCTTGCCTGCTTGCCGTAAAGGAGAAAACACCCTTGACATTGTAGAGATCTGGTGGGCACCAGTTTTCATGAGGTGACCAACCTTCTCATGTTCTGCGGTGTAAAGAATACAGCATCACTCGCGAATTCTTGCCAGAAAACATTTAACTTGAATCTCATCAAGTGTTTAGAACCACCTTTCGGTTTATCGCAAGTACAGTGATAAAACAGGGAGTTAAATTGTGCCGTTAGGAAACAGTCGGACAAATCTAGAACTGGGACATTCTAGGAGACCCTTGGCTTTGTCTTTTCTAAAAGTGAATGTCATGGAGAGAAAAAACACAAAGATGTGAGGCATTCTGTTTTCAGTGAGAGGGAAAGATGCATAATGATCCTGCAATACGTGAACCTCGGTTGGATCTTGGTTCATAGAACCTCTTCTTTGAGGGCTTTCTTTTGTGATCGAGAATCTTGAATGTGGCATGGATACTCGATGGTATTAGCAAATAATTACTCACTTCCTTAGGACGAAATGGCATGTGATTATTAGGACTTATGTGCTGCAGTCTTTAGGGCTGGTGTCCTGAAGTTTGCAACTTCCTTTCAAATGGTTCCTCAAATATGTCGATACATAAATGTATGGGTACAGCTACAGATACAGTGAATGTGGTCACACGTCAGTAATTATTGAATTTAACTGATAAATACGCGATCGTTTATTGTACTAGTCTTTTAAGTTTGAAAATATGCACATAAAGAATCTCGTGGCCAGGGGGAGAGTCCAGTGATGACCTGTCTGTGCCCGACTTGCTCCTTCCTCCCGTCTCAAATGTCTAACCACGGATGGGAGCAGTAATGGGCAGTAAGTGGCTAAATATTAGGCCTCAGCAACAGGGCAGTGGCTGTGGAGTGTTAACAGGTTGGAGAATCATTCCTCCGCTGTGATACGTTTCTAGAGTATTCAGTCAACATTTAAGAATGGGAATTAGAAATACACTTGGGTGGATTCTAGAGCTTCTCATATGCCCTCCGTTATTTTAACGACGGTAATTTGACGGAAACGTGAGCCATGTTGCAGTCAGTGCCGACTCTCTTACAGCCCGCCAAGCCCCAGCCCCCGGCCCGGCCTCCACCGCCTGTGCTTCCAGCAAATCGAGCTCCTCCCGTTCCCGCTCCCGCTCCCGCTCCGGCTCCCGCGGGGACGGGCACTGCTCCACCGGCACCGGCACCCACTCCTGGTTCAGCAGCGCCCCCTCCACAGGCCCAGGGACCCCCCTACCCCACCTATCCAGGATATCCCGGGTAAGGCTGAAACTGGATGAATGGGCTGAGGTTTCTAGCTCTGGTTAACCTTTGAGAAACAGTCCCCCCCTTCCCCGAATGGAGGCGTCATGAACGAGCGAGCTCCATTGTCAGCTTACGCAGAAACGGAACTAATGTCAGACTCACTTATGTGAGTAATTGAACGGCCCTTTCCCAGGCTTGTTGACGTTTCTAGTTTTCACACGCTGGCTTCACAGGAAATCCGCCTCTTCTGTACGGAACGCAGACTGTGTTTCCTTGGTTGTCCTCATTTGGGCGATGAACGGAGAGGCGCCTTTCCGGAGCTGAGCGTGGCAAGACCGATAGGCCTTGTTCACGCACCCGTACTTTGAAGAATTGCCATTCTGACACACTGTTCAACACGACTCTAATTTTGGCGTGTGCTTTCTTAAAGAACGACTTTCTGTGTGATAAGTTTTTAATCTTAAAAGTCCAGACCCTTGACTACCTCCTAAGATGTGCTCCAAACTTTACTTGTTAGTAAATACATTCTGTCTTCTAAATATTGAAACTTTGTAAACAGGGGCGCCCGGGTGGCTCAGTCGGTTAAGCGTCCGACTTCGGCCGAGGTCGCGATCTCACGGTTTGTGAGTTTGAGCCCCGCGTCGGGCTTGCTGCTGTCAGACCCTCTGTCCCCCCCCCCCCCCCCCCCGCTCCTCCCCCACGCCTCACAAATTAATAAACATTAAAAAAAACTTCTGTAAACAGTAAATTTATGTACATTACAGTGAATATTGAATCTTGTGAGTTAGGAATGTACTTAGACTGTCACGTTAAAATGAAGGGTCTCCATTTTTATTCTTTGCTAACAGCTGAATATTTCGGCTTATTTCTGTCAACAGTATTATTTTCTGGATGGTAGTAAGCACCTGATATTCTTTCATCTCAATTATTAACGGGATATTAACCTTGAAACTGCTGCCTTTTCTTTCCACTGTCTTCTACTAGACTGAGAAATAGAGAAAAATGACTTTCTTGAAAAACCTTGGTTTCGAGTAATTATTACACGTCTCATTTTCTAGTGTGTGATTTACCAACCCGTTTTTTTGTTTGTTTTCTTTCCATCAGGTATTGCCACATGCCCATGCCCATGGGCTATAATCCTTACGCGTACGGTCAGTATAGTATGCCGTACCCGCCAGTGTATCACCAGAGCCCCGGACAGGCTCCATACCCAGGGCCCCCGCAGCCTTCATACCCCTTCCCTCAGCCCCCGCAGCAGTCTTACTACCCACAGCAGTAACATGCCAGCCCAGAAGCTCGACTGGTTCAGTTCAAAGGGAAGGAAACACCAGCCCTGCAATAAGCGTACTAAACTCTGTGCTCTGGTTACTGTAACGTCCTCTGTCGTGCTGAACGCGGTGTGCAGTTTCTGTCCGCGGCTGCGAGCTGAGACTGTGCCCAGTTCCACACTCGATCGCACACCGAGAGATGCTGCTGTTGCAGTGTAAACACTATAATAGGTATAATAGAATTTGAAATAAGTTACATTTCAGTTCATCAAAGTTGAAAAATGAGAAGTGAAACCCACAAGTGAAACGTTTGAAACTATTATGCTTCTGTCTGCATAAGACATGGTTGGGACGTCAGATACTTACAATGATGGCTTAAGTACTGATATTCAAGAAAGCTACGTTTTCTTTCTCTCTTGGTTTGTCAGTTTGGTTTAATTTCCATTACACTATTTTGCATAATCAAAGTGTTGTAAATCTTATAATTTAAAAATAAATTACTTGAGAACAGTTGTCATTGTTATGTTTTGTCATTGATTCTCATTACTGTCTAATTTCTTTCTGGTGTTAGTCTCTCATTTTATATGTACGTAAGTTAAACAGATAACTGTGTTTAAGTGCATGATTAGTTCAAGTTAATAGTCAGGTTTATAGGAAAACCAAAAAAACAGTACCGTAATTTATCTTTCATATGCTGATTAGTATGTTAATTTTGGCATTTATTTTGAAAAGTCCTATAATGTGGAAGAAACACAATTGCTACCAAAGATTCTTCAAATAAATATGTGTATTTAAAGTTTTATTAGCTTCTCCAAGAAATTGATACAAATTCTGGTAATAGTTCTTTCCCTTTTTTTCCCATAACCTGGTTAAAATAAATGCATATCATTGACAGGACTGTCTAATGTAATGGGATTGTTTAAAGAGAGCTTACTGTACCCCTTCTGTTCCTTTTTTCCACCTTACTGTCTTAACTTAATAACATTTAATGCACAATGTATACGAATAGACCTAAGCCCTTTGGTTTTTGTGCTCCTAAAAGATTAGACTATTTTATAATTCAGGGAGCATACTAAACAATTGCTGGGAACATATGCCAATTCTGAATAGGCATGAATATTTAATACTAGTCTCTGCTGTTAGGATAACTAATCACTGTATAAGCCTCAGTAAAAGTAGTGAGACATGCATCATGGAGTGAGTAAATGCGAAAGGAAGGGGTTGTTGAATAGCGGGGACTGTTCTGTGTGAGGTTCATTTCTGAACACATCAGGCGTGTGAGCAGATTTCCAGTGAGTCTGTTGATGTTTATTTTCCAAGTTTTAATGCTCACCTTTTCTGGCGTTACTGTTTTCATGGAAATGATGCTGTCATTTGGGCCACTGTTATATTTTCATCGACAGTTTGGGTTTATGTTTTAAATGTTGGACTGAAGGTATGATTGTAAAAGGGAGTGAATTGGTTTAAAAATATATGTACATTTAAAAAATATCACTTTGTTGTACGTAGAAAACATAAAGGCGTGTTACTTTAATATAAATGACCTTTCCGTGGAATATTGAAATTGGTTTAAAGTGCAGTAGTTAAAACCTTGGCAAAAGTAGTTTTTTTTACATACCATAGCTAAATTTTATTAATGTGGAACCATCAAAGTATGACCTGGGCTTGTTTGACTCTTATGTAAAAGGCATTCAAGTTCTGCATTCTTACTATTTTTCAAGGTGGCATATGCTGACGTGAGACACTCGGTGGGAATTAAGGGTTTTCCAAATTGCTAGTTTACTCTTCTTACTCATGCAGAAAGAAACAAAAATGAATTGGCCTGAATATTCTCTTGGGGAAAGAAGTCACTGAGAAAAGAGGAAGTGCATCAGGGCCAGAAGAGGTTATAAGGCCCCTTAGCCGGTTCCATGTGCTAAGTAGGCCAGCTCCCAGAGAGCCACGGGAAGATCGTTCAGAAACTTCTGGAAAGGAGGCTCCACAGCCCCAAGTGGCAGCCTCTTGCAGCCTGCCCGAGTTGCTCAAAGCCTTTTTTTATGCAGTAACCCGGCCCCATTCCCTCCCGTCAGATCACTCATTCTTCGGGTAATTGAGGACAGTTTCTTTTGGTCACCTGTGGATGGGTACAGATGACCAAATTTCTGCAGCCTTTCATTGCTGGGTTATCTCCATAGCCCTTCTGATTTCAGTAGGGTGGCTCATGGAAAGAAGTTTCTCCTCCCATCTGTTTCGCCTTCTAGCAAACAAGGAAGCCCTCGCTGGCATGAGCTTTGTTACCAAACGTTTTTGTCCTTTGCTCAATCAGCTTCTTATCTGTAGTCCACAAAAATACCCTAAAAAGTCGTTACGGACGGTGCTGTTCGAGTGTAGTTGCAAGTGTGCCTCTGGTTCAGAGATCTTGTTACCTCTTTTTAATTAGGCTTTCTGATGATTTTCCTAAACTAAAGAAACCATTCCCAGACCATTTACGCTCGGGTTTGGAATACTGTTTTTAAACGGACTGACCGCATGGCGGAGCTGGTCGGCAGTGGGGGGGAAAAGCCTCACTTCTCCTATTTCTTGTTCCCAGTTGGAGACGGACGGCTTGACTTCTCAGTCTGCTGTGAAGTCCTGGTCTTTATTCTCCGTTGAGACAAAACACAGGTCACTGCAAATCGGTCCGTCTTTGTGAGATATTCCTGTCCCCGTACCCCCAACTTGTTTGCAACTTAACAGTCTCTCCCTCCCTAAATGTAAGTAGTGAAAAAAAAGATTTCACAGAACCTTCACGCCGTTTTATCCCCAGTCAGCAGCCTTTCTGGTCAAAACATTTAAAAAATGTTTCTCCCTAGAGCTTTAGAGAGTTTGCAGAAGCGCTCCATACACATCTTCTGATTTCACAGACATGATGAAATGCAATTTATTAAGTAGGTTTCAGTTTGCCAATGGTTTTTTTTTTTTTTTCTTTTAATGATCGATACATCTTGAAGAATCTTGCTACAGCCTAGTGGCATCTCTCTCTCTTTTAAACACTTCTGCAACTGTTAGTTGATTCACAGCACAGAACAGGATACAAAGTAGGGAAAAAAAAATGCTGTAGTGTTACAATGACTAGTTTAAAAATAGACTTTAGAATTAAATGGTTGATTATAAGGTTTACATGGAAGAGCTAAGAAGGAAAAATTATATTTTTAAAGAAAAAGAGAATATTCAGGCTTTATTTCTGGTATGAAGTTTATATTTTTAAAAAAAAAAATCCTATATTATCACACCAGAGATTTTAGATTCTTTTCTGGTTACAGACATTGCTGGTAGTTGGATTATATTTTTATTGTATTCATTTCTCTTAGGGGGAAAATTGTAAAGCAACAAAAAGGTTCCCGATGAATGTATCCTAGAAATAAAAGTTGAAAGATTCTTACTTCCTTGGAGTATGAATTCTTATTTGAAGTGTTTATCCTTCAGCTTTATAGTTTCTGCAGTTTATTTGACAAATGGTGGTCGGGGAAATAAGAAAATATCCACTTGGACTAAATGCATGAGACCGTGTTTAAATGTTTTCTTACAGCTGTCAGCCACGTACTTGACCATGGCTGGACCGTGTTTTTCATTACTTACGACTTTCCCCGGTTCTTTAAGATGAGAAATCTCTTCAAGTGTTCCTTTTTGGGGGTTGATTTTTGGAAATGTTTGGCATGTTATCATATTCAGTTGGTTAAGGAAAGGAGGTGGTGAGTTGTGTTCATCCTTTATTTTTAAGTCTTTTGAAATGCGTTCATCTTTTAAAATGTCTATTTTCTTCCTACTTCTCCCATGTTTTAAAGTCAGATGCACCTGTTCTATTATGTAGCTCACAATGCAGTTTTATCAGAAAATGCGTTGATCTTGTAGGTCTTCCAAATTTGTTGAAGTTGAACAAGCTAGCTCCAGGGACGCGTCGATAGTCTGGATCCTTGTTACGTGAATATTCAATATATCACGAATGGGCGTAGTTAAATCTTGTTTTGGTTGTCACTCACGTGGCATCTGGGTCGGAGAATACAGAGTTCACCGGAGGGGCTTGGACACCTAGATGTGTGTGGGGAGGGATCGACGGGGCTGTCCGGGCCCCTGCCTGGAGCGTGGTTCTGCCGCAGCCTGAAGGGATGTGACCAGCCCCCTGTGCTTGGGTGACTTTAGCACTCACTACTGCAGCCGGGGCTGGCTCGGGAGCTGCGGGGGAGCAGACTTGAACTTGTCCGGAGCCTGCGCGCTGGAGAGCCTCAGGCCACTGCCGACCAGGTCCTGTTGGCGGACGGGCCTGGCCTTTGTAGGTGATCAGTCCGGGCACCTGCAACGTGTCCGCCCACGAGGGGCCCTGGCTTCTGTCAGTTCTGGGGCTCCTGATAGGCCTTCCTTCCTGTTATAAGTTGCTAAAGTCCCTTTCAACTAACGAACCCCCAAGTGGGACAGGTGAATGAATAGGTTCAAGTCTGTTACGGTTTATGTCTTTTTAAGTTTTCCTGCGTTTGTAACTCTCTTAATCTGTACACATCTGGGAGCCGTGTGATTTCATATTCATGTCAACTGTGTCTGTTGTGAACATGAAATGACCTCTGTTCCTTTTTCACCCCGAAATGTATTTTGTTACTAACGTTGCCACCGTTGTTTTCTTTTCGGATGCGTTGGCAAAATTTCTAACTTGGGTGTGCTTGTTTTAGTTTTAGGTGTTTAGATTTAGTTATTTGACCCAGTCAGATGATGATGATGATGATGATGATGATGATTCTTCTTCTTCTTCCTTCTTCTTTCTTCTTTTTTTGGTAATCTAATAGGAAATTTTAATTTGCAACTTTGTTACATTATATGATCTTTTGACATTTGTTTGGTGTAAGTATTTTGTCCTTTCTATTTCCTTTTCCTGCCTTGCATCGCTTGAATTCTGTTTTCTCTCTTAAAGTTATTTGGAACACTGATATTTTTATTTTCTCACTCTCCCCCCCCCCCCCCCCCCGCCATCCTCAGCCAAATCTTACCTTTTTTTAAAAAAAAAATTATCTTTATAGGCAGGGTTTAGACTTACATTGCTGTTAATGCACCAGTATTCTTACATTACTCTTGATAATAGTTGGCCTTTGCTTTCAGTTTGTTCTTGGTTTTCATTCAGTTTTACTCAGTTTACAAAATATGTGACCATGATACAGCTCGTCTCCCCCCTTTTTCCTTCTTGGGGTGGCCTGTGAGCACTGCGGGCGTTTGTTCTTGCTGTGTCCCTTACATCGAGTGTGCTAGTGCCTCCAGCCTTGGGGCTCCTCTGTGGCCAGTAAGCACCATTTCCAGACAAGGGACCCCTAAAGGGCGATGCCTCCCTTTTCTACCAGAACCTGAAAGAAGGGGGTGAAGAACCTTCACCCCTTCAACCTTCACCACCCGCCACAGCAGACTGGGCTGCATAGTATCTTCTTTTAGAAATTATTACGCTTTTTGGGGTGCCTGGGTGGCTCAGTCGGTTGAGCGACTGACTTCGGCTCAGGTCACGATCTCGCGGTCCGCGAGTTCGAGCCCTGCGTCGGGCTCTGTGCTGACAACTCGGGAGCCTGGAGCCCGTTTCAGATTCTGTGTCTCCCTCTCTCTCTGACCCTCCCCTGTTCATGCTCTTTCTCTGTCTCAGAAATTAGTATACTTTTTGAATAAGAATATATGTACATGGTATACCTTTCAAAAGGCAAAAGGGAAATTTCAAAAGTGTTTTTGCTTGTGTGGTAAGTCTCTCTTACCCGGTTCCCTTCCTCGGAGACTGTCTCTGCTACCCGTGCGTGCAGAGTTCGGACTGAGGTCTCCAGGTTTGTTCACTCCCAGAAGCAGGTGCTGTGTCACCTTCTGTGGAGGGGACGCAGTGGGTTGTGACAGTTGGATCTGAAACCAGAATCTGCCCTGGCTTTGCCTTCTTTCACAGAGACAGAAGACTGCATTTTTAGCTGGAAACTTGGAGACGGAAGTCGAAGGTCAGCCACACCTGGCATTGTTAGCGCCAATGACAGGCGTTGAACGATCACTAATCTCGAATCCCACTCTTCCGGATGAGTTTTCATAATTACCCAGAGTGTGTCCATCCATAATTTTTTTTTTAATGTTTATTTTTGAAGGAGAGAGAGACAAGAGTGTGAGCGGGGGAGAGGCAGAGTGAGAGGGAGACCCAGAATCAGAAGCAGGCTCCAGGCTCTGAGCCGTCAGCACAGAGCCCGACGAGGGGCTCGAACTCACAGACCGCGAGATCACAACCTGAGCCGAAGTCGGACGCTTAACCGACGGAGCCACCCAGGCGCCCCTGTCCATCCATAATTTTTGACAATACTTACATTTCAGACTGATAATTTTTCGGCAAGAAAACTTTTAACATTGGGTCATGGAAAAAGCCACAGCTAAGAGAGAGAACAGAGCATAAGCACATTGAATTTTCTTTTTGCTTCACGGGAGGCAGAACAACAGCCTCCCAGACTCCTCTGTGTCTTGCTCCCTGGGACCTGCAAGCACGTTAGGCTGCCCAGCAAGGGAGGATTACGGTTGTAGGTAGAATTGAGGATGCCTCTTTGCTGCCCTTAAGACAGGAAGTTTATCTTGAATTTTTCCGGTGGGCCCTTCAAAGTGGAAGAGGGAGACAGGACGGGGAGAGACCGATGGCGGCCTGAGAAGGACTCGGCTCCTTCGGCACCGCTGGCTTGGAAGACGGAGCCACCGGGCCCTGAGCCGAGGAGAGCTGCAGCCTCTAGACATGGGAAAAGTGTCGTGAGTTTTGCCGCCAGGAGCCCCGCTGGCCCCACTGGTGGGGCTCCTGGCGGCCAAACTCAACGACCGAGTGGGTCCCTCTGAGACTGGGCCCCCAGAAGGCTTTGCCGCCCACGCTGGCCTGGAAACACCCTGTGTTTCCAGCGGTTTGTCCGTTGCGGTTTGTTTTCCTCCCAGATCGAGGCTCCAGCGGCTTCTACTCCTGGAGAGCTGTGGTTTCCCTGCCTTTTCCTGTTTCTCCAGTTTGGGGCACATCTGTTTCCCCTCTGACCTCAGTTTTCTGACGGCTCTAAAAAGAATTGTGGATTTTCAGTCCGTGCAGCCTTTTTCTTGTGCTTGGAGTGGTGACTTCTGGGCTTTTCACATGTAGGGCAGAAACCGGGAGACCAAAAAACTCACGCCTTTCTTAAACTTAAGAGAATTGATTATTTTTCTCCCATGTGCTTCTTAAATTGTATTTTAATTTTTGTTTTTAGAGAGAGAGAGTGTGCGAGTGGGGGAGAGGGGCAGACGGAGAGAGAGAGAATCTTAGGGAGGCTCCACACTCAGTGCAGAGCCTGACTCAGGGTCCGATCCCACGACCCTGAGATCATGACCTGAGCCGAATCGAGAGTCAGACGTTCAACCGACTGAGCCCCCCAGGCGCCCCTTTCCATGTGCTTTTTAATCGTTCTCTGGAATTCTATTGTTACAACGCTCAATCCCCCTGTATATTTTCTGTGTACCTAGCGTATAAATATTCAATAACATTAGCCGTTCTTTTTTCTTTTTATCAATTATTTTAATCTTCAAACTTCTTCTCAATTCTGGGAGAGTTTCTTGAAAGGTTTTTTACATCAGTTGTAAGGAACTGACTCGCTTATTTATGGAGGCTGGACAGTTCCACGATCTGTAGTCTAAAGTCCTGAGAACCAGGAAAGCCAGTGATACGAATTCCAGGTCAGGAGAAGACCCGCCTGGCTCCGACACCATCAGGCAGAGAGCGGATTCTCTCTCGCTCAGCCTTTTGTTCTATTCAGGCTTCCGGTGGGTTCCTCGAAGCCCGCTCACGTTTGGAGGGCAGTCGGCTTTACCCAGTCTACTGGTTCAAGCGTTAATCTCACCCAGACAGTTAATCTCACCCTCAGCCACACCTAGAATGACGTCTGACCGGATTTCTGGGCACCCCTTGGCCCAGTGAGGTCAACGCGTAACGTCAACCATCACAGAATTCGTTTCTCCTACCGCGTTTTGTCTTTCACGCACCATCTCTGAAGCATCTCTACGTTTGGCCGTCACAGATACATTTTGTGCCCATCTTTACCGACCTCCCGTTTCCCTCCACAGTCCACTGCTGCCGTGTTTCATTGCTGTCGTGGTGGTTACTCTGTTTCGTGGCGACTTGGTCGCCATCTACGGCACACTTCAAGTTGTAGGCACTGCGTCTTCAGATGATGCATTTACGCTCTTTAAGAACCCCATGAAAGTGACATTAGTTTTATTTGCACTGCAAACAGAGGAGTCAACTGGTTGCAGATAAGTTGAGCGCTTGTCCGCGGTCACGTGGCTGCCTAGTAGCTGAGCTGGGGCCGGGGTCTCTCTCACCTGCTGCCTCTGATCTCAACGACTCTACAAATAGCTCACATTTGTCGAGTGTCCGTCGTCTGGGCATTCAAAACCCATTGACCTATCTGAGCAGCCACTTCTGAGGTGGACACTGCTTTCACCCCCGTTTACAGGAGAGGGGGAAACAGGGCACAGAGAGGCTGAGTACCGGGAGCTGGCATGTGAGGGACTGGGGTGTCCTCCAGAGGAGAAGTCAGAGAGTTTCTAAAGTCCCTCCTGTTTCGCGGAGTGTTTGTTTTATGAGCGGGCGGTGGCTCCCATTCCTTACATCCATCCATCCACCCCTTTACCCGTCCATTCTCCTCTTTCTAGTAGTTCAAGGGTGGATGTCGAGAGACTGCTTACCGTTCTAGGCCCTGGGATGCGATGCGGTGCCCTTCAGGAATTTATATTCTAGGAAAGAGTAAAGTTGACCCGGGAACAAGGGTGGGTTTGAAAGGGGCCGTTACAGTAAGGTGCGAATCTGCCTGAGGTTGCTCTCTGTGTTTTTCTCTCTGCTTTCTGTGCCAGCCGGTGAGCTAGCTAAACCCTCTGCATGTTCCTGCCCCAGGGGTTGTTTGCTGCCTGGGGCACGGAGGCTGGAGTCTCCGGGACCGGGAGTTGGAGGAAGTGGCAAAATCTCGGAGGGGACCGCGTTTTGGTGTAGAGGGATCACGGCTCTCCCAGAGGGTGTCTCCCTCCAGATGGAGTGGAGCGTCCGCCTCTGAAGGGACCGTGAGGCTGGGCAGCGTGGCATGGTGACCCCAGACCTGGCTCCACCTTGGGCATTTGTATGGGGAGCCTGGAGTGGCTGAGACTGAATTTCTCATCACCCCGTGGGATGGGCTTCAGCGGCAGAAACGGACCTCACTGAATAAAGGAGTGGATGTCTCCCGTGCACCCGGCTTGGTCAGCTGCCACTCACAGCCACCGACTAACTACTGCATTTGGTCCGTGTCCGGGGCAAAGAGTGTTTACGCTGCGTGCACCCACACCCACGGCCCGATGAGAGCCCCGCGTGCGTTTTCATGGATTGGCCGAGGTATCTCCCGCTGGAGATTGGCGGGCAGAAATAAGGGCACAGGGCCTCTGTCGGGTGCAGGATGAGACTTGAGTTCAAGAGAGGAAATGCTGGGGCGCCTGGGGGGCTCAGTCGGTTAAGCGTCTGGCTTCGGCTCAGGTCACAATCTCATGGTTCGTGGGTTCGAGGCCCGTGTCGGGCTCTGTGCCGACAGCTCGGAGCCTGGAGCCCGCTTTGGATTCTGAGTCTCCCTCTCTCTCTCACAAATAAATAAACATTAAAAAATTTTTTTTAAAAAGGAAAGTGGTCCTGAGGATGCACTGCATGCTCAAGGGGGGACACATGGGGGTATTTCACAGGGTTCTCAGCCGTAGAGAGAGATTGCAGCGGTGATAATGGCTGAGGAGAGCGCGGAGTGGGACCCAGAGCAGACAGAGTGTAGCCAGTGCAATACCAGCGATGTTCCCTCCGATTATGTCTAGATGAGCAAGAGAGACTTCCCTTCGTGTGTGTGTGCGCGCGTGTGGCCGGGGAGGGGGTGGTGGTGCTGGTTGGGCAGACAAAGGCAATATGTGGAAAGTTCTAGAGGTGAGAAAGGGCAGCGTGTGAGAGACCTCAGCTGGCAGTCAAAGGCCCCGAGAGGGTTGTAGGCAGAGGAGTGATGTGGTCAGAGGAAGTTCAGACAGCCCAGGGGGGAGAAGGGACACGTTTGGACTTGCTGTGGGATTGCCTGGTCGATTAGAGAGGCTCGTGGAAAGTGGGCCAGGCACTCTAGCCAGGGGGTCCTCGGTTGCCATGTTGTGTGGGTCATTCTCCCGGGCTGTGGGGCCCTCAGTGGACCTGTTATGTCCTGCTCACGTGTTGCCTTTCCCAGAAGCGCTGATGGGACCGAAGTTTGCCCTGTGTGCTGGCTTCCCCTTCAGCTCATCCTTCCCAGGGGAGCCACCACTGGGATCTTTTGGGGTAGGGGTCCCTTCCACTGAGGCGGCTGTTCAGGCAGCAAATCGATTGTACCGGCCCCTCCGTCTGAGTGAGGACTCTACATACCCCTTGGGGTGTGTGCACCCTGCAGCTCGACCGACCCAGGCTCTCCCCTGCCGCCATGTAAACCAGGCCACCGTTAAGGGGTTAAGATAGAATGTTGAATTATGAACAGGTAAAGCCACCTTGGCCGGAAGGACGAAAGTGTAGTCCCAGGCTCTGATGCATTTGGAGGGTCAGCCAGGAGAGCCTGTCACCTCATAGGCCACACTGGAGAGCCCCGCTGAGGCACCCAACACCGAGAAGGTATGGAAGCTGAGGGAGGCCGCCATTGCCCAGCTCTCGCCGGGGAGCAACGGGCTGTGCTGCTGCGAACCCCGGCTGCCTGCGCTCCTCGGAAGGAGGTATCCGCGCACTTTGCCGCGGGACGTCCTGCCGGGACGGCTGAATCACTCTGCGCCCTTGGGAGAGACGGGACAGCTGGGTCTCCCCGGGGATCCCAGTGTCTTGCTGTAACCGGACCCGTTGAAACACACTGTACCCGGAATGCACGCCCACATCGACGGGGGTGGGGGGTGCTTGTCTGGCACGTGCTGACCCCAGTGCGTCCTCCTCGTGCCTGACGGTGTCGTCTCCTCTGGCCGCGTGGATGGTCTGCACGACCTGGTCAGGTTTCGAAAGCTGCCCGCCTCCCCCTCCCCGAGGCCAGGGGGGCGTTCTGTTTTCCACCGCTAACAACCATTTGGCCGCTGTCTTTGTTCCCTCCGTCGCCCTGGAAGGACTTCGCAGCACAAATAGAAGCCCTGGCTCGAATGCGCCCACTAAGCCTTAGATGAAAGCCCACAAAACCTGTCTTCACTGAACGCTGAAATGTCTCCAGCGAGAAAAGCCGTCCTCCAAAATATGGTGGCCTTGGACGTCATTGCTACCTTGTGAGGAGGCACCTGGGCCGTTATCTAAACAGACTGTTGTGTTCCGACCTGATGAATCTGCTAACGTACCTTCTTCATTAAGTCACAAGAGGACGCCAGTGAATGGCCCGACGGATCCGACCCCTCTTACGCTTAGGAGACTTAATAAATCAGTGGTTTGGATCCTGGAGCTCTTGATGGAATAATCTTACTTATTTTGGGGGTCATTCTCTTACTCTGTGTTTTCTCTTACACGTGCCTATATTGTTGCTATGGTATCTGCCTCCAGTGCAGCCACAGAGCCAGCAAACAAGCCATTTCCATGCCAATAAAACTCCCTGCAACAGGTCAGGGCCCATCGTAGAGGAGGGGGCTTGTAGGAGTGTAAGAACCAGGCACGCGGGGTAAAGTGTTGGAGGAGGTCATCGAGCGGATGTGACCGAGAATTGACCCAGGAGCTGGACAGGGCAATCAGAAGCTCCTCATCTCCTCTTCTGTCCTCGAAGTGTACATTCCTCTCACTTTTCTCCCCGTGGGAGCCATCTCTCAAGGATGCAGCCTTGAGAGAGCAATGTGTTTTTGAGACCCTCTGGATGGTATACACGGCTGACCCCTGTTAAGGCCTCTCTACAAGCCTTACGATCCTGGATGAGTATGGAGATCTCATCCTGCAGCCGCCCGAGACAAGGCTCCTAAGTTCCCTTGCTGGTTAACCTGCCACCTGTCAATCCGGAGTGGCCTCCCTCTTTCTTCCGTCTCTCCTTGTCCTATGACTATAGGGGGCCAGTTTCAGATTTCACTCGGGAAGCTCCTGACTTTACAAACCAACAGGGGTTGAAGAGTTTGTAGTTAGAAGCAGACTGACCTGGGCTCCAGTCCTGGACTTACCACTCCCCAGCCGTGTGATGCTGAGCGAGACACTTTTTTTTTTTTATGTTTATTTTTGAGAGAGAGAGAGAGAGAGACAGAGCATGAGGGGGGAGGGGCAGAGAGAGAGGGAGACACAGAATCCAAAGCAGGCTCCAGGCTCTGAGCTGTCAGCACGAAGGCTGACGTGGGGCTCGAACCCACGGACCGCGAGATCATGACCCGAGCCGAAGTCAGACGTTTACCCAACGGAGCTGCCAGGCGCCCCATGAGCGAGACCCTTCTCGCCGTCAGCCTCCATTCCCTCGTTGGTGAAACCGAGGTAATAACCCCTTCCGCATAATGGCAGAATGCCTAGAAGACTGGCCCCGGATCCACGTGCTCAAACGCTTGGCTGTTTCAGTTATTACTCGAACAGGGAAACTTTCCCCTTCCTTGTGGAGAATTAGGTGGGCTTTTGGCCTTTCCATGACTTCAGGCTTATCTGTACTTTATCCGGCTTCCGTTTCCTGTGTGTTCAGCCAGGACGGGTCAGAAGCTAGGGCTCCTGCCTTTTAGATCACTGTCGTTTCTGTTACATTAAACGTGTTGGAATGGCCCTTTTATTCTGATCTTCTAGTTCACACACACCCTGGAGATAACAAATGCGTTTTTGTCCCTGGAATAGTACAGATTGGTAACCTGGCCTCAAATGGAGAACCTGTTCATTGAATAGACTAAGTTGGGTTAGAAAAGCTGGGCTCCACCCACCCCAAGGGGTCTATGGATGGATTCAGGAGACCGTGTACTGGGATGGGGAAAGATTGGAGCTTGACCTCCAACTGAAGTAAGAATTTCCTTTATAAATGGCAATAAAAGGTCAAATACTGACCTTTTTAGTATTATTGGAACCTGTGACTTTGTCACTTCTGGAAATCCTAGCTATTTCCATATTGCATTAGAGTTGCCCCTGATTTCTCATAATGTCTTTTATTCTCATCACTACTTTTTATTTATAGTAATAAGCCTCGCCACTAGGCCTTGTTTATTGTGTTAAACACATATATTCTCATGTATGTATGTACGTATTTATTTTTAATGAATATAATTTATTGCCAAATTGGCTTACATACAACACCCAGTGCTCGTCCCAAGTGCCCTCCTCAATGCCCATCACCCACTTTCCCCCCTCCCCCACCCCCATCAACCCTCAGTTTGTTCTCAGTATTTAAGAATCTCTTGTGGTTTCCCTCCTTCCCTCTCTGTAACTTTTTCCCCCCTTCCCCTCCCCCACGATCTTCTAAGTTTCCCAGGATCCACAGATGTGCGAAAACATATGGTATCTGTCTTTCTCTGCCTGACTTATTTCACTCAGCATAACACTCTCCAGTTCCATCCACGTTACTACAAAAGGCCGGATTTCATTCCTTCTCATTGCCACATAGAATTCCATTGTGTATATAAACCACAGTTTCTTTATCCATTCGTCAGTGGATGGACATTTAGGCTCTTCTCATAATTTGGCTATTGTTGAAAGTGCTGCCATAAACATTGGGGTACAAGTGCCCCCATGCATCAGCACTCCTGTGTCCCTTGGGTAAATTCCTAGCAGTGCTTTTGCTGGGTCATAGGGTAGGTCTATTTTTAATTTTCTGAGGAACCTCCACACTGTTTTCGAGCGTGGCTGCACCAGTTTGCATTCCCACCAACAGTGCAAGACGGTTCCCGTTTCTCCACATCCTCTCCAGCCTGTAGAGTCTCCCGATTTGCTCATTTTAGCCACTCTGACTGGCGTGAGGTGGTATCTGAGTGTGGTTTTGATTTGTATTTCCCTGATGAGGAGCGACGTTGAGCATCTTTTCATGAAGAAACACATATTCATATAGCCCCCCACTTATTTAATAATGGAGAATATAAATCTATGTATCTATCATCTATCTATCTATCTAACTTATAATTCTATGCATTTTGCCTAATGAATTTGGGTCCCTTGACTTTACCTGATTGCCGGTAGGGTGTGTGGCCCCAAAGCTTTTGCTAGTTTCAAGCCGTGGAAAACTTTCTAGGTAAGAGCAGCAATTTCCAGTTAGACCACAAGAGGGAAATATTTCCCCACTAATGTTTTAAAAGAGCCCAGCAGGGACTTTTCCGCATTCCCTTTTAACTCTAGTTCTAAAATTGCTTCGAGTTTTCTTCTTTACTGTTAGCAGTGGAACAGGGGCCCTGTCATGAGGCTCTGCGGCTGATAGCCCGCCAAGAGCTGAAGCATTCTTGTACTGTGAACCCAGGAAGATGTGGTATGAAAAACTGAGTCTCCCAGGCCCTGGAGAAGACCTGAAGTTCAGTGCCCGCATCCAGTGTGTTGTGTTTCCAGCCTCTCCACCCTCGGCATCCCCCAGAACACCCCCACCTTGTAAAGCGGACGGTATCTTGGCCTGTTATTCCAGTAGGTACAGAGGCTCTATCAGAAATGTAACAAAAGGTTTGCCATGAAACCAACGGCTGTTAGGAGAAGGTGCCTGTTAGTGCGTGGGAGGGAGGAGCCCACGGAACTCAACAGGCAGAGAAGGGCCACGATCCCATAACACAAATCTGAGGACCTGGCCAGACCCGCCACTTGCTTATGCAGCGGCTGCCCCCGGGGCTGATTTTAATGGGAACCATTTCACACGCTCCTTGTCCTTTGGCCACATCAGCGCATAGGTCACTGTATATATTTAAAGGCTCAGAATGGAGGTCCAGGGTGTCTAATTGCAAAGGGCAGCAGCCACTTTTACAAGTCAGCATCGAACCGGGGAGAGGCTCTGCAAACCCTCACGAGCACTGAACTGGGCTGGAGGAAATGTCCACGTGGGTGGAGTCACTACCACTCCGTGGCTGAAGCCTCCGACCTCGGCAGCCACCCTGAAATTAACATTTGTTACATTCCCCGCTTCTCTGACCTTTAAGGCTTGTCGGCAGTTATTTTCGCAGTTTTAATTACGAGCAACACTGTTTCGTTCACTCCCTCCCGCGTGCATCCACGCAAGCATCTACTGAAGACTTCGTGTATCCAAAGCTGTCCTGTCAGGCTCCGTCGTCCTCGGTGCTCGGGCACAGAAGAGGCCCCCACCCCGTGCCCCCGAACGCTGTGGATCTACGGGTGCTCGGCACGTGTTGGGTACATGTGACCTTTCCGAATGGGGTCCTCTCCAGTCCGTGTGCTGCGTGACCCTCAGGCAAGTTGTGGATCCGCTCTGAGCCTCAGTGTCCTCATCTGCAAAACGAGAGTGATACGATCGGCCCCTTGAGAGTTAGGAAAGCAGAGAACACCGTGAGCGCCGTGCCTGGCTGTTGCTCCCGAGGGTGCCCGAGCCTGGGGCGCGCGGGGCGGGTGTCAGCTGCCAGGACCGTGAGCCGTGGCGGCCTAACGCCTTGCCCGAGCCGTGGTTCCTGCACGAAGCCGGTGCTCTTAGCGAACGCGCTTCATCATTTGGTGAGGTGACAGTGTGACGAAGTGGCCAAGCGCGCGGGTGGCCGGGGCTGAGGTCCCAGGGCTGACACTTAGCAGCTGCAAGACCTAAGCAAGTAGCCCAGCCCCTCGGTGCGTCAGTCTCCCCGTATTGAGAACAGGACCAGCGAGAACGCTTTCGGCATCAGCTTCTTGTGAATGCGTGCGTGAAGGGCACGCTCGCTGGTCCCTGGCAGGTAGTAAGGCTCACAATTAGGAGCCATTGTCACTGTTATTGCTCAAGGCAACTTGTTCAGTGTTTCCTGATGACAGGTATAAAGGGTCGTGAGAATCTACTGCGCAGCCTAGACTGGGTCTCTTTCCCTGGCCCCGGTTGCCTCAATATTCCACGGTGAGTGGCAGCAGGGGATGAGTGATGGTCGCGTGGTGTTGCAGGGGGTCACGGAGAGGACGTGACCGCAGCTTGGCCCGCGAGCTGCGCGTGGGCAGTTGGAGACGCCTCGCCTCCTCCCCGTCCCCGGAACATACAGTCCGGCCCCCTTGCCCACGGCGGGGCTGTGTGTTCGAGGACGCAGCCTTGAGAGAGCAACGTATTTCTGAGACCTTCTGGATGGCACACGTGGCCGAATCCCGCCAAGGCCTCCGGACGAGCCTTAAGATTCAGGCGGCAGGTGTGGGGGTCCGCTCGCCTCGCGGCCGCCCAACACACCCTCGTAAGTTTCCTCAGTTGTCACCAGGGTCACCTGCCAATCTGGCGGGGCCAGCCTCTTTCCGCAGTCTCTCCCTGGTTGGCCTGAGAGCCCTCGTGTGGGGTCGAGGGCCGGGCGTGATGGCGGATGGGTGTCGGAAGGGTGGTGGGGGGCAGTTGCTGGTCGTCGAGGTGGGGGTGACGGAGCAGTGGGGGTGCCAGGAAGAGTAGGGGCCGAGGCGGGAGGACGGACCCTTCTGTGGCTCCTCAGAGGCTGTCCGTGCTGTGACTGACGTGGGGAACGAGCTGTGTCCCTGACAATGCTCCCAGAGGGAACCCAGGATGCCCTCGGCCAGGACCCGTCTCGGGGGTGCCGAAGCCCAAATGGCAAGACCAGTTCTGGCATGTGATCTAAGAACTTGTCTTCATTCATCTTCCGATGATGCTTCATTTCATAGCTTCACTTTATCCACCATTTTTTCCCCCCTGAAAACCACAAATTGCTTTAAAGATACTGCAGAAATGTCTTTTGTTAAGTTTGATTGTTTATTTTGGGAGAGACAGAGTGAGCAGGGGAGGGGCAGAGAGAGGAGAGAAAGGATCCCAAGCGGGCTTCACGCTGTCAGCACAGAGCCCCGCGCGGGCCTCAAACTCGCGAACTGTGACATCATGACCTGAGCCGCAACCAAGAGTTGGATGCTCAACTGACTGAGCCCCCCCAGGCACCCCTATAAATGTTCCTTTTAACAGCTTCGATGTTGGGGTCAGATGAAAGAACTCCTCTGGCGGGGTGACCGAATCGCGGTGATTGTCCGGGTCCCGAGTTTCTTAAACGCTGAGAACTGGCATCTGGTCGACAGGCTTCCCTGCAGGATTACTTTTCGTTGCAAAAACAGGACCATTTTGTTTGCTTTCAGCCTCCCCTCAACTATGGAAAAAGAGAGAAGGAAAGCTCTTTCTTTTCCTTCTCAGAGTCCTGCTGGGCACCTTGTCTCACGCGTGTGTGCGTGTGCGTGTGAACCCAGGTCCTGCCCCACGGGAGCGAGGTCCTGGGCCGAGGACCGAGGCTGCCGCATGAGCAGGGGACACACACGGGTGGACGTTAAACTGTCAGCTGAAACTCGGGTGAGCGAGGGGGGTGGGTACGTGCGGCCCCCTTGCCGTCCAGGGACGGTTTTGGAGAGAAAAGAAAGCAACGCCAAGCAAACCTGTTCTGCTGGGGCGCTTCAACGATGTGCTCCACGTTCAGGAAAGCGGAGAAGAATCGCATCTTCCTCGATGCGAGGAAGCTGCTGCCGTCGCTTCCAGAACGCCTTTGAGGACGGGCTGCGGCCTGGGTGCGGGGAGAGGGGTGCGTGGGGCGCGTGAGCCCGGGCCACGCGGCCTGCCCTCGGGCCGCCGGGTTCCGGCTGACACACGACGGAAGGGCACCTTGCAGGACGCACCTGTCTCCGAGAGGCTGCTTCCCCAAAGGCCGGTCGTGCGTGTCGAACAGGAACGGACGCCCGGCGGCCCCCCGACTCCTCTTTGCCCGTGTTTTACGGAGGTGATTCCGACCTTCGGGCTCTCCCTTCCCTCCCTCCGGTGAGGGATCTGGGCGTGATCAGCTCATGAACTCGTGCTCCCGTGATTCGCCTGCCGATGCAGTCCTTGCTTCCCATCAAGGGGCGCAGCGCTGTTGGGGGATGCGAGAGTCCCAGGGGTGGCCTCCGTGCGATGGCCACTTGGCCAACTTAAGAACACGAGGCAGACGTTCTCGAGAAACGGCGTCTGAAGTGCGGGGAAGAGCAACTTTGGAACGTTCCCGTCCTGGGGTTCCGCACGAGGTGGGGACCGAGGGGAGGAACAGCTCAGAGCAGGTGGGTGCTCAGTGCTGAGATTCCCGGGGGCCTATCCGTGCCGCTTTGGGGTGTTGGGGTCTCGGGATTTTTTTTAACGTTTATTCATTTTTGAGAGAGAGAGAGAGAGAGAGCATGAATGGGGAAGGGGCAGAGAGAGAGGGAGACACAGAATCCGAAGCATCTGAGTAGTCAGCACAGAGCCCGACGGGGGGCCTGAACCCACGGACTGTGAGATCATGACCTGAGCCAAAGTCGGATGCTTAACTGACTGAGCCACCCAGGTGCCCCTCTGTTGAGGATTTTTGCGTCTATGTTCATCAGGCATATTGGCTTGTAATTTTTGTTTCTTGTGGCATCCTTGTTTGGTTTTGGTATCAGGGTAACGCTGGCCTTGGAAAATGAGTTTGAAAGAGTTCCCTCGTCTTCCAGTTTTTGGAGGGAGGGAAGAGTTCGTAAAGGATTAGTATTAATTCTTATTTGAATATTTTTTTTTAAATTTTTTTAACGTTTATTTATTTTTGAGACAGAGAGAGACAGAGCATGAGCAGGGGAGGGACAGAGAGAGAGGGAGACACAGAATCTGAAACGGGCTCCAGGCTCTGAGCTGTCAGCACAGAGCCCGACGTGGGGCTCGAACTCACGGACCGTGAGATCATGACCTGAGCTGAAGTCGGCCGCTTAACCGACTGAGCCACCCAGGCGCCCCTTCTTATTTGAATATTTGATAGAATTCACCAGTGAAGCCATCTGGTCCCGGACTTTTGTTTGTTTGGGAGTTTTTTGATTACTGATTCAATCTTCTTATGGTGATTGATTTGTTCAGATTATTTAATCATTCAATTTTGGTAGTTTGTATGTTTCTAGGGATTTATTCATTTCATCTATGTCAGATTTGTTAGTGTATAATTGTTCTTATGATCCTTGGTATTTCTGTGGTATTTACCTTTTAAAAAAATATTTATGTTTGAGAGGGAGAGAGAGAGAGAGAGAGAGAGAGTGAGCAGGGTAGGGACAGAGAGCAAGGGAGAGACAGAATCCCAAGCAGGTTCCACACTGTCAGCATAGAGTCTGATGCGGGGGCTGGATCCCATGCACTGTGAGATCATGACCTGAGCTGAAATCAAGACTCATGCTCAACAGACTGAGCCACCCAGGTGCCCTGTAACATCTCTTTTCTGATTTTATTTATTTGAGTCTTCTCTCTGTTTTCTTGGTGAGTCTAGCTAAAGGTTTGTCAATTATGTTTATCATAGAGCCAGCTCTTAGTTTCGTTAATATTTTCTATTGTCTTTGTAGTCTTGATTTTATTTATTTCTGCTCTATTTTTATTATTTCCTTCCTTCTATTAATTTTGGGCTTTGTTCTTTTTCTAGAACTTTGAGATGTAAAGTTACGTTGTTTATTTGAGAATTTTCTTGCTTCTTGGGGTAGGCATTTATTACTATGCACTTACCTCTGAGAACTACTTTTGATGCATCCATAAATTTTGGTATGATACATTTTCATTTTGATTTGCCTCAAAGTATTTTTTGATTTCTCTATTTATTTCTTCTTTTTCAGTAGCATGTTCTTTAATTTTCATATATTGGAGAATTTTCAAGTTTTACTTATGTAATTAATTTCTAGTTTCAACCCATCGTGATTGGAAAACATAGTTGATATGATTTCAGTTCTCTTAAATTTGTTAAGACTTGTTTTGGGACCTCACACCAGTATACAAATCATCTTGGAAAATTTTTTAGGTGCACTTGAGAAGAATATGTATTTTGTTGCTTTTGGATGGAACGTTCTGTAAATGTCCGTTAAGTCCATCTAGTCTAAGGTGCTACGTATGGCCAATGTTTCCTTATTGATCTTCTATCTCAATGATCTGTCCACTGTTATTAAGTGGAGTGTTAAAGTCCACTATTATTTCTCCCTTTAGGTTTGTTAATATTTGCTTTATATATTTAGGTGCTTCTATATTGGGCGCATAGCTCTTTACAAATGTTGTATCATCTTGTTGGATTGACCCCTTTGTCATTGTGTAACATTCTTCTTTGTCTTGTATGAAGTCTTTGTTTTAGTCTGTTTTATCTGATGTAAGTGTAGCCTCTCCAGCTTTCTTTTGGTTTCCATTTGCATGAATTATATTTTTCCATCCCTTCATTTTCAGTCTTCGCGTGTCTTTAAATTTTTTCTTAGTGTTGATTTATTTTTATTTATTTTTAATTTTTTTTAACGTTTATTTATTTTTGAGACAGAGAGAGACAGAGCATGAACGGGGGAGGGGCAGAGAGAGAGGGAGACACAGAATTGGAAGCAGGCTCCAGGCTCTGAGCCATCAGCCCAGAGCCCGACGCGGGGCTCGAACTCACGGACCGCGAGATCGTGACCTGAGCTGAAGTCAGACGCTTAACCGACTGAGCCGCCCAGGTGCCCCAGTGTTGATTTATTTTTGAGAGAGAAACAGTGTGAGCGGGAGAGGGGCAGAGAGAGAGGGAGACACAGAATCCAGGGCAGGCTCCAGGCTCTGAGCTGTCAGCACAGAGCCTGATGTGGGGCTCGAACTCACAAACCGTGATCAAGATCATGACCCCAGCCGAAGTCAGACATAACAGACTGAGCCACCCAGGTGCTCCCTTTGTGTGTCTTTAGATTTAAAGTGAATCCCTTGTAGGCAGCATAGATGGTTCTTGTTTTTTTTTTTTTTTTACCCATTCAGCCACTATGTTTTTTGATTACATTTGAAGTAATTATTATTAAGTATGTGCTATTACCATTTTGTTCATTGTTTTCTGTTTTCGTAGTTGCTTCCTGTCCTTTTCACCTCTTGATGTCTTCCTTTGTAGTTTAATGTCTTTCTTTAGTGGTGTGCTTATATTCCTTTCTCTTTATCATTGTGTATTTGCTATAGGTTTTTGTTTGGTGGTTCTCATGAGGCTTATATATATGATATTAAATATATCTATTAAAGTCTATTTTAAATTGATAGCAACTTAAGTTTAATACTACTGTAAAGCTAAACATTATTACTACCCCCCCCCCCCAGTTTTATGTTTTTGAGGTCACATTTTACATCTTTTTACCTTGTGTATCCCTTAAGTAATTATTGTAATCATGGTTACTTTTACTGCTTGTCTTTCTTTCTTTTTTTTTTTTTTATTTAAAAAAATCTTTTTTTAAACGTTTATTTATTTTTGGGACAGAGAGAGACAGAGCATGAACGGGGGAGGGGCAGAGAGAGAGGGAGACACAGAATCGGAAACAGGCTCCAAGCTCTGAGCCATCAGCCCAGAGCCCGACGCGGGGCTCGAACTCCCGGACCGCGAGATCGTGACCTGGCTGAAGTCGGACGCTTAACCGACTGCGCCACCCAGGTGCCCCAGTTGTCTTTCAACCTTCATAATAGCTTGATAAGTGGTTAATTTAGTACCTTTACTATATATTTACCTTTTCAGTGAGATTTATTTTTTTTTATATGCGTTCTTGTTATTAATTAGTGCCCTTCCTTTTCAGCTGAAAGAAGTCCCTTTAACATTATTGTGAAGGCAGTTTAGTGGTGCTGAACTCATTTAGCTTTTGCTTATCTGGAATACTATCTCTCCTTCGATTCTGAATGAGCGTTTTTGCTGGGGTGACAGTTTTCTTTTTTTTTCCTTTCAGCACTTTGAATGTATTGTGCCTCTCCTTTCCTGCCTGTAACATTTCAGCTGAAAAATCTGTTGGTCATCTCATGGGGGTTCTCTTGTAGGTAACGAGGTATTTGTCTCTTTCTGCTCCGAACGTTCTCTCCTTGCCTTTAGCTTTAGACATTTTAATTATAATGTGTCTTGGTGTGGATCTTTTTGGGTTCGTCTAATTTAGAATGTTCTGGGCTTCCTGGATCTGGATGTCTGTTTCTTTGCCAAGGTTAGGGAAGTTTTCAGCCACTGTTTCTTCAAGTAAGGTTTCTGCCCGCTTTTCTCTCTCTCCTACTCCTAGGAGTCTTTTGATGCAAATGCTATTCCATTTGATGTTGTCCTATAAGTCTTTTGAGTTATCTTCACTTTTTTCATCGTTTTTTAAATTTTTTGCTGCTCTGGTTGGGTGACTTTTACTGTCTTGTCTTCGAGTTGACGGAGCCTTTCTTCTGCTTTATCTAGAATGCCGTTGAGCCCACTAGTGTATTTTTCAATTCAGTTACTGTATTCCTCAGCCCTGTTCTTTTTGGTGGTTTCTTATATTTTCCTTCTCTTTGTTGAAGTTCTCCCTGTGTTCATCCATTCTTCTCTCCAGTGTGGTAAACACCTTTATGACATTACTTTGAACCTATTATCAGGTGAATTACTTATCTCTGTTCCATTAAGGCTTTTTCCCTGAGGTCTTATTTTTTCTGAGGTCTTACCTCGTTCTTTCATTTGGAACATATTCTTCTGTTTCTTCATTTTGCTTGACTCTCTGTGTTGGTTTCTGTACAGCAGATGAAACAAACACCTCTCCTGGTCTTGATGGAATGGCTTTGTGTAGATGAATCTTGTTCGACGTTGCCTCAGCTCTTTGTTGCGTCTCAAACCTTTTGCTTGTCCAAGCGGCTACTTTTAATAGTTCCCAGTACTGTATTAGTTGAGGGTGTGCTATGACCTGTTCAGTGTTTCAAAACGGAGGATCTCTGCACCTGGATTCATGCTGACGGGACGCCAGACCCTCGGGCAACAGCTTTTAAGAGCGCGACTATATACAATCCTGTGGGACCGAAAGTATAAGCTCCACTGGCCAGGTGACCTGGAGGCGGCCCCTGCTGGAAGTTACAGAAATCGGGGCTCCGGATGAGTTTGTAAGCTCTTTTCTGGGTGATATCAGTGAGCTGGGAAGAGGCAGAGAGAGTGTTGCAATGACAGCCAAGCCTAAGTTTCTGGAGAGCCGCTCCATGGACCACTGATGTGTGCCAACCTCGAAGCGTGTCCCTCAGGCCAGTGTTCCTGGACAGTGTTCCTCACAGAAGGACTGGGGAGTGTGCCTTCTTCTGCTGTGTGCGCAGGGCATTCGAGCCTGCTAAGAACCATTTCTTTAATTGCTACAGTCCTCAGGGACCTAGGAATACAAGCGCCCCTTGGCCAGAGCCGAGCAATCAAGGGGTGCCCATGGGTGGTAGTCACAAAATGGGGTGCCAGACATGAAAACCAGGGCGGCAGCTATGTGTAAAGCTCTCCTCCAGGAGACACTAGTGCTCTGGGGTGAGGCAGGTGGTCAGTGTAAAGACGGCACCCACCATTTGAGGTTTCTGGAAAGGATTACAGTCAGGCCCTGGATATGTATGTAGTTAGAAGTCTATCCCTCAAACCACATTCATCATGATTAGCTAATGGATCTTCTTCACAGAAAGTCGGAACCCCTGAGTCCGTGGCTTCCTCTGTGCCCTGCCGGTGAGAGCTATTTAAGAACTCTGTCTTCAGGGCGCCTGGGTGGCTCGGTTGTTAAACATCCGACTCTTGATTTAGGCTCAGGTCATGATGTCACGGTTTGTGAGCTTGAGCCCTGCACTGGGCTCTGTGCTGACAAGCAGGAGTCTGCTTGGGATTCTCTCTCTCCCTTTCTCTCTGTCCTTCTCCCGCTCGCTCTCTGTCTCTCAAAATAAATAAACATTAAAGAAAGAAGAACTCTTTCTTCACTGGTGACGGTCCTGGGGGACCCACAAGTGTAAGCCCCATTGGCCACCAGAGCCACGTGATGTAGAGGCGTCTCCAGATGACAGCTGCAAAAATCAGGGTGCCAGACGGGTATGAGTGCCTTTCTGGGTAAAACCGATCGTTACAGTTTCATGGTACCAGGAATCCACACTCCCTTGGCCTTCAGAGCTAGGCAATCAAGGGATGTCCCCTAGGTGGCAGCTGCAGAAATCAGGGCACCAGCTGCATAGAAAAGCTCCCTTCTGGGAGATACCGGTGCGCCGGAACATCCTGGAACATGTCGAAGGAGCATGAAGATAGCACCTCCATCTTGAACTACAACAAAAATATTACAAGGAATAGTCCAATGTCAGGGCAGCCATATTTTCAGGAGTAAAAGCGAACCTCAGAACCAGACTCTGATAGGACACACATGTTTGAACTGCCACACAGGGAATTAATAACAATGCTTGCTCTGTTAAAGGCTTTAATGTAAAATGCAGACAACATGCAATATCAGAGAGGTAATTTTGACAGAGATATGAGAATAATAAGGAAGACACTCCGAAATCAAAAGCATAGAAATATAAAACAGAATGCCTTCAGTAGGGTCATCACTAGGCTGGACACAGTTGAAGAAAGAAATAGAGCTTGAACTGGCTAATGCAAATCAAAGTGAAATGCAAAGAGAAATATGTGAAGAGAAATAGAGAACATGATTTCCAGGAGTGGGGTCATAGCCAACACCGTAACACTCACATAATTGGAATCCCAGAAGAAGTAAGAGGGAAGGAGGCAGAAGAAATGATGGGTGAGAATGTTTCAAAATAGTGGTAGATGGTAAACAAATGATCAGTGAATCTCATAAAATGCTTAGCAAAATAAATACACACACACACACACACACACACACACTTCACATACAAACTGCAGAAACCCAAGGCAAAGTTATGAATGAAGCCAGAGGGAGGTTAAAACAAAGACCATGTTAACTAGAGAAGAAAAAATATGAGAATTACAGAAATCGTTTCTCCAAAACCATGCAAGCAAAAAGGAAATGGAATAAAATGGTGTGACACATTTAAATTGTTGTAAGGAAAAAAACTTAAGCCAGAATTCTATTTCTAGCAAAAATAACAGTCGTACTAGTCAGAGTTCTCTAGAGAAGCAGAACCAATGGGTATGTGTGTGTGTGTGTGTGTGTGTGTGTGTGCATGCCCAGGTGCACATGCATATATAGCACAGGATAGTCTCTTAAATAAATTGTGCTGGGAAAACTGGACGGGCACATGCCAAGGAATGAAATTGGACCACTGTTTTACACCATAAAAAATCAACTCGAAATGGATTGAAGACTTGAATATAAGACCCA
Source organism: Prionailurus bengalensis (assembly GCF_016509475.1). NCBI lineage: Eukaryota > Metazoa > Chordata > Mammalia > Carnivora > Felidae > Prionailurus > Prionailurus bengalensis. Next base: position 157,220,887 of record NC_057350.1, on the reverse strand, counting down.
AAGCCATAAGACTCCATAAGCAGGAAGATTCTTGATATCAGTCTTGGTGATGAGTTTTTGGATTTGACACCAGAAGCAAAAATTAACAGTGGGACCACATCAGACTAAAAAGCTGAACACAACAAAGGAAACCATCCACAAAATGAAAAGGTAGCCTACAGAATGGGTGAAAGCATTTTCAAATTATACATTTGATAAAGGGTTAATACCCAAAATATATAAAGAGCTCATACAATTCGATAGCAAAAGCAAACAAACAGATGAACAAACAGCCCGATTAAAAGGTAGGCAGAGGAACTGAAAAGAAAATTTTCCAAAGAAGACATCCGCGTGGCCAATAAGTGCATGAAAATATGCTCACTAACCACTAGGGAAATGTAAATCAAAACCACAGTGAGATATGACCTCACACCTGTTAGAAGGGCTATCATCAAAAAGATAGGAGGTAACAAGTGTTAACGAAGATGTGGAGAAAAGGACCCCCTTGTGCACCGTTGGTGGGAATGTAAACTGGTCCAACTATGGGAAACAGTGTGGAGGTTCCTTAAATTTTTTTTTTTAAATAGAGCTCCAATGTGGTCCTGGAATCCCGCCTCTGGATATGTATCAAGAGGAAATGAAAACAGGATCTGGAAGAGATACCTGCATTTTTGTGTTCATTGCAGTATTATTCACAATAGTCCAGATATGGAAACAACCTACGTTGCCATCAATGAATGGATGGAGAAAGAACACGTGGTATGTGTCTACAACGGAATATTGTTCCACCACGAGAAAGAAGACATCCTACTCTTTGCAACAAATGGATGGACCTTTTTTTTTTTTTAAATGTTTATTTATTTTTGAGACAGAGAGAGACAGAGTGCAATTGGGGGAGGGGCAGAGAGAGAGGGAGACACAGAATCTGAAACAGGCTCCAGGCTCTGAGTGGTCAGCACAGAGCCCGACGTGGGGCTCAAACCCACGGACTGTGAGATCGTGACCTGAGCCGAAGTCGGACGCTCAACCGACTGAGCCACCCAGGCACCCCACAAATGGATGGACCTTGAGGGCATAAGCCAGACGGAGCAAGGCAAATATTGCATGGTATTGCTTACGTGTGAAATAAAAAACAAAGTCAAACTCATAGAGACAGGGAGTTGAGAAATAGTTGCCAGGGACGGGGGAAGATGAGGGAAATAAGGAGAGATTGGTAAACGGGTGCAGATTTTCCGCTATAAGATGATTAAGATCTGAGGGTACAATGTAAAACGTGGTGGTTATAGTTGATATCCTTGTATGGTAAACTTGACATTTGCTAGAAGAGTAGAACTTAAATGTTCACACACACACAAAATGTGAGGTGATGGATGTTTTCATTAAGTAGGTGGAGGAATCCTTACACACACACACACGCACACACACACACACACACGTACACACACATACACACACACATACACACACACGCCAGCTTGATACCAGATCTGGGCTGGGTAACTCTTCTCACAGCACTGGCTGTGTAAGTGTTGAGGCTTGAGAAAAGAGAACAGAGCTCCGACACATGTGCCTCGACCTGTGACAGGTCTCGGGTTTCATGGGTCAACCATATACAAGATATACAAGGTATTACTCTGTCAATCTGAGGACACAGGGACATCCCAGCTGTCTGAAAGTTCTAATGGGAGCTCTAGGAGCAGAACTGCTGGATGCTGACCCCTCTCCAAACGCTATTTATTCATACCAGGTCACAATTTCTATTCCTCTTACAATCCATCCACTTGAATTGTGAAGAAGACACAGAATTCTATAAACATCAGACCAAGATAAAAATGAGCCCGAAATTGTTGAAGAAAACTCAAATGGTGGTCCGTGAGATGGCTCAAGTTGAGGGGGAACAAAATTATGAGGGGAAATGCCTCCTACATCCTAAAAATAAAAGTTTTCAGCCTTTAAAAACTTATTTCTCTCCTTAAGAGAATCTTCTTAAAAAAAATAAAAGGCACGCCAGGCCTCCTTCTGGCACACTGAGCTGCCCAAATCAAGTCCCAAGGTCGGACTCAAGGACAAGGAGACAGACCCCGCCTCCGGATGGAACGTGCTGCAAAATCCCAATGAAAAGAGGTAACTCTACAGGGAAGAGAATAACGTGGGCCCTTTTTGCAGAAAAGCACCATGTTGTTGAATACCAGAATGACTGGCTCTGTGAAGCCTTCATGACTCGCATGTTTGGGGACGTTATATGCCATCGCTATGACCATCACGTTCCTCTTGATGATTTTACCATTCTTGACGTTAGAAAAATACTTAAAAATTGAGCAGGCTTGGGAGATCTTCGCTCATTGGGGAATCCTTTCTATGCGGCATCCCTCTGCCCTGGTTGGAGGGGTGGTGGGAGCAGCAGACACATTTGTTGGCAGTCCAGGAGAGGAGACCCACAACGGTGAACACGACGGGAATTTTCGGCTTTGGTAGTGGTGTGTGTGAAGGATCTGGGGCACGGACTTGCGGCCCGGAGGGATGTGGGTGGGGAATGTGTGCTGTGTAAGGCAAGGCAGCCGAGGTGATGGGTGGGTTTAGATTTGAAAAACGAGTCAGCAGCACAACAGTTGTGAAGAGTGAATTCCCGTAAGCACAAGGCGTTTCATCCCAGATAATGGGGGTGCTCTGGGGCAGGGAGCGAGCCAAAGCAAGACCAGCGTGAAAAGCAGGGTGGGGTCCTCAGTGCCTTTGACCTTTGTTGTGGAGGCCACGCAGGACCACCGGTGACAGACAGCTCCTGTGAATCAGGGACAACTAACAGTTTCTAAAGGTTTGAAAGGCAGTGAGATGGTATTAGGGTATTGTAATCATTTTTATCTGAATATTTTTGAGTTGTGGAATGAATCATCTGAGTCTCTGTTATTTCTTATGGGGAAATTCACTTTGATATACGAGTGCTTTGGATTACAAGCATGTTTGCAGAGCGAATTATGCTTGCGAACCAAAGTTTTGCTGTGTTTGTAACATGGCAGGCTGCTGTCTGGTTATTTAGTTTTCCCAACATTATTTTGCTGAAGAAACCTTTTTTCTTACTGATTCAAAACATCTTTATCATATGTGAAGTGTTCATGTACACTCACGTTTCTTCATGGATCTCTATTTGGATTTGAAATTCTGTTCCTTTGATCTGTCTGTCCTTTCAGACACCAGTACCTTGTTATTTTAATTCCTACAGTATTGGAATATATCTTCATTTTTGGCTGTCTTCTCACAGTGCTTTCTTTTATTTATTTATTTTTTTAGTTTATTTATTTATGTTGAGAGACACAGAGAAACTCGAGGGGGGAGGGCAGAGAGAGAGAGGGAGAGAGTAAGAATCCCAAGCAGGCTTGGAGCCCAATGGAGGCTTGAACTCACGAATGCGTGATCATGACCTGAGCTGGAGTCAGATGCTTAACTGACTGAGCCACCCAAGTGCTCCTTACAGTGCTTTTGAAAACAAGACTTTTCTGGAAGAATTTTGCTTCTTCTTCTTCTTCTTCTTTTTTTTTTTTTGTATGTATGTATGTGTGTGTGTGTGTGTGTGTGTGTGAGAGAGAGAGACATTTTCTATTTAAGGATATAGTATACCTTTCCATATTAATGCAAGCCCTGTTTTGTTTGTGTCCCTCAGGGGTGATTTAAATTTTCTTCACATAGACTTTTCACATATTGGGTTATTTCTATGTATTTTATCCTTTTTGGTTATTGCACATGAGATTTTTCTTTGTGGATCCCTTCTCACTGGCTATTATTAAATTCTCTGTATTATTTTGTATCTAGTCAACCTACTGGAGTTCTTACTTGTAATAGATTTATACTGCATAAATCCATTCTCATTTCATAGATGTTTGCAATAGATTTTCATTTAATTCTCTTGGACTTTTATTAGTCGCTAATCACACCAAGTCCAAATATTGATAACTTTGCCTCCATTAAAAAATTTTTTTTGTAAATATTTAAAACTATTTCTGTTTATTGTTGATTTGCATTGGTTAGTATTTCCAGAACTATGTTAATAATAAGAGTGTTGGTGGACGTTTTTGTTTTGTCCTGCGCTTTAATAGGAGGTTTCTTGTTTTTTTTCCATTAAACATGGGTCTGGTTTTAAAAAACTTGAGATAGATTTATTACATTAGGGACACATCCATCATTAGTGGCTTCTGTGATAGCCAAGTATCTGCATGCCTTTTCCTTATGTAGAACCTACTTACCCATCCCCTGAAGAGAACAGAGTCCCATTTGAATCCTGCATCTGGGTCAAAGGCCAGGATCTCAGGATAATGCACAGTTCTGTCCATCAGATCACAATAGGCTTTCCTCGATCTGGTGGTCTTTAAACTAAAAAGAAAATGATCTAGTCACAACATGGCCAATATGTATGACTCAGTGGACACAGGAGAATCACACAACCCAAACTCCATCTTGAAAGGGGAAAGTGGGAAATTCTGTAGACATTGGTCGATGACAGAGATAACACTGGGCTGTAATGGCAAATGTCCTCTTTTCTGGCTGTAGAACACATTTTATGGTTGGTTCATTCGGATCACCTGCTTCTGTTCCCTGGGGAAAATGTCTCTGGTCATTGTCTCTTGAAGTCCCCAGGTCTGCCTGGACTTTCTTCCTTGTCTTTTATTCTTCAAGGTCATAAAAGTGCTCCTGGTGTCATCTGGGTGGCTCAGTTGGTTGAGCCTCTGACTCTTGATTTTGGCTAAGGTCATGAGCCCAAGGTCGTGAGATTGAGCCCTGAGTTGGGCTCTGTGCTGAGCATGGAGACTGCTTGAGATTCTCTCTTTCTCTCCCTCTTCTCATCTCCCCTGCTCATGCTCTTTCTCCATCTCTAAAGTAAAAAAAAAAAAAAATTTAGAGGTACTAGACTCCCAATCAGATAGATTGCTGGCCACAGACAGAGAGTCCCTTTCTTAGCAGAATTATGTCCCTTCCCATCTCTGTGATTGTCTCTAGACTGAGTTCACCTCTCTGGCAACGTTGGGTGAAAGAAAAAGAAAGGCAGTCGATACCCACCAAAATTTGGAAATTTCCCCAATGCGTCATCTCCATTGGCAGGCTGTTTGTCTTCCCCCGGTGACGGCCTACCCAAGAGCTTTGTGTGGAATATCCAGAATCGTCAGATGACCAGCCCGTGGTACCATGTTGTACGTAAGATGTGAGTGATTGCTCTGCACATCTTATTCAACACTGTCACAACGCAGAAAATGGCCCATAGCAATTGTAATATGTTCTCAGCTGTGAGATGCAAATCAATTTCAGAGATGTGAAAATGGGGAAAATATGTGCATTTCCGATGTGCTGCAATGTCACGTCTGCATCCTTGCCATCCGCTGTTGTCCCAATCCCACTTGGACAGTGTTTCGTTTTACGTTTTGCTTGAGGCGCCCCACCTGCGGGTACAACGTTCTGTTTAAGTTAGGATTAATTGCGGTTTCATAATCTTCAGGGTCCTTTTCCCACTTGTGGCCCAAGGCGGCTGCCCCCGCACCAGGAGCGGTGCCCACTTTTCCACGAGCCGGAAGGAGGGAAGGGAGTATAAATGGACACGGTCTTTCCCAAATGTCCCGGAAGTTGCTCAGACCATTTTTGCTTCTGTCGCATCGTGGAGAACTGAGTTACATACTCAAACCAGCGGAGAGAATGTGGTTGCTAGCCTAGGTAGCCAAGGACCCAGCTAATAATCAGGTGTTGAGTTACTGTAGAAGGGAAGGATGAATATCAGGGGCAACTAGCAGTTTCTAAGGCTTGTAAGATAGTAAGATGGTTCCTTTTTTCTTTTATTTGTTTTAACGGAGGATGAAAGCAGCCTGAGCATGTGTATAATTTCGTTAAGTGCCTTCTAAGCATCTCTGGACAAGAGGAACCCCTGGCACCTGACTCCGCGTGAGCCTCTTGCACCCGCCGCTCTGAGCTTGGAGCACCTTTGCGGAGCATCATTAAGCTGTCGCCATGGCGACTCCTTGACTCAGATCCGGGCCCACCACCAGAATGGACCCCCGAGAGCCAACAGGGGCCGTGTCTGCTCTGCTCGCCGCTGGGAGTCCAGCACCCGATACAGAACGTGGCGTATAGTGAGTGCTCGGTAAATTTCCAAAGAGTAAGTGAACGAAGGAGCCGTTGCCCTTCTGCTCCGGGTTTCCCAGGGAGAGAACGGCGAACACCTCTCTGCCCCCTCCTGCCCAGCTCATCCCTCCCGCCCACGGGCAGCCGTTCGACAAGACAGTTAATAGGACAGGTGGGTGGCTTCTCGTGTCAGGCTGCAGCTTCCAGGCCTACCTCCCGGGGCCTGCGTGGTGTGGACACGAGGAACTTTGAATTAACGCTGGAGGAGAGCCTCGAGAGCCGTTGCAGACAGCACCGCATAGAGTGCACGGAGCCGTTGGTGGTGCCGGGCTGTGAGGCCATTAGCACAGGGGACAGGGCCCACTTGGAGAGACCTGGCCAATGACCGGGTGTGCAGGTGGCGGGAAGGTGCGCTCGGGTTCACACGAGTCCGGGCCTGCTGGCGTGTCATCTATCACGGCAGGCCCGGCGCGACCCTCCTGCCTTGTGGAACGGAGAGATGCCATTTAGCCTTTTTTTTTTTTTTATTTGACTCTGGCAGGAGCAGCAAGCCAGGCTGAGAAATCTTTTCTTGCCAAGTCATTAAAGATTGGGCTGGAGCCTCAGGAAACCCGCAAACTTGGGCCACTTAGCAGGAGAGAAGAAGGCCCACCGGCATATCCACACCTGCAGGTCGTCTGGCTTTTTTAGGGCTCCCCTCTTTCTGTCTCGGGGAGGCTCCAGGGGAGGCTGGAGGGAAGGGGGTGGGGGGTGGCGGGGAGATGAAGGTGTCTCAGGGTCTCTCCACCCTTGTCTCAGGGACCCGCGTGTCCGGGGAGCGGTGCACCCTGCAGCTGTAGACCTATGAGTCCAGGAGGTTCTCCGGGGTTGCTCGGTGTTGCCCATATTTACTGAACTCCTGCTCTGTTCCAGGCCCCGTGGGGGGCACTCATGGGAATTGGACACGCAAGCAGGTACCCGCCGTGTGGAGAGACACGGGCAGTGGTAAAGGCATACCCAAGACAGCAGGTGAACCCGAGAGGGGCTGGTGGGCCAAGCGGGGTGGGGATCGCAGAAGTTTCCAGGGGAATAGGGGCATGAGCAGGCACCGCATGATGAACGGATGGTTGGAAGACGGACACGGCCGTTTTCTGCGACAGGAAAGTCACAAAGGTGCCGAGTGGCACGGCTCAGCATGGCCCATTGTGAATACCAGCACGCCACTATGCTCCTCCTGGTTAAAACGTATTGCTCATTTACTTCGGCCCAGGGAACGTTCTAGGCATTTTCTCTGCTTCATCACTTTCGGTCCTCACAGTATCCCTGAGATGTAAGACACACTGTCCCCTTTCACAGTTCAGGAACTGGGGCCCAGAGAGGTCAAGTGACGTATCCAAGATTCACAGCTACTAAGTACTTGATAAGGAGTGGACTTGACAGGGCTGTTGGGCTTTAAAGTCCCTGGTGACGATAATGATGTTGGCAGTAATCTAACGGTGGGACTTAACACTTCCTGCTCGCCAAGTACCGGGCACTTTGCTAAGCACTGCTTCAGTCGATTCCTACCACATGCAAGTCTGTCTTGTTCTATTGCCACCTCACAGACGAGGAGGCCAGGAATGGTTCAGTGACTTGCCCAGGGAGAGAAGCCCATAACCAGTGGGGCAGAGATGTGATTCCAGGCGGCCTTAAGGCAAAGGCCATGCTCTCTTAAGTGCTGCCTTTTCCCTGGTGTCCTTCCTTGGAAGGGTGGAGAAGGGACGGTGGGTCTAGAGGAGGCACATAGGTCCCAGACCCCAAAGGGCCTTACACGTGGCACACAGGCCCGTGGGCCGTTGGGCAGGACAGTCCTGGCATCAGGCTGCCCACAGCTGTGGTGGAAAGCTGCTTCGGAAGGGCAGCCCTAGGGTCTCCTTCATTGGTCCACTTGGGGTCCATTCTCCTTGTATTCCATTTTATTCCCTCTGAGAGTTTCGAGGTCTGTCAGGGTGGGGGCTGTGCCACCTGCTTGGCCTTGGTCCCTTGTGGCTGCCGTGGTGTTAGGGTCACACCATGACCTAATGATGGAATGACTGTTGCAATGGAAGAAACCGACCCTCACTGCTCAGGAGTCCCGGGGACCTTGGGCGTGCCCAGGTGCCCTCTGTCCACTGGGCCTCGTGCCTTCTGAACTCATCACCTTAGCCCACAAGCCCGCTTCTCCCAGCTTCCTCATCTCAGTGGCTGGTGGTGCCATCCTGGTGGTTAATTTATGTGCCAACTTGACTGGGCCACGGGGTGCCCAGATATTTGGTCAACATTATTCTGGGGGTTTCTGCAAAGGTGTTTTAGATGGATTTACATTTCATTTATTTAAAAAGTTTTAAAAAGTGTTTATTTACTTTTGAGAGAGAGAGAGAGAGAGAGAGAGCACGCGTGCGAGTGAGTGGGGGAGGGGTGAGAGAGAGGGAGACGGAGGATCCCAAGTGGGCCCTGTGCTGACAGCAGAGACCCTGAAGTGGGGCTTGAACCCATGAACCATGAGATCGTGACCTGAGCTGAAGTCAGATGCTCACCTGACTGAGCCACCCAGGTGCCCCTGGATTTACATTTTAATCGGTAGAGCAAAGCACCTTGCCCTCCATTGTCTTCCATAATATGGGCGGACAGTATCTAATCAGTTGAAGGCCTGAGTCGAACAAAAAGACGGACTCTCCCCAGAGTAAAAACTCTCTCCAGCGGACTGCATTTGGACTTCATCCACACCATCGGCTCTCCTGGCCTCCAGCCTGCTGGCCCACCCCACAGATTTGTACTTGCCAGTGTCCGTTACCACACAAGCCATTTTCTTATACTAGATCTCTTTCTATGTATATCCACGTCCTGGAGAACTCTGACTAATATAGCTATTCTCTCAGTCACTCAAGCAGAAACTGAGGAGCCATTATTGACAACCCTCTCTTTACCCCGGCACCAAATCAGTCACCAAGGCCTCCTGACATCACTTCTGGTGGCGCTCTCGCGTCCCTCCACTTCTCATCACATCCACCGCCACCTCCTGGGCTGGCGGTCATCACCTCCCTCTGGGTGACGGAAGTGCCCACTAACTGGTCTCTGAGCTGGTCTTGCCCTTCTCCATACATTGTTTACATAGCAGCCAGAGTAACTTTTACAAAAAGCACATCCCACCCTTGTCACTCAGCTCTTTAAATCTCTGTAATGGCTTCCCATGATCTCGGCTCAAGGCCATGGTTTTACATAGTTGGCTTTTACGTGTGGTTTTACATAGTTAGCTTTTGCTGTGTAATAAACCGTGTCAAACTTAGTGGCCAAAACTAACCATGATTTGTGGCTCATGGCTGTAACTTGGTTCTTCTGGACTTGTATGGGCTCACTCATGAGTGTGGGGTCAGCTGGTGGATCAACTGGGAGCCGTAGGAGGTCGGAAAAGGCTTTGCTGAGGGCTGAGGTATAGAAAGTAAATGTTCACTAGGTGGGAGTGAGGCAGGAGGCGTTTGAGTGAGGCAGCTGTGACCAGACTTCTGGTGGGAGGACGAAGTTGGGGTACAGAGGGCAGAGAGTAGGGGACCCGACACCCAGACAGCACGAGGCTGGGGAATTAGGGCTGGATCATGCAGGGTGTTCTCTGCTGGGTTGAGGAATTGGGGAGGGGGTCTGCCATGAGCTTGGCTTTGAACATGCTAGGTTTGGGCCACTTTGAGATAGTCAAAGGTTGATCTGGATGAGGCACGTGGGTGTACAGGTTTGGAGTTCAGGGTAGGGGTCTAAGCTGAAGATGTTTACGTGAAGATATTGGTGATAACTAAAGCCACAATCACACATAAGACTCTCTAGAAAGCAGCTGTTCTTTGTGTGTGTGTGTGTGTGTGTGTGTGTGTATGCGTGTGATTTGGATTCCTTTGGCAGCCGGGAACACCTTTGATTTTAAATGTGTGAAATGAAATACATTCGATAACAATGGGTACCAATTACGCTGGCATGTAGTTATCAAAATATTAAAAATAATTTTGTGATATGAAAGTATACATGCTTCTTTATTAACTCATTAAATAACAATACTCATGCCAGCTCTAATAGCTGCTACAATTTCAAAATAGTGGTGAATGTAGATTTCGAGACCCTGGCAACAACTGTTGTGTGGGATGGAGATACCTGGGGTTTTCACTGGGGACAAAGACACAGGTCCTGCTAATCCTGCTGTGGTTTGTTGCCTGCGTTCACAATCGAAGGAATTGCTAAATTACAGTAAGAGGTAAGTGAGAATAAAGATGCAGGTTTTTTCACATCAAATTTCACTGACAAGGGGCCTGGGACCCCAAGCTTAAGACCCTTGGTCTACAGCGAGAGTAAGAGGGTGCTTAGAATGCTAAGACAGAGTCTCAGACCAAGCAGACGAGGGCAAGGCTGAAAAGGGGCAGAAGAGAGCCCTGAGAGGTAGGTGAGAAAATGAGGGTTTTGTCTGTAAAAGTCGTGGAAAGCAAGCGATCCGAGAAGGGAGCGATCAATTGCGTCAAATGGTGGAAAGTTCCGCGACACGAAGACTGATAAATGTCTGTTAGATTTGGTGGCTTGGCCGGGAATACGTTGGTCTTCCTGTTTAATTGCTGGTGCATCTCAGGGCACGTGGTAGACATTGACTATCTGTTGAAGGAAGGGATGTGTTGCTGTGTTTCCTTACTAGGTCTGGTGGGAAATGGGCGGAATACTCAGGGGAGCCTGCAAACTCTTCCTTCGGTTGATTTCTTGATTGAGGGCTCTGGCAGCTGTGGAGCTTTGCAGTTTTGGAGGCTCTCGTTTGTGCGCCATGCCCTTGGAATGGAGGTGAGAGCGGCCCCTCCCCATCCAGGAGGGTTGGGTTTGAAGCCCTGGGCCTCAGGATGACACCATGCTCTGCCGGCAGCTGCCGGGACCCTCTCACTGGGTTACTCATACTCAGAGCCAAATGTGTCCCAAGGGGAGGTGACTTCTGTGAGGATCCGCCTCCGTCTTTGCATTCTCTTCTGCAGTGAGAAGTTGGTGGACCCATGTACTGGAGAAGTGCTCTGTAGTGGGCTGGGAAGGGGGCGGTCTGGATTATCACTTTGGGTCTTGGAAGTTTGTCCAATCTCCGTCTCTAGCATCTTGGTGTGAAGTGGGGTCACGCTTGTTGGTTGTCTCTTACCCATACCCCTGGTGCTTGGGGGTGAGAGAGCTGAGTCATGTGTGGTTGCCCAAGGGAAGTGACCGGTGGGAGTTCTGGTCCTGGAGGTTTCCCTATTATAGGTTTTGACTGTTTAAAATGGCGGAACATTCTAAGATGGTGGGTGAGCTCACCCAACAGAGGCAAGAACTTGGCAACGAGAGTTAACACAGTTCGGGATTTGGTGAGGATTTCAAACTCACTCAGTTCAAGGGGCTTCACCTTGAACTCCTTCCAAAGGGAGTTCCTTCCAAAGGGTTCCTTCCAAAGGGTTCCAAGAGGTGCCTTGAAGGCTCCAACACGTGAGCCAATCGGATGGGCTTCAAGACCCACACGGCCCCCTTGGAGCATCTCCTTTACTCATTAGAACATCTCATATATTGAGCATCTCTACAATCATTTGAAGAATTCCGGTGCTCAAAACGTGGAGAGTCACCGAAGGAGTCCAACTCCCTTGTTGTACACAAACGCATCCGAAGCCCAGAGATGTAGAAAGCTGTGCCCAAGGGTGTGCAGATGGGGGATAGCAGAGCCAGGGGTGTTTCCGCATACAGAGAAATGAACCCCAAAAGGAAATGGTCTAATGGGGTTTAATAAAGGTCAGCCTTCCTCAGGGAACTGGGAAATTAATCTGACAGCTAAAACCTCGGAGGGGTGAATGGAAATTGTGAAGCGACAGCTTTGCATATTGAAAAGTCTATAAATAGCTCAAAGGCCTTCATCGCCTCCCGACGCCGTGATATCCTCCGTATGAGCTTCGGCAGCTCTGTGCCAGGCTGGGATACGACCCGAATTTATTCCAGCTGCGTCCAGAAAACCCCTGCGACCACTTTCAGCCATGACTAACACAGCGCGGGGAGAGAGACTAAAGCCTTGCCTGTGAATGATGTGCCAAATCCCCTTAGAGTGAGTGCATGTGTGTGTGTGTGTGTGTGTGTGTGTGAGGGAGTGATCAGGAGAGGGAGAGGGAGAGAGAGAATGTTTGTTCGGTGTCTCAATTTGACAAGGGTGTGTAGGCCTCCTGACGCCTAAAACCTTTTTTAATTAAAAAAATTTTTTTTTAGTCTTTGATTTATTTATTTTTTGCTAATAAGGTTTTGGGTGACAGGACACGGTGGACTTATTTATGAGCCTTAGGCTTTGTCTCCTCCAAGCACCTCAAGGTTTCGTGTGGTCGGCCCTCGGCACTCCGAGAGAGAAAGTAAGTGGCCACCCCTCAGATGGCCAAGGAAATGGGCACAGTCCCCGCAAGCTCCCTGCCCGAGTGACCCCTCTTGATTCCTCCTTCGCGGCCCATCCCGCCTGGTGCTTGTCTGTCTCTCCCACTAGCCTTGGGAGCAGCCCCTCGGTCTTACTCACCCCTGGTGCCCCGGGTGAGTAAGTGGTCCTAGATTCAGCCACTGTGCGCCAGGCCTCAGCCCCGAGAGTGGCGGGGCAGGTCTGAGAGCAGGAAGAAACTCCCCACAAATGAAGGGAACTGGGTCCTGTATACAAGATGGCGACCCTTCCTGGGATGTTGGCCATTGCTGGGGAGACTTTGAGGGGGCAGGTTGCGAACCCGGAGGAGAGAGGGAGGTTGAGAGAGGAAAAGTCCTGTGGAAGACAAGCGAGCAAGCAAAGCCAGAAGGACAGAAAGGAAGCAGTGACTTTTTTCAGCAGGACATGGGCGGGCAAGGATGCTGTAAAGCTTAAACAAATGTAGAGAAACAGAACATATAGTTCTCCCCGTGAAATGCCTTTAAGCTGCGAAATGCAAAGAGATGTTATTTTTGTATTTGTGACATTTTAGGCTTCAGCTACTTGTGACTGAAAGTGAAAAAAGAAAATCCCAAATCAACCTAACCGATTCGTTCCCGAGTGAGGGAAAATGACAGAGGAAGGACACAGAGCCGCTGATGGCCATTCTTTGACAGCCCACCCAGACTGTCCTCGACGTATTTAAAATAAGCACTTTCTTGACTCCTCACTTGCTAACCATGACGTCACTGCTGAGGGAAAGGTGGCGAGAGAAGACCAGGCGAACACATCAGGAGCCATGAATCAGAGCGAGGTCGGGAAGGCTAACATTGTCCAGAAGGGAAGGCCCCACACAGAACCAGACCAGGCCGCCGGGGACCGGGCCACTGGGGAGGCTTCCCGGCTGTTGAGTTCCCTCTTCTGCGTGTCCCTTCTCCCCACCAGGGTGGCAGGGCTCTCTCCAGGCCTTAGCCCTCAAGTCTGGCTCTTTGAGGTTTTGATTGATCTCCGGTTTAATTTTCTCTTCTAGAATTTCCTGATAAATCTCCAAGCAGAAAGCAATATCATTTTTCCTTTCTCCTCGGTGAAAAGAGGGCAAGACCTTACGATAAGTTTTCTTTGTGAAAGAGGATGAATTGAGATGTTTGCAGGGTAGGAAGGGCTAAAAATAGGATCGTGAATACAAGGAGCTTGGTAGGGTCTGACGAGAGAATCCCAAACTAGAGCGAGGGGCTGCTCCGGTCAGGCCAACCTCCTCCCCCCCCTCCCCCCCCGCCCCGGCCCAACCATACATTCCTGCTGCATCACCTTTGCCCCCTCCCCCACCAACAATGTTCCCGAACCTTCGGGTGAATGGGATCACACCCAAACTGGAACTTCTTTGCTTGCCTAATGCAACCGGAGTTGGCAAAATATAATTTTGGGGATGTTAAACATGCCATTCATGCAAATATGGAATGAAAATGTGTCAAAAGATATATTTGACTCATTAATTCACAAGGGATTCAACAGGGTGTTAAGCTGTTCCCAAGAGGGGGTGGTGACCCGAGGTCTAATGTTTCCTGGGAAACGACTCTCCTGGGCTCTACAAGGCCCCGCAATGTGGCCACTGCTCTTGTCTTTGGTCTCTTGACCCCCGAGAGGGGCCCCTGGATGCAGGTGGGCTCTCCAACTCCCCAGGGTGTTAAGGCCTACCACAGCGTGCTTTTCTGGGGTGACAGGGTTCTTTCTTTTTAAGTAGGCTCCATGCCCAAAGTGGGGCTCGAACTCATGACTCTGAGATCAAGAGTCGCACTTTCCACCAACTAAGCCGGCCAAGTGATGTTTGCAGTTTACGGTTTAAAGGAACACTCTTTTCCCCTCGCAGCTCACATGTTGTCATATACGGGATGTAATAGATTCTTCCAAGAGGCAAATGAGGCTGCTCTCTGGAGACTGAGCTGAGTAGGATTGATTTTTAGATGGCAGGTTTAAGATAAAAACAAATGGTCAAGAGATGACATTGTGAGCAGAACTTTGAAATCAGACTTGAGCTCCTTGCAAAGGCTGAACTCCTCAGTTTTAAATGCTCACTTGATTTATTTGAACATGGAGCCTGGTACATAGTAGGTGCTCAGAAAATGCCTGCTGGATGAGTCATCCCAAGAATTTTCCTTAGGGCAGCAAGGACCCCTTGTCTAGGAGGGGTGTGTGGATGGGCAGGTGGGAGTGGGGAGGCTGCCATGTTCATTGCCGAGGGCCATTTCTTGCTCCCACCCCCATTTCATATTCCAACTTTTTAAAAGAGGAGATGAATTTGTCGGGAATATTTCCTCTTTCTTCCTCATTTTTTCTCTTTGTGATGGTATCGCTGTCATAATCCTCCTGGATGGCATTTGTCGGTGACTCACCACTTTGCTATTTTGGTGGCTGTGCGTTTCAGTAGATAATTGTCTTCCCCCTCCCCCGAGCATGACACCTGCTCACATCTGGAGACTTCCAACCCAACAGAGCCTCGCCAACTTGCAACTCATCGAGCCTGGAGGTGAGGGTGAGAGTCACTTATGAATGAAAGATGGAAAGTGGAGCAGGGGGTAAGAAGATAGGCCCGTTTTACCAGACATGAGCTATGAGTTAGTCCTCAGAATTCCCTGAGGCTCAGCTTTTTTTTACTTAGACACGAGGACAAGAGGGAAATCTGTGGAGAAATGAAGGCTGCTATCCTTGACATCAACCAATCCTTGCTCCGAAGGGGTGGGAACGCTCAGGATCTTCAACGAGGCACTCCTAAGGGAGACAGGGCTTCTCAGGGGATGCTTCCAAAGCATGGTGTTCTGGGGTTTAGTGGTGTCCTTAGTGGGTCAGAGGGTTCCTTTCCTCTCTGGAAAGTCCCTCTATCTATCTTGAGGGAGCCCAGGTCTCTCCATGGCAGTATTCAAGTTGGCTTTGTAAGCTGAGACCCTGGCTCAAACTTGCTTCCTGTCTGACTTGCCCTGCCTTAGGTGATCCCAAGATACCACCCGGACTCTCTTGGTAATAATCTTTTCTGGAACCCCACGTGGTAACTTGAACATACCTACTCATGGTATACCTTGTACGATGATTTAAAATTCTCCTGGGGCGCCTGGGTGGCTCAGTCAGTTAAGCGCCCAACTTTGACTCAGGTCATGATCTCATGGTTCATGGGTTCGAGCCCCTGTGTCGGGCTCTGCACTGACAGCTCAGAGCCTGGAGCCTGCTTCAGATTCTGTGTCTTCCTCTCACACTCCCCCTCCCCTGCTCACACTCTGTCTCTCTTAAAAATAAATATATATTAAAAAAATTAAAAGAAATAAAATTCTTATTTAACTTTTAATACACTGAGCTTCTGTGTATCTTCCTTTCACTGTTTTGGCTGATACGCTGGTCCTGTTGTGTCTGTAAGACTGCCTCACTCCCGTACTAAGAGGATTTCACCATTTGGTGAGGACAGAGGCCCTGTCAGTGGGTAATTCCCCACTAATTCCATTAGACCGTGAATTCCATTAGATCAGAAGTCCAGCATCCTAGACCATAGAGATTTTGTCTCAGAGAGACCAAATATTCCTGACAGGTCACAAAGGGTGAAATCCTTTGTTAATATTTTTGACCTGTGTTCCAAATAAGCCTGAGTGTACTTTGAATTTCTTTTTAACGTTTATTTATTTTTGAGACACAGAGAGACACAGAGCGTGAGCAGGGTAGAGGTGGAGAGGGAGGGAGACCCAGAATCCAAAGCAGGCTCCAGGCTCTGAGCTGTCAGCACAGAGCCCGACGTGGGGCTCGAACTCACAAGCAGTGAGATCCTGACCTGAGCCGAAGTCAGTTGCTTAACCGGCAGCCACCCAGGCACCCCAGCCTGAGTGTACTTTGAAACAGGAGTCAGGCATTATTGCTCATTGAATTCCTTGCAGCCCCCAGCGCAAGGCTTTGCCGATGGTGAAGGCTCCATGACTGTTTGATACGGTTGGGGGTTTATGCTTGATGTGAGCCCAGTGATTTATTCATTCATTCCACACAAATGTATTGAGAATCTATTATGTGCTGAGCACTGCTCTAGGCACATAGGAATCCGTAGTGTCGGCCCTCATGGAGCTTATCTTAAGGTAGAGGAGACCCACATAGAATATATATATATAGAATATAGACACCATTGAATACAGTAGCGTGGGTAATGATAAATGCCTAGAGGGAAGAACCAAGGAGGAAGGGTGGATATAAAGAGTTGGTGGGTGGTCAGCGAAGGCTTCCCTGAGAAGGAAATTTCTGAAGGAGTGAGCCTTAGGGGTGTCAGTGGGAAGGCTTCCTCCAGAGCCCTTTTGTAACCAACCCACTGTAGCATGTGCAAATGGCTGGAGGCAGAGAGAGGTGTGTCTGACAGGTCCGACGATCCCTGCTCCTCCCAGCTGGCCCTGGATAATCTGACGTCTGGTCTCCATGGCCTCCTCGCCTCCCGCTGCCCTGTTCGTTCTCTCCGTGCCGGCCCCAGTGGCCTCCTGCCTGTGACACAGCGTGAACCTGTGCGACCTCTTTTCTTCTTCTGTCCCCGGAAGGGCTACGAGGTGGGCACCAGGGCCCCTCTGACCTCGCTGTTCACTGCGTGGACTGGCAGCTGCCTCTTGTCCTTCAAGCCTCAGGCTGGGGCCGCTTTTGGAGGGACAACGGGCAGCATCCTCCAGACAATGTCTTCAGAAGGCTGTCCGTGGCGGTGAGGTTGAGGAAGGGGTCTTAGGGTCAGTAGGAACACCGTTTCGGCTCCACAGACAGGGGAGCAGGCAGGGAGGACATAAAGGGAAAGTTCTAGGCCTCTACCAGATCATCAGTAGGAGACCGCCCATCGACCTCTTCTGGAATGAAGACAAGACTGGCCAGCTCTGAGCTTACCTCGAACAGAAGTTCTGATGCCACTGCTTTGAAGGACTTGCCTCAGTGTCCTCTTTGTAACCCTGAAGTCATTTTTCCCCCCAAGGCTTTTCTAGAGTTTTATGGTAAAATGTTCCTGGCCCTCCAAAGATTTGATGCCTTTAAAAACATTAAAAAAAATCATTTGATCTATTTGCCATTTAACCATAGCAAAACAGAATGGAAAGGCCTTGGGAAGAATTAGAACAATGCAAATGTATTCACCTCTCAGGGCTTCTAAAGCTTCGGCTTCTGACTGCTTCTCATGGCCGATTACGGCTTCAAACAACAAAGAGATTTAGCAGGCAGAAAACACTTTCTAGCTATCAGACTGCAGAAGTGGAAATCGGGAATGAGAAACGTTGTTAAAAATCATCTGTAATTTCGATTCCCCTTTGCGGGAATTTTGACACAGGTCAGTTGAGTCAAAATGACCATTTGAATAAGCAAAATATCTCTTGTGCCCCCCAACCCCTCACACCGTCAGCCCTCTGGGACCCCAGCGTGGGGACCCGGCAGGATTGCCTACCCACTGCCCACGGTGCCAGCCTGCTGCTGTTCCCCGTGGGGCACGAAGCTCCCCGGGCTGGGGGACTGCCTCGCGCCCAGTGGGGGGGCAGCGAGGCCCGTCGTTTGGCAGTAAAAGCCCATTGCCACCAAGTAGAAGGGTGTGGGGGCGCGTGTGCGTGGCCCGATCCCGACGACAGCTCCTGCCCTGGGCTGTGTGTCGTTGCCTCCCCTCGGGGAGCCGCTTACCACCGGCCGGGCGCGTTCCAGAAGCTTCAGCAGACACCGAAAGGCAGCGGCAGGGGTCAGCTGGTCTGGTCCACACCTCCCTCCTCTCTACCGTCCCGACTACGAGGGTCTGCTCTTTTGGCCTCTGGAAGCCCCTGTCTGATCAAGCACTTGTCGTCTTTCATGGAACAAAGTAAACGTCAAGGGGCGGCGGGACCGCTTGGCGCTCTCCTGCCAATGAATGAGAATGACACGGAGCCACTAAGGAGCAGCCACGGGGCTGCTACCGTTGCCTGTTGAGTTATCCCCGAGGAGCGTTACCATCCTGGTTTCACACGGGAGAACACCGAGGACGGGAGAGCTTCTGCAGGTCGCCCCGTAAGTGGTGGAGGCAGGTTTTAACCCCCAAGCCCAAGCACGGAAGCCCTCCTCATACAGCCCACCAGGGCGAGGCGCCCTCTCACCGGAGCAGGCTAGAGCGGGGTCCTGTGGACTGTGGGTTGGGCGTGGGGGACGCGGCGCAACGCGGGGACACAGCTGAGGCCCCTCCGGAGACTTGGCCTCATGGGGCTCCACTGCCCCTCCAGCGCCTCCATACTCCAGAGGGGTCTCTGGACCAAGGCATCGGCATTGCCCAGGAGCTTGCGAGGGGCACAGACTTTCAGGCCCCACCCCGGTCCTGCTGCGGCAGAGGCTGCGTTGTCACGAGATCCTCTTGTGATTCGAACGCACGCAGTCTTGAGAAGCACCGTTCTTCCTAAACTCAAAGCTCAAGAAAGCTGGCTCAAGGAGCTTTTTTTCAGCACGGGGCCTCGGGCAGCCGCAAGGCCAAGAATCTGCAGGCTGCTGTGTCCCAGGTCAGAAAGTCCCCTGTAAGCGGCGGACGAGGCCAAACCCGCTCCGAGTATCTATTTCCAGGGGAAGGAACACAGTGGCCCCGGGAAATGCACGCAGCAGCTGCCTGAGGGCGAGGCAGTCCTGACAGCGTGTAGACGCTAGATGGCAATGGATGGACAGGCATTGGCAGGAAGCAGGCGAGGCTCCATCACTGCCCAGGGTCAAGATGAAATGATAAAGGTGTGTGTGTCTGTGTGTGTGTGGGGGTGGTTGCCGAGCACAGCTGGGTCGTGGAAGGAGATTGGGGGGATGATATTAAAGAAATCGAGATTTCACCAGCAAGTCCGGGAAGGCTGTTTTGTGGAATGAGAGATTTGGGCAGGAGTAATTGCTTCTTTTTTGCCTTGAGCTATGTTAAACACACACAGTCTCCCCACAGGGGAGGGATTTCAGCAGCTGGGATGGTGAAGCTGAAGGGAATTAAGTGTGGGTAAAAATTCCCAATCCACTTTGTTCTGCCCCCTGAGGTCAGGGGAAGTGGGGGCAGCCGTCGGCAGCATGAGTGAGTCGAAGCGGGCCGGTCAAGAAGGAGAGCATCCTTTCCCACCATGCACTGGGCTTGCAGGATATGCCGCCATGCTGCCCAGAGGCCCTGGAAACACCCTGTCTGCTCCGAAGGGGACAGGGCAGGGCTTGGAGAAGTGTTTAGATCACAGCTCTGTTTTCCTCCTGTGTCCAGCCGTTTGGTTGAACCCAGACTGGGAACAGAATATGCAGAATTATCTTGGCTCCTGAGGCTCTCTCTTCTTTATTCTCCATAGGTTCCCTAGGACTAACCTCTAGGGTGGAGCCCTGTGACTCCCATGTTGGAGAGGCTGGAGTCCATCTTTAGACTTGGTGAACTTGGCTTCCAAGAAAACGAGGTAAAGGAAGTTTCCTGAAATTTCCCAGTTATGAGATCACCCTGTAGAGCCAGGCCTCTTTTGCCCTGTAGTAGGTGGTTCCAGTGGGAGAACTTTTTTTGAAATTCATTTAAGAGACAGTAATGTTTTCCCGACTATCTGCAAACATCTTGGAGTCATGTCAGGTGGGCGGAGAGCCATTATTCTTAGAGATTTCGGAGTTTAAGTTCAGGGTCTGGATTTTTTCTAGTTATTCTCTATCTCTAGTCAAAATGTAGGCTTGGCTGGACAGCTACCTTCTGCAGAAGTCTGTAAGCCTGTTGGTAATAGGGTTGTAGAATACAGAATGGACATTGGGGATTGCCCTGTCCCTCTCCTGTCTTGTTCAGATGGAAGAACTGAGGCCTAGAGAATTCCATTTGGTTTATTTGAGCAAGTCTTAAATGAGAGCCCACTCTATGCCAGGCACTGTGCCCCGGACCAAGGCAATACAAGGAGCATGAAACACGGTCTCTATCCGTTTACAGATCAGTGACCAGCTCATCCATCCAGTTTATGGATCAGCTTATGGCCCAGATCACCCTGCTGGTAAGTGGGCAAAAATGGAGAGACAGGAGGATGGCTTCTCTCTGTCCGTCTTCCTTCCTTGTCCCTCCCTCCCTTCCCTCCCTCCCTTCCTTCCTTCCCTCCCTCCTCCCTTCCTTCCTTCCTTTTTTACATTATGTTAGTTTCCCTTTCCCTTTCTTCTTCTTTTTTTTTTTTGAATTCTGACAATTTTTTAAGCCCTAGGGTCTTTGTATTTACCAGGTGGAAGTGAGTAAGCAGTAATACTAACAATTCCAAGGACGTGTTTGATCACTTCTGTCCTTCCTGAAAGGCCTCAATACAAGACATAGTGCTTTCAGACCTGAGGAAGCAAAGTTTATTTTTTTATTTGCAGGAACTTGCCTTGAATTCTGAGAGGGGAAAATAAACCAAGCTAGCGAACGTAAAGGCTTTTTTTTTTTTTTTTTTTTGTGGCCTGAGGAAATACACCTTCTGTGATAGATAAGCTCAAAAATACCCTCTGGATGGTGCTATCCAAACTATAATCCAACTACAGTTTATGGTGGACTGCCCTAATTTTCCAAGTTCTGACTTTTCCTCTCTTTTAGGGTATATTACTTGAGTAGATTTTGTGAGTAGAAGGAAATCGTGAATTAAAAAGAAAGACGTTACATGACCATAACTGGAAAATCACTACAGAATGTCTGCACACGTTACACAGTGCTATTCAGTGATACGAAAATTGCCTGTGAATAGACCCCTCATCCTTCTCACTGTGGCCGAATCTGGTAAAGGCCACCGTCTGGGCGTCTGTGTCTTTGCCGATCGACAGAACGAAGTAGAAGCCTGAACATCAGGCACCTGAAGTTTGCATGTGATCGAGCTTCTGGGCCTCTAAAAATCTTACATTTTATTCCCAAACACAGGCATCTGCTCCTAATTAAAGTATCAGGGTATAATTATACCCTTTCTTATTAGTAGATATGGAATCTGACAGTTGCTTAGATACAAAATAAGCAAGTGCAGATTTCGTTCTGTGCCCTTCACAGGCTGGGGAGATAGAACAACAGAATTTTCAAACGCTCTGCGTAAATGAGTCTTGTTGCTTTGCAAATGCAAAGTTCTGAGTTATCACCGGTAAATTTGCCTGGGAACAGATGTTAATCCCGTCATAACTCTGTGGCTTGAGCTTTAATATCATTCGATTATTTCACTGGCTTGGTCCCTTCACCTCTCTGCTGCATTCCGACCCCCAAACAAAAAGCATCTGTCTTTCTAAGACACAGTTAAAGCCAGCCTGGAATCCAACAGCGGCGCAGGGAGAAAGCAGACGTGGCTTTTTCGGGGGATCCTGGAGCCAGAAGACGTGGCATGTCAGGGCTGTGTCGCGACCGGATCTGCCTTTGGGCTCGTCAGAGGGCCATTTTGGGCACAGGGGTGTGGGTTTGGCACCCTGGGGAACTTCCTGGTCATGCCAAGATAGCCTCTCCCTCTCTCAGATATGTCGTTTACCTAGCACCATTAGGGACATTTCCCGCTAAGCCTTCAGCTGCAGGGATTCAGAGACCAGGCTGCTGAGCAGCCACCCAGTATATCTCTAGTGTGTGGCATGATACCTGGCACTTAGAAGGTGCTCCATTTCAAAGTTACTGAAAGAATGGATTCCACTGACTCCCTTACATGTAAGTCACCCTGGGAGAGGTAATCTTTTCAACCTTAGTGTTGTTTACTCTGCAGGGCGCGTGAATGGATTAGATCAGGATTCTCAGGGACCCAGGGCCAGGTTCTGCCTTCCAACCTGTTTCCGAGAATGGTTTTTACATTTTTAAATGGTTGGGGGAAAAAAAAATCCAAATAAGAAGAATATTTCATGACACACGGAAATGATATGAAATCCAAATTTCTGTGTCCTTAGATAGAAGCGTTCCCGGAACGTAATGATGCTGTTTATTTATTTATGTTTTGCATTTTTTAATATAATTTATTGTCAGATTGGTTTCCATAAAACGCCCGGTGCTCATCCCAACAGGTGGCCTCCTCAATATCATGCTGTTTACTTACATATTGTCTTCGGTAACTTTTGCACGACCGTGGCAGAACTGAATCTTTGTAATAGAGACTGCGTGGCCTGTAAAGCCTAAAATATTTGCTAGCTGGCCCTTTACAGGAAGTTAGCCATCCTCTGGAGTAGATCATTTGCTAGGGTTAGCTTTTGATGTCAGGGTTGGGGGGTTGTGGGATGCCGGAGACAGAACGGTACAGGTGAGTCACAGCGCAGGTTAGCTGGTGGGGGGGTGGGGTGGGGAGAATGGCCCAGAAATCTGGAGGAGCACTTAAGCCCTCTTCACCCTTCTGCCAGCCCTGGCCCTTCCACAGCGGAAGTTTCCAGTTTCTCATTGTAATTCTGATGAATGCCCTCAAGGAATGCAGTGATAATCATTTCTCAGACTGCTGCACTGCTTGCCTGCAAAGGACTGGGTCTTTCTGTTGTTCCTTGGTTGTTGTAAATCCCCAGTTCAGAGTGCTCTTTCTTTGTCAAAGACATAAAATTTTGCTTCCAGACAATGTTTGGGTAATAAATCTGTGTGTGTGAGCCAGTGTGAGCTGGAGCTTGTCTTTGGAAAGCAATTGTCTTCAGCCTTCAGCCGCCAGGCAGGCCCCTGGTGCAGCTAGCCACGGCTTGGCTTCCCGGGGCCATGTTGACCCCACTGGTTGGGTTCCAGAAGCTTTGTTTCTAAGCTCCCAGCAAGGGTGGAGCCCTATCCTTCCGGAGAAGTGCCTTTGTGATTAAGCTGGTAAGGATGCAATCAGCCTAGTTAAAGCCTTGATAATCCACTTGATCCGTCCCAGTTATCCATCCAAATCCCAGGAGGCATCTTGTCTACCTGAGTCTCATTTCTCTGGGGTTAACAGGAGCCACCCCCCCACCCCCACCCCACTCGGAGCCAGCGGCTTCATACGGTTCTCTTATTAGCCATCCAATTTCTGAATTTCCTCCAAACCCCACACTTCACTTGGAAAGAGGTTACTTCTCTGTGGGTTACTGAAGGCCTGACTCATCCAGAGGCATATAAAAAAAAAATGCCCACTGTCTTTTGATGGCGTATTTAATGGATGGGGAGATAGCTTTGCTTTCTGAGTGGCGGTGATTAACATTGGCATCATTTACCTTAAGTAGACCTGGGTTTTGGAAAATCATAACCAATAAGATTGCCATGTCTTTTTTAAGGGTTGGCAAGCGGGGATTCCTTTAAGGGTTGGCAAGCGGGGAGCACTAGCCGGTGATCTGATCTGAAAGGGTTTGTTTCGAAAGCAATGTGGGAAAGGGTTTGCAGAAAGGGAACACAAGTTTCTACTTCTGGCGATACCCATCACCTGTTGCACCTGTCACGTTATGTGCTAATATATATTCTGTATATATATTTCCTCGAATTCTTGCCCAAACCCTGCAGCATAGATGCTATTATCTTCATTTTACGGAGGACGAAACCGGGACTTAAATAGAACGAATCCGGGTTGCCGGAGGATCTACAGACGTGGTATCAGCAGCATTTGAAACCACAAAGTGTGACCTCAGAGCACACGTGCAGAGCATCACCCAAGCCCCCCCCTCTGGGGTGACCCTGCAGCCACCTCACGCTTTAAGGACACACCGACGTTTAGGAAGAACCCAAATACAAAGACGTTAACAAACTGGACCGTGGGGAACACAGACCCAGCCAACATGTGGTTATCCGTCTCTCCTGGTACAGGGATCACGAACCCTCAGACTTTCTTTAGCGAAAAGTTTCCACCTTCTTCCTGACTAGGCGTTTCAAACAAGATTTAGTTGAAATTGTTTATTTATTGCCCAATGGGTTCCAAATCCGAAAGACGTAAGAAGACATGTAAAGAAAAGCCCATCTCCCACCCTGGGAGATTTCTTATGGGCCTCCTCGTGGGAAAGCAAAGCGAAGCTAATGTGATAGATTACAAAGATGGCCATAGTTCTTCTCCCTCCCTTGCTCCCTTGCCCACCTTTTTCCTCTGTGACCTTGACACCTGTTCCGTCAAGAGGTAGAGTCTATGAGGCACCATGTAAGCAAGCCCAGGCTGGTCTGCTGGGGGGCCGGGGGCGGCGGGAAACACATGGGGCAGATGAATCATCCTAGCAAGTGCAGAGGCCTGAGGGCCAAGGATGTTTGGTGCATATGAAGAGCAGTCCAGAGGCCAGACTGAGGGGAGGGTGCTAAGAAATGAGGCTGGAGAAGTAGCCAGAAGCCTCGAATGCCATGAGGAGAGCTTCAAGTTTTATTCTAAGTGTGTGATAGCAATGAATGAACAAAGGAGCAAACAGATGGACGCAGGCGTGAATGGTTAACCGAGGACAATGAAAGAGCGTGGTTCCTAACAGATCAAGTGAACAGCTGTTGTTGCCATGGTTGGCACATCTGGGATTTGAAACTCCAAGGAGAGCAAAGCCCATCCTGTGGCTTGATAGGCTCAGCGCAGAAGGGACAGAGCTGGAGAAAACAGACACCAAGCGGTGGGTACCGTGTAATCTGATCTCTGTTGCTTTTGTTCCGGTTCGGGATCCCCGGGGGGACATCAGATTAACTCTGATATTGATTACTGATTTCTGATACTCACATTGAGGGTTCAGCCACAGTGCAGTCATTGTTATCAGCAAACAAAAATAAACGGGAGGCCTTCTGCCATGGGGCTCCTTGGGCTGATGTGGGAGAAAACTCAAGAAATTATTTATCAGTCCCACATCCAAATTTTTGCTGGCCCACTCAACAGAGATTTTGCTTCCCTGCAACAAAGTGAAACATTCATGACGTTATTGGGCTTTGATAACATGAGGGTATCATAATGCTGGAGAATGAATCTGGCAACGAACCATCTCAAAATTTAATGGCTCCTGATGCTCCTGATGTGGGACCGTATGACTGATCTCAGCTGGGCTTTCGCATAGTGTGTGGGCAGTTAGTGGGTTGGCCTGAGACGGATTTAGCATGGGCTCACTCACACGGGCTGAGTGAGTTGGCTGGCTGTCAGCTGGGGCATGTGGGTTCTTATATTCCAGGATGTTTGCTTGGGCTCATTCATATGGTGGTGTGGCCACTAGGTTCCTTGTGCAGCACAAGGGCAAGCCCCAACGTGCAAGTCTTTTCAAGCTTCTGCTTACCTAATGTTGGTTGTCGATGTCCTGTTGGCCGAAACCAATTTCGAGACAAGTCCAGATTCAAGGAGGGGGACAGAAGGTACCACCTCTTGATGGGAGGAAACTTGAAATCATATAGCAAAGAATTTGTGACTTTTTTTTTTTATTTTTTTTTCAACGTTTTTTATTTATTTTTGGGACAGAGAGAGACAGAGCATGAACGGGGGAGGGGCAGAGAGAGAGGGAGACACAGAATCAGAAACAGGCTCCAGGCTCCGAGCCATCAGCCCAGAGCCCGACGCGGGGCTCGAACTCCCGGACCGCGAGATCGTGACCTGGCTGAAGTCGGACGCTTAACCGACTGCGCCACCCAGGCGCCCCTCAGTGACTTTTTTTTTTTTTTAAATTCATGACTATTTTTGCATACAGTCCATTGCAGAGTATGAGGGAGTTGTTATTTGTTTGTTTTTACCTGAATGCCTTCTTTTGAGACACTGATTGTTTTTAAATTTGCTTAATTTCTTCCAGGCCGGGGGGGCCTATGCTAATTCATACGGCTGGCATAAAGCTTTATGATTTTATCTGTGCAAGTTGCATGTAATTGAAATCATAGGTGGATATTTTTGGGAATAACTTTCCTTGGAAAGGATGATGACATATGACCATTATGTATAATTTGCAAATAACTTGCCAAATAATTACAGGTGGATATTTTTGGAACTAACTTTCCTTGGAAAGTATGATGACATATGATGATCATGTATAATTCGCCAAATAATTTTCCTGCCCTTTTAACATTCTTAACAGAGCATGATTCACTTATGCACAGTTATGCTATCATTAGTTAGACTCATACTTCTATGCCTGTCTCAGACCATCCATGCAGAGCTATGACCCTCCTTGAGAGGCGAGCGTGCTGTTAAAGTTAGGACGAGAATGTGATGCTTGGGGAGAGAGCTCCAGGCTTGTTCCATAAGAAGACATACTCTCTAGTTCTGGTCTGCTGTAAAAAAGATGCGTGACCTTGCGAAAGTCACTTAACTGTCCTTGACTTCGGTTTCGTTATGGATGATATGAAATCTTCCTTCTGGTGCTCAAGTCTGTGATGGTTCCTCCGGGCTTCCTGGATAGCCACACTTCTGCCTGCCGAGGCGTCGCTAACTCCTCCAGGACCACCAGGAATAGGTTTGTTTTATCAGGACTTCTGGATAGTTGAGATTTCTAAAAAGGGTTTCAAAAACAAAAACATAATTGGATAGAGCTCCATTCTTTATAAAGTTGGGAGACGGAAATGCAAGAGGCTCACAGGGTGTGAGGGACTCCATTTGGGATGGGGAGGACTTGACCATGGCCTCCTGCCCCGTGAGGTCCGCTGGTAGTGGCATCTCCTGTGGAGCGAGCCCGGGGGTGGTCGGTTGCAGCCGGAATCCTCAGTTGCCCTTTCACTTGGGCTGCTCTGCCCTCGGTGGCAAGGAAGCCCAGGCTGGAGCATGGTTGGTGGGCGAACTGCACCTGTCCCCATGGTGGCCTCTGTGTGGGCACCTCGGGCTCCAGGGAGAAAAGCTATATGGGGATGCTCCCCTGGCGCTTTCTGCTGCCATCTATGCTCAGGTCACGAGGGTGAAACAGTTCAACTCCCTGAGGGTTCAGAAAGTGGCAGAAATATGTGGCCTGGGCCACATGCCATGCTGCAGGTGTGGTGGGGCCTTGGAGAAATGAAGATGGTGTGTTCCAGATAAAGGCCTTTTAAGTCCAATTTGGAAGAACACCATGGCCAAAATCTGCTTTTGCCTCCTCTTTGAGTCTCTTAAGGGCTAGAATGAGTTTCACACGAAGCCAGCCTATCTTCTTGGAAGATGCACCCATTAGTTTTTCCTCCTAGCAACCCTTTGAGAAGTTCTTACCTGGGTCCCCTGACTCCCTTCCCATTCTCCTTTGGATCGAACTTTTGACTTTCTGCTCCCCACTTTGAGTGGCTTTCAGGGACAACCCCGCAAGCGAATGCTCCTCATGAATTCTGGGTCCAATTGGCTCCTTATCTGGGGGATGGGTCGAGCCAGACGCTGAGACACAGGGAGAACTTGACATCCCATGACGCCAAGCGCCTCCTGCAAGGACGGCACGTCTTCCTTCCGGGGTGCAGAGATGCTTCCTGCCTTCCTTGGCCCCGTTTTGAACTTCCTCACGGGTACCGCTAAGCCTAAGGACACGAGAGCGGATGCGTTATTGCAAGCGGAAGTGGAGTGTTGGATGGATCTGAGAGATATTTAGGAATTCAGATGGACTGTATTGGATGTGGGGGCGGTGGGAAGGGTACTTCTGGGCTAGGGCCCAGGTTTGTTGTGAATAATAAACTGGCAGATGGTGCCATTTGGTGGGATGGGGGCTGCTGTAAAAGTAGTGGACGGCCGCTACTGCCTCGAGTGACTGTCCGTAAGTCGTTAGCCGTCTTGATGCTCTGTTTCCTCAAGAATAATTACCTCAAATGGTCCTTGACAGTAGCATACAGAGAAGGCTGCCAGCTCGAAGTGTTCACAAACAGGAAGTAATGTGGAGCCACCATAGGGCACCCCCTGGAATGCCAAGCCTGGCTGCTCTCCTCAGCCCTGGGCTGTTGAGATCAAACCATCGACACATCATTGATGTGAACAAACGAAGACTAAATTAATGTGTTTTGGAATGAATGATCGCATGCCCCCCTCCTCAGAGTGGGTTGCCTGTATTTCCTGAAAACTCAATTTCTTTTTGGTCTCACAGAGGGCACTGCTGTCTCCAGCACGGATGTTCTGGAATGGCCAACCCCCAGGGGGTAAGGTGAAACCCTTCAGGCCCCAGGAGGAGGCCGGTGGCGATGCATACGAGCCTGAGCCCAGACCTCGGAAACTGAATCCAGCTGGGCCCTCACTAGGCTACCCGGGCGCCCAGCAGCAGATCGAAATCCTGGTTTCAGGCACCTGTGAGCAGCCTGGGGTGACGGGCGCTGTGTCTCTCTCAGGCGGGATCTGGCACAAGCCCAGCTTCTTCACCTGACATGGTCACGCGGAGAGAGAGAGGTTATCAGTGCAGAAAGAACAGATTGGGGATCTGGCAGAGGGAAAGAGAGAGTGTGACACACACATACACTTCTCTCCCCCTCCCACATAAAGAGATTACTGCCAAGAAATGAGGCATTTTTAGATACATGTGTATTTTCTAGAGTACATCCTTTAAAGTACCTTCATATTTCACATTTTAGCTGCATTGTTTTGGAAAGAAATGGGTTTTAAAATGCATGATGTGATTTCCACCTTTTCC
The DNA here is from genome assembly GCF_016509475.1 of Prionailurus bengalensis. Taxonomy (NCBI): domain Eukaryota; kingdom Metazoa; phylum Chordata; class Mammalia; order Carnivora; family Felidae; genus Prionailurus; species Prionailurus bengalensis. Next base: position 157,192,059 of record NC_057350.1, on the reverse strand, counting down.
AAGTAGAGTACTCTAAGATCAATGCAGCCTTAAAATATCTTTCTTTATTATGGAAAATTGCAAGCATATACAAAAGTGAGAGGATCCTGGAATAAAACCTATGGACCCAACAGCCAGTCTCAACAATGGTGACCAGTTCATGACCAACCTTGTTCGTCTCTATTCCCCACTTGCCTCTATCTCAGATTATTTAAATTCACCCTGTTTGTGCTGACCTAAGGTCATTATTATGACTATAGCGATGTAGCATGTGTAATGCACTCCCTTCCGTGTATTTATTGTATCTGTCCCCGCCTTTACAAGGACCCTCCAGTCTGTCTCCTATAATCTAGTCTCAGAAGGCATAATAGCTATGGTGGTTAAAATCCTGCGTCAAGTAAGAGCCCACGGGATTTGAGAGAGCCTTTCCTACCTGGATTTGAAAAACAAACAAACAAACAAACATTTTTTTTTTTTAAATTAAGTAGGCTGTACGCCCAACATAGGGCTCAAACTCACACCCCGGGGATCACTCCACTGACTGAGCCAGCCGGGTGCCATCTTTCCTAGATGTTAACACTGGGTTTATCTTGGGCTTTCTCAGGCTGTTTCTGGAGGACTGAGGTTTAACACTTTTTGTCTCTTAAAAATGCAAGTGTTTTATCACGCTGTGTGCCTTTTTTTTTTTTTGAGAATGAAGTCATTATTAATCGATGCCAAGAAATGGAAAACCACTAATTTTTGAGGAAGATTTTGAGACGTAAATGAGGACTTGCAGGTGCCCCCAATCCATCACCTACGGCTCGAGCGCGATGGGGCTTGTCTCGTTTTGCGGTTCAGCACCAGCCCTGGCAGCTTCGCTCTGGAGACGTCGTGAGCAACGGCACTCAGGTTTGCACCAAATGCCTCCGGACTGCGATGTGTGTCTCTCTCCCTTTGCTCCCCTTCTGCTGTGTTTTCAGATTATGTGGTTGTTCCCCGTCTCTGCTCTTTGCGACGCTTCTGCAGTCATAACAGAGATGGACTGTAAGTTGCTGGGTTAACTAGGTAACCACACCTGTTAGATCGGGACCCTGTTGGGGCGTGTGAAATTGAATTCATGAGCCCCCTTTTCCAAAACGGTGCATGAGAACTCCCTGAGCTCAGAGGTGTGTACCCAGTGACGGGCTCTGAGGATGAAGGTGTGGACGCGGCGTGGGGTGCGCCTGGATAACTCCGTTAAGCAGGATCATGAAGATGGGAAGGGAAAAGCTTGAGGATCCTCCAGGCATCTTGGTGCCTTGCAGTCAACAGGGGCTGCGCCCACCTTCCAGCACCTTCTGGCACGTTCCAGCACCCTCTGCACGGGGTGCCACTTCCCGGGTTGTAGGGGGCATAAGTGTGTGGATCCTAAGGAACAAGTGTTCTGGGCATTTGGGGGAGGTTTCAACCACCCAAGTGTTAATTGAAGAAACTAGTTAATTGAAGACACTGGGATGGAGAAGCTGTGTCACTCACTCACCTCCCTTTATTCCCTCTTAATCTCTGCCTTCAGGATTTCCCCTTTTTATGTTATCTGCCGTTCACAAATGTTCCTTTACGGATGAAAACCTGAAGGCATGCCATCAATCCTTGAACACTGAGAGCACTCAGAAGGGGCTTTTCTGGGAAACAGAACGACCTTGCTTTAGGCGATTAAGAGAGGAGGGAGCTGGGAGGAGGCCTGGCGACGGGCGGTCAGTGTTACAGCCCCCCCTATGGAATGGCTTGCTTCGGAAGTGCTCCCTGCCAAGATCAGGATGGGGCGGCGGGCCAGCACCCCACTTTTCAGACAAGGAATGTGAGATGGAGATTCGGGCTTTTCCATCTAACGTTTATCTTCCTGTCTCCCTTCCCTGGCCCGTCCTGGGCCCCTAGACTTCTCACCCTCCCTGCCCCCCCCCGAGCTCCCGAGCCCCCAGTTCCTTTTCCTGTTCTGCTTCACACTCCAGACTCAGTTTCCCACCGCAAACCTGCCGTGTGCCACCATTTCTCTCCCTCTTGCCAGCTTCAGATCTTCTCAGGCCCGTGAACTTCCAGGATCCGACACTAGATCTTTTCAGGTTGAGAGCAAGACGCGCTTTTCCCGGTAGGACCCTTGTGCAGAAGAAAGAGGTGGGCTGGGGGGATTTCATGGCTCTCTCCACTCCATTTTGAATTAAAACAGAATCGATCCCATCAAAAGGCGCTGACTGAGGGCTTGGAAACTATCAGGTGTCCTGCCTATAGAGGCATCACTTCCCTGGGCTGTGCGTGTACGAGGCCCCAAGGGTGGGCTGGTGATGGGGCAGGGGCAGGCAGAGAACGCCACCGAGGAGGCTGGCCCGGGGTCTGAGGGCAGGCTGAACCTGGGGCTTTCTCCAGGAGGGGAGTCTTGAGCCCTGAATGGCAGGCCAGTAGGTGGTTCTGAGTGAGAATGTGGTGATGGCGGGTAGTAGGGTGGTTAACAGCAGTTCCCCACGTCTCCCTCCTCCCTGTTCCCAAGAGATGTTGCTAGTGATGACCCAGGACATCCTGACCCAGCTCTGAGCCTGAGGAGGGTCCAACTTGCTGCCCTCAGAAAGTGCGAACAGAAGAGCCCACAGATGGGAAGGATGCCTTTTCTCTGGGAAACCATATCAGCGATGGTAGCTCTGGGCTCACAGCAGCTCTTCAAATCCCGTCGAAACCCATTTTTATCTTTGTGTGAATCTGTGATGTACTTCTGAGGACTTATCACGCACTAAGCGTGATGCTCTGGGCCTTCCACACATCACGCCTTGAGCCCTCAAGACAAGCCTATGGTTGGGACCATTATCGTCTGTACTCTACAGACGGGTCAACTGAGGCCCAAAGCAGCACAGTCTCCTAAGTGTGACCCGGCCAGTGAGTGCCAGAGCTGAAGTCCCGGCGTCAGGAACCACGATCTGGAGCGGGTCTTGCCACTCGCCGTCTTTGAGGCTGGGCTTCTGTTCTCATGGGGGCCACCTGGTGTTTCCCTTCCTGTTGTCCCTGCCGCATGGGGCCAGTTCTCCTGTGGCGTCCTGACTGCTCAGCTCATTGCAGAGGGGAGCGGCTCTACCTGGAGCCAGACTGGCTGGCCCCAACGTCCAGTTTGGCTCTGTTCCTTGTCGGCCCAGCTGGTGCAGGCAAACCCATGGTTGCCTCAGGGGTCAATTGTGGGCCACACCCTCATATCCCCTGTGGGAATACGACAAATGGCAGAGGGTGGGATTTGTTTCTAAAGTAGACAAGAGTGAAGCAGGCCAAGCAGGCACTCTGCAGCTGTGCCTGTCAGAAGCTTGCAAAATGGGGAAAAAGCAACGGGAGAGGCCTGTGTCACCAGCGGCCCCCTCACCAGATGTGGGGGTTCTCTGGGTCCCGGGCAGGAAGGCTGTGTGGGAAACTGGGTCTACGGATGGAGGGATGCACACTTCAGAGGTCTTCCTAAGCTGTCTGTGGGGTGTCCAGACCAAGGGTTCTGCTCTTGGTGGGAGCTTTCTGGTTCCTGGTGATGGGACGGGGGCTGGGCAGGAGTGTCGAGGGCATGTGTGTGCGCATGCGGGGGCTTGTCAATGGGGATCGCTAACATCAGTCGCCTGACTTCCGTCCTTGCAGGCCAGGAGTCCTGGCTGTCTGAGGATAGTACCCTGCATAGGGTAGCTTTGTCAACACAGGCAGTGGCTCACCAGGGTCAGGCCTCTGGAAGCTATAGAATCCATTATGGCTGCACAGCTTAGTTGCCTTAAAGATCAACATCATCTTCATTTCTGAAAGCCTAGCCGGTTGTGTCCAAAATATCAGAGGCCCAGGACTTAAAAAGAAATGGGTGGCCAATTTGGTTCAGAATTAATCTGTAAAAAATAAAATATTTTTCGGGGCACCTGGGTGGCTCAGTTGGTTGAGCGTCCGACTTCAGCTGAGGTCATGATCTCAAGGGTTTGTGAGTTCGAGCCCCATGTCGGGCTCTGTGCTGACAGCTCGGAGCCTGGAGCCCGCTTTGGATTCTGTGTCTCCCTCTCTCTGCCCCTCCCTGGCTCACGCTCGGTCTCTCTCTGTCTCTCAAAAACTAAACATTAAGAAAATAAAATATTTTTTATTTTATCTTTGTGTTACCTCAGCGCTTTAAACAATTAACTAAGATCTCTTAACATTTCCACATGTGTAAACTTTGTTCCATCTCAACTCTACTGTGGAAGGTTAACAGAACCCCTGTTTAAAGCAAGGGAGTAGTCTCCCCTTCGCCCCTTCCCTTGGGATCTCTGTCTCTCTCTCCTTCTGTAAAGTGATGAAGAATACATTTTATAGCCAAGACTTTTTTTTTTCTTGTTCCTCAGAGGAAAGAATCCTGTGCATATATTCAGAGTTAAAAGGATAAAGACTCCAAATCTGGTACAAAGCAGAAACGTGGATCTGACCTGGGCAATTTTCAGCCTAAACAAGATACTCCCAACCATGGAGACCCAGAGATAAACTGCATTTGCTAGATGCTCAGACATGAATTGCCTATGAAAGTTGCTTTCCCAGCCTGCTGTCTCCTTAGCTAATTTGGTGCACTTCCTGCTCCTTGTAGCCACTTAGCAAGTAAGAAAATCTTGAACTAGGCAGCAGTAACGATTTTTGAGATGCATGCAGGTTGTTTCCGGACCAAGTCTGGATTTTTCAAGTTAGTGCATTTCTGTCATCACAGCTTATAGATGCGGTTTCCTGGTGGCTCAGATGAATGGAGTGAGTTATGGTTTCATCACCTTGTGGACTGTAGGAGTGCTAACAACACTGACTCCGTCTTCTGCCCTCCATCTTGGGCTCCCCTCCGGCACACAGGTGGAATCATTCTAGATAACTGGTAGAGCGCCTTTGGCACACAGGTGGTACCACTTTAGGTAACTAACTAGCTTGTGATCTCACCACCATGCCCCTCACTCCATAAAAGCTGGGGGTTAAGGTTTGCAGGGGGTTGGCAGAGGATAGGGGCATCAGGAGAGCTGCAGTAGAGCTGCTTAGGACCCTGGATCATCAGTCCATCTGCCCGATCCCCCCGGTCAGTAAGTTACCCTGAATGAGACTCTATGTGAATGGTACGGGGTGGCTTGCTTCGATTTTCAGTATTAAAATGCCCTCTCTGTCTGCAGGATACATTACTGACCCTCCTGCGTCTTCTAAACATGGACCCATTAACCTAAGTCTGCCCCTTGATCACCTAGCCTGACTCTGGCTGGTCATCTCCCAGCTGCGTGTTGTGGTTAGTTGAATGGACACAGATCTGGTCTCTCTTCTGGGAGAGCGTTAGAGTTTTGTGGGACAGCTCATTCTCTTTCCGTGTGTTAGAGGTCGTAATGTGCTCGTGCACCCGTCCATCTGTCCAGCAAACTTCTGAGGTCCCCATAAAGAACTGGGAGTTCACAGTCTGGTAGAAGAGCCAACAGTCCCAGGGTGTTGAGAGAATTTATTTTGAGCAGACTGCTGGAGGCTTGGGACAGTTTGGTAGGTTGGAGGGGAGGATATAATTTAAATTAAATGACATCATGCTTGAATTTTAGAAGTTCTTTATTGAGATTCAATTTGCATATGGTAAAATGAACAAATCTTAAGAGGACAACGGGATGACTTTTTTGCAAGTGTAGATACCCATGCGGCCACCAGAATATTTCCGTCATCCCAGAAAACGCCCTTCTAGTCAATCTTACCCACCCCTGTCACCCTCTGCTGTAGATAACCACTATTCTGACTTGTTACCAAAATCGGTTTTGGCTGATCTCACGCTTCAGAGAAATGGTATCGAATGGCGTATACGTTTTTGGTCTTTCACTTCACACAACATCTGTGAGACCATCGATGCTGCATGTATCCATATCCTGTCCCGTTTCACTGATGGACAGTATTCCATCATGTGAGTATCGGTTTGCCTATCCCTTCTTCTGCTGATGGGCACTTGGGCTGTTTCTAGCTTTTGGCTGTTTTGAATAAAGCTGTCATCGACCTTCACGTACAAGTCTTTTTGTGGACACAAGCATTCAATTTGAAGTGAATGAGACCTAGGGAGATCAGGAGAGTCAACAGATTTTCAGTTATTCGATGTGATGAAACCCTTGACAACAGAAACCCAAGGCTGACTGGATTTTGACACAGGCTAAATGTGTCTCCTCTGAGATGCGCTCTCTCATCTGAGTGTGCTCCTCACATGAGGCCGTGTGAGGAAATGAATTAATCGTGGTGCCTTCAGCTTAGTCGCAGATTTCCCTACAGGAAGGGAGTTCCCCCCCGCCCCCCATCGCCTCACTTTTGACTTGTTGGGGAACCAGAGACTCTTGGGAGTAAAGTTAAGAGATCTCATTCTGTGAAGAGGGACTACAGGCTGCCTCCCTCCTAGTGTGTAAGGTGGCGATTGCGTGTGTGTGTGTGTGTGTGTGTGTGTGTGTGTTTGGGGGTGGGGGGTGGGTCGGGGATCCTGATTCCAGTTTCCAGACCACAGTGACGGCAGAGGAGGCGATGGTGGGCCCTACTCCGGTTGCTGGAGTTGCAAGTCGGCAGATTCTCCAGCGCCGGAGGCTCTCCTGTCCCCAGCTGTGTCTGTGTGGCAAAACAGGAAGGGCAGTGCCTTGTGACAGACAGTTTAATCTTACCTGCCTGCTGTGAGGTACACTCACCATCCCAGAGAATTGCAACGTATAAATTGTCTCTTAACACTGATAAACAGTAAGGAGGAGGAAAAAGCCCTGACAAAATATTACAACTTAATTGTATTTCTCAGCTGGGCTCGGGAAATCTGCTCCCTCCTTAGGCTAACGCTATTTACCAAGTCTCCTGGCCCCACAATAATTATTTCTTTAACCCTTGGTGCGACGGCGCCCTGGCAGGGGACGGGACTGAACTGACAGGGAAGCTGAATGAGGTCGTCCCAGGTGCGGGGGTGGGGGAGGCAGGCCGTCAAGAGGGGCACGAATCCCTGTGACTTCTGGCTTCCCGCTCGGGCTGCGAGGGGGACAGGAGGACAGGCCGCCCCTGAGAGTGGAGGCTGCCGGGAGGGGGTGCGGGCGAGGAGGAAGGCTTTCTGCTGGCCTGGTTTTCTAGTGCACAGGTGTTTGCAATTCTAAATAAATGTGCAGTGTCAGGACTCAGCAGCTTATCAGCTGAGACTTATAATGAGGGCTGAGCGGGGGAAAGAAGATTGGCCCTTTCTGGGAACTTGTCATTATGTTGGATGGACCCGAAGTCGGGTCTAATTAGAAAAGAAAAAAAAAAAACACCGAGCACTGGGAGAACTGACTTTGGGGGTGCGAGGGACAAGGCGGGGGAGGAGGCCCTCCCCTGTCAGAAATACCGTGTGCTCCCCAAATCCCCCTCCGTGGAATCCAGAAGCTCACCACTGTGAACGTTGTTGCCTTTTGACTCGGGAAAGCAGACATTTCCCGCTTTCTGGAAGGTTCTGAAAAACTAGGATAGTTAGAATATCCATTCAGAGAGGGCGGTCAGAGAGCCAACGTGGCAGAAGCCTTTCTTCTTCACAGAGCGGTGTCCATCGGTGACTCACAAAGGCCCATCTGGTGGCCTCGGCGGGTGACGGGGTGGTTTACCACTTACTCCTGCACTCGTGTGTTTGCCTGCTCCTTTGTTCCTTCGTTGCTGTCACATGCTTCGACTAACACCCCAAGTCCTAATTGTACTAGGTTGAATGGCGTCCTCCCCAAATTGATGTCCTTCCCTGAACCTCAGGGTGAGAACTTCTTTGAAAGCAGGGTCGTTGGCGGATGTAATTGGTAAAGCTAAGGTGAGGCCTCGGTGGAGTGGGGTGGGCCCTTCATCCAGTATGACTGATGTCCTTACAAGAACAGAAGAGACTCCTAATATAGAAGAAAGGCAGGCAGAGACTGGGGGTGGGGGTTGGGGGATGTGTGTATGAGCCAAGGAGCACCACGAGCCACTGGCAATCTCTAGAAGTGAGAGAGAAACGGAGCAGATCCTCCCTAGAGCCCCTAAGGACCAACCCTACTGACGCCTTGCTTTTGGAGTTCTGGTTTCCTGAACTGTGAGAGAATGAAATCCTCTTACATTAAGCCACCTAGTCTGTGGTACTTTGAGCAGCCCTCGGAAACCAATATACTCGTGGTGGCTTGCAAGGCTTGTGGCTACTTCTCCAGCCTCCTTAAAAATTAAAGAAATATTTGTTTATTTTTGAGAGAGAGTGCGAGCTGGGGAGGGGCAGAGAGAGGGGGGAACAGAGGATCCAAAGTTGACTCTGCCTGATGAGCCTGATGTGGGACTTGAACCCACGAGCCGTGACATCACGACCCGGGCCGCGACATCACGACCCGGGCCGCGACATCACGACCCGGGCCGCGACATCACGACCCGGGCCGCGACATCACGACCCGGGCCGCGACATCACGACCCGGGCCAAAGTCAGACACTTAACTGGCTGAGCCACTCAGGAGCCCCTCCAGCCTCACTTTTTACCATCCTCCCCTCAGTCTGGCCTCTTGACTACTCTTCATATGTGTTGAACACCCTTTATCCTCAGGGCCCTTGTATTTGCTATTTCTTCTGACTGGAACTTCTTTCCAGATAGTCCCATGTCTTGTTCCCAGACTTTACTCCCTTCTCTGCTCAAATGTCACCTCTTCAGAGAGAGCTGTTCTGATATCTTCTCTAAAACCGCATCTCCTCCGCCTCTGACTCCTTACTCTGCTAATTTCCTGGTACGTATCCCTCGTAGGCATCGCAACGCGTATGCATATTTGTGGGTTTTTTTTTTCCCCCTTCTGCTTCCCCAACCCGGTTGGAAGCTCTGTGAGGACAGGGACCTCGTCTTGTTTACTGCTGCATACCTAAATAGTGCTTGGCAAATAGTAAGTGTTCAATAAATAGTTATTGTTAACATTACCCATGCCAGGTAACCAAAGCCAAACCCAGCTCCTGAGCTCATGAGACTCGAATTCTAGTAACTAAGACGTACAGATGTAAAGAACAGCTGGGGTTAAGGGAAGGAGAGAGCATGTGAGTGGGATTTCTGCTGGTTTGGGAGGCCAGGGAGAGATTTCCTGAGCGAGGGATACTTGAGACTTGATCGTGGGCTTGGAAGTGACCGTGTGGGGAGTGCCATGGCTGTGGGGCGGGAGGGAACATGGGCATGTCTGAGGAGGCCAGCGTGGCTGAGAGCCAGGAAGAGAGCGACTGAGTGGCAGGGGGGGAGCCAGAACATCCAGGGCCCTGCAGGTGATGCCGAGGCCTTGGTGCTTGAGTGATGGGAAGACTTTGAAGGGACCAAGAGTGGAAGAGAGGCAGGCGGGCATGGCGTGATCTGGTTTGTGTTTCACAAAGTACATTCTGGCTACAGCATGGTCAGTGCCTTGGGGTGACCAGTTAGGAGGCCGTTGTGGTTGTCTGGAGAACTGCCTGGAGTTAGTGAGAAGTGACCAAATCCGGAGCTATTCGGGGTTCAAAATGGACAGGATTTGGTGATGGACTCCAGGTAGGGGCGAGAAGGAGGGGATAAGTTCAAGGGGAAATCTCAGGTTTCCACCATGCACAACGGAATGGATTGTGGTACCATTCCCAAAGTGAAGAACATCGGAGACGTGTGTATGCGTGTGTGTGTGTGTGTGTGTGTGTGTGTGTGTGTGTCTGTGTGTGTGTGTGTGGGGGGGGGGTGTGGGAGCAAACCTTGAATCTGACCATTTCTGCCACATGGCTGTTAGGTCCATTCCACAGGCCTCAGCGGAAATAAGAGGTGAAGCCTCTGAACGGGGCTTTGATCTGAGAAGGCTTGTGCACGTGTGCTTTGCTGGAGTGCTCCAGTAAACCATGGATCTTGGCACGCACCATTGGATGGCCCCTCCCACGTTGTCCCTGGGCTTGGTCATGTGACTTATTCTGGCCAATGGGACACTGGTACACAAAGCAAGCCGAGGATAGGGAAGCTCTTGACTTTGGGGCTTGGAAGTCAAGATGGCTTAGAAGTTGGGTGCGGGCTGTAAAGAGGCCCGGGGAGACCACTGCATGATGAGACGCTGCATGGAGAGGCGCCGTGTGTGATGACAGGCCATCTTGAATTCCGGCGCAGCCAAGCTCCCATCTGGGTGCAGCCACAGAGGTGACCACTGCCACAGCGCCTGGAGCAGAACCCTGTCTACCCACAGAACCAGGAAGAAGGACAGGCTGTTGCTGGTTTTGTTTTTTTTTTAAATAATTTTTTAAATTAAATTAATTTATTTTCAGAGAGACAGCATGAGCAGGGGAGGGGGAGAGAGAGAGAGAGAGAGAGAGAGAGAGAGAGAGAGAGAGAGAGAGAGAGAGAGAGAGGGAGAAAGAGAGAGAATGCTGCCAGCACATTGCTGGATGTGGGGCTCGAACTCATAAACTGTGAGATCATGACCTGAGCTGAAATCAAGGGTCAGGTGCTTAGCCGACTGAGCCACCCAGGTGCCCCCAAGCCGTTGCTGTTTTAAGCCACTTAGTTTTGGGTGGTTTGTGATATGGCAACAGATAACTGAAACAGACCTCTTCTGATAGATTAAAGTGGGGGAAGCAGGCTACGGTTGGGATTTTCTGGGTAGAGTCTTCAAAACGGAACTCTCTCAGGCCCCTCTGCCAAGAAGTTTTCTTTTGTTACTTCTTTCTTTGTCCTGAGCCCCAGCCTTGGGGAGGGCAGGCTGTGCCTTGGGGAGGCGGCCTTGGGGAGGCTTGGGCAGCCTTGGGGAGGGCAGACCCGTCTCCCTGGTCTCTCCTTGTCCCTTCCCTATTTCTCCCGTGGCCTGAATCTACACCTGGTTTTCCTCCTTCCCTTCCCTCTTCTTCCTGTCGCATAGCTGTGGGGAGCCCTCAAGGCTACAGGAACATCTGAGACTTGGATACGCATTACTGCCCCCCTTCCTTTTGTCGCCTATCCTGGCACAGGAGCCAAATTAGGTCTCCTTTGTCTTTCGCTTAATGAACAGGTTTAGCCACTGTAAGCTGGCTGTTATATTGGCCTGCAAATGCTGTTTGTGAGCCATTGTCAACTGAGACCTGAGACCGACCCGGACCCCTCCTTAATTATGTGCCATTAATGATGTACATGCTGCAGTTAGGGGGACGTCGTGGATCGGTTTCCCACTTTAATTCTGTGCGGTGTTATATGAAATGCTAATGAGTCCAGAATTCTCAAAGGTCCTAATCTGAATACGCTGCCTTTTCTTCTTTTTAGGGGGATGGGGATGGGATTCAAAACAATTAAAATGAAATTTACTTCATCATTTGGCTAACAATGTCCTCGACTGTACGAATTACACCCAGATATGTATTCATTTGCTGGCCATTTGGACAGATCTGAGTGCGTCTGGTTTCTTGGAAGGCCCCCATCGCTGAATTTTACATAGGGCGCTTTCTTAGCAGCTTGCCCCATTGATTATGAAAAATAACTAGGGGGAGAAAAAGTCCACCCAGACCCTTACAATACGGAAAGTGCAAATTTAGCAGAACTAGCATTGAATTTTCCAGGGAGTCATTTATCATCCTTAGAAAGTTTTGGTGCTTTGCAAATAAAAAAGAGAAAGGAATGGTAATTGCTCTGCTCAGCTAATTGACAGAATTGTGTCAGAAAAAGGAGGCATTTCAACACTGCCTCCGATGATGACATTTGAAGGTTGCTCCCATTCTCCCTTCACTGCTAAATTAGGTAATCATTATTTCCCTGTGAATCTTATTAATCTACTGCTTGCCTCTCCCCCACCCTCGGTTAGATTTGAGAGTCAGACAGAAATCTGCAAATGAAATACCGAAGGTCAGATTAGCAGTGTGGCCATTTTGGGTTGTATTTCCTGGCTTTTTGGCTTCGTGCTTCAGTGGGAGAGGACAAGAGGGAATCCATTTAAGTTGCGGTCAGGGGAATTCAAGCCATCTGTTACAAAAGGTCCTTTTCATTATATGAATGGAGCCCAGAAGGTCTGAAATCTCTGCCGTTGAATTTGCAGAATGGGTTAGTCCGCTGATGTGCCAAGACGGTGGAGGCTGAGAAGCTAGGAAAAGCCCAGAACCATCCTTCTCAAGCTTCTTCTCTTTTCAGATGGCTTCAGTGGGGACTCCAGGAAAACGAAAACCTCCCGATGTCTCACTGTAAAAAGAATGCATCTCAGGCACAGTGTTTGTCACAAAGCTTCTGATGAGACATTAGTGGGACTTGGCTTAGAAAAACTTGATGCCTGGTTTTTTTATTAGCTCTTGTAACCAAAAAGCCAATTGATGATGGGAACAGATAGTGTATTCAGACGGGCGGTAAGAACCAGTAATTCCTCAGTGGCGTAGACGGATGGCAAGCCTGGATGACATTTGGAAAACAGCTGTGTTCCCTGTGGTGCTAAAGGCAAAACCTGAAGGTGATTCCAGCTGATAGTGATGTGTTGATCATGAATCCTACCCTCCTGTAGTTTCTGTTTTTAAAAAATGTTTTTTATTTTTGAGAGAGTGTGAGTAGAGGGGCAGAGAGGGAGGGGAACAGAGGATCCAAAGTGGGCTTTGCACGGACGGCAGCGAGCCCGATGTGGGGCTCGGACTCCAGAACGGAGAGATCATGACCTGAGCCAAAGCCAGATGCTCAACTGACTAAGCCACCCAGGTGCCCTGCTCCCGCAGTTTCTGAGGGGGATTGGACGAGACTTCCTCTGGCACCTTGAAGATCTTTCTGCCCCCGAGAATGTCCTTGTGCCATCCCACCTTGCATCCTCTTATCCCCCCCCCCCCCCCCCCACCTCTTTAGCTGGTGTTCCTTAGGATAACTGGCAGGAGCAGCAGCAACCTCTTGAGATGATGAGGCTGAATGTACATGACCATGGGTCCTGGGACATTTTCTGTCCACCTGTTTCCCCCTTCTAGCTTCTCAGATTCCACATACCAAAGAGGAATTGAGTAGATGATGTGTCTCTGTAGAATCAAAATGAATCTGGAAAACGTTGTTCAAAAGTAAATTACCTGGGGGCACCTGGGTGGCTCAGTTGGTTAAGTGGCTGACTTCGGTTCAGGTCATGATCTCGTGGTTTGTGGGTTTGAGTCCCACATGGGGTTCTGTGCTGACCGTGCAGAGTCTGCTTGGGGTTCTTTCTCTTTCTGCCCCTCCCCCACTTGCTCACGTTCTCTTTCTTTCTCTCTCTGAACATAAACTTTTTTTTTTTTTAAGTAAATTACCTGGATTGATCTTTTAGGTTCCAACTTTTTTTGAACCAGTGGTTCTGGAAACTCTAAGTCTTGCTTTTCACAATCATCTCACTCAATTTAGTTAATCATAGTTAATATTTTAAACAAGAGCCTTTATGAAAGAGTCTAACCATTACTCCCTCTGGACAGAGGGAGATGCAAATTTCCTGTTTTCCTCTGGGAAGTCCACCAAAATCAATTCCTGCATCAGTGAACAAATTTCAGAGCTTCTGGTTCCCACTTCTAGAAGAAGTGATCTATGACCGTGTCCTTGTCCAGAAACAAGGTAAAACGATTCATGTTTATATGAAAAATCTAGGAAATGGTATAGAGGCTCCCTTCATTTTGTTTTATGATGGAAATATGTCATTTCTCTCCTTCATGAAACATTTTACTTTGTAACTTCAATCTTCATAGTGACATTCAATAAACAGCATCAAAAATGACAAAAATCATCATTTGAAAAATGTTCATTAGGCAATCTATTGTTCCAAGAAGGCAGATGTAACTAGATTCTTTTTCTTTCTCTTACCTTTTTTTTTTTTTTTCCTTTGTCCCCAAATGGCCTTTGCGTTTGTTGGTGTAATTCCCAAGTTTGGTTAACAGCTGTCACCTTCTAAAGTTATCAAGGAATACAAAGCCAGAATGCTGCACACTGTTGAGCAGTCGGATTGTACCACCAAGAGGACTTTCTTTGGTCCAGAGTTACGCCAACCTGTGCCACCTCTGTGGCTGGGGAAGCCTCAACTTGCATGTTCATGGGTTAGTGGCAGAAGGTGGAGGAAAGTTTCTCGGTCTCTCTGTTCATTCTCTCCCGTTTCCTTTTAGTATACCTTTCGCCTTTATGGGCCATGCCTACGAGGGACCTCGTATACGTTAATCACAGGGGAAATCTAGTGGGCACACCTGTATGTGTCACTGCCATCAAAGGAATGAATCAAAATTCAACTCGCTGCCTACTTTTGGTAGCATAGGACTCCTCTTCATGGCCCTAGAACTAAAACGTGGTAGTTAAAACCGTGAAGTGATATTTATAGGGTAATTTTGATCAGGCCTGTCATAATTTTCGTTCCTGGGGAAGCCTGTATGTCCTTTGTTACAGCTCTAATTATACTGACAGCTTTTCAGAAGGAATGTTAGGGTAGAGGTTATTTAAATATGAAACCAAAGGTTTGACATCAGTTAAGAGTGAATGATTTTTATTTCCCAACACCTCTTTTACTGTAACGTAAACTTCCTGGCTGAGTTCTCCTTCCCGAACACCACCTTCGTTTTCATTTTATTTGATCGTGTGCTCTATTTTTATTTTCTCGTCTCTTTATTTTATCATTGGGGCAGCGGGAGAATTGTGCTGGCCTCCCTTGCTCCCTCCCAGACACGGAGCGGCCTCACACAGTATCTCCCCGTTCAGATGCGAAGCAGTGGCGTGCTGTCCGTCCAGCCCCCCCCCCCCCCCCCCCCCCCCAGGCGGTGTCCCTCACGAATCCGTGGAGCCGCAGGCCGCTCTCGGGTTATGAATTGAGCAGTGCACCTTTGGTGACTTTCCGCTTTCCACATCACTCCAGGGAGCTCTGTTAACTTGACACGCCAAAAATAACACTGCAGAACTGCTGAACGAGGAGAGCGACCGGTAGGGCTGGGGGAAGGCTCAATATTGCTCACATCGATCAGAGGCCCGGGCCCTGCTCTCGTGAAGCTTGCTGTGGGGCCCCAAGCTCATTAAGGATCCGCGCGCGCCTCTGGGGACCGGGGAGGCCGGAGAGGGGAGCGCGTGAGGCCCGAGGCTGGGAGGATGCTGGTGCCGGTCACGGAGGGCTTTCCTGACCAGGCTTGGGCTCCCTTTCCTTCTGAGCTAATGCAGTCCTTGCGGGAGCCTGGCCTGGACGCGGCTTCCCTCTTGGCAAGGGTTCTCGGGGGAGGACAGAGCCAACTCGTACCCGGACTTTAATGCCCACCACGGTTGTAAACTTCTTTCTCGCACAGGGTACAGTGGTCTCCTCAAATGGCAGATGGCAGCATGTTGTTCTTGCTCAGGGCTGAGCAGCCAGTGGGGACGATTTAGGGTCTTCTGCGTTTGAGTCCCTGTTCTACAGCTTGTTAACTGCTGCACCGGGCTAGTTATGGAGCCTCCCCGGGCCTCAGTTTCCCCATTTATAAAAAAAAGAACATGAATTTATTTTTTTTATTAAATTTTTTTTTTCAACGTTTATTTATTTTTGGGACAGAGAGAGACAGAGCATGAACGGGGGAGGGGCAGAGAGAGAGGGAGACACAGAATCGGAAGCAGGCTCCAGGCTCTGAGCCATCAGCCCAGAGCCCGACGCGGGGCTCGAACTCACGGACCGCGAGATCGTGACCTGGCTGAAGTCGGACGCTTAACCGACTGCGCCACCCAGGCGCCCCCCAAAAAAAGAACATGAATTTAAATTAACATCTCTTTCACAGGGTGGTTGTGAATTCAGATGGGATGGATTGTGCGTTTAGGGAAACGTAAAAGCCCGTGGTATTTCCCAGATATCTCTAGTATCAGCACGATAGGTAACTTTGTTTTGTTTTGGTTTTAAGAGAGAGTGCACGAATGGGGGAGAGGGGTGGAGGGAGGGAGAGAGAAAGAGAGAGCATCCTAAGCAGTCTCCAGACTCAGCATGGAGCCATATGCGGGGCTTGATCCCACGACCCTGGGATCATGACCTGAGCAGAAATCAAGACTCAGGCTCTCAATCAACTGAGCCCCCCCCAGGTGCCCAGCATGAGAGTTAACTTTATGTGCTGGTTTGACTGGGCCAAGGGATGCCCAGAGAGCTAGTAAAACATTATTCCTAGATGTGTCTCGTGAGGGTGTTTCCAGAAGAAGTCAGCAGTTTGCTGACTCAATCGGGTAGATCACCGTCACCAGTGTGGGTGGGCATCACCTAATCTGGTGAAGGCTCAAATAGGACACAAAGGTGGAGGAAGGGTGAATTCCCTCTCTCTACTTGAGCTTGGACCTTTATCGTCTCCTGCCTTAGACATCAGTGCTCCTGGGTCTTGGTCCTTCAGACTAGGACTTACACCATTGGCTCATCTGGTTCTCAGGCCTTTGGGCTTTGACGAGAACAACGTTGCCATCATTTTTGGGCCTCCAGCTGGCAGATGGCAGCTCATGGGACTTCACAGCTTGCGTGATTGTATGAGCCCCTTCCTCATAATCAATCTCTTTCTCTCTATATATTCTGTTGGATTTATTTCTCTGGAGAATGCTGACTGGTATAATCATTGAGCCAAATGAAAATGCCAATAGTCAAGCTACTGTGCCCTATGAAAATGGCCATTTTGTATGCCTAAACCTAATATATTAATACGAGGTTTTGGAAAGTCTTTCTCTTCTTCTCTCTGAACTGTCCCGGTGAGACAAAGATTAGAAGCAACCATATTTTAGTGCCCAGGGAAATCTAGGTGTCAAAGGTTACTTGTGACAAGTGGTATAAAAATCCATGTGTGGAACCTGTCCTCCCATTACTCAGTCTGGGGTTTCTTGACCTTGCCTGGCTCTTTAAGGGCCTAAGCTGAAAATGAGAAGCTGGAGGAAGAATGTGATGGAAAGCCACTTTCCCCGGGAGTTGAGCGGAGTGTCATAGGAGAGGTCACAGCCTCTATGACAGATACCGTCATAAGGAGTGGGTCTCGTGTTAAGCACGCTCTCTTGGGCTGATGCTGGCTCTCCTAAATGGCGGCTTTCTCAGGGTCTGTGTGAACCCCTGCCAGGCCACCGCCTGCTAGCTACTCGTGCCTCCTGTGTCTCTGAGTGGCCAATATGCTCAGCTCAGGGCCGACGGGGGACCCGAGGATCCGACTCCCCACTGAGGGGGCTCAGTCGCTCCGCATCGGAGGACGTTCCCACTCCGGACTTGCCTTTGGTGCAGGCTGACTTTGTCTACGTGACATCGGCTCCATTGACCTGTTGGGTCAGATTCTTTGCTGGGGGGCCATCCTGTACCTGGCTGGCATGGTTAGCAGGATCCCTGGCCTCTACCCACCGATGTCAGCAGCACCATCTCTAGTCGTAACAATCAAAACTGTCTCTAGATATCGTCAAATACCCCTCAGGGGGCAAAACACCCCTGGTTAAGAGCCAGTGGGCTCAGGGAACTTCACACGGGAGTGAAGGGTGGGTCTGGGCTGTTGGGGATGTATTTCAGGGTCATTACCAACTTGTCTGTGAGCTCCAACACATCTGAAGGAACTATGTTTCCTCCTCCCCGCTCCCTCCCCGTGAAAAGAGGCAATGACTAGAGAGGAGGAGTCCTGTCTGGGGATACTGTTTGCCCCTTGCATATGAAAAGGGTGTGCAGTTGCCGAGCCCTTACTTAGGAAGAAGAGAAGACCAGGTTCTCTCCATTTCCTGGCAAAAGCATCTGTCTTCTTGTTTTTCTAGTTAATTATGGATTTTCATGAGCTCACTCAGCTAATCAAGTGTAATGACACTAGACCCAAGTCCCATTATTGTTATTTTTCGAGGCTGTGTTGGAACTGTGCCGCCTTAACCCGCCAGCAGCCTGGACACCACTCCAGTCCCTCAAGCACCTGAGAAGCGATGCTTTTGTTAGCTGTGCAGTTGGCCCTGCCACCACATGTCACCACTGAGAGTAGGAAGACAAAAGCCACAGACAAAGGAAATTCTCCATAAAGGGCACTTTAGGAACTTTATTACAAAGCAGAAACTTTATTGCAAGATGGGCCATGAGACGCGAGTCCTATATTTACTGCCATTTTCCAATATAACTCTTGGTTTAGAGAGGCACGGAAAAGGATTGGTACGGAGTCGAAATTGTTCCTACATTTCCATGTCCTTGATGAACGCCCGATGCAAGGATTTCCCAACTGGCCGATTGTGACCCACCTGTGATCGTGATGCTGTTGTGTACCCTCTCTTCTTCTGGAATTCCTAGCGGAGACTAGACACATGGGCTAGACTTGCCATTGCCTCCTGACCTCACATTTGCCTTGCCTCAGATGAATAGAAAGTATTGTGTATTCAGCAAAAAAGTTGGGGTTCTTTTGCCTGGAGAAAAGCTCATGATATTTGTCACATAGCATTTCATTTGGTCTGGATCATAAACCAACTTTTTTTTTTTTTTTTTTTCCTGGAAGGGCCATTTAAGAAAGTAACGAAAAGAACTTTCTGGATTAAAAAAAAAATTTTTTTTTAACGTTTATTTATTTTTGAGACAGAGCATGAATGGGGGAGGGTCAGAGAGAGGGAGACACAGAATCTGAAACAGTCTCCAGGCTCTGAGCTGTCAGCACAGAGCCCGACGCGGGGCTTGAACTCATGGACCGTGAGATCATGACCTGAGCTGAAGTCGGCCGTTTAACCGACTGAGCCGCCCAGGCGCCCCAGAACTTTCTGGATTTTGCTGCAAAAGTGTCCTCTGTTAGATGTTTGCATTACTTTCAACACATCAAGTGGATTCAGTGTCATCACTTGATCACTGTCTTCTGAGGGCAATCTAGAATTCATTCCAGGTGCCTAAAGTTGCCTTATAGACTCTTGCATGTAATAAACTAAAGAGAAGTTATTATTTTTCTCTGCAAGTGAGAGACTTATTGTTAGTATACAACATTAAGTAGATTTCCATGACATTCCTGAATGTCCTCATGAAAAGGTTTGAATGAACTGGGATATGTTAGGCTTAAGGGCTTGAGTTTTGGAGTCCGGTTGGTCTGGCTTTGAATCCTGGGTCCATCACTCACTTGCTCTGTGACACTAGGCAAGTTGTTTTGCTTTTTATTTTTTATTGGAAATTCTTTAAATGTTTTTTATTTCTTTTTGAAAGGAAGAGAGTTAGAGCATGAATGTGGGAGGGGCAGCGAGAGAGGAGGACACAGAATCCGAAATAGGCTCCAGGTTCCCAGCTGTCAGCCCAGAGCCCAATGCTGGGCTCGAACTCACACAGTGAGATCATGACCTGAGCTGAAGTCAGACGCTTAACCAACCAAGCCACCCAGGTGCCCCTGTTTTGCCTTTTAAGGCTTTAGTTTCCTTATATGTAAAATTGATGTAGCAATAATAGTTTGATCATAAAGTTTTTAGGAGGCTAGAATGACGTGGTGCATGTAAGATACAAAGTAGGATGTCCAGACATAGTAAGTACTCCTTTCTTTGATATTGGGGGATGGAGATCTAATTGTTTCCCAGCTAGGATTTGATTACTCCAGTGACATTTGCCTAACTTAGCAAACTGAGCTGCCTTCCTCAATTAGTTCTTTACTGTAACTATCATGATCTCTCCTTCAAATCATAAGTCTCCGGTCCCCTTGAATATATTTTAAGGCATTTCATGACCAGAAGGCCTCCTATAGTAATTCGATTGCTCATCTCGTAGGAAAGCAGAAGAGGATTATAAATAATGAGCAATAAATACAGCAAACGTGTGTTGCAGAAGCAAGAAAAATCAGTTCTAGGGAAAGTCCTCTGAACTTTACTGCAAAAAGACAGGAAAGGGTCCATTGGAAATGTGAGAATAAGCATGAAGCTTAAAAACAAAAACAAAAAAAACAAAAAACAAACAAAAAAACCCACGGTCACTGCAGAAATGTAAAATTCATTATGTAAAAATGGATTCTTTTTCTTTTTTTTTAAAGATTTTAGTTTTTTTTTTTTAATTCTTTTTTAATCTTTATTTTTGAGAGAGAGAGAGACAGAGTGTGAACAGGGGAGGGGCAGAGAGAGAGGGAGACACAGAATCCGAAACAGGCTCCAGGCTCTGAGCTGATAGCACAGAGCCCTACGTGGAGCTCAAACTCATGAACAGTGAAATCATGACCTGAGCCGAAGTTGGAAGTTCAACTGATGGAGCCACCCAGGCGCCCCTAAGATTTTAGTTTTAAGTAATCTCTACACCCACATGGGGCTTGAACTGACAACCCCGAGATCAAGAGTCGCTCATTCCCCTGAGTCAGCCAGGTAGGTGCCCATTGTTTATGTTAATGATGACGAGTGGGATCAAGACGGAACCAAAAGTATTTTTAATAAAGAATTAAGGCTCTGAATTTTATTGAGGGGGTGAAAAAAGGAACAAAAACAAGACTCAGACAAGTAGGATTCACTATTTAAAAAAATTTTTTTTAATGATTATTTATTTTTGGGAGAGAGAGCGAGTGAGCACTTGTAAGTGGGGAGAGGGGCAGAGAGAGAGAGAGGGAGGGAGGGAGGGAGGGACACTCTTTAGTGTCTTCAGGGACACTGAAGCAGGCTCCAGGCTCAGAGTGGTCAGCACAGAGCCTGACACAGGGCTCGAACTCACGAACCACGAGATCATGACCTGAAGTCGGACGTTTAACCGACTGAGCCACCCAGGCGCCCCAGCAGGATTCACTTCTGTAGGGTGATGTGACACCGATGTCTCAAGGACCCAGATGATTAGGGAACTGAAGAATTGAGAGGTGGGGCAGGAATCTTGTAGGGACATCTCGGGCCATCTTTTCTCACAGTTCTAGGTTGTGGCCATGTTCTGCAACTGATGCGGCCCCTGAGAAATATCCGGTATTTGGCAGGTGTTTCAGGTTATGTTTGGGGTGCAGACAGACTGGAGAGACGGTGGCTGCACAGAGGTTTTCTGGAGGTTTCTAGAAGGATTCTTTGCTGCCTTGGAGAGGATTTGAGGATGAGGTGGAGGTGTGTGCAGTTGAAGGGGAAGATGGACTGGGATTAAGAGAGGTAAGTGTTAAGTACCTACGTTCTAAGGGCTTTTGTGTAGGCTAGTTCCTCTAACCTCAGACAGCCCCGAAGGGATGATGGTGCTGTCTCTGTGTTATGGGTGAGATCAATGCTCTGAGATGTCAAGTAACTTACACAAAAAAATGTTTATTTATTTTGAGAGAGCAAGTGGGGGAGGGGCAGAGAGAGAAGGAGACAGAATTGCAAGCAGGCTCCGTGCTGTTGGTTCGAGCCCCACGTCAGGCTCTGCACTCATGAACCGTGAGATCATGACCTGGACCAAAGTCGAGCGTGGGATGCTTAACTGACTGAGCCATGCAGGTACCGCCAAAGATGGCAAGTAACTTACCAAGGTTATTCAGCTAGTACGGGGTAGAGCTGAGATTTGAACCCAGCTCGCTCCAGTTCCAAACGTTATACAAACAGAATTCTGGTAAGTTTTTCTCCTATCCCTCTTCAAGGGAAAATTAAAGAGTAACTACATTAAGATAGAAGATATGAAGGAGTGCCTGGGTGGCTCAACTGGCTAAGTGTCCAACTCTTGATCTCAGCTTCGGTCTTGATCTCAGCGTCATGAGTTCAAGCCCTGCATTGGGCTCCTTGCTGGGTGTGAAGCCTGCTTAAAAAAAAAAAAAAAAAGACGTGAAGTAAATGAATATATTAGGATTAAGCACTGAACTTCATCTTGTTAGACTGTGTAAAGACAGACAAAAAAGGAACTTGTGCCATTTGTTGAATACTCTTTCCCTTAAGAAAAACCAACAAGAAATAATGAAATAAAGCAACAAAAAAACCCATAGCCCAGTATTACCTCCAGAGTTCTGTGGATACAGCAAAGGAGGTATGGACAGGGGACCAGGGCGGGGGGGGGGGTCATTTCTGGAGTTCATTTCTGATCAGTTTCAGTTTTTTTCTGGGTCTAGCCGGCCAACTCTGCCGTCATGGTAGATATAATGACAGTTCTTGAAAAATGGGGAAGATATTGGACACTGAGAATGAGTATCTATTGGAATAGACTTTAATTCCCTTGTGAAATAATGAAACAAATGCCAGGAGAAAGGAAATCTGTAGTCACATGGAAGACCATAGAATCATCAGCAAAGAGCATTCAGGTCTGCAAACAATCATGCCGACCCCCCTGGGAGCCTCTCACTGATGGCATTACATAATTAGTGGATGAAAGGAAAAAGAAATTTAATAGACTTGAAGTTTTGGTAACGAAAGAAAGAGAGAAATGAAGGAGAGCCAAGTTAATTGAATGGAATATTTTAGCAAAGTATTTGACACTAGGTTGGATTGCATTTTTCTTTTTAAACAGTTACTTTAGTTAGGCTAGATTTTGCTAGAATTTCTGAGCATGCTTGCAGGAGGCTATTCCAGCATTGTTTGGGTATAACAAAGGACCGTGATATTAAAGAACAAGCTACAGAAAGTTTCAAACTAAAAATACTGCCTTTTTGGTTGAGCCCCAAGTGGATTGTTTCCTGCTTAAAAGAGCTGTTCCATACGACACCCTCATCTTTTAACTTCGCTCCTGTATGATGGTGTGGATAATGCCTCCCTCATTCCCCTTTCTTGAGCAACACTCAAAGTTTCTTAGTATTTAGGAAGAAATGCACAGACAGGGATTCATAGAGGTCTTGGATGGCACATTTAGAGCTCAGACTGCACTTTTGAAACAACATGGTGATATTATTTCCAGAAGTAATTTCTATAGAATAGCACAGAATTTTGATATAAGTAGGGGTGACAGACATAAATGAGTTAGCTATTGCCTTGTTCTCTACAATAAAACAGAATGGAGAGAGGATCATTCTAGGGAGAGAAGAGTAACTTTTGTTGAGTACTTAATGTGTGATCAGTGCTTTTTTCTATCGTAGGGAAGCATATTAGCTTTATGATGCTTTTGGTTATTAGGGGAGAAGCCTCGGGATGGTTCGAGCCCAGTGCCCCAAACCACACTTTTTTAATCATTATTTTTATTGTTATAAAATATACATAGCTTCAAATGTGCCATTTTAAGCCTTTTAAATGCACAGTACAGTGGAATATGGAGCACATTCACATTGTTGTGCAACTATGCGTTTCCAGAACTTTTTCGTCATCCCAAACTGAGACTGTGTAACCATTAAAACACTAACTCCCCATCCACTCTCCCTCCAGCCCCTGCAACCACCGTTCCACTTTCTGTATCTATGAATTTGACTACTCTGGGGACCTCCTATATGTGGAATCACATCATAGTTGCCTTTTTGTGACTGGTATACTTCACTGAGCATCATGTTGTCAAGGTTCATCTGTGTCGCAGCAGGCGTCAGAATATCCTTCCTTTTTAAGGCTGAATTATTATTTCATTGTAGGCATATGCTCCATTTTGTTTATTCATCATTGTTGGACATTTAGGTTATTCCCATGTATTCCCACCTTTTGGCTATTGTGAATAATGCTGCTATGAAGTCAACAAACACCACAAATCGGAGCGTTTTTTTCTCCTGCCCTGGCTTGCCAGGACAAGTAGCATGATGAAAGTCACTATAAGGATTAAGTGAAATTGGGGGCCCAGTAGTCGGCGTCTCAGTGAAAGGGAGCTGCAGTTCTTGGGTGCTGAAGGCTGGTGCGGTGGATCCTTCAGACCCCTTTGTCGATTGCTCAGTGGAAGTTGTTCTTATTTCTGAGAAATTTTATCACGGACTATGATCTCCTTTGTCTCTTCTCTGATACCCCCAGCCACCCCAATGGTCAGGGATCTGAGGCCCTAGAAGCAACGATGAGCCTTTACCTTACTCACATTTTGACAAATCTTAGATTCTACCGGATGCTTCTGTATTACATGTACGTGAAAGCTGGCATAAAAACCATGTGGGAATCCCATCCGAGCTATTTAAGATATGCAGAATGACCCTTATAATGAGATTTTTAGAAGATAAGACCAGTACTCTTGGGGGAGGAATTTGGTGGGCAAATCTGTCACAACAACAAAACTACCACTACTCAATCAGTTAAATTTTTTCACCATTATCATCATCAGTTTCTATTCACATAGTTTGGATAATATGAATTTTTCTCTGGCGGGCAGTCTAGTAGAGGGCAGTCTGATCGGGTAACTCTTTCTATGGCCTCTTTCTCTCTCTCTCTCTCTCTCTCTCTCTCTCTCACACACACACACACACACACACACACACACACACACACAGAGTGGGTGGTGGCAAGGACAATGTAGTGAATCCCAGAGGCAGAATTACCTTAGAAACTTTCTGGAAGCACTCTGCTCACAGGCACGGAACTGCAGTTTACAGGAAGCTATCCATCTTCCTCAAAACAGTTCAGAAAAGGAATCCATTTTCTTTAATATAAATCTTCTTTGTCTTGTGATGTATAAATCATCCCTTCGAAAGAAGCCATTTGAGGTATCAATTCAAGGCATTTTCTCAAAACACCATCCCTCAGCACAGCCCTGAGATGGAAACTAATCCTTTGTGGCTGCCCAAAGGCAAAATTCATCCCACTCTTTGCCAAATTTCCCATCTAAAGCCCTCCACTGTCGTCTTAGCAATTAGGATGGGATATCGGGGTCAGAATGACCTCACCCAGGTGTAGTTATCTGGGTGTGATGTAACACCATGATTTCAAATTAGTGACTCTTTAAAAATTTTTTTTTAATGTTTATTTATTTTTGAGACAGAGAGAGACAGAGCATGAACAGGGGAGGGTCAGAGAGAGAGGGAGACACAGAATCTGAAACAGGCTCCGGGCTCCGAGCTGTCAGCACAGAGCCCAATGCGGAGCTCGAACCCACGGACCGCGAGATCATGACCTGGGCTGAAGTCGGACGCTCAACCCCCTGAGCCGCCCAGGCGCCCCTCAAATTAGTGACTCTTAAGAATGAACGTATTTATTGAGGGTCTCTTTATAGGAGAGTGAAACTGTTGCACACAGTCCCAGCCACAGCTAGATCACTTGCTCATCCTGATGTACCTGTGGAGGTGAAGGATACTGTTATGGTCTGTCTGCGTGTAGTCTGGATTTTAAGACCCAGTAGACCATGGTGGTGTCCTCTCCAGTTTGATCTGCTCCTCAGCACCTTCGGTGTGTGCTGCCCCACTGGGGATTGCTCTTGGACGGCTGGAGCCTCACCTGGGGATCCCTTGGAGTTCTACCCCCCTCTTCTGCCAGCGGGACAACTGTAGTAACAGGTTGGGTGGGAGGGAGTTTACAAAAGCTCTCTCATCTTAAGGCAGGACAGACCCCAAGGTACAATGTGTGTTCCAGAGCTCCCTGTGGGATTGAGAGAAGGCTGGACTTCACCCGGCAGTCTCCTTCTTGCTTAGTTTCTTCCTTGTCTCCATCCTGCTCTCTTTCTCCCTTACGGATTTCTTCTGAGGGCACTCCCTCAGTAACTCACTTGGACGCAAACTGCTGTCTTGTTCTCTGCTTTGAGGAAACCTACCTTCACCAGGTCCATGTGAAGCTGATTCAGAGAACTTGCAGGGAACTCTTGATTCTCAGAGTGAAGGAGCTGTAGTTTATTCCATGTGGTCCCAAGGTTCAGTTTATTTTTTACTTATTTTTTAAATATGAAATTTATTGTCAAATTGGTTTCCATACAACACCCAGTGCTCATCTCAACAGGTGCTCTCCTCAATACCCACTACCCACCCTCCCTTCCCTCCACCCCGCATCAACCCTCACTTTTTTATCAGTTTTTAAGAGTCTCTTATGGTTTGCCTCTCTCCATCTCTAACTCTTTTTTTCCCCTTCCCCTCCGCCATGGTCTTCTGTTAAGTTTCTCAGGATCCACACAAGAGTGAACACATATGGTCTCTCTTTCTCTGCCTGACTTACTTCACTTAGCATAACACTCTCCAGTTCCATCCATGTTGCTACAAAAGGCCATATTTCATTCTTTCTGATTGCCACATAGTATTCCATTGTGCATATAAACCACAATTTCCTTATCCATTCATCAGTTGATGGACATTTAGGCTCTTTCCACAATTTGGCTATTATTGAAAGTGCTGCTATAAACATTGGGGTACAAGTGGCCCTATGCATCAGCACTCCTGTATCCCTTGGGTAAATTCCTAGCAGTGCTTTTGCTGGGTCATAGGGTAGGTCTATTTTTAATTTTCTGAGGAACCTCCACACTGTTTTCCAGAGTGGCTGCGCCAATTTGCATTCCCACCGACAGTGCAAGAGGGTTCCCGTTTCTCCACATCCTCTCCAGCCTCTACAGTCTCCCGATTTGCTCATTTTAGCCACTCTGACCGGCGTGAGGTGGTATCTCAGTGTGGTTTTGATTTGTATTTCCCTGATGAGGAGCGACGTTGAGCATCTTTTCATGTGCCTGTTGGCCATCTGGATGTCTTCTTTAGAGAAGTGTCCAAAGTTCAGTTTAAATATACGCTTGAGACAAGGCAGCCTCTCTGGTCTTGACGACTTAGTTCTGTACGTGATAGATCTGATTGAAACTTAGAACTTCTGATTGTCTGCACTGAAGGTAAATTGAGTATTTCCAAGGAGCTCCGTGGGCATCCCACACTGTGACTCGTTACCTCTGCTCCCTGGATGGCTTTCTCTGGCGCAAGAAGGCAACTTGCCCTAAAGAAGCCTACTGCCTAACTGGGCAAGGGGACAACCACCAAAATGAGGTAGTCTGCAGAGGTGGCTGATGCAAGTGCTCATAGCACATACACTGGGTAGCAGTTCAGAGGCTTGAGAAGTCACTTCGGGCTGAAAGTAGCAAGGAAGGTATTTCGGTGAGTGACTTTGAATTAGGCTTGGGAGAACGAACGGAGAACTTCAGACAAGGAGGCCTTGTCGGACTGAGGCTGGAACAGACTTTGAACCCTTCTGCCAGCAACATTTATTTACTACCACACATGGGAATCATAATGTGAAACACAACATCCCCTTCATTGCAGAGGACCCACAAGGAAGGGCGCCCAGTAGAACAGAACCCCCCGCCCCCACTCCTGCTGAGGCTGGGATAGCCATGTGACTCGTTTTGGCCAGTGAAGTGTGAGGGGACATATGCCACACCCAGGTACACACTTTCAGAGTCCGTGTACGAGTCTCCATCCTCTTTTCTCGCTGTTGTCCTCCTAGAGACGGAGGTAGACTCTCTGTTTGAACCATGGCCCTGTCTTCAGGAAATGTTTTGCAAGCAAATGTTCTACCACTCGCCCTGTGCCTTCCAAAATGATGATATGATGATATGGTGATATGATTCCATAATGGTGGGAATTGGGCTGCAACTCTCCCATTCCTTCTAGCTCAGGTGAGTCTTTGATAAAAGCCCATGTTCAAATTCAATAAGACTCTTGTTTCTCCTTAGAAATGCAAACAAATGGGGGAACAGCAGTATCTTCTACTGGAAACAAATAGCTCCTTATAACATTAACAGATCAAAACAGCAATTAGAAATAGGACAAATAAACTTAAAAGTCCCTAGATCCTGTTGCAAAGCTCTGAAATTTGGACCTTGACAATATAGAAATTTGTCCCCTGCTACCCGCCCCCCCCCCACCTCCAACACCCAAACTTGGATGCTCCCTAGGGATTGTGAAAAGTTGTCATTATTGAGCATGTTTGAAGCTCAGATGTATATTCCAGGAAAGTCAGGGGGGCTTGTTTATCCCAATGGCTGTAGTCGTGTGTTAGAGATCACATAAAGTTCAATTTCTTTATTTTATTTACTGTGCAGAAGAACATCTGTTGTTCAGATTGCTTTCTTCAGGGCAGTTTTGCACATACTTCTCCAAGCCTATTTTGCTTTCTGTCATCCCAAACTCAGCCATAAATCCCTTTCTACTCTGTTTTGTGCATCATTAGAAGGCACATTGTGTATAGAAATGCTGTTTGTATGTTGAACTCTCATTGCTTCTATGCTATACTTGCTGCCTCTTTCTGAGCCCAGCAGGAAATTACCTTCTGCTCAAATGATTCCCTTTCCTTCTATCACCCCACCATCATCTTAGTACAATTTTTTCTTCCCAGATGATCTGATGGAGTCCTTATGTTGACTGTTGATGGCAGGGTCTCATGTCCTCCTAGAAACAGAATTCTCATCTTGAGTTAGAGAAAGGAATCTTAAGCCTTCTGAGATCATCTGCTATTTAATTATAGAGGACAGCCGTCTGTTACTCAATTTATATACAGGTTTTGTAGAATTTACACTTCTGTTAACAGGGTGTTAAAATAGGACTCTTTCTATCTTGGTTTCAGTAGAGCCTGCAAAAACCTAATCGCGAAATTTAGGTGTTACACTAATTTCTAAAATGAGGTGCTAGACCACCTATGCAGGGTTGTGAAGAGGTAATTGGGAACCAGTGTTGTTACCCTTGATCAGCCCTCAGTTTAAGAATAAAACATGAGTTTGAAAAGGCTGAGTGAGAGAATATCTTAGAAGAAAGGCGAAGGAATGCTCTGGTATTTTCTACATACCTATGGGGGAAAGGGAGAGGATGGTTATGTCTAGTGAGAGGCCATTTCAGGAAACCCCTTGGAGCCTTGCTATGTGTTCTCTGGAGTTCAGGGACCCCACCAACTGGTGGCTGACTCCTGCCTCAAAGGTCCCCAGAAGAGCAGTCGGCGGACCAGCCTACGTGGCATTGGAGTGAAGAAAGATGGTGGTATCGGGGACTAGTGACCTTTCCACCAATGTCAATGGTAATCAAAGGTGCCTTGACTTGGGACTGAAATTTTAGATTTCACTCAAGAGAGTGAATGGGTTTATACGTGTACTATGGAACCATGGGTAAGGTGTAGGCAGGCTGGTGCCCAGGGGAGGAGGAAGAAGTTGCAAGCAGTCAGGAGCAGAAGGACCACTGCCTGCACTAAGGGAAGTACAATCAAGTGTCCACATGGGGACATTCTCTCGAAATTCATGAAAGAACCCCAAGACTCCAAGTCAGAAAGAGTTGTTTTTGAACATCAGTCAGCCATTCGGCACCCTTTCTACCCCATTGTAGAGGAACAACTCGCCATTAACTGACTTTAAAGGAAGACTGGGGGGAAGAAGAAAGTTGCCCTTCTGTTTGCACGTTGAGTCTGGTTAGATCAATGGAATGGCATTGCTTCTTTGGGGATTTTCCTGCATATTGAGAATATACTTACTATCCTGAATTATTTGCTAGAGTTTGTTGTCTTTTAGAGCATCTATTTTTCCTTTGAATATTATTATTTAAGTAACAAATACAAACTGAGTGCCAACTATGTGTTAGGAAGTATTATGTATTGGAAAACAAATATAAAAAGAAAAATTTTGGGTCTCATGTTCTTTACACTTTAATGGGAAAGGCACATGGCAAATTTGGACATGTGGATGGATTCTATAGTAATAGTATAGTATAGTATAGTATAGTATAGTATAGTATAGTATGTAATGGGACCATTATATATGGGACCATATATAAATGTCACCAAGATGTGAGTGATGGTGCTTGTCTTTTGAAAAGATGCATTAATGGCTATAAGTTTATTTCTACCTGTTGCTTTAGTTTCAAACCATTAATTTGTATATGTAGTATTTTCATTATTGTTCATTTCTAAGTATTTCATAATTTTCATTATGAGTTCTTTTATCACTAGGGTGTTTTCAAACTTCCAAAAGCCTTTTCTGTCTTTGATTAACGTTTTCTAATTAAAAAAAACTTTTTAAAAATGTTTATTCATTTTTGAGATACGAAGTGTGAGTGGGGGAAGGGCAGAGAGCGAGGGAGACACAGAATCTGAAGCAGGCTCGGGGCTCTGAGCTGTCAGCACAGAGCCTGACGCGGGCCTCGAACTCACGGACCTTGTGATCATGACCTGAGCCAAAGTTGGACGCTTAACCGACTGAGCCACCCAGGTGCCCCTATGTTTCCTAATTTTATTACGCTGTTGTTAGAAACTATTTTTTAAGATCATGATTGTTTGGTACTTGTTAAGGTTTGCTTTATAACTTAGTTGTCATTGATTTTTTTTATAAGTGTTCTGTGCGCGTTTCAAATACATATCTTATCAAATACATATCTTATCCTAGAATTACTGAATATAAAGTTCTACATATGTAATTATATCAGGCTTGTCTATTATTTAGTTTAAACCTTATTATCTTTGTTACTTTTCAGTCTGCTTAATCTATAAATTACCAAGAGAGACCTACGAACGTCTTCTGCCTGGCTACATTGATCTAATCTTCCTTGTAATTGTTTTATTTGTATATGAAGTTCTGTTTTTAGGTACATACTGTTTTGGGATTGTTTCCCTTGTGAAATATTCTTTTGATATGTAATATCCTTCTTCATCCCTTATAATTAAGATGACTCTGTAATTTATCATTCAAGCAGAGATAATTTTGGTAGCGAAAAGGGACACTAAAGTAATTAATAGGTAGTTCTAAGTGGGAAGTTTATAGCAATAAACATCTGTATTAGCAAAAAAGAAAGATCTGAAGTAAACACCTTAACTTTTTATTCAAGGACTAGAAAAAGAACAAAACCTAAAGTTAGCAGGTGACGGAAATGATAGAGCAGTGAAATAGAGAATAAGAAACAATAGAAAAGAACATCAAAAGTAATAATTGGTTCTTTGAAAAGGTAAACAAAATTGACAAACCTTTAGCTAGACTAACCAAGAAAAAAAAAAGACCCAAATAAATAATATTGTAAGTGGAAAAGGAAACATTACAACTGATACTGTGGAGATACAAAGGATCCTAAGAGATGACCATGAACAATTATATATCACCAAATTGGACAACCTAGAAAAAAGTGGATATTTCTAGACACATACAACCTACCATGACTCAATAATGAAGAAATATAATATTTTTTGAATATACCAATCATATTTAGTAAGGAGATTGAGTTTTCAATAAAAAAATCTCTCAAGAAAGAAAACCCAGGACATGGTGGATTCTTTGAAACATGTAAAGAATTAATGCCAATCCTTCTCAAACTCTTCCAAAAAGTTGAAGAGGGAGGAACCTTCTGAAACTCATTTTATAAGGCCATCACAACTCTGATACTCAACCAGACAAAGTCCGAAGAAGAAAAGAAAATTACAAAAAACCCCCCAATGAATGTCGATGCAAAAGTTCTCAAGAAAACTCAGCAAATCAAATTCAACAGAACAGTGAAAGGATAATACACCATGATCAAGTGGGATTCATCCCTGGGATGCAAGGATGGTTCAACATACACAAATTAATAAATGTGATATGTCACATTAATAGGATGAAAGATAAAAGATAAAAGTCACATCTCAATAGACGCAGTTGGCAAAATACAACATACTCTGATAAAAACTCTCACCAAATTGGGTATAGAAGGAACATACTGATAAAGACTGTATGCGATAAGCCCACAGCTAACATCATACTTAATGGTGAAAGCTTTCAGGCGTCTTCTCTATGATCAGACAAAGGTGTCTCTCAACACTTGTATTCAACAAATGAAAAAGTATGGTGAAAGTCCTAGCCAGAGTAATCAGGCAAGAAAAAGAAAGAGAGACCTACAAATCAGAAAGGAAGAAATAAAATTGTCTGTCTTTGCAGATGATAGGAACTTATATATGAAAAAATCCTAAAGATTTCACCAAAAAAGTTACAACTAATCAATAAACTTAGTGAAGTTTTAGGATACAAAATCAACATATAGAAATCAGGTGCGTTTCTTTTCTAAAAATTTTAATTCCAGTATAGTTAATACAGTGTTATGTTAGTTTCAGGTATACAATATAGTGCTTCAACACTTCTATATATTACTCAGTGCTCATCAAGATAAATGTACTCTTAATCTCCACCTATTCCACCCATTCCCCATCCTCCTCCCCTCTGGCAATCATTGGTTTGTTCTCTAAAGTGAAGAGTCTGTTTTTTGTTTGTCTCCTTTTTTCTTTGTCCGTTTATTTTGTTTCTTAAATTCTGCATATGGGTGAAATCATATGGTATTTGTCTTTCTCTGACTGACTTCACTTAGCATTATACCCTCTAGATCCATCTATGTTGTTGCATATGGCAAGATTGCATTCTTTTTTATGGCTGAGTGTGTGTGTGTGTGTGTATACATGTAGTGTATGTACATATAGTGTATACATATAGTATATACATATATGTATACATATACGTATACACACACACACCATGTCTTCTTTATCCATTCATCTATGTATGGACAATTAGGTTACTTCCGTATCTTCGGTATTGTAAATAATGCTGCAGTAAACATAGGGGTACATATATCTTTTCAAATTAGCGTTTTGTATTCTTTGGGTAAATACCCAGTAGTAGAATTACTGGAACACATGGCAATTCTATTTTTAATATTTTGAGGAACTTCAATTCTGTCTTCCACAGTGGCTGCACCAGTTTGTATTCCCACCAACCGTGTATGAGGGTTCCTCTTTCTCCACATCTTTGGCAACATTTATTGTTTCCTGTGTTTTTCATTTTAGCCATTCTGACAGGTGGGAGGTGATATCTCATTGTGGTTTGAATTTGCATTTCCCTGATGATGAGTGATGCTGAGCATCTTTTCATGTGTCTGTTGGCTATCTGTATGTCTTTGGAAAAATGTCTGTTCATGTCTTCTGCCCATTTTTTATTTGGATTATTTGTGTGAGAGTGTGTGTGTGTGTGTGTGTGTGTGTGTGTGTGTGTGTGTTGAGTTGTATCCGTTCTTTATATATTTTGAATACTAACCCTTTATTGGATATGTCATTTGAAAATATCTTTTCTCAATTAGTAGATTGTCTTTTAGTTTTGTCGATTGTTCTTTTGCTATGCAGAAACTTTATTTTGATGTAGTCCCAGTAGTATATTTTACTTTTGTTTCTGTTGTCTCAAGAGATGTAACTAGAAAAATGTTGCTAAGGTCGATGTCAGAGAAAGTACTGCCTGTCTTCTCTTCTAGAATTTTTACGGTTTCAGGTCTCACATTTAGGTCTTTAATCCATTTTAAATTTGTGTGTGTGTAGTAGGGTGCACGCACGCATGCCTGTGCGTATGTGTCTGGTGTAAGAAAGTGGTCCAATTTCATTCTTTCGCATGTTGCTGTCCAGTTTTCCTAACACCATTTGTTGAAGAGACTGTCTTTTTCCCATTGCATATTCTTTTTTTAATGTTTTTTATTTTTTTAAATTTATTTTTTAATTTATATCCAAGTTAGTTAGCATATAGTGCAACAGTGATTTCAGGAGTAGATTCCTTAGTGCCCCTTACCCATTCAGTCCATCCCCCCTCCCACAACAACTCCAGTAACCCTCTGTTTGTTATCCATATTTAAGAGTCCCTTCTGTTTTGTCCCCCTCCCTGTTTTTATATTATTTTTCCTTCCCTTCCTTATGTTCATCTGTTTTGTCTCTTAAAGTTTTCATAGGAGTGAAGTCATGTAATATTTGTCTTTCTCTGACTAATTTCGCTTAGCATAATACCCCCTAGTTCCATCCACATAGTTGCAAATGGCAAGATTTTATTCTTTTTGATTGTGGAGTAATAATCCATTGTGTGTGTGTGTGTGTGTGTGTGTGTGTGTGTGTGTGTGTGTGTGTGTGTATCCCTTCGAAACAGCACACCTGTATCCCTTGGATAAATACCTAGTAGTGCAATTGCTGGGTGATCGGATAGTTCTATTTTTAGTTTTTTGAGGAACCTCCATACTGTTTTCCAGAGTGGCTGCACCAGCTTGCATTGCCACCAACAGTGCAAAAGAGATCCTCTTTCTCCGCATCCTCGCCAACATCTGTTGTTGCCTGAGTTGCTCATGTTAGCCATTCTGACAGGTGTCAGGTGGTATCTCATTGTGGTTTTGATTTGTGTAGAAATCACTTGCATTTCTATACACTAACAGCAAGACATCCACAAAAGGAATAATGAAAGCAGTCCTATTCACATTCACAATAGCATCAAGAACAAATACCTAGGAATAGATTTGACCAAAGAGGTGAAGGACCTGTGGACTGAAAAGTATAAGACCCTGATGAAAGAAACTGCGTAAGACACAACTAAGTGGAAATACATCCTGTGTTCATGTACTGGGAGACCTGATGTTGTTAAATGTATACACCACCCCCAAGTCATCCGTAGAGTCAATGCAATCAATACCTATCAAAATTCCAATAGCGTTTTTCACAGAACCAGAAAAACAACTCTCAAATTTCATATGGAACTTCAAAAGACCCCAAATTGCCAAAGCAATCCTGAGAAAGAATTGAGGGCATGCATTTACAATCAACTAATGTTTGACAAGGGAGCCAAGAATGCTCAACGGAGGAAGGATAGGCTCTTCAATAAATGGTGTTGGGAAAATTGGATAATCACATGCAAAAGAATGAAATTGGACCCTTTTCTAACTGGGCTCACAAAAACTAACTTGAAATGGATTAAAGACTTAAATGTGAGACCCGAAACCATGAAACTCCGGGAAGAAAACCTAGGGAAAAAAGTCCTTGACATTGGTCTTGGCAATTATTTTTTGGATGTGACACCAAATGCAGAAACAACAAAACCAAAAATAAGTCAGACTGCAGCAAACTAAAAAAAAAGGGGGGGGGGCAACAACCAACAACTTCCTGCACAACAAAAGAGATCATCAACAACATGAAATGGCAACCTACAGAACAGGAGAAAATATTTGTAACTCGTATATCTGATAAGGTGTTAACATCCAAAATATGTAAGAAACTCCTACACTTCAATAGGAGGGGAAAAAAGCACGATTATAAGATGGGCAGAGGCACTCAATAGACCGTTTCCCAAAGAAGACGTACAAATGGTCACCAGGTACATGAGAACATGCTCAACATCACTAATCCTCAGGGCCATATCATTTAAACCACAACGAGATAGTGTTTCACACCTGTTAGGATTGCTCTTATGAAAAAAGATAAGAGCTAACAAATGCTGGCGAGGATGTGGGGACAAAAGGGGAGCAATTGTGCGTGGTTAGCGGGGGGATGTGAATTGGCACAGCCGCTGTGGAAAACAGTGTGGAGGTTCCTCAAAAAATCAAAAGTAGAACTAGCCTATTATCCAGCATCCTACTTTTGGGTATAGACCCAAAGGAAATGAAAATAGGATTTTGAGGTATTTATGCTTTCATGTTCATTACAACATTATCACAGGAGGCAAGATATGGAAACACCTAAGCGCTCTTCAACGAAAGAATAGATACTGTTGTCCTACATACACACACACGTACATGCATACACACACATGCCATGGAATACTATGCAGCCATGGGAAAGACGGGAATCCTGCCATTTGCAACGTGGATGGCCCTGAGAGCATTGTGAAATAAGTGAGACCGAAAGACAAATACCTATGATACCACTTACACGTGGAATCTGAAGTAGCCAAGGTAGGTAGTGAAAATAGGGCTTCTCAGACTATGCAAAGCACAGCCACTGCAGGTTTGATACTGAACCGGAGACGTTTTCACCCCGAGTCTGAGCGGAAACAAGCCTCTTCGTTGTCCTATGTGTTAGTTCATTTTTTTTCTTCCCGCTGTGCCTGGGACGCTGAGAGGACCTTTGGTATTGAGGGTGTCTGTTCCAACAACACACCTTTGCGTTGACCTTGTTGCCTATCCTCCCTGGACAGTTTAAAATCTCAACCTCCCGATTACTACACGGTCGAATTGTCTCTATTCTAGAGTTACTGTGATATCAACCCTCCCCTTGGGGAAGAGGCCTGTTATAGAAACCCAGTGAACTGAGCTCAACAAAAGGGGCCATATGCTCTGGGCTGCACCTTTGTAGAAGCATGGAAAACCATAGAAGGGGGGCTTTGAATTTCCAGTCTTTCTGTTTTCTTTGTAGCCTTAGCATTTTGAAGTGAGATGGTGTAGAACAAAGGTCTAGCTCCTTTGTTTACAAATAATGCAGATCCCTTTCCCACCAGAAGGCAAAGGTGGCCAAAGTCCGTGCAGATATGATAGATATCTTCTGTCTGCTGGGAGCAGTGTAAGGAGGTGAGGGTTGGATAAAGAAGCCGGGATCGGGGGCGCCTGGGTGGCACAGTCGTTCAAGAAGCCGGGACCAGGCAATGAGGACCCGCAGAGCCCAAGTGAAGGAGCTTAGATCCATGTTTCCTACATGAGTAATTTATGACACCCTCCAACTTACGGTGTTGACTTCAAATGACTTCGTTGTAATTTTACTTAAATACATACAGCTATAAAACCAGGCTTAGGTCCTTATATTTATAGGTTTTGTGTAACCATGAAGCCAAAGCAGATTTATAAATTGTATTCAAATAAGACTGCAAACTAAACAGATCAAATAAAAAATTGCTTCAGGGTGTCAGATCAAGTTGTTTTGGGGAAGCAAAATTGCTGCTCTCCATGCGACAATAGCACTGCGATCAGGTAGAGTGTTTTGAGTTTGACCTACTTGTGTTGTGTGTCAGAAACGACTCGATGACCATTTTTCTCTATTTAAACATGATGAAACCTTAATTTGTGCAGCGATGTGAAGTACTTCCACCTGCATTTGGCCCAAGGCATCGTTTGTCCAGTATTTGTCTCTGGTATCGCGCTCATTAGTCTGGGGAAATTACCTGGAGCCCATGTAGTTGTTCGGAAATGCAAATGCAGGCACCAAAATTTCAGGTACTTGGTTTTAAGATGGAAATCCAGACAATCCAGAATATAATTGTATGAAACAATTATAAACATCATTGAAATGAAAATAGGAAAAATCTTGTTGAGATTTTGAAGCCTTTCCTCAATATGTCCGAAAGCCTCCTGAGTCTCCAGTCGAGGGCGCATCCGTTATCCCAAAGATGATTTAGTATTTAGGGGACTTCAAGTGACGAACTGGGAGGATACCAGAGGAGGGGACCAGAGTGAAGGCAGAAAAAAGGCGAGAAGACTGAGACAAGATATCCTAACGGCCAACAGTGACTGTGCCCAGGTTGGCAGGGGATGGGTGGGGGACACTGCAGGGTGTACTGGGCTGCCCCACCCAGATCCCCTCTCTAGGCCAGTGCAGCGGCTGGGAATGTCTGGTGTGGTTCCCAGCTTCATCCTCTGGGAATTACCCTCAGTGACAAGGAACTGCCTTGCTTGATGTTATACTCCTTTCTAAGGATCCACTCAGGCTGATGTGAGGATACGATCTCAATTTGGGGCAACATTGAAGGGCCGTCTGAGCTCTAGAGCCCTGTGTAGCCGGGCCTCAGTGGCAACTGTATTGTGGGCCAGCTTCTCTCTGCCCAGTTCTGTCATCGTCCCTTCTAGCGGGCGCGTCTCTCGAGAGTTCTCACCAATACAATTTCTGCTTGCAATTACCTACCCGGGAGTCTGAGTCTAGAGAGCCCAGTCTAAGACAGAGATTAATGGCATCTCTGTGCACAGAGCAGATGAGTGTTCACTACTGTAGGCTTAGTGCTTAGCACAGTGCCTGGCACCTAACACAGACTCAGTAAATACTTGTTGCGTGAACGAATGAGTGACGGGTTTGAAGAAGTCAAGGATGACTACCACAATTCCGGCTTTGGATACTGATTAGATGAAGGGCAACTGGGGGGGGGGGGGATATGATGAATTTAGATGTTACAAGTTCTCTGATATTTATTGCCTTGATTATATGCTTTTAGTCCTCACTCCGGGCCGTGTACATAGCCCCTGACTAGACGTTGTATCCCCGCCTCCCAAGTACACCTAGTTTGGTTTTCTTGAGGTGGCTAGAGCTTCAGGGCATTCCAAATGAGTCATAAGACAGTGTCCGTGAGAAGGAGATCTGTGGATTACTCCCCGATATCCCAATCTGGTAACCTGTAGTTGAGATTCTAAGTCTTTGATGTCTGGCTATACTCAGGAGTGATGAGTCCAGATTTAATGGGCCTCATTGTGCATCAATACATAAAGTGACAATAATTAGATTGCATGAGGGGAGGAAATGCTTGGTTCTCTGATTGTCCCAAAGTTCATTTCTGGAGGTGTCCAGGGAGTCCTTTCATGGTGGAGACAAGAGCCATTACCATTTTAACGAGCCCAGTCTCCCCGTAGTTTACGGCTTCTTTTCACCCACGGCAAATCAGATGGGCAATTGCTTTCTCTTTGAAGGTGGCCTTTCTGGGATCCAAGATTAGGTCAGACACTCCTCCCCACTGTCAGGAAGCCTCATAAAGATCCTTCCTTTAATTGGAATTCTAGGCCATTAAGTAATGGCCTAATTTGCTGCCATGGACTGTTTCTTATATTAACGTTGCCAAAGGTAAGAAGCAGAGCGGGTTGGGGTATGGGTCTTCTGCTGTGTTCTGTTTCTTAAAGGGTCAGATTTGTGTTTCTGGAACAGAATAGTTGAATATACTTTGACGAGGAGGAGTACAGGGAGTGGGGGTGGAGACACTTCAATAAAATAGAATTAGGGAAATGCGGAGGTAGCTGGGCCCTTGTAGGGAATTAAACATCCGCTGCTCTGTGCTTTGTACATGATAATGCGGGGAAGGGGGCGCTAATCTATAGTCACAGAGCTGATGGGCAGTTGAGCAGAACCTGGGCCAGCTGGGGTACCAATGCTGTAGCACCCCAGGAATGGGGTGATGGTGTTGCAGGAATTGTGAGGTCCCCCTTATCACCACCAACAGAACGATCTGTTTCCCTTGGGAGTAGAACCTTCGGGCAAGGGACCAAGGGGTAAAGTTGAACTGTTGGTAGAGGTTCCCTATTCCTAATTATGGGTCACTGTCCCCTTTCCTACCCTAAGAGAGGTCTGCGAATTGCATCTGCCAAAGAAAATCTTAACCAGGAAATAAACTTCCCAGGTTAACAGTGCAAGTTTGAGAAATGTCTTAGGTCACTGGAATTGGAATTTCTGATCAAATTCTGGATGAATCTGAGGGGCCCGCAGAGGACCCAGTCTTCTGTAATCCATGATCATGGTCATTACTGATGTTCAGGCTTCCTGCTGCAGGTTCCTCCCTGGAGTCTGCTTTTAAGATAGCGAGAGCTCTAGATGGCATTTGGTCCCAGCCACTGCCCCCAGACTGTCACTCTACGTAAGTCCCTTAGTCCTGCTGGATCCCTCAAACAAAGCTAACCTGCCATCTGACACCTGGGCTTGTCACCTTTAATTCCAGGCCTCGGAGCTGCCGTCTCCAGGGAAATAAAGGGAGGATTTCTCCTCTGTCCTCACCTACTCTTGACATCTATTATTCCACTCATTGGCTTCTGCCCCAAGGGGCCCGCAGCTGTACTCTCTACTCTCCTGGGTGTCCGTGTAAAGCCACTCCCGAGTTTCGACCTGCCCATTTTGCTGTTTTAATTTTTTGGGCGTAGGATCCCATGGCAATAAAATAGCTCCTTTTTGGAAGCTGTTTCTGTCGGAAAGCTTGCAAACAAAGAGAGTCTTTGAAAAAGAAGCTATTTTCTAATGGCTGAGTTTCAGGTATCATGAGGGCTATACCTGAAGCATTTTGGGGCAGAGGAGTTATTTCCAAGGTGCCCCCACCCCTGCCTTTACCCCCACATACCTAGCCTGGAGAGGGTGAGTTTGCTTTCTCCTTCCCTTAACCTTTCAGTGGCTGAGCAGATAGTTGGCTGGGTGATTGATCCAGGCTATCCAGGGGAAATAACATTTCTGCTACATGATAGGGGCAGGGCAGAGTGAGTCCATAAACCAGGGGATTCTTTGGGCCCTTGTAATACTTTGGCCCAGAGATTATTACGTACACATTTTAATGTATTGATTAAAGCAAGGGAAACAAATGTATGCTAGTAAGTGTATGTGTATGCATGTGTATTATAGATCCATACACATAGAGGTACATTTCTTGTATGTATGTGTATTATGTACATATACATGTTTCTTGTGTATATATATAGTCGGTAGAGCAATCTCACCAGATAAAGCAACCAGTACTGGTTGAAAGTTAAAGGAACACGGGATAGGTAGTACAGGAAAGAAGTTAGAAGCCCACTTCTGGCCTTAGGACCAGTGGCAGAAACAAGGATTACGGTAGCTTCTCACGTTTTCTTCCTTGCTCTGTTAGACACTTATTTATATGCATCACCTAACTTAACTTTTGGCCTCTTTCTTTCTTTCGCTATTTTAAGCTGCCTTGTTGGTGCTTAACTGCACAGTGTAATCCTCAAATTATGGGCTACCAAGATGGGAATGATGGAATTAGGAGGGTGAATGAAAGCCACTCAGTGGGTCACAGGACTTTGGGCCTTCCCTCTCTGGGAGAGGTGAAACGCTTCCGTTTGTACGAGAGATGGTTGCTTATGTTGGCCATTGTTGCTGGTGGTGCTGGGGGGATTCACTTGTGCAGAAGGTGTATTTGGGTGACGAGGGACGAAGGGGTGGACTGTGGTAGACGTAGCGAATCGGTTCTCTCAGCTGCTGTTATCTTCCTTCCAGACGTGGAGGCTGGGAAGCTATTATACTACATTCCCAAGACTCCTTTGCAGCCAGTGTTCTGTGAATAAATGGGGTTCTGCCAATTGCACGCACTCACGCAAAACTGGAAGGTGGAAGTGATTCAGAGTCCACCCTCCTACCTCTGTTGCCCTGGCAAGCAAGGTAATAAAGATGCGGATGCTTAGAGGCATCTATGGCAGCTGGACTCCCCAGTTCGCTCTCTAGTCATCAGCTTCATGGGTACCCCAAGGCAGCTATGGCAGGAAGAGTGGGGGCAGCAGCAGCAGCTTCCTCACCTCTGGGTCACAGGGTCACAGTGGTGTGTCCTTGAACTCAACAGTCTTGTGGTATGCCGGTCTCTTCCGTTTCTCCAGCCTTTCCAATATGTGGTAAGCGACTTAGTATGTTAAATATCTTTTAGTTTGAAGCATCTAACGTGGCTTCCACTTCCTGTATTGCACTCTGGTTTTTAGGCATAGCTTGGAGAGTCCTTTCTATGGAGGAATAGAGAATCAGGATGATTAATAATCTCCACCTTTGCGAACTGGGTTCAAGGATTCCTTTTCTCAGAATTTGCTTCGGCCACCCCCAGGGTGCCTCACTTGACACATTCCTAACATACACACGCATTTGTTTTGGAAGGGTGCAATGCAAGGAGCACCACATTGGGAGTCAGCCTAAATTAGGGCGGTGTATCTCTAAGCTGTGTGGCTTTGGGCAAACTGGTTTGGTTTCGAGCTGGTGACCTCGTTGAATGCTCTCTGATGAGCTCTAGCTGGCTGGCTCCAGCGGACGAGCGGCACACAGCCTTGCACGGGGTGACGGTTACAGCCCAGAGGGGCAGAGTCAGCCATCAAACATGCAGTCACCTGCTTACAGGTTGGGATAAGCACAGTACAGGCAAAGGACAGCGTGTCATGGGAAAGTGATATTGGTAACGTTAATCTGGTGACTGGCTAAGGAAGATGGGACGTTTTAAGCTAGGACCTGAAGGATAGAAAGGAGTCACTCAGGTAAGGAGAGGGAGGAACCAGAGGCACGAAGAGCATCCCAGGAGGAGGAAACAGCGTGTGTTTCCAGAACGAGCGTGGCTGTTGGCAGGAACATGGTGAGCCCGTGGGATTGTGGGTATGTGAGACTGGAGAGGGCAGCGGGTGCCAGGTCGTGCTGAGCCCGGCAGGCAGGGAAAGAAAGGGTGGTGGGTTTAAACCAAAGTACCCCGGGATGCCTCTGAGAGTTGTGTGCGTGGCCGTGACGTGACCTCCCCAGCTGCAGCCTGGAGAACGGATCCACTGGGCAGACGGGGGCGGAGTGACACTATTTATGAGGCCCCTGCACAAGTGCACAGCAGATGCTGCCTGTAACCGAGCCGGGGGCAAGCGGCCCCGTTCAAGTTAACCTGTGGAGGTAGAGTTCTCAGCGACTGAACCTACAGAATGTTAGTTAGTTATTTTTATTTTAAAATTACCATACAACAGAATTGACTTTTTTGGGGGGGGCGCACAGTTTTAGAAATTTAAATACCTATAGATTCTTTTTTTGCTTGTTTTTAATTTATTTTTATTTTATTTTCTTAAAGTTTATTTATTTTGAGGGAGGGAGGGAGGGAGAGAGAGAGAGAGAGAGAGAGAGAGAGAGAGAGAGAGAGAGAGAGAGAAAATATCCCGACCAGGTTCCGTGCTGTCAGTACAGAGCCCAACACAGGGCTTGAACCCACAAACTGAGATCATGACCTGAGCCGAAATCAAGAGTCAACTGCTTAACCGACTGAGCCATCCAGGGGCCCCTAAATACCTATAGATTCTTGGAACTAGCACCGTAATCAGGATTCGGGACAGTTCCATCGCCCCCAGAGTCTTCCTAGTGTTTGTTCTACTTCTGTAGCCACACCGTCTCTCTCCAGGCCTAACAGAGCTGGATGTGGTGTGGGAATCGGAACCCAGACATGATGAGCATCCACTTAGATCCCAGTTATGTTCCTGATAGTCCTTCCGTATTCAGGAGCGTCCAACCAGACCCAGCTTTGCCCAGAGGGTTACTTCACCTCTGGGGCCTGAGACAGCTTCCTACTATATCAGTATCCTCAGTCTCTATCTCCGTAGGCACAGAGGATGCAGGCAAAGCCTGCAAGGGCCGCTTGAGCTCACCAAAAATTTCCACATCCTGAGATACATCCACAAAGTCAGTAATGGGGGAAGGCAGTCTATTTTTAGG
The DNA here is from genome assembly GCF_016509475.1 of Prionailurus bengalensis. Taxonomy (NCBI): domain Eukaryota; kingdom Metazoa; phylum Chordata; class Mammalia; order Carnivora; family Felidae; genus Prionailurus; species Prionailurus bengalensis. The sequence goes on along the minus strand of NC_057350.1, from coordinate 157,149,659 downwards.
CACATAAATAATTTAGGTCAGAATATTCCAGGTAGCATTATATTATAGCTGGAAACAAACCTCAATTTGGAGGGTTATAAAATGATTTCAATAAACATCATTGCTAAAAGCATAAGCATTTTAATTAGCTCATCTGTAACTCCACAGGGCCTACCGAGATATAAGTATACATATATATTCATAATATAGATTGTTGTGAATATGTTTCTTATCCGTTGCATCTCTCTCTGTCTTCCTTTCCCGTTATTGTCCTGTCACAAAGTGTCTTATTTTTTGAGTGAAAGAAAGGTGCTGCTTATTTGTATTCTGGGGTCATGGAAAACGGACACAATTTTGTTTCTGTTTTTGTTTTTGTTTTTGTTTTTTCCAGAAAGGGGATAGGACCCAGGATGGCTCACATCATCTCAATTCCCCAAAGAACTTCAAGTATCATTTCACCGAGAGTTGCAACTTGCTTGTTCCCTGGGTCCAGTGAGGAGCGGGTCCAGTTGCCCGAGTCTTGTTAGTAAGGTGCCAGAACACCGGGAAATGCATTACAGAGGAGCAGCTAAAAGTGGGGAAGGGGAGGGGCGCCCGGGTGGGTCAGTCGGTTGAGTGGCCAACTTCAGCTCCGGTCGTGATCTCGCGGTTCATGGGTTCGAGCCCCGCATTGGGCTCTGCACTGACAGCTTAGAGCCTGGAGTTGCTTCGGATTCTGTGTCTCCCTCTCTCTCTGCCTCTCCCTCACTCACACTCTGTCTCTCTCTCAAAAACATTAAAAAAAGTTAAAAAAAAAGTGCAGAAGGGGAAGAAGGGGAGAAACCTTCTTCCCAGAAACTTTCTTACCAGGAACCTTCCTAAGTGATGGGTAGGGGTCTTCCGAGGAACCCTGTGAGACAGGCTGTGATTTCCAGACTCTATAGATGGGAAAACCAAGACTCAGAGTAATTTTCTAAGGCTGTGTGGTTGTGTCTTGAGTCTGGAACTCAAGCCTGAGAAGGAGGTGGACTGTATCAGAAGCCAGCAGTGTCTCTGGCTTCCAGAGGTGCTTGAGTGAGCACTAGGATTTTGAAAGATCGTAGCAAGAAACATGGAGAGACAGGAGGAAACACAAGGCAAAAATAAAAATTACAGGTAGAAAGGAGAGGAAAACAATGGCAACCCTGGATATCTGTGCCAGTAACAACATCTGCAAGACCCTTTGGAGTTTGCAATGTTCTTTCATAGCCACTGACTCTCATGACTTGGGAGGCAGTGGTAGAAAGAACTCTGGTTTGAGGACCATTTCTGAGTCGTGGCTGAACAAGTTGCATGGGCGGAGAAACCGTCCTACCCCAGATTTGGGACTAAGCTTCGTTTTGCTTATCCTATGTAACCCACTACCCCAAGACTTAGTGGCTAAAAACAACGACAGTTTCTTTCTCACGGTTCTGTGGGCTGACCAGATCGTTCTCTCGCTTCATGTGGTATCGGCTGGAGTATGGGGAGGCTGGTAGGCCCCAAGTGGCTTCACCAACATGGCTGCTAGTTGGTGCTGCCTGCTGATTGAAGGCTTGTTGGAGTGGTTGGCTGGGGGCCTTTGTCATTTTCCATGTGGGTCTTTCCACACGGCTGCTTGGGCTTCTTCACAGCATGTAGCTGGGTTCTAGGGAGTGTTCCAAGCCTCGATGTGCAAGCACTTACCAAGCCTCCACTTGTGTCATGCTTGCAGACGTCCCATTGGACAAAGGTAGTCAAATGACCAAGTTCTGAGACCATGTGGTAGAGGGCTACATAAAGACATAAATACTTGGACGTGTGGTTCATTGGGGGCCACTAAAGTAATAGTAATAAGTCTACTGCCATCTCAAAGAATCTGCTTAGAATCTCTAAGAATCGGCACCCATCTGAAGCTTTGTGCCCCACCACAACTTGCTTGACAAGCTCCTAGAATGTTCCTTCTGGTACTGGGTCACAATTGGCCTGCTAGTTTTACCCATTGGTCTTGCCCACTCAGTGCAGGACACTGCCAGGTGTGAGCAACACAGATGATATAGGAGCCCTGTCTCTCTCTTAAAATAAAATAAAAACATAAAAAAAAAAATTGAGGGTGCCTGGGTGGCGCAGTCGGTTAAGCGTCCGACTTCAGCCAGGTCACAATCTCGTGGTCCGTGAGTTCAAGCCCCGCGTCACGCTCTGGGCTGATGGCTCAGAGCCTGGAGCCTGTTTCCGATTCTGTGTCTCCCTCTCTCTCTGCCCCTTCCCCGTTCATGCTCTCTCTCTGTCCCCAAATAAATAAACGTTGAAAAAAAATTAAAAAAAAATTGAAAGGACAAAGGAACTCTAAGTGGAGAAGAAGTCCAGGAGAGACCACTGTCAGGCAGACAGACCATGGAGGTCCGTGTTCTCCTTTGTCCATTCAGGGGACCAGGCCCTTTCTTAGGTGAACTTTCTCTGACTGTCCCTTGGCGTCCCTTGAAATAAAGTGTATTTAGACCCTGTGCTTGTTTCTCCCTTCCCCTCATGTGCTCTCTGTGGAATTCATTATCTCTGATTTAGTAAAGTGCATTATACACCCGAGGAGTCAGCTAAAGTGATTCCGGCTCATCCGCTAATATCACCCTCCTCTCCAACTACTTCCCTTGGAGGAATCGGCAAAGATTAGACTGGACCCGCCGCTGTGAGCAATACCTCGCGAAGGAGAAAGGTAAAAACTAGAGTACGGAGTCCTCAGCTCTTGGAAGGGATTATCCAGGATATGAAAGGAATATACATTGCTTGCTTGGTTGTTGTCATTATCTTCTCTGCTCGTATTTTCCGCTGAGACCTCTGTGAGAGGTGGTCTTGCTCAGACTGGGTTCTGCCCAGCCAGCCCAGTTGTGCAGGATTGGAGACTTCAGCCCAGCGTCTTGGCTTGAGTCAGGTTAAAGCACCAGGCACAACACTGGGCACGCAGGGAACAGTCGGTAGATGACTGTGGAGTGAGCAGGTGGGGTGGGGGGCTGGGGAGCGGCGTGGGACTGGATTGACTGCTGTAGTCTGGTCCTTGACCTGTCGCTAAGCATCCCAGCACTTTTTCCTGTGGCTTTGATGTTCTTTTCTGGGAAATGGGAGGTGCAGAGGTAGCCCGGGGACCCTCGGCCTTCCAGAGTTCTGTGATATTGCTCCGTATGGAGGAATGAGAACTGTGGTCATCAGATGTGGCGGTGTTGAGAGACGTGTGTTAGCTCAAGGCCAGCTCTCTGCTGGTGTGATGGCAGAGTGGAGATGGGTGCCCCATGCGACCTGATGCAGGTCAGTAACTCTCTGGGGGGCACTTGACTCTTCTCTACAATGAAGAGACAGTGGCTGCTTTTCCCAATGTGTCCTCCATTAGCTGCTCTGCTGAGCAAGGATCCTTTATGATTAGCTGGGCAAAGATCAGTGGTAGGACATTCTCGGCATGGTCCTGGGGATGCTGGGGATGCTTGTTTTCTGAAGCAGGCTGTCAAGATGGGGAGAGCCACCTTTTAGTCATGAGCTCTGTGGGACCCTCCTACAGTTGGAGTAAAACTGAATTTGGGCAGTCAAGGGGCTGTTGATTCTGACTCTTTTAGAATTGGAGTCAGTTTTAGGGATGATGGAGTACAGCCCCTGCATTCTTCTTGGGAGCCCTAAGAGTTGAAATGAACCGCAACTTAGCAAATTCAAGGTTAGGCTCGGATTCTGGTCACTTAAATGGGAATTCTTTCCTATTCTAGGACTACTTATGCCTTCGAGGGGGAAAAAAAAAGCGAATCGTATTTCTACAGATTTCCCTTTCTCTGACCGACTTATTTCCCTTCGCATTATGCCCTCCCTCCATCCGTGTTGTTGCAAATAGCAAGATTTCATTCTTCTTTATGGCTGAGTAGTATTTCATCAGGTACACTTAACAGTGATGAGTACGGAGTAAGGTACAGAATTGCTGAATCACTGTATTGCACACCTGAAACTAACACAACACTGTATGTTAATCATACTGGAATTAAAAAAAAGTTCCATAGATTTCCAATGCCGGTATTGCGGAGGCCGTCTGGGGCCCAGCACACAGCAGATGCTCAAAAAGTGCTGATCAAAGAAATGGATACATCCAGTTCTATGAGCTGTAATTGTTATAGGCTCTTCCAACAGTAAGGCCCACGGCACGTCCCGTTGATCTCAACCTAGCACTCACTGCCCCTCACTGAGCCTTTTGGTAAATACTTCAGAGATGTTTTCCTTTTATTTATTTTAGAGACTGTGTTCTTATCTCCGTGCCTTTGTCTTACAATGACAAGACCTAAATACAGAGATGCTATGGCTCATGTGCAAAAACTAGGTCACTTTCAAATGGATTTATGGGATCAGTCCAAGGGCAGGTATCTGCAAAATCTTGATTTGGGATTTAGAAAGAGGTGTGCAGAGAGAAAATGATGTATCTTTATTGATTTAGGAAACGGTAATGCCAAAAGTTATTTACAAAAGTCCCACTCCTTTTGTATGCCTAACAACTCATTTTCATTGTGATTAATTCGCTACTTCTGTCCTCAGTAAGGGTATTACAAATTTAATTGATTTTGAAGTCACTGATTTTGAAGTTAATGAAATTGTTTATTTCAGTAACTTCACTTTCGTTTCTTTTCTTCACCATTAAACTTGGTGCCATGAATCCCCTAACAGCCGGAGGGACTAAAAGTAAGAGATCCCCATTCTCTGGAAGTTTTCCAATGTTATGTCCTGGAAAATATACCAGCTCAAGAAGTCACTGCGGCTCCTTCTCCTGACTCCATATTTGTCTTATGATTTAAGAAGGGGTTTCTGCTCTGCTTAAAGAACACTTGACTACTTCTCATTGTCCCCATGAGGAAGCCCAAACGTTTAGCGTGGGCTACTGGGCTCTCGATGATCTGGCTGTCAGTGTGCCCCTTCTTACTGTCCTGCCACACACTCTCTGTTCCTTTGCCGTAAAGCAAGTTGCCTCAAAGCTTTAGGTATTATTTCATGGTCTCTGTGGGTCAGGAATCTGGGCATGGCTTAGCCGGTCTTCTCCTTCAGGGGCTCTCCTCCCACAGGGTGCAGTCAAGGTGTCATCTGGGGCTGCGATCATCTCCAGGGTCAACTGGACCAGGACCTACTTCCAAGCTCGCTCATGTGGTTGTCGGCAGGATTTCACTTCCTCTCGGCCTCAGCTCTTTGTTGGATGTTGGCTTGAGATCACTTTCAGTTCCTTGACTTCTCATTGAAGACAGCATACAATGAGGGAGAGAGGGAGGGAGGGTGAGAGAGAGAGAGAGAGAGAGAGAGAGAGAGAGAGAGAGAGAGAGAATGAATACCCACAAGATGGAAGTCAAGTTGTTTTGCGACCTAATCACAGAAATAACATCCCATTACCCTTTTTCTCTCTCTGTTCATTAGAAGGAAGTCACTAGGGTGAGCAGACCCCAAAGGGGAGGAGGCTGTGCAAGAACGTGAACACTAGGAGGTGGGGCTCATCGGGAGTCATGTCAGAGGCCACTGACCACACATAGTATTAAAAAAATTTTTTTAATGTATATTTTTGAGAGCGAGTGAGAGACAGAGCATGAGCAGGGGAGGAACACAGAGACAGGGAGACACAGAACCCGAAGCAGGCTCCAGGCTCCGAGCTGTCAGCACAGAGCCCGACGCGGGGCCCGAACTCACGAACCGTGAGATCGTGACCTGAGCCCAAGGCAGACGCTTAACCGACTGAGCCCCCTGGGCGGCCCTCACAAATAGTATTTATGGGTAACAGTTACTGGGGAGGTGCTATGTAGCTGGCATCCCGCTAAGACATTTTCCATGCAATCCACACAGAAATTCATTTTGAGCAGAATTTCCATCCTAGGGCTCTGAGAGGTTAAGTAGCTAGAGGCACAGAAGGGTTCAGGGAAAGGCAAGTGGCAGTGGCAGGATCTGAGCCCTGGTGGTGCTGTCTTGGGACAGGAGTCACCTTCTTCACCTCTTCGTTCTTAGGGCTCAGCGCAGGCTCTATGACATAGGAGCCTGTGGGTACTGACTGCTGCTAAATGAACGGATGAATGGGTTCAGGCTTGGGTCACCCTATAGCTGCTTTTGCCCAAACTCCGGTTTTAGACCTCGATCCAATCTAAATAATAAATACATTATCATGCGGTTAAATAAAACGAAGTTATATTTCATCATTGGGGGGAACCCTGAATTTCAGGCACAGGATCCAGGAGGGAAGGCAGAGCTCTGTAAATTGTTCTCAGGTGCTGCAAAACATACTTCGTTACTACAGAGAACTTCAGAAAACCGTCCAAGCAATTGGGGTGTCAGAACCCATGAAGAGAGATTGCGGGGCTGTTACAGACTGTCACAAATCCAGGAGGACTGTTAGGGTGGCGTTTGGAAGGCGGGGCACGTGACTGACCGCTGGCAGTGGTGAGCGATTAACAGGACCAGACAAATACCTCGCTCAACGACGTCCGGGCAGAATGGATTGAGGGTCAGCCACGCAGGGACCGGGGACTAAGAGATGACTCCTTCCTGCCTCCACAGTTTCAGTGGTCACTGACGTTGGGCTAATAGTTGGGTAGCCACCGAGCTGGCACGTTCTCAGGGGTCGGTCTCCCCTTCCTGGGATGTGGCTGTCTACTGTTGGATCTCTGCGTCTCACTTTCCGGGGTTCCTTCCAGTGGTGTTCCCTTCTCCCGGACACTTCTTTGGTCCACGCTATTGTTTGTGTTCTGAATTAATACCACAGATACAAATGAAGCTAATTGGTTTCTCTCTTTGCAGCTGGCACAGGAAGCATTTTGTCCCCGAGGTGCCTTTTGCACAACTGACCTCATACATTATTTATTGGTTTTATAATTTAGCCCAGCCTTTCAGATGCCCTCAGGATGTCACCTGCTCACGGGCATTATTATCTCCAGTTTATAAATCAGGGAAGGAGGCTTAGAGAAGGCAGTACAGGGGATTTTCCAGGGTTGCACAGCCAGTAAATGGGAGACGATAATGCAGGCTTTCTTGCTCTAAATTCTGAGCTCTTTCCATTCCCGGTCCTGCTCTCGTGCTGCTTCCCCAAAGAGTCACAGTCAGGGGACTCCCATTGCACTGCCCCCTCGATTGTATGGTCACATCTGGGATGTGCTATGCTGTTGGATAAGTTTTGGCCGTGATGACACAGAAGCTTAAGAGAAGCTGAATAAAGAAAGAAACTTAAAGAAAGAAGGCACCAAACAAAGCAGGAGCCTGGAGGGTATTGTGTCCCTCCTCCCATCTTTGGAAAAAACGAGTGATTCAGTGACTTGGGGGACTTGAGGCACAGCTGGGAAAGTGGCTGATGCCGTGACCAGTACCAGTCTCCATTTCCAGTCCAGGCCACATCCTTGTCCATCATCTTTTCACTGGAACATCTCTCTCCCCGATGAATGGCTGCTTGGCTGGGTGACAGAGGCTGTTCCGTCGTGGACAACATTCGGAGGTCAGGGGCTTGGCGGGAGGTCTGGAATGCAAGTGGTTAACAGCCCCCACAATGGCGCATAGCCTGATTCATCTTCAACCTAAAAGTTCGATCGATAGATTAAACACGTAATTAGGAGCGGTGCGTATGCCCTTGTGGTTGTATTTTCTCTTTCCACCTCCGCTCACACCACGAGGACTTTTTAGAGTCCTACAGATGGCCTCTCGGGACCCCAAAAGCCTTGCTCTGCCGGAGTGTTCATTGTTGTCTGCCTTGGCCCTGCTTGGCAAGGTCTTCTCTTCCACTAGCAGGAGAATGAGTGAGTGGGTGAGTGGGTGTCCCGGGCCACATGTCACCTCCAAGGAGCGTCTCTCCAGGGAGAGACGGGAACCATCTTGCATCTGTCCTGGGTCTCGCTAGTTCACGTCTGCTGCGCAACATGTTCAAAGAAACCACCACAAAAGGGGATATTAACTCCACGAGGCCAAGACCCATATTTATAGTAGACATTTGGTAAGTCTTCACTGAGCTTACACCATGGTCAGGCTCTTGGGTTGGGCAGGTGCCATGGGTTAGGGTTAGGGGTAGGGTTTGGGTTAGGGTAGGGTTAGGGTATGTGAAGTCAAACTCTCAACCCTGGTACCAAAGTGGGGCAGCTCCTTTCCTCCCTGACTGATTCTCAGGAAGAGTTGGATGCATGGAAATTATCCGTGTCCTGAGCAGAGGCGCTGGGAATGGAATGGCATAAGCTCCCTGGGGCAGTGTGGGGCAAAGATGGATGACCACACTGTCTGCTGGACTTTTCCACAGCCTTCGGGACCCGGATGATCCTCCTCTGCCTTCTTCTAGAGGACATGACATCCCGCTTTCCCAGGGTACTGCTCTTCCCCAGCTCTTGGTAGTTAATTTGTGTACGTTCCATTTTTCAGTTCCACTGCCACACCTCATTTACAGTGTTGTGTAAATGTTCCCAGGGGCCCCTGAGAGAGTCCTCTACAAAGAGGAAGCTGTTCTAGACTCTCTCTCCCAGCATCTTACTGCATTCTGCTGGCCTATCCGTAGGAATGTTGGGATGGTTCCGGCTTACCCTTTGGTGAGATAGGGAATGGAAAGTGTTACCAGGGCACTAGCTTGAGTCAGGATGACCAGGGGACCCATGAAGGCAGCTTGAGCCAACTTGTCTTTTTTTTTATCATCTCTTGTTCTCACCCAAAGATTGAGATAGGACCTACTGCTAAGGAAATGGGCAAGTCAAAAATCCTTCTAAAGAGATTCTTAAAAATAACTCTGTACAGACTATACTATAGAAAAACATCCAGAGAGAAAGGACTCATTATTTCTTATTAAATTTAAAGGACTCTTTCTGGGGTTATAAATAAATTCTTCATCACTCACTTGAAGGTAATAAAGCTTGTAAATTTTTGCTGTCAAGTTTTATGTCCCTGCTTGCCTTCTTCTGCCATCCACCTGTGTCTCACTTTACCTTACCTACCACCAGTTGGTGTGTGTTTAAGGAGTGAAAAATAATTTTAATATTTGACAAAGTAAAATATAATTAGGTTGGTAAATCTGCTGTTTAAAAGGGCATGAACAAAATCCCCAGACTAAATAGAAATTATTTCTGGATTGACTTCTGCTTTCAATTATTTCTGTTATCTGTCTCTTCTGTTACCATGGGTAATCAGAAGTTGATCATATTAAAAAAAAAAAGCCCAAACAGAGCACAATAAACAATGAAACACAACTAGGGGAGAAGGTAAGAGGAAAAAAAATGCATATGAGCTGTATAGGTGTGCTCTGTTTGTCATCACTCCATCCATCCATCCATCCATCCATCCATCCATCCATCCATCCATCCGGTATTTAGTGTGTCTACACATGAAAGCATGATTCCAGGAATTGCACTACAAATATATCCTGGTTGTGTGGTCTATGAAGCTCACAGTCTCTCCAGGTTCTCGTTGCCCATCCCTGTAACAGGTTTTCAAATCCCTCCCTCAGATGGTTGCTAAATACCTGGAACAATGCCTGGTACCTAAAGTTCCATAAATACTAGTTGTTCCCCTTGTTTTCGTCTTCCTTATCTGATACGCACCTTTATTTTTTATTTATTTTTTTTAACGTTTATTTATTTTTGAGACAGAGAGAGACAGAGCATGAACGGGGAGGGACAAAGAGAGAAGGAGACACAGAATCGGAAGCAGGCTCCAGGCTCTGAGCCATCAGCCCAGAGCCCGACGCGGGGCTCGAACTCACGGACTGTGAGATCGTGACCTGAGCTGAAGTCGGACGCTTAACCGACTGAACCACCCAGGTGCCCCCTGATACGCACCTTTAAGAAAAGTGACTTTAAAATGGAGCTCACCATGACCTTTCCATTGTGCCACTTTAAGAGAAGTAATTGAAGAAAATTACAGGAAACACTGTGGCAAATAAGAGAGCTCAGGGCATCTTTCTTTCTTTTTCTTTCTTTCTTTCTTTCTTTCTTTCTTTCTTTCTTTCTTTCTTTCTTTCTTTCTTTCTTTCTTTTTCTCTTTCTCTTTCTTTTTCTTTCTCTCTCTTTCTCTCTTTCTCTTTTTCTCTTTCTCTCTTTTTCTTTCTCTCCTTTCTCTCTTTCTTTCTCTCCTTCTTTCTCTCTTTCTTTCTCTCCTTCTTTCTCTCTTTCTTTTTCAAGAGAGATTGAGGGAGCTCACATGTGAGTAGGGGAGGGGCAGAGGGAGAGGGAAAGAAAGAATCTCAAGCAAGCTCCAGGCCCCACATGGACCCCATGTGAGGCCAGGTGCGGGGCCAGTCCCATGATTGTGAAATCATGACCTGAGCTGAAATCAAGAGTTTGGACACCCAACCAACTGAGCCACCCAGGTGCCCCAAGGGCTCAGGGCAGCTTGAATGTTAATGTTTTCCAAAGATTCCTCAGTTCTTCAGAAGACGACACTCAGAACTGGAGAAATCTGTGTACTTGGCCAAGCCAGACATCCATGAGATATCACCTGTGCATTCCATTACACCGGGCTGGTCTCTGGAGCTGCTGCCCAGGATCTCCTTGGGTAGCTGCCATCCCATTAGATATGTGGCCCTCGGGGCATCCAGGTGACTCAGCAAGTTGAGCATCCAACTTCAGCTCAAGTCATGATCTTGTAGATATGTTGGACTTCTACTTCAGAAACAGTGTGGTTTCCCACTTCCATCTCAGAATCTATCAGGACTGATCTCATCATGTCACCTGACCTGGATTGCCTCAGTGACTGCTAAATGCCCGAACTTCCAGGCATTCTATTCCCAACTGGACTTTTATCCCATCTGGTTCTTTTCATCTTGTATTCCAGTATTTCACAACCCAGGGTTTCTGGCACCACTGACATTTCAGTCTGGGTAACTCTTTGTCATGGGGGCGGGGGGCTGTTCAGTGTATGTTTAGCAGTGCCTCCGGTCTCTGCTCATGGGCTGTCAATATCATCTCCTCGGTTATGACAACCAAAAATGTTTCTAGATGCTTCCAAATGTTTTTGGAGAGGAGGTAGGAATTGCCCCTGGTTAAGGATCCTCTTGTAATGTAACCTATGCCTTCCATTGCGCCCTCTGGGAATGTCATTAGGAAACTCCTCTCTACCTTTCCTGAATTTTCCTATCTCTCTAACTGCAATCTGGCTATCCCTTGGCTGTCTCAAATGGAATGGAGACTCTTTTTCTCCCATATCTTATCTTCTACCTAAAGACTAGGAGGTGAAATAGGTGTCTTTTTGTTCTCCAGTGTTGCACTGAAAGAGGCATTTCCATCCCGCCTACAAAAATCTGCTCTTTTTGAAGTCATGCCATCTGCTAATGCTTTTTTACTCCTTGGTGCATCATCCATTGAATGCCCTATCTTTCTTCTGCATTCATGGGAGAATTCAGTACCTAGTTTTATTCTCTTATTCTTCTAAACACTGTCATCATTTTCACTGGCTTTAGTGTCTATACTGATGACCCATCCAACACCATGGCCTCTCGGTTCCTGATCTCATCTTCATGGACCTTTTAATTTTCCAAATAAATGATGGAGCACTGATTACTTGCCAGGCACTATTTGTGATCCAAGTGCTATGGGAGTAATGGGATAGACATGATCTTTGCCCTTATGGAATTTACATTATTAAGGATGGAGAGGTACAAACAATAAGCAAACAAGAATATTTCATTTTGATAGCTGCGATTCAAGGAATAAGTGGGCTGTTGCAGATAAGGAATAGAGGGTAGAAGAAATGAATTTGCTTAGAAGGGTGAGGAAAGTCCTCTTTGGGATGGTGAAATGTTGACTTGAGACTTGAAAGATAAAAAGGGGTCGACTGTGCAAAGACCCAGGGGAGGAACCATTCGGGAAGAAGATACCATCGGTCCAAAAAGGCTTTGGGATGGTCATGAGCCTGGGCTGTCCATGGAATGGAAACTCAGCATGAGTGGCTAGAGCTGTGAGTGGGGGTGGGGTATTGGATCTCATAAATCTGTGTGGTGTATGCGTGTGCCTCTTTTGGTTTGGTTGTCTCTTATCTGCACGAAATAGAGTTGATCATTCTCAGCAGTTGATCATTGCTGGCCTTTGGCCACTCGTTAAAAAGCTCTTAAATATAGTATTTTCCCCTTTCGTCTCCAATTTCTACCTCAATCCCCCTACCTATCGTATATTTCAAAGTATGTATGTAGCTTCTGGTGTTGCTGTTGAAAAGTTCGGCCACTCTGATTCTTGAGCTTTGGTTTTTTTTTTAATTTTTTTTTAACGTTTATTTATTTTTGAGATAGAGACAGAGCATGAATGGGGGAGGGTCAGAGAGAGGGAGACACAGAATCCGAAACAGGCTCCAAGCTCTGAGCTGTCAGCACAGAGCCCAATGCGGGGCTCGAACTTGCGGACCGCGAGATCATGACCTGAGCCGAAGTCGGCCGCCCAACCGACTGAGCCACCCAGGCGCCCCTTGAGCTTTGGATAGAACTTTTTTCCTGCTCAAGAACAAGCATGTTACCTTTGTCTCCTGTATTCTGAGATTTTAAAGTGAGGCATCTTGCTGTGGGTCTGTTTTTATCTCTTGTGCCGAGTACGTTGTGAGCCACTCAGTATGGAAATGCAAATCTTTCAGTGCTGGGGAATTTTCTTGAATTATTTTATGGATGATTTCTTTCCATCTGTGTTCTCTTTCCAGAGTGCCAGCTGTTTGGAGTTGGACCTCTTGGCTTTTCCATCTCTGTCTTTTTGCCCCACTTCCTGGGAGGTTTTTCTCAACTGTACCTGCCAACACTACTAGTGGGTTTTTCATTTCTGTTGTCATGTTTTTAATTTCCAAAGGGCTTCTTTGTTCTCTGAATATTTCCCAATGAATTCTGGTCTTGTTTTATAGATACAGTATTTTCTCTGGAGACGTCAACAGCATTTTTCAAAGTTTACTTCTTCCTGCATAGTCTGTTCTCTCTAACTTTTCTCCTGTATGTTTGTTTTGCTTTTTTAGTATTCATTTTAGAAGCTTTCCTCAATTATCTTGTTATCTTTGGTTGTCTGTTGGTAATTAAGAGCAACATGTAAAAGAAGCTCATTGGAAGCTCTGTGTCATCATTCACGGCTTTCATCATGGGGTGAAGATTGTACCATTCACTGGAACCCCTGATGTCAGTATCTTTAGATATTTTATCTCAGGTTAGCTAGGTTCCTTAGAGAAGGTGTTTTAGCCTCCTGGTTGGAGGATTTATCCTGACTGATAATATCCTGGGAGTTGAGGCAGGTTGAGAAGTATGGGGAAGGAGGGTAGAGTTTCAACAGCCAGTGTGGATCTTTTAGTTAATGCCATATTTGGGGGTATAGTAAGCTTGTCCCTTAATTGTTCCTGGTGCTTCAATCCAGAGATTCCTGCTTTCACTATCCATAGAGCACTGGTTCTCAAAGTATGATCTGTGGACAGTTAAGAGTCACCGAGATCCTTTCAGGGGGTCAGAAAGATTGAAACTATTTTCATAATAATACCAAGACTTCGTTTGCCTTCTTTACTCCCATTTTCCCTATTAATGTAGAGTGAAATTTTCCAGTGGCTACAGGACATGTGATATTGCAAGGGGCCAAATGTGGAAGCATTTTTCATAAAATATGTTCTTTAGTTAATGTATAATTATGGCTTATTATTATTAAAAAGGAATTAATAAAAATCTCTTTAAATGACTTGGTTTTAATTTCTCACCTGCTACCTATCAATATATGCAATTCTCATATGATCTCTTTGGAGTCCTCACTAATTTTGAAGACTCTGAAATAGTTCTGAGACTAAACATTTGAGAAACATTGCTCTAGAGAATGGTCAGATGAAACTGGGGAAAGATCCGAGGAGTCTGACTTTTTTGTGAATGTGTAATCCATTTTCTTTCTTCTCTCCTTCATCCCTTCCTTTCAGAGCTTTCTATACCAAACACAGCAAAGCGGAGAAGTAGACAAGCCCGTGTCCCTGAAGACATGGTCAAGCCGATGAATCGACCGGCCCTGAAGGCTGGTCTACCTCTGGAGATGCTTCCTGTTATGGGAGATAATAATTTGCTTTATTTGGTTGGAGGTGGTTGTTAATTGTGCCTGAAAACCTAATGGAAGCTGAGAGAGAGAAGAGAGAGAGAGAGAGAGAGAGAGAGAGAGAGAGAGAGAGAGAGAGAGATTGATTCAAGGCTAGGAGTGATTGATTCTATAGAAGATGAGCATTGAGCATGAGCATTGAGCATGAGAAGAAGGTCGTCCCAGGATGTGGCTACGCAGAGGCCACAGGTGACCTTGACACGTCATCTCCAGTGGTGTGAATGGTGCACACTGGACTGGTGTGGCTTCCGGCTATACCTCTTCTCCTGTTGTTCTTTTGTCTTTTTTCCATCCCTTATCTTCCTTCTCTATCACACCACAAATGTTGGGCTTTCTTCTCTTTCTGTTCTTTTCCTTGATGTCATTCTTTACCATAAGGCTAAATGTGATTTTATTCTGGTGTTGTCCCCGATTTATATTCCCAGCCAGATCTCTCTGCCTTCCAGATTCACACGTCCAACTGCTCACTGACACCTGCAGCAGAATATTTCTGAGACATGTCGGATCGAACCTGTACAAAGCAGATGTCTTGGTCTGCCCCCACCTGCCTTGCCACCTTCCCCGGCTGTTTCTTTTCCCAGTTCATGAAGCCACCGTTCACCCAGCTGCTTGGGCCAGAGACTCAAGTCTCACTCTTGATTCCCCTTGCCCTCTTTTCCTGTTCCTCATCCATTAGGAAGTGTTACTGATTCAATCTTCAAAACGTAAGTGGCGTCTAATCTTCTCTCTTTGTCCAATGCCATCTTCTTGGCCCACATCGCTAATTTCTCTGGCTTGCATTATTGTGAGAGCCTCCCAGCTGGCCCTGTCCCATTCTTGCTCTATGTGCGTCCTTGCTGTCCTGGCTGGAGGACAGCAGTCAGACTGCTTTTCTAAATAAGTACGTTGTAGACCATGTTGCTCTTCCTGCTTTAAATCCTTCAACTGCTTTGTCTCTAAAACAAAATCTAGATGCCCTCCCCTCCTTCCCATGACCATACACCCTACACGCTCTGGCCCCTGCCATTTGCTCCAGCCTTATAATATCTGATCCTTGTCTTTATCAGCTAAGCTCAACTTAGCTCTACGGGCCTTCCTTTAATTTCCTGAACAGACTGCTTACTCTTCTCTAGATGTTCTTCTCACCCCTCACTGCTTGGCTGGCTACTTCTAGTCCTTTAATTCTCAGCTTAAATGTCATTTCTTTAGCAAGGCATTTCCATCTCTTTCCCTTAAAGTCAGCTTCCTATGTGATATTCTCCTACTCAGCCTTTTGTTTTGAGTTTTTAAAAACGGACTTTCTTGTTTGTTTCATAATGTATGTAATAATCCAGTCACTGTATTAAGCTATTAATATTCTGTGTTTGGTTGCACGGTAGAAAGGGTCTCCTGTTTGCTAAATGTCGGTGCAAGGTGGTTCCCATTATGAACTTGGCTCCCTTATAAAGGGCCGGGAATTTGCTTCTTAGAAGAGTTCAATAACTCTTTGTAACTCAGGGAAAAAAATAACAGGAACACCAGAGACCGTACTGATACTTGGAACGGTGGAATAATTATCTTTGAACTCTTCCAACTGAACCCATTAGAGATTGATTTAATAATGTTATATCCCTTCAAAGATTCAGTCTTTTGTCTTAGCTTACTGGGTATGTTACTGAACCAAATGTCTTGTGACTCCCCTTCTGATTTTTAATAAAAGTGAATCAATAACCTTGTTCCCATTCTTTGAAATCTGCAGCTGGAGTTTATCCAAAAGGGTCCCCAGAGGTTGGGGAGAGAAGCAGGGCCCCAATCCTGGGATTTCTGGCCCAACCAGCAGTTTTTTCTGGAAAACAGCGGTTGGGAGGTTGAGCTGATCTCTGGACAGCCACATGGTGACAAACTCAAAGTATCTTTGGACTCTGGTGGACACCTCCTCTTCTGGCATCTCAGCAGAACAGTGTGGATGCTTTGTCTCCAACAGGATTTTGGAGGATGTCGCCCTAGGGGCATCTCTTTGTGGGGATGTCCCAGAAAGCAAAACAAAAACCAAGCAGATGGTGGGGGCGGGGGCGGGGGTTCCTACATTCTCTTCCTTCTTCTCTGAATCAAAATGTTGATAATCTTCATAGGGAAGAAGAGGAAAGTGTCCTTGGAGGTGTCAAGCTAAGAGGGAATGACAGGAAGGGAGTATGGAGTAATGTCTCATACAGCTTTTAAGGCAGTGTTTGCTCCTGGGAGAGCAGTATGGAGTTTACGTTCCTGGATAATGGAGGTTCTTTGGCCTAGAGCCGCTCGCCAGGGGAGGGAAAGCTGTGAACAGCTAGCAGCCAATATTCACAGAAACAGAGATGTGGGTGCACCTGTACAGAAAAAAAGATTTGGATGGGTGCCAGCGCATCCGTGATAGCTCCCGTCCCTAGTGAGGACGTCCCTCAAAGCCAAATTTTCCTTCTTCTTCCTGTGCGAAGGCCTCTCTGGGCCATCCTGTCTGAGCTGGCCCTCCCTTCTTTAGTCCCTTAGTCATCCCATTGGTGGCCCACTGGGACGGACTCTTTGCTTGCTTGTCCCCCTGCCATCGGACAGAGCTCCTGGAGGCAGGAACCTGCCCTTGCCCACCCAATGTCCTTTTGAGCCCTGGAGGCTAGTGCTGTTCTTGGCCCGGAGGAGGCCTGGCCCCCCTGCCTCCGTGATCTCTCTTGCTTATGCACTCGCTGCTACCCTCTGCTCCATCCACAGGCTCAAGTCAAGGTTCTCGGCTAAATCGCGACCTGGGGAGACTTTGATGGACCACATGTGAGAACCAGGCAATAGCCAGCAAAACTGAGAGTCTTCAGTCTTGTTTTTTGGTTATATATGCCTTTAAAAAGTTTAAGACAAATTGTATGGTAAATTGCTTCTCCCTGCCCCCCGAATGGTGCAGTGGAAGACAATTTTGCTGCGTCCCTCTTGGAGAGAGAGGCAAACTTAGGAGATCTTAAAGCTGAGTAATTATTTCCATCAGCAGGAAATCGGTACTCTGAGTCTGAACTCAACAGGTACTGGGAGAGCCTGACTGTTTAATTTCCTTAAAATGCCATTTGCATGTGTTCGGTGCTGACAGGATCGCTTTGGGACTTAGAGAGTGAAAGATCAGTCAGTGGAGACAACGGGAAGAAGTGACAGAGACTCGGAAGGCTGGGGAACGGGTGATATTTAAGAGAGAGACTTCAGTGTTTCTTGGCAACTGCTTGGGAGCCCAGAGACACACATGGCCTGACACCCTTCCCCTCCCCACTAGGCTTCTGAGCCACGGAGAAGCCGGTGAGACCCAGGATATGTCAACCTTTTGGGGACATGCTGTGATCATTTCCTGGAGTGAGAGATGGCTCCCCAGTGAACACCTCTCCTGGTCTGCAAGGAAAGCAACTCGGCGAGGGGGGGTGGGGTGGTGGTGCATGAACTTTCCCCGGCCGCCTCTCTGGGCTCTGGAGCTGCACGGTGGCGAATGAGATAGTATGCCCTTTGAACGGCCAGATGAGGGTCTAGGGACTGTGAGGGGCCGTGTGTCCGTCATATTCTGTAAGTGGCACTTCAGGGTAAGTAAGAAGGAAGTAAAGTGAAACCTCGAGGAGCTTCTAGACTGTGTCAGTATCCCCCTCTCAATGCCCGTACGTGTCTTCTGTCACTGCTCAGTGCCTCCCTCTTAAAGATTATTTTTACAATAGGGTTCCTTTTCAAAATAAAATTCAAATGTGTGAAGCACCTCCCTGTGTGAGGCCCTTGACTAATTGCCGGGGAGTCAGAGATCACAGGTTTCTAGAGGAGACAGATGTGTTAATAGTAGACGAGGGCATGGGGCACACAATATCACGGAGGAGGGCACTCTTGGCTGTGCTGGGGCTGGGGGCACAGACAGGGGAGTCTGGGGAGTTTGATAAGCAAACAGGTAGGGCGAAGGCTTTCTGGGCGGAGGCGTGGAAGTCTAAGCGACATCAGGGTTCAGGGCTGTCCAAGCGGTTTGATATGCTGCAGCCTGAAGTCAGGGTGTATGGACTTGGCTCGAGATGAGGGATGTGGCTAAAGAGCTTGGTAGAGACCCTGTCATAAAGGGCCTTAAAAGGCACAAAGGTGCAAGGAGGCTTCAAGTGTGAAATGTCTCCATTGTAATTTGCAGCGAATTAGAGCTCCCAGTGGTGGGATTTCAGTCGTCACTGCACTGGGAGGGCGGGGGGGGTGGTGGTGGTGGTGGTGGTGTTTTTTCTTGGGCAAGGAAGTTTTCCTAGCTTCTACTTTAGGCTGATTCTGAACTAGCTCTGGAATACACCAACTCTGACTAGTCACCGTGCATTTACTGAGCACCTGCTATGTGCTGAGCTCTCACTCTACCAAAGGAGAAATACCAAAGCGTCTCAAGTCCTGGAGTCCTGTGGCTCCACTGGGATGGGGCTTCTCTGTGCTCTGCTCGTTGCCAAGACTACACCTGCACAGAATCCTAAATCACTCCTAAATACATTCATCCGAAATCCCCGAAGCTCCGGGAATCGCACGCCACAAGCTCAGTAAAGGTTTGATGACCGACTGACTAGTACATACAAAATCATTTGTGAGCACCGGTCGGCTGGAAGGCATTTGTGGGTCTCACAAGCATAACTAGTCCGTAAAATCTGGGGATGTGCATATTGCACCAGGCTGAGGGAAACTGATCTGATCTTGCCTTTTCCCTGACTTGTTTTGTGACCTTAGACAGTCCTTGGCTGAAATAAGCCTCTTTTCAGCATCTGTAAGATAAGAGATTTGGATCAGTGCTTCCTAATGTCCCTTCCAGTTCAAATACACTAATGTTTTAAGTCTATAAATAGGAATCTCTAGAACTCTGGGTTCAAAGCCAAAAAAAGAGTGTGAGCCCTGAGGGTTGTGGCCAAAGACCCAGGAAGAGTATCTGGAGCTTAGAATCAACCTCTAGCTTGCTTATTTTTATTCCTCGTTAAATGTAGGCGGGAAAACCGACTGTCTACTCTGGGGTGTTACGGCAATTAATTAGTTAATGTTTGTGAGGTACAAAGGAACAGAAAGTACCGCGTGTAAAAAGTCATATAAATGCTAAGTGTTGTTGTTTTGCATCCGATTCTCCCCTGTTCGATTTCAGTTTCATATCTGAGTAGTCATAACGGCATCAGTTGGGGCTCCTCTGGCTAATTACACTGCCAATAAAAGGGGAAATTTTTCCCTTTTAAATTTCCGTTTTAATTTCTCTCTGTCTATGACCCCCTCCTCCCTCTCCTCCAGTGCATTGTTCACAGTTGCTAACTACTCAGGTGTCAGCCAAAGTTGGGCCCCCCCCCCTTTTTTTTGGTCTCCATTCTCCTTGCAGTCTGGGAGGGACCGCCGCTCGCCCCATCAGCTCTTAAATGGCATTTCGGGCCTTACCACGCCAAAGCTATGGAAGGTACAAGAAATAAGTGCCCCACGTGGGTCTCTACTCTCGGGGGGGGGGGGGCGGGGTGCTATCTGCATGGGAAGGGTAGAGGCTGGCCCATCTGTAACCACAGGAAACCACCGTTTACGGCAGTGTGACAAGAGGGCGAGGCTCCGGTGTTCTTGGTGAGCCACTTAGTAAATGGTGGGGCAATTGATACAAGACGGGTTCCTCTGTGTATCAGTTACCCGTTGCCAAGATGATGCCGTGTAACAAACCAACCTAAAATTCAGTGGCTTCGTATAATGAGCGTTTCTTTAATGCAAGAGTCTGCCGGTTGGTGCTTTAGACCTGGTTCAGTTGGGTGGTTTCTCTGGCTTCAGCGTGTTGTGTTGTCACGTCTGGGGGTCAGCTGGCTGTTGGCCATGTATGCTATCCTTGGCGGGGCTGGCCGGAGGGACTGCCCTACCATCTGTTACCCTCCCGTTGGCTAACCTGGATGTGTCATTCCTGGGACATTGCAGAGGTGCGGAAATGAGATGGCCACCCTCCTGGCCCCTCAAGGGATGTGGCAAGACACAGACTCTGCGGCTTTGGTGGGAGGGGCTGAAGAGTCACATGGCAAAGGGCAGGACACAGGAAGGAGTGAGGACTTGGGGCTGCCGGTGTGCTCAATCTATCACGATGTGCCTCAGCCCTGGACTTTCTAGGTCTCTGGGGAGCGGGACATTTGCATTTTCACCAGCTCCCCAGGATATTCTGCCGCTCAGTGACGTTTGATAATGACTGGACGTAAGCAAAGAGGAGCAGAACGTGAGATCCCCAGCTGCCTGGACCGGCCTTGCCACCCCCCCCCCCCCCCCCGGTGCCCTCACGCTGCCTGCTTTAAGTTTCCCCATATCCAGAAGCACCAAGCTGAGCCTCTTGAACGGTCAATGGGACCGTGTGTATTGTGACTCCTTGGGGGGGAAAGGTTCCGTGTGACCAGGAGCTCCACGGAGGCTCTGTGGAACTCGTCAGGATCCTGGCAGGCCGGGTGAGGCTTCAGGAAAAGGAGGTGGGGTGGGGAATAGCCAAACCGGAAAGAGCGAAAACTGGGAGGCAGGTGGCTCTAGGGATGCTGGAGTGTAGCGCGGTGTGGCCGGAGGAGGGCATACGGGAGAGCAGTCTGGAAAGTTAGGCCGGGCCCAGACCGGGCTGAGCCTTCAGCAGCTGGGACGTAGGGACGTCAGTCGGCACTGGGTCAGCATCAGCTCTCCCAGCCTGCTGGAGGGTCTCCGGGCAACGGGGACTCACTCGGAACAGGCTCCGTCGCACCGGGTGCCCTTTCCCTGCGCCAAGCAGAGCAGGGGGCTTTAGCCGGACCATTGCACGTCCCCCTGGGAGGCAGCCAGCGAAGGTGGTAGGTGCGTGACACGGGAGGACGGCGGTGCTGTGACGGAAGCGACGAGGAGGAGCAGCTCGGAGATGAAATGTGAGGGGGGACACCCAAATCTCACCAGGCCGGTCGGGGCGACGTGGAAGGGGGCAGAGGAGAAGCGAGCAGAAAGACAGGACCCCGGGGGAGGGACAGGGAGGCAGAGATGTAATTATTAAGTCTAAGCATGCAAAGAGCTCCGTGGCTTTTTTTTCTCAAAACCATATTTTATTTGAAACTCACAAGCTTCTGGTTCTGTTTCGTTGGTCATATTTGTCCTTGCTGAGATATTTTGCCAAGGAGGCTAAATTCTCTGGTAATGGCATTTCTCAGTTGCTGTGATCGTATTTTCTTTCGGGGTAACAGGCAGATGGCTCACAGTGGTGGTGGCCAGCGGGTTTCTCAGAACCTCGGAGATCCAGGAGCGTGAGTGAACGAGTTCCGTCAGACATTATTGCTGAACGTGCGAGGGCGATGCTGCCCCCTTAGTCCAAGTTTCTTTGTTCCTCCCCCCCCGCCCTTCCTCGTTCACTCACCACACATTTATTGAGCAACTGTTATGCACCAGCTGGGTGAACAGGACAGGAGAAGTCCATATACGTCTGGTATAGGAGCGGAGAAGTTGCATTCAGTCATTTACTGGTTTAGTAAACATTCATGTGGCATCTGATATTTGAGTCTCTGCTCTAGGCATCAGGAATACAGGGGTGAACGAGAGAGAGATTGCCTTTGCCTCTCTGCAGGTCATAATCTGGGTGGGGAGAGATGTCCAACATAGAAGTTCATGTCGTTTGAAGGGGCTTAGTGGTCTAGTCCACGTAGGTATCTTTCCTTGTTGGCTTGGGCTTCATGAATATGTTCAACCTTGAACTACGCAAATGCACATTCATGTACTAGAATAATTGCAGACGTGTCTGCAACAAGGCGAATGTACCCTTCCTCCTTCCTCCATTCTCAACAGGGGGCTTCTTCCTACTGGAAGTACAAATCTCATGTTAACGTCTTGTACCGTCATTGGCCACCTTTCCTCACCACCAAGAAGACCCAAAGGTCAGTTGGGTGGTGGGGGGAGGGGGCAGCCAATGTAATGTGCTGTTTAACCGGGGCTCTTCAAGTCTGCTTTGTTGGAAAGCCAAAGGCCAGCTGTGGGACAGTGGATCGTGGTCACAGCTGGGACTCTTGCTCTCATGGGTTTCAGTGGTTTTGTTATCTTTCCAGTGGCTGCAGTCCTTGCCTGGAAACCTGAGCTTTCCACCTGCCGGGACAAGGTTCTGATGTTTTACCTTAGAAGCAAGGTAGGAAGAGCCACTACATTTTTTTGTTCCTAATGTCTGTGGTGCGGTGATTTAACATGTACGTGCATGAGGTTGCCGCCCCCAGCTCTTTCCAAGCACCCTGTAGTCACAGAGGCTCCTGAGACCCCACGCTGATGCTTCCCCACGGTCCCGGCATCGTGGCCAGTGCCGGCCTGGAGCCCGGAAGACCTTTATGACTGTAGCTCTGTAGACAAGCCTCTTCTGTCTTTCTCTGTAAACAATGCTGATCTCGCAGAGCTTTATGAGCATTTAATGATACATGCCTCATAAAAGTATTTTATGGTCAGTGAGCCACTGAACTTATTGTCATTCTTGGTTACGGTAGTAATGAGGTCCTTGGTTCCCACTTGTGCAAATATAGAATGCTTAGGAAATCTGCGGCAGATTATGTCTTCCGAAGGTGGCGTAACAAAATCTCCTATCTCGCATCTCACGTGTGCTTCCTCAAGGTGACCTTACCACTCGCCACTCAAGAAGTGTGGCCTGTGTCTTCATCCCCTTGAGCCTTGATTGACCCCACGCCCGCGTTGACTGATGGGGTGTGGCAGAGGGACACTGTGTCAGTGCTGGGTGTAGCCCTCAGGCCAATGTCTGTTTCCCTACTCTTGGAGCCAGCTGCCGTGTTGGCTATCCCGAGACCACATTATCCAGATAACGTGCCTCATGAAGAAAGAAAGCCAAGGAACAGAAAGGGGCATGAGACATTACATGAAGAACCCATCCTGGAAGGGAACTTTCCAGCCCCAGCCCACTAAATTCCCAACTGGCTTCCTGAATTCCCAACCCACTGAATTCTGGGGTGGGGGGGGGGAAGGTTGCGTTAAGACACTCACATTTGGCGGTAGTTGGTAACACAGCAATAGAAAACTCTAATGGTCTTTTGTTCCTATCCCGGGTTGGCGTGCCTTTCCCCCAGGGCCTCGTTAATCGTGTCGAACTGAGAAAATCACAGGCTTTTCCAGCCCAGGCGGGTGGAGGGATCTGGACTCAGCCACCGATTCGCTGTGTGTTCATGTCCCACTTTGAACTTTAGCTTTCTTACCTGTTGCAGGGCCTTGAGAGGCGTCCCAGAGGCGTTGGTGAGGCTGCGATGAGCCAAGCCGGTCGGAAGTGGCTCACAGAGGGCCTGGCCCTCAGTACACTGTCAGGCACGCGCTGGGAATCACAGGCCCTTCCAAGCTCCGGGCCACCCTTGCCGACCATCCCGCGGCCCCGGTGAGGCTGCTTCCCGGCAGTGACTGAGGCTGCTGCGTTCTGGGGCCGGCTCGCGGGATGGGCAGGAGAAACCTGCAGAGTGTAGAGGCTTTGAAGGTAGCTCAAGACTGCTCAGTCCCGACGATGACGTGCCGGACCCCTCCGCAACCTCGCTTCCCTCTTTTAACACCACTCCCTTAATACCTCTGTCCATCTTACCGATGGGGAAACTGAAGTTCAGAGAAGCCGACGCGGTTTCTCTTAGCAGTGACAGAGCTAAGGTACGAAGTCAGAATCCTGGACACCAGATCCAATACGATTTAAGGCGATCACTTAGAATTTCTGACGTCAGCACAAGGGGGAGGCGATAAGAGAGTATCCGCGAGGCATGTAATTCTAATCTTAAAGCATTCCAACACCGTGACTCCCTGAATAACAAGAAAAATACTGAATGTCTTCCAGGCTGCAAACTCCAGAAGTTTACTCCATCCAGTTGATTGTTCTTGGCAAAATAGACTTAAATGGCTTCTCGTTCCTTCCATTTCCATTTGGAGGTTCTTCTGTTTGGAGCATGTGTGTTCCTGTGTTCTGGAAGTTTTTCTTGACAGAAGTAGAGAGGTTTTTGACAAACAACTTTAATATTCTTTGTGTCTGTTTGCTGGCTCTAATAATCCAGCAAGTTTACAAGGTCACTGTTGAGATTAAATCTGAGTCATCGGAGGCAGATGTTGACGCACCATTATTTAAACCCTGAGCTGCTGAAGGACTCTCTCATCCCCGTGAGCTATGACTCACTGTCCAAATGAACACCCAAATTCCACAGAGCCTGCTGAGCAGGGCCTCTGGACTCCGTTAGGGAAACAAGCTGGATTTACCACTTGCCTCCTCTGTGGGACGAGAAAGCCCTACTTTTTGCGGCAGAAATGTGTGTACGGAGAATGGCGTGGCGTGTACGAAGATCTGGGCTCTTATCTTTTCTCTACCGCTTGCCGTGGGCTTTCTCTTCTCACCTGCTCCTCACAGCCCTTACACGTTTATTTACGTAGTAAAATGTGTGATCTCAAGCGTCCAGCTTGATGAAATTTTCCACACATATGCCCCAAGTCAACATCACCCAGGTCAAGGAACACTGTCACCGCCCCAGAAGGCGCCCTTGTTCCCAATCGATAACCCCTCGGATTACCGCTCGTCTGATTTCTGACGCCATGGAGTTGTTGTGTCTTTTTCAAGAATTTCATCCAAAAGGAGTCAAAGGGCAGGTGCTCTTTGCGTCTGGCGTTGTGGCTCTGCAAAACGCCAGTGAGACTTCTCCACGGTGTCGCGCGTATCGGTGATCCGTTCCTTTTTGTTGTTGAGCGTGTTCCGTTACATGGATGTGCCACAATTTGTTCATCCATTCTCCTGTTCGTGGGCACCTGGGCTGTCTCCAAAGTGGCTCTTAGGAACACGGTTGCCATCGTTCTTCCCGCACATATGTTTGAAGACTGGCGTTTTCATTTCTCTTGAGTACATACCCAGAAGTGGGATTGCTGAGGCATGGGTCAGGCATACCCTTAGCTCTATCAGTCACTGCCGATCCTTTCTCACACAATACTTTCAATCTTTAAAAATTTTAGGTCTTCTGGAAGGTGTCTAGTGCCATCTCCATTTACTCTTTTTGTTTTGTTTTCTTTTGTTTTTAAAAATATTTATTTTGAGCGAGAGAGAAAGAGAGAGAGTGTGCATGAGCAGGGCAGGAGCACAGAGCGAGGGAAAGAGAGAATCCCAAGCAGGCTCCACGCTGTCAGCACGGAGCTTGGCGCGGGGCTCGATCTCGTGAACCGTGAGATCACGGCCCGAGCCGAGATCAAGAGTCAGATGCTCGACTGACTCCGTCACCCAGGCGAAGAGAGAATTTTTATGCAACTACAGGGCAGTGGGGGCTCTTTGGTGTTACTGGGGAGCCTGTGGAGTCCAACATTGGGCTGGTAGCAACTTACTCTTCTGTTGGGATAACCCAGGCCCGCTGCCCTTGCTCTTTGTCAAGCCACCAAGAATGGGGGAGGAAAGGAGCTCAGGGCTGTTCAGATTTGTCTCTCATCAGGTGGTTCTTTCATCTCATGAATCCCTGTTTTCCCATCTGCAAGATGGAAACAGTAATACCTAATTTGGGCACGCGTGAAGGTTAGAAGGAATTACGTAAAACACGAGCACCGTGCCTAGGGTCTAGTAAGAGCTCAACAAGCATCCGTTTGCTTCATTTCAGGGGAAGAAAATAAAACACGTGCTGCTAACAGCACAGTCTTCACGCGCACGGGCACTGTGGCTGGTTAGCTGGTGACAGTGCTATGGCTGGAGGAACCATTTGCTCCCCCTTGACATCACACTTCCTTGTTTAAAACCTGGAGGGAAGTTCCTATGCTAATGGCCTCTGGGGATGGTAATTAGCACTCGCTGAGGGCCCGATGCATCCCTCACTTTCCCTTATTTGCTGTGTGCAACTTTCAAGTGAGACTTTCGGTATGCAGTCATCGGATGTTGGGGTCGGATGCAACTGGACCGAAGTATATCCCAGCACCGAAACACTGGACTCTCGGAGGCGTCTAGAGCTCGTGTGACCTAATTCATGGCGGTGCGCATTATGAAATAGCAGATATTCATAATGGAAAAATAAGGGTATTAAAGAAAAACATCAAAAGCTTCCTTTTTAGAATTCTTTGAACAAAAGCTGATTGTTTATTACGGCCCGTGGGTTGCTATGGGAACAGAGGGTACTGAATTTGAAAAGAATTGAAGTAGGTGTTCTAATATAGACAGGCATAGCTTATATACACGTAGAAAAAAATACCGCATTTTAGAAACAGGGTTGAGATGTTGTGTAGAGTGGTTTATGGTGTCAACAAAACGTCCTGAGTTTCTGGGTCAGACTGGCCTCTGTTTTCGAGATTACCCATTTAATCCCCTGTTGCATGTTATTTCTCAATCATAGGTGAATTCATTTATTCATTCACTCATTCACTCATTCATTCTTCAATCGATAGTTTTTGATACATACATATCCACATTCTAAGGGATATTCAAAGAAAAACACATGGTCTCTCAGAGCGATTTTACAAGAACAGTAGCACATCTCTGTCACTGGCTGACTTTTCCCTCTCAACTGGCCAATAACTGTATTCAGTAAATGTATTCAGTGCCGTATTCAGCATTCAATAACTGTATTCGGTGATTGCAACACTGGGGAAGTTTAATATAAACGATTATTAAACCGTGATATGATAGTATGTGTAATGATGGAAAAAGAACTCTAAAAGGTGCCTGCGGAGTGACGAGCACGGAAGGGGGGGTGTCCAGACTTCACTGAAGAGGGTCTGGTTGCAGTGCCCTGGATGACCGAGCGCTTTGCTGGGTTGTAGGAGTCGGAACTCGTCCACAGCAACTGGACAAACGGCACCGACTCTATGGGGGTATGAGCTGAGGCCGGGAGCTAGGAGCGCAGAGGGGGCTGGGAAGGGGCCCCTGTGGCATGGAGGCTGGGGCCACTCAGGGTCTGCAACCAGAGGGTTGTGGGAAGGTGATCTCTGGGCGGAGGCAGAGGCCGGAGATCCCTGGGGATCTGCCTACTTTGGAAACGCATTTGGGGCAGGTTGCCGTTGGATGTCCCACCCACGTGCACCACGGATGACAAAGTACAAGTAGAGTTAGGAAAAGCAAACCAGAGCAAGCCTGATCAGGAAGAGAAGCCTTGATGTCCCATCAGCACCCTCTCCTGATAAACGTTAGCACTGCATTCACTGTGAAGGAGAAATGCTTCAAGTCTCATCCATTGCCACAGAGCAGGTATTGAAGGGTGCATTTGGAACTGAGAGGCAGTCAATCGATAACTGGCCTGCCATCTTGGTTGGGGTTTATCTTGTAAAATTATTGAAAATATTTGACTCTCACAACCATCCCCAAAAGGCTACGTGGGTTGCAAGGCTGGAAAGTTGTACAAAGGGTTCCACAGAGCAAATTCTTAAGAAAAGATGACTCTCCTATCATCCCTCCGAGAGGAAGACCGAGGATACAGGCCTGGGTTGGTAGCAATCATTTGGACTCAGCCCTTCCCTGCTGAAAGGTAGTTAATATCCATTTGGTTTATGGACTTGGGATCACAACATGAGTTTGTCCCCAGCTCTGCCACTCAGCAGCTGTATGACTTTAGACCCTCTGCAGTCATGTCTTTGATAGTTCAGATACTAATAGGTGCCTAATGGTGCTCCAGGACTGGCCTCCAAAGTCATAGCTTCCCCTGTCACATCATAGGCTCAGCCACCATTTCCCCAAAGTAGAAGTCAACATGCTTTCCCTGGAATGGGCCAGGCAGTAAATATTTTAAGCCTTTCAGGCTATATGATCTTTGTCACAACTATCCACCTGTGTCCTTGTGGGGACACAAAGACAAAAACATCTGTAGACAACAAGCACATGAATGGGCCTGGTTCTTTGTAGGGAGGGATGCCCAGTATTGGAGCTAACTGTGTGGGGACCAGCGTGTCCTTACGAATGCTCTGGCTCTTGTGCTAGACTGGCTTCTCCATTTCCAGAGGAAATTTCATCTCAGGTCTTATTTCCCTACTGCGGGTCTTGGTTGCAGCCCCTGAAGACATCCTAATGAATAGTCCTGTCTTTGAACGGGACGCATCAATTGTAGGGGATGGGGTCCTGCTCACTTCCCACCTAGAATATCCCCGTGTTCTTATTCAAACTTGGTCTATAGGGTTAGGCTCTGCAAACCCAGTAAGATAGCAGCTTTTGCTACCTTTGTCAAGATGTCTAAGGCATCTTAAGACAAGATGTTGTTAGACTGCCCTTGCTGTGGTGCACCGTGGGACAGAAAAGACCCACTTCCCTGTCTAAGGATCAGCAACGACACGGCTGCATCAACAAGCCATCCGTGGCCATGTTGCTTATTGTTGCTATAGCTACTAAAGGCAAAACGTCGTCACTATAGGCAAAAGATCATCTGTTATTGTCACCTAGGAATTTTCTTGGCTGGAGCAGGTTCGGCAAATTTGAATACATCAGATAATGAATTTTAAGGAAAAATAGGGGCCAACAGAGTAAAACATCAGACTATTGCCCTAGTGACGGTGTGTGGAACTCCCCAGACGTACATCGGCCGATGTGCCTTTGTCCCGGGCTGGCGGGCGCCTGGTGGCTCTTTGTCTACCTCGCCAGCTCATATGATAAGGTAGCCACCACACCCTGGCATTTTCCTGTGCTTTTTTTTTTTTTTAGTTCTATTTAAATTCTGGGGCAGAAGTGTTGATGCTGAGATATTTATGCCCTTTTGATAACTGCAGCTTAGGCGGCTTCTTTGACAGACAAATTCTAATTAAACAGTATAATAAGTTGCAGAAACACAACGGCTCTCGGTGCTTTTCCTGTGGCATGTCACATCTGAAAAAAACACATCCTGTAACTTGCAGATACATTTTTAGGAACTGTCCTTGTGGAGCCACACTGGTTCTGTCTCCAGAGATGCTGGTTAGACTAACAACCCCCCCCCCCCCCGCTTCTCTCTCTCTTTTCTTAGTGGAAACTATTTTTAGGCAGCAAATTAATTGTAGGGAAGTTTAGGTCAAGGGGATGTGTATTTCATTGCAGGAGAGTTTGCCCTTGGCTTAGGAAGGTTACCACAGCCAGTTCAGTAGCTGAGTTGGGATCTGAGCTTGGGTCTTTCTGTCACCATCCATGCCAGGAAATAACAGAAAAATGAAGAACAACCCCAAATAACAATAACAACAAAAACTAAACCAAGGAGATTGATTTTGGATATAAGATTGGACTTGGATTTGAGGAATGGAGGGTTGTCACAGTGGGAATTTGGCAAACGACCGTGAATGGCCTGGAGTGGGGGTGACAAGTGCCAAGTGGAGACTTAATTGTGAGAGTCTCCTGTTTGGGGCTTTATTCATTTATTTTATCCGAGGCTCTTTGTTTAACCTCAAGTGTATTTTTGTTGTTGTTGTTTAGGTTGCAGTGGAAGACGTGCTAAAGGGGAGTCAGGATGAGCTCTCTTTACCGAGTTTTGCCTTTCCACTTGCTGTTTGCCCTTGGGAGAGCCACGAAGCCTCTCTGATTCCGGAATTGAGCCACCAAATCTGAATTTGTTGGGAGTGGAGGGCCTTCAGGCCAACCTGGGCTTGTCCACGTGGCATGCACAGGTTCCCAGACAGAGGGTGGAAGCAGCCAGATCTCAATGCCTCTTCTGTCACTTTCCTTTGGTCAGAGCAAGTCCCAAGGCCAGCCCCACGGGAGGAGCTGCAGAGTAGCATTGTGAAATCGTAAGGGGAGAAGCAGGAGACTCATCGCAAGCAAGCCACCCTGGGTTAGTTTTTGTTCTGGGAGCTTCAAGGAGAATAAGTGCTTAACATAAGCTGGTGATGTGGGTGCGTGACGTGGGTGTGTGTGACCTTGGCCAAGGGGAGAGGCAGGTGGAAACGGCAGGGAGAACACCGGCCAAGGAGTCAAGACTCAGGAGCACGCGGGCCTTGGACAAAACACTTAGCCTGCCAGAACCTCGGTTGTTTGTCTGAAGGTCCTCAGAACCTTTATTAAGCCTGTTCCCGTCTAGGCACTGGGGGCACAGACCTAAAGCAAAACGTGTTCCTTGAGAGTTTCCAAAAGCTGCGTGTGTCAGTGATCTGGGAAGTGAGGGATGATGTTGGCAGCCACTCTGGTCAATAAAGGGTCCCCTGGTGGAGAATCTACCAGCTCTGAGCCTGGCCCCCAGACCGTTGTTTCACTGAGGGAGCTCTGAGTAACCACGGACGACCTCTCTGAGGCAGGCGTTTCCCCGTGGGAAATCTTCCCTGGTTAGCTCAGCTTGTCAACTGCTTGGCCCCTCTGGCGGCCGTGGGTTGGTAAAGGCTTCAGGTACATCTCTCTTCTGCTCCCTTGCCCTGGTTGATTTTCAACTTTGTTTTCTAGCTGTGAAAAACATATGTATGGATGGCAGTAATTGGGAATTTAATAATTTTTTGATGTTTCTTTTGGTGCTTGGGAAACCCACTGAGAATGATATATATTTTTTTCAGTGTTTCCCTGTTCTGTGCTAAAACTCTGCGCTAAAATCGTACGTGACTTTATTTTCGCCTTTTCTCCCCCCCCCCGCCCTTTTTTTAAGCACAAAGCAGGATAACTTTGAAGTCAAGTTTCCTTTTTAGAGGGCGCATGTATCGGTTCCTTATTTTCTACTTTTGTTTTTATTGCCATAGTGTTCTTTATTACTTTTTCCCAAGTCATTTCAGAAATAAAAAAAGATATTGGAATAAAGCTACCAGAGTCAGAGATTCAAACAATCTGAGCATTGCCTCCCCGTGGGAGTTGCTCTGTGGCTGTGGCGGGATTCTAGTGCCTTTTTACCTGATGTTATTTGATTATTAGGGTATCAAAACCTTATCAGCTCCATTGCCCAACTCCCCAAAGCTTGAGAGTAACAGAGGAATTGTAGGTATGTGATAACAGCACTGAGTTGCAGCTCAATCTTTAAGGGAAGCAGTGCAGAGGAATAGAAGGTTTTTGGAGGAGTGTGGAGACATCTGGATGCCGGGCTCAATTCTGCAACTAAGGAGCTGGGTGGCCTTGGAAAACCCACTTCACCTCTCTGGGCTTTGCTTTCTTCGCCCGAAGATGAGGCTTCTTACTGGGGCGCCTGGGTGGCTCAGTCGGTTAGGCGTCCCACTTTGGCTCAGGCCATGATCTCACGGCTCGTGAGTTCGAACCTCGCATCGGTCTCTGTGCTGACTGCTCAGAGCCTGGAGCCTGCTTCGGATTCTGTGTCTCCCTCTCTCTCTCTCTCTCTGTCCTTCCCCTGCTTGTGCTCTGTCTCACTCAAAAATAAATAAAATTAAAATAAATAAACATTAAAAAAATTTAAAAAAAATATGAGCCTTCTTACTTAGTTACTGCAAGATGTTTTCCTTTCAGACCTAAAAGGAACCTCTAATCACTCTCTTCATGGATCCTAGGTTAAGAAATATATAGGGGGGCACCGGGTCCCCCTATCCCAGGTCCCCCCTGATCCCTGGGTTGTGGGATTGAGCCCCACATTGGACTCCGTGCTGAGTGTGGAGCCTGCTTAAGATTTTCTCTGTCTCTCCTTCCCTCTCTCTTTCTCTCTCTCTCTCCTTCCCTCTCCTCTGCTTGTGGTTCTCTCTCTTTCTAAAAAAAAAAAAAAAAAGGAAATGTTAGGGTTCTGTGCAGTCTTATCGTAAGCAAACACTACTTGTATAAAGACTTTGAAAAAGTTGGAAATAATACATGCCTTGTCCCCCCATGAAGCTCAATGATTCTTCCTCTGATGAACCTCTAGGGGCTGGGATCCCAGGCCGGGAGCTGCAGAGGGCTTGCTTGTCTGTCTGGCTTGCTGTGCGTTTTAGTTACAAAGCAAGACTCTGACGATGGCTAGCATCGGTCTTACAGAAAGAGCAGGAGATTCGGGGTTCGGGGTGCACAGAGGCGAGACAACCGAGGTCAAAGTTGTCTTTCAGCCTTGGCAGTCTTTCAGTTCTGGTCTTTACTTTCGCGTGGGTCTGCATGGGTTTGTTGGGTGGAGTACCGAACCGATCTTTCTTCGGGTCCAAATTCTCCGCTTGCCTGTTGGTGACAGAGGCAGTGTCGCCCCATTAGGGACACTCTGTGAATTTGGGGGGGGGAGACAGCTCATCTCCACTCCTCGGCGTAATTTTTGCGGGAGTCCAAAACAGGAGTGACAAGTGCAATTTAGGAGGTATTGGATGGGAGGATCAGGCGAGCAGTGACGTGATTTGGTTATCTGGCAAGGGAGGAGCACCGTTACCATGCTTCCTGGGAGAATTCCAAACACACGTGGGCAGGACGTGCTTTCTGTGACTGGAGCTCACATCCTGCTTACTTTATTGAAGCCTGGGGTGTCGTGGCTTGTCCACGGGTCACTATTATGGAGGGAGGTGAGGACTCGTGTCCCCCCAAAGCAGGAGGCGCAGTGTCACGTGCCCTTGCCCTTCCTACCGGTGATACTATGACCATGCCCATGGCTGCCGACCGCCATTTATTAAGTACTTACTGGCGCCAGGAAACGTGTGTCTCTGTTTATCACCTCACTTAAATATTGAAAACAACCCTTTGCGGCAGGTAGCGTCCTCATACCCACTTGGCCAGTGTGGAAGTTGAGGCAACAGGCTTCTTTTGTCTTCCTTGCCCAGCCGGTGAGTGGCAGAAATGTAGCTTGGAGGGAGCCAGCTGGCCTCTCGGGTCTTTCTCTTAAACGTTGTGCCATCCCATCACCACGGACACACGTGGCCCGTCTGGGTCTGGCCGCCAAGATCACAGGGATGGAAACACTTCCAACTAGTTCATATTCCTGCCACCGGTCCAAGCCCCTTTCAGGTGGCTTTGGTTGGGGCTGCACACGTGGAGGGTCACAGACGCCGTGGAGGCTTTGAGAGTAGAATCTTTGGGGCACCCACTGAGGGTACGGTATTGGGGAATGTCTATTGCAAACTTCCTTCCTATGACTCACGGAACCTCCATGTTCCACCCAACCTAATCTCTACCTTAATTTTTTTAAAGTTTATTTATTTTTGAGAGAGAGAGAGAAAGAGAGAGAGAGAGAGAGAATACAAGTAGGGGAGGGGCCGAGAGAGGGAGGGAGACACAGAATCGGAAGCAGGCTCCAGGCTCTGAGCTGTCAGCACAGAGCCCGATGTACGGCTCGAACCCACAAACCGTGAGACCATGACCTGAGCTGAAGTTGGACGCTCAACCGACTGAGCCCCCCCAGGCGCCCCTCTCTACCTTCCTTTCTTCACAGTCTCCCCTTGTACTGTTGGCTTCAGCGACGTCAACGATCTTGTAGTTCCCTGAGTTCATCACGCTCTCCTGCTGTCTGAGGTGCTGGCCAGTGGCAGCACCCTTCACACGGTAATGCTGTCTGTCCCTCCAGACTGACCAGATGCCCTGCTGGGCATTCTCTTGGCCCTTCCAGGTTCTTCCTGGCTTCCTGGAACTGCTTCCTCGTCATCTGAAGTGACACACGCAGGGCATTTGTCGTGGTGAATCAAAAGGATTTGTTTCATGTCTGTTTCCTGAACTTCTCTACAACAAGGACTGGGTGCTATTTGTCCATCATCTCCAGAGCCCAACAGGAACATCTTGGGTAGACGTTTGGCATATTGCCAGTCCCAAACACATCTGGCTAATGCTCTCTTGTCTGAGTGAATAGTTAGCTTTCAACGCTTTTTCCTTCAATCGAACCGTGTGAAATTGCTGTTTTCGCAAGTCAAACTTGCTTGAATACCAGCATTTCAAGTGTACGTTTTCCCCCATGTATACGTTCCCACGAGCGTTTTCATCCTGTTCATCTCCTGGGTTCCTCCCTCTCTGCTTATACACACCAAGGTTTATCCCACCCGTTGTAAACACATCTCTTCCTTCTTTGGGCACGGCCTTCCCTCGAGTCCCAAACTTTCGGAAAGAGCTGTCCACATGCGGTGTTTCTGCGTCCACACCAGTCACCCAGAGTGATTCCCGTAGTTTCCATCTGGCCCTCCTTGTCTTCTCCTCTCCTAAAGTGGCCTCGGGTGTTCTCAAGCAGTTCTGGAATCGCATCAGCCAAAGGCTGCGCCTGTTCCTTTTCTTCATTGACCTTCCTGCAGCATGAAAACTCTGCGATGCCCTTTATGAAACGGTCACCTCCTATGACTCCCACGACACAGCCCTCTCCTGGCCCCATCCCTGAATCTAAATGCTCATCTTCCTCTCTGTGCCACCCCTGGATATCTTCTTTTGTCTCCTCCTCTCCCTTGGGAACCTCGTGCACTTGCCGGGTTCATCTACCATCGGGCACGGCCGGGTTGCACATCTGCATATCCAGCCGGAACGTGTGCTCCAGGCTTAGCGTTTCCTCTGACTTCTGTGCATCCGTAGGACCCAAATAGAACCCATCCCCTTTCTCCACAAATCACCTTCTCTTCCGGTTATTTTCCCCTCAAATGACCACCTTTTGTGTTTTTGCTGGTCTACTTATGAAGCGTTTCCACTATTCTTTCCCCTCTGTCTAAACCCTCACCCTTGAGGGTGAATTTTGGTGTTGTATATTTGCTCGACTCTCTGCCAGGCCCCGCCCCCCCCCATGTGTCATTGAAAACAGCCATTGGTGAGCCAGACTTCATCATTTTTGCATTTCCCACAGTGACTATCACTGTGCCCATGCTAAATAGGCCTTTAATATGTATATGTTGAGTTAAAAGAAATTAATTTTTTTAAAAGTTTTTATTTATTTTGAGAGAGAGAGAGCGAGAGAGCACAAACGAGACTGGGGGGCTGGGGTTGGTGGGGTCACAGAGAGGGAGAGAGAGAATCCCTAGCAGGTTCCCCACTGTCAGCACAGAGCCCAGGGCAGGGCTGGAACTCACAAATGGCGAGATCATGACCTGAGCTGAAATCAAGAGTCAGAGATGCTCAACCAACTGAGACACTCAGGCGCCGCAAAGAAATGAATCTTTTAAATTGTAGGTACAACCTGACTGCCTTGTCACCATTTTGAAAGTAGAAGAAAGAAAGAAAAAAATCACTCGTCAATCTACCACCCTAGCTTGTAGGATCATTTTGGTATATTCCCTCCTATTTGGTCTATTTCCCCACTCCTATTTTTACTTATGGTTTACAAAGTTGTCATTGTTACCCCAGAAGTCCACCCAGAGCACAGACTTTCTTTTTCTTTTTATTTTTTAAGCACATGGAGTTTCTCAGCAATGATGCAAAGGGCTACATTGTAACCATTAACGGGCTTTCCAACAATTCCAGCCTTCCGCAGTGCTGGCAAGATCCTACTGCCCAGCGCCCTTCAGTTCAGTGGGGACCTGTGACCAGTCCTGGCCAACCACCAGCTACTTGTTGATCCATCAGAGCACTTTGTCCTTGGTTATGCCATCAGCCTTGGTACTTGAGTGAGATGGTGACACCAGAGAGCCTCCAGACGCCAGTGATGGACGCAAACTGGGAGCGTCAAAAAAGCTTTCTTTTAAGCTGTTACAATTTTGGGTCTCTCGGGTTATCGCAGCAAATCTTAGCTCCCCCGCGGGAGAGATAGGTTGCAACTTCTGGGGGCTCGAGAAAGTCTGAGAGATTCTCTGGTTTAACACCATCATTTTGCAGGTAGGGAAACTGAGCCTTGGACCAGGGAGATGCCTCAAGTCATAGAGTCAGTATTGGCACTGGACGGGAGCCCAGGTCGGCCGTCTCTCTCGAGCACTCTCCTCTGTTCAGCAGCATGCTGGGCTCTGCGTGAGGCTGCCCTGCTTTTTTCTGTCTGCTCCGTGGTAACATTTCTGCTGCGGAGCGCATGGGGCTGGGCTGTCCCCAGAGTCTGGGTCACTGGCCTGCTCTAATTTTATTATACCTTGACAGGTCATTTGAGAGAGCCCGGGGGGCCGCTTTGGAGCCCTCTGTGACATGCCACGGCAGCTGCAAGGAGGCTTCCTTCTCCAGATGATAGCCCCAAATATCACGCAACAGCGTCTCTGTTCAAGTGAAAGTTCAACAATTCTAGTTTGGAATTATCCGCTGGTGATGAAATTCTCAGATTCAAAGGTATGAGGATAATTAGGACTGTTGTTAATCATTCTCTATCCCTCTCCCCACCCCCGCCCCCGCCCTCACCCCCCCAGCAACGAGATTCACACAGATTAATTACTGCCTGCTATAAATAAACGCAGAGAAAAGCAATCTGCCTAGCAGAGGCAGAGGGTAACTCATTTAATACATCACAGCTTTCCGCACACCTGTTCTCCCTTCGCTGTTGCCATGGGAACCACACTTTATAAGAGAAGCTATGCATAATTAGCATGGATGGAGGTCTATATCAATCAGAATAATTTGGAAGAATACTAAAAACCCAAAGGAGCAGGGAAAACTACTTGTCTCAGTAGGAAGGAATCAGATCTCCACTGCGTGGTAAATGAGGAGGCAGTTACAGTAGGAAATCAGCAAAATTAGCCATTCTGGGTCAGCTGAAAAACAGGGAGACGGTTTCACTCCACCAGAGAGAAAGAAAACTTTGTCATTGACTTTGGCTTTTTTCTTTTCTTTTCAGTGCTATTTAGAGCCACACAAAGGAAATACAAGCCAAACAAGCAAACAGACAAACGCATCAATTCATTTGGGGGCCATGGCGCTCAGGGGGGGCGGATAGGAGCTGCATTTCTGAGTGGAGGCTCTGCACGTCTGGGGAGCCCCTGCCCTGCTGCGATGTTAGGCAGTGAGACTGGGGCTCCAGGCTCCTGGTTGCCGGGTGGGGGTTCCTTCAGAGAACAGCGAGCAGCTTTCAGTCAAGGTATGGGATTTTATGAGTGGTTGGAATCATCCCGTTTCTTTTCAGTGGTGGAAAGCACTTCAGAAATAATGTGGGTTAGGGCTCTTGCTTTCGGGTGAAGAAGGGGACTCATGGAGACGTGCAACTTGCTTGAGGTTTCAAAGTCGGCCGGTGGCCAGTCTTGAACCAGGACTTGCTTCCCAGATTCTCGCTTAGTGCCCCCAAGGCCACTGATTGGATCACCGCTGGCTTGCTTGTTCCCAGGTCCCTCCTTAAAATGGGGATGAAACCAGGGCGTGGAACAAGTCCTCCAGACTTTGGCTTCTTCAGCCTTTGACAATTTCCTTTCCTTTGCGGACATGCAAATTCATTCATTCACGGACCGTTTGTCAGGTAAAGATGAGATGATATTAACGAGATGCAAAACTGCCTGTAAACTCTAAATTTCCAGAGGTCTTAGCGGATCATTGTTTATATTAATTAATATTCACTCATTTAACATTTCCATACTGAGTACCTCCTGTGAGCCAACTCTATTCCCCGTGCTCGGCTACAGCCAGAGGAAGGGCATGGAAATCTCGGACTTGCATTCCAGAGGGGAGAGACAGACCTTATATACGGAAACAAATAAGATGATTGTGTATGGTGATAAGGTCACTGAAAAAAAAAATAAAGCAGGGAAAATGGGCCAGGATTTTACCCTAACTGCAGTGTGCTGAAATCGGAGGATTTAAGCAGGGGGTGAGGTGATCTGAATCACCTTTCCTTGTCCCCCAAAGCAAGATTTGAGGTCACCGCCTGGGGGGATGTGTGGGCCAGCTGGAAGCTTCTCTTGCCTTCCAGAGCAGGCCTTGGGGACAATGGTAAAGGGGGCATGGCTTGGGTGTGTGACCTTCCCTTCTTTCACCTTTTTTTTTTTTTTTAGGAGCTCATTCTCTGCTTCATCTGCGCAGTTTTGCTAATAATTAAAATAATAAAAATGAGACTACTAACAGCAGTGAAAAGGCAATAGCAAACTTTTATAGAATGAATCCTTACCATATGCCTGGCATTGTGCAAATTGCTGTGTGATACTTAGGTCATTAAATCCTCAAAACGGGGAAACTATCATTAAGTTGATTTTACAGACAAGAAAACTAAGGGTAGAGAGTAAGTTGTTTTTTCCAAGGTCAAATGCTTACTTTAATGGTGGTACTAGGATTTGAAACCAAAATGTGTCTGTCCTCAGACTCTGTGCTGTTAACCTTTATGCTAATTTGATGAATCAATGGTGTCATATGTTAATAGAGAAGGTTTAAATCCTACAGCTCCCACATTAAGGGAAGTGGGAAGAGGGGGGCATAAACACATCGCGTCTACTATGTGCTGAGGCCATCACAGCAGAGGTTCAGGGTGGCTCCCCTGGAATCTGGCTGTGCCACAGAGGTTGTCAATGGTGCCCTCACGATAGCCCGGCAGAGCGTCTGGCGTGACTCATCCCCCAGGTGGGTTGTCTTTGGTCATTAGTAGCTTTCTCTGGGTTTTTTGAAGGGGTTCTGGTGGTGAGAGTATCGTGAGATATGCAAGCACAACCCCGGTCCCTGCAGGAAGCTCAGTGGTCACGGGGAAGGTGGCCATAGTGGGCCGGATGCCCAGGAACCGTGGTGCAGAGTTTGAGTTTGGGCGGTCAGGGGTGGGGATAGATGCAGGCAGGGCCCTGAATCTCTGCCCTCAGAGGCATCGGTTACTTCTGCCTATTTGTAGCCGATGACGTGAGTGCGTGGTGCAAAGGGGGCCTTTATGGTCGGTACGAGGAGGTGTAACTGGATGTGAAATCCGTTCACATCGTCCCGAGAGATCTCAATACTTTTATTTGCCAATACAAGAAAAGGGAATGATCTTAGATTGTTAACACGGAATTTCAACCGTTGGAACTGTTTTGGACCATCATAAGAAATAGATTTGCATCTTTCTTCATCAGGTGTGAACTTGTATGAATCCCTGTACGCGTGAAGAATTTTTTATATCACTGTTGGCCATCAGGAAGTTGAAAAGAACATCTCTAAATTGCCTTGATCAGGAATTGAGCAGAGCCATTTCCTGCCTAAAAGGTCTTGGACGTTTATTTATACCCAGTCCTACTTAGTACCTTCCATGATGCTCCATGTTTCCATTTTTTTATATTTATGGAACAAGGAGGCGATTTCCACCCCCCCCCCCCCCGCCCCCGGTCCCATAGAGATGCACCTCCTGCACCAGACCCCTCAGGTTTACTCCAGGATGTCAGACGCTTCCATTTTTCCTTTGTGCCGTGGTAGGAGATGAGTTGGGAGGTATTGTGGGTCAGTCCTCTTAAAAGCTTCCTGTTGAAAAGGTTCAGGCCGTACTAATGAGGATGAGAGTACAAGCTCGGGGTCAGTGGTACTAGGTCAACATCAAAGAAAGACCCCAAGTCAATTCAGGGTCAGGTCGGTGGAGCTTGGGGCCGAGAGAGGCGGGCTGGGCAAGCAGAAGTCAGTTCAGGACCGAACTGGGAAGAGACACAAACTTGAAGAGCACAGTGAGTGAAGACGCTGAACATGTTTCTTGGCCAGGAGCAGTTGAGGAAGATGTTCTGGCCCCTGGTGCGCTTGGCGGAGGAGGGATCTGGGGGAGAAGGAGTGGCCGGATTGGTGGCCGGAGGGGGTCTAGGGGGCTCGGTGCCATGGAGGGTCTGAGCTGAGCTGAGAGCTTGTGAGTGCCACCTCGGTCGTGTGCTCAGCAAGGACTGAGCTCAGTCAGCCAAGAAGCAACGGAGTGTGAGCTTGCCTGATGCCACGAGTAGCAGGAAGCTCCTGTTGTGTACCTGGTGGTCAGACACGGCTGGTCCTGGGGGTGGTTGGAAGATTAAATTCTCCAGGCAGCTAAAGAGACTCCTCTCGGCCCCCTCGGTGTGGTGGACATAAAGATGTGTTCCGGGGAGCCGGGATGTGGCCGAAAAAGGTTAAAGTGGAGCATAGGTGAGCAGCCCTGTGTGACTGCAGTGAGTTCTGTCACAACCGGGCTCGTGGAGAAGCCCCCCAGGCCCCTTCATCCACAGCGAATGCCCGATCAGGCCTCCCTCCCAGCTCTGCCCAGCTGCATGGGCAATGGAGTGGTGGGTGTCCCCTCGTGGATGGACGGCCTGTGACACAACGTAACCATCCGTATCAGGTAGCCTTTGCTGCCTAACAAACCACTCCAGAACTTTTAGCTTAAAACAATAGCCTTTTTTTTTTTTTAACTCACAGTCCTGTAAGTTTGTTGTTCTGACCCTGATTGACTTTCTTGAGTTTGCTCATGACTCTGTGCTCAGTTGGTGGGCCAGCTGGACCCTAAGTGGTTTTGTATGGTCTTATTAACAGATCTGGCCATTGGCTGGCTCTTAGCTGGGACGATGGGGGTGACTGTAGAGGGGGTGGTGTCTTTCCTTCCCGAGGAGGCTAGCCGGGCTTGTTTCTCTGGTGGCAAGAGGAGCGGAGAACAAGTGTCCGTGAGGAAGCGCTTTGCAAGTCTCTGCCTGCATTGCATTTGCTTTGTCTCATTTGCTGAAGCAAGTCACGTGGCCAGGCTCGCATCCCGCGTGGAGGGGGAGGGGCTACCCGAAGGTTGTGTGAGCAAACTGGGTCATTACTGGGAACAATCAACCACGCATCATTTTAATTCACATTTGCAAGGAAGGATGGGGGTAGGGGCAGTGGATGCTCCAGCCTGTATCAGGACAGCCAGGAGACGGGGTCCAGGCAAGGTGACTTGTAAAGTCTTTCCCCAGACTTCCAGTTCTCTATGTTTTAAGTGACTTCTGATTTGGGGCACTTTGGGCATTGCAC
This sequence comes from Prionailurus bengalensis, assembly GCF_016509475.1. Lineage (NCBI taxonomy): Eukaryota > Metazoa > Chordata > Mammalia > Carnivora > Felidae > Prionailurus > Prionailurus bengalensis. Next base: position 157,109,249 of record NC_057350.1, on the reverse strand, counting down.
TGGAGGTTAGCCTGCAAATATGATTATTCTCTCGACTTCCTCTGGGCCAGTTCGTTCCTTCTAGAATGTGCTCTCCTAATCCTGCTTGTGCCCAGAAGCCAGTCATTTCTCTAAGCAGACTTCACCCCTTACAGGTTTAAAATTTATGTATTGTCTTTCTCTTTTATAATCAATAGAGTATTTATCAAAAATGATGGTGATGTGACCCAGGGAGAAACAGGGTAGAGAGTTTTCTCTGGAATGTTTATATATATGGCCGTTGTGCTGGGCCTGCTAATCTTAGTGTTTAAACATTTTCTTTGGAAAAAATGATTATCCCAGCCTTGAAACTGGAATGAATATTTCATTACGGATGCCAACTTTAATAGGATTTTTATAGCAACAAAGTCTATCTTGAACTCAAGCATTTCTCTTTAGTCTGGAATCTTATCAATAGTCATCTCGGCCAAGGTTTAGCACCAGAGATCGATTTTCTGTTTACTCCTTTGGCTTTTATATTGATTGTATATTTGTACTGTTATACTGAATAAGGTTACTTATATATATGTACATGAATAAAATATGTTTAATAAGCATGCATAAAATGTATGAACTTGAAAACTGGTCCCTCGTGGAACATAACGGTCTTGGTTGAAATATCTAAGTGACTTCCAAAAGAAATCATTAGTTCCACTCCAGTGTATTTTGTTGCTGAATAGGAGGTCACACTACACACGACAATGGTTCCAATTTTTTTGTTGTGGTTCTATAATTCCTCCGAGAATCCTGATAACTCTTATATACAGAGTAGGACAAATTAAAAAAAAGAAAAAGTGGGTTCCTGTAGGGGAAGACAAGCCTTTTTGTCCTATTATGTTCCAATGGCAGAAGACCTTGAAAATGAGGAAATATGGCGCTGTGGGAGATTGCTCCCACATGCTCCCTCTTGTCTATGTCTGTGTCAGTGCCCTTCACAAAGTGCCTTTGCAACTCCTCTTATCAAGAGATGAAGTTAATTCCCGTACTTCTGAATCTAGGCTGGCCTTGTGATTTGCTCTGCTAGTAGAATTTGGTGGCAGTGGCTGTTGCTGGTTTTGAACGTAGGCCTTGAGAAGTCTTGCACAGTCACCTGTCTCCCTTGGGATTCCATCCTCTACCAGTGTGATCCTGCCAGGCGAGGCTCCCGGAGGGTGAGGGGGAACGTGGACCAGGACCAAGTCGGTCCAAATGTTTCGGACAAGGCCTCCAGAGATGAACAAAGCTTTCCTCAGCAGCTGACAGCAGACCACGAGTAAGCACAGCTGAGACCAGCTAAGCTCTGTCAGCTCTGCAGAACCACTTATCCAACCTAGAAACTCAAGGGCAATAATAAACACTTAGTGTTTTAAACCACGGAGTGGTGGGGTGGTTTGTTATGCAGTGATAGCTAGCTGAGACAGATAGGATCATAAGAAAGGGAGCTTCTTGAGGGAAGGGTTTGTGTCTGAATCTCTGGTTGTTAGGAGTTCAAGCACATAATAGGCATTTATTATTATTTTTTAAATGTTTGTTTTGAGAGAGAGTGTGAGTGGGGGGGGTGCAAAGAGAGAGAGAGAGAGAGAGAGAGAGAGAGAGAGAGAGAGAGAGAGAGAGAATCCCAAGCAGGCTCCATGCTGTCAGCACAGAGCCTGACACGGGGCTCGATCTCATGAACAGTGAGATCATGACTGGAGCTGAAATCAAGAACCAGACGCTTAACCAACCGAGCCATCCAGACATCCCAATGTTTATTCTTAAATTCATGAGTACAATGTGATTTGTTTGGTTTTCTGAGTTGGGGGCCTTTCTGCTGGCCCTGCTAGAAGGACGGTTATTACTGTCACAAACCATGGGATTTCTATAAGAGAGGGACGGATTCTGTAGCAGAGATGGTAATTGTCCCACAGTATATGCTCTTAATTCTTCCTCCTTAGTTCTAGACCCTTAGTTTTTAATTGGATGTATGACTCCCAGAAATAAAGATTACATCTTCTGGCCTCTTCCATAGCTGTCAATATGACCACGTTCTGGTCAATGGGGTAGAAGTGAAGGGGAGGGGTTATGCTCCCCCCCACCCCCACTTCCTCATTCTTGCTCATTGAGATGCAGACGTGATGGCTGATACAATGCAACCATGTTGGAAAGTGGGGTAGAAACCATATGCTGAGGGTGCCTCCGCAGGGATATGGATCTCAGGTCCCTGATGCCTTTATGAAACTTCCTGTGGTCAATGCTCTTAATTATTCACTTCCCCTTACCTGTAGGAGAATCGTTTATTCTCACTCATTGACGTGTGATTAGCAACACCTGCCTATAGGCCTACCCACTCCATTTTAATTCTTTTTGTGTTTTCTTTTTTGAGAATGTTTATTTATGTATTTTTGAGGGAGAGAGTGTGTGCATGTGTGTGAACACGTGAGGGGCAGAGAGGGGGAGAGAGAGAATCCCCAGCAGGTTCCGCACTGTCAGAGCAGAGTCTCACATGGGCCTTGACCCCATGAGCCGGGGATCATGACCTCAGCCAAAATCAATAGTCAGATGCTCAACTGACCGAGCCACTCACGGGCCCCTCCCCACTTTATTTTTAGGCCTCAGCATGTGACTTGTTTTGGCCAATGAGACATGAGCAGAGTGATGTATGGCACATCCAATCAGAAGCTTTTTCTTTAAAGAAACATTAAAAACAAAATTTTTAATGTTTATTTTATTTTTGAGAGAGAGAAAAGAGAGAGAGAGAGAGAGAGAGAGAGAGAGAGAGAGAGAGACGGAGCATGAGTGGGGGAGGGGCAGAGAGAGAGGGAGCCACAGGATCCGAAGCAGGCTCCAGGCTCCGAGCTGTCAGCACAGAGCCCGATGTGGGGCTCGAACCCAGGAACCATGAGATCATGACCTGAGCCGAAGTTGGATGCTTAACTGACTGAGCCATCCAGGCACCCCAAGGAAAAAAAATTTTAATGTTTACTTATTTATTTTGAGAGACAGAGAGAAAGAGAGCACATGAGGCAGGGAGGGGCAGGGAGAAAGGGAGAGAGAATCTCAAGCAATGAGGGGCTAGATCCTACACCATGAGATCATGACCTGAGCTGAAATCAAGGGTCAGATGCTTAACTGACTGAGCCACCCAGGCGCTCCCAATCAGAAGCTTTGAAAGCATTGCACATTTCCCCAGTTCTCGTGCTCTTTCTTTGTCATAAGACAGCATGTCCCAAACAGGGGTCTTGGCCAAAGAAAAGATACGGAGCAAAGTCATAGCAGCCAATCTACTACTATGTGAGTGAGAAATACGTACATGTGGCTGTAAGATTTGGAAAAGATTTCTCTTTGGGCTGCTTTCATATGAGAGAGAAATTAACATCTGTCTTGAGACATCATTTTGTGTTTTCTGTCCCTTATGACTAAATTGAACTAATTGTAACTAATTGTCACCAATTCTACCTTTTACCTTATCCCAGAGTAAGAATGATATGACCCATTCACTTAATTAACACATACGTACTCAGCATGTAGGTTAACATTGGCATTGTGCAAGGCATTGGGAACGCAGTGGTGATCCAAAAGGGCCCAGTCCCTGTCCTCATGGTGCTAGTCGTCTACTAAGGAATACAGACATAGAACCCAAAAGACAATTAAAGAAAATTTGGGGAAGCTATAAAGGAGTATAGTAGGGTTACCTGTTTTACACTGGGAAGTTGGGGAAGATCCCTTTGTGGAAATGGTGTTTCAGCTGACATTCAAAGGAGGAAAAAGAATCAACTAGGCTAACAGTTGAGGAGGGTGGAGAGAAGAGCATTCCAGGCAGAGGTAACAGCAGGTGTAAAGGCCCTGAGGTAGAAAAGAGCTTTGTGTATTTGAGGGATGGAAGAAGTCAGGCGATAAGGTGAATGAGCGAGGACGAAAACAGGCAGATGAGGCTGGAGAATGTGGCAGAGGCCAGATCGTACAGAGCTTTATAGGCCATTCTAAGTCTTTTAGTCTTTATTTCTAGAGCATTGGGGAACTGTTGTACATAGCCCAATATAATTCAGTTTATGACATGCGGTCACTTGGTTGGCTGCATGGAAAGGAAACTGAAGGAGAACGTCTAACTCATGGAGGCCAGTGTGGGGATCCTTTATGGGGAAGATATCAATGTATATTGTTTTACCTTCTACCTTTGCCTCTCTAATCCACCTGAGATTTTCTCTATGATAAGGGTCAAGGTTTATTTTGTTCCCCATATGGATATCCCTCTGACCCAGCACCATTTATTGAAATGGTTTTTCCCCACTGTTCTATCACACCTGTCATAGACCTGTTTCTAGACTATTTATTGTTGTTTGTTTCTAGTTCCATTGGTCTGTTTTCTATCCTTGTACAAATACCTCTCTGTCTTCATTATTGTAGCTTTATGATAAATCTTGATATCTAGTGTATACATTCTCTATCTTCGTTCTTCAAGACTAGCCTGGCAATTTTTGGTCCTTTGTTTTTTCACATAAATTTTAGAATCAGTTTGTCAGTTTTCATACACACACACACACACACACACACACACACACACACACTGAGATTCTGATAAGGATTGTATTGATCCATAGACCATTTTGGAGTAAATTGAGATTTTTATAATATTGAAGCTACTAATCCATGAGCATGGCATTTGCCCTCATTTCTTTAGGGCTTCTTTAATTTCTCTCAGTAATGTTTGTACTTTTCTGTTAAAGGTATCACAAATTTCTTTTGATTTGTTACTAGATAGTTAGTGTTTTTTGGTACTATTAAAAATGGTATCTTTGAAAATTTTGTTTTTTAATTGTTTGTTAGCATAAATAAATAAATTGAATATTGACCTTTAACCTAGTAATCTGGCTAAATTCATTTAGTAATTCTTTTTTTAAAAAAAATTTTTTTTTTCAACGTTTATTTATTTTTGGGACAGAGAGAGACAGAGCATGAACGGGGGAGGGGCAGAGAGAGAGGGAGACACAGAATCGGAAACAGGCTCCAGGCTCCGAGCCATCAGCCCAGAGCCTGACGCGGGGCTCGAACTCACGGACCGAGAGATCGTGACCTGGCTGAAGTCGGACGCCTAACCGACTGCGCCACCCAGGCACCCCTCATTTAGTAATTCTAAAGTCCATAGATTATTTTTCAGGTATATAATCATAGCACTTGTGAACAATGCATATTAAATATGGTATTATTCCTTCCACCTTAATATTTATGCCTTTTATTTTTCTCTCTTATACTTTTGAGCTAATTAAAATCCCCAGGACAATCTTGAATAGAAATGGAGTGGCAAGGATCTTCGCCTTGTTTCCAACCAGTGGGGAGAGCTCTGTGGCTCTGATTTCATTTTCTTAAGTGCTGAGGAATATGAAAAAGACAATGGGAGACAAGGGAAAAGGAGAGAGAGAAAAGTGGAGGAACAGGAAGTGAAGAAAAGCCTGGAGACCTGATATGGCAAGCCTCCAGTGCCCTGATGGCTGCGGAAGAGCAGGGCTTTGAAGAAAGTGAAATGACAGTGTTAGGCAAAGAGCCTGAAGTTCCCGCCAAGGCTCCAGGGGTTTCTGGCTGGCTCAGGAAGGCCCATGGATGCTTCCTGTTTGGTCAGTGCAGTGATCAACTTAATAATACTGGTCTGATTTCGAATGCCTCTGTGTGGGTCATGTGGGCTCCAGTGGGCTCTCAGGGGGCCCCTCCACACATTTGCCTTATTTACCTGACCCCCTGTGGTATTTGAAATTTCACCCAAGGATACATCCTCAGCCTCCAAAGGGCTGCTAAAAAGAATCTGGATTGCCTACTCCACAGTTACGCCAGGTAGCTGTGTTTTCACTGGGATATGAGATTATATTGTATCTGTGTGTGGAATTGAGGACTTGGGTTTTTGACGGTTTGATCGTTGGATGAAGTGATTGCCCTCAAAAGGGCCAAGTGCACCGAAACACCACCGGGAATAGAGTTACTTGCAGGTGTTGTCTCTGCCTTGGAAGGATATTCCTCCTCCCTCATTCACACATTCATTCTGTTTTCGAATCGTTCATTCAGTCATTATTATGGAGCACCCGTGCTGTGCCATATAGTGATGCTGGGCTGTCGACGTTGTGTTGGTAACTGTTTAACAACTGGCTTTCTGAACGAAATGGTCCTGATTTGGGGCATTTGCCGATTTCTGTTCTATAAATACTCCCACTGAGGCTGACTTCAAGCTCTCGGCCCTGTAACACTGAACAAGGAGTTAGGAAGAGACACTAGGAAGCTCACATACTCTGGATGTAAGAGATTTGGCCAAAATTGCCTTTGAGGATCCTTACCTACAACGCATCTTACAGAGGTTCCCTTGACTACTGTTCTGTTTGCCTTTTGATGCGTTTTGGTTCTCGATGGTAAGCCCTTTACCCTTGAGACGACACAGTGGTTGAAAAACAAAAGCACACCATCCTTCTTTCCAAAACATGCTTCTTTATCAACCCAGCACCTCCAGCAAAACACCTGAGAAATTGCCAGTCTGGACCAGATGCACGTGCTTTCGCAAGCTTATTTCACATCCCTAAGTAAGAAAGACTAGGGGTCAGGGCAAGACTAGGAACGGACTGTTCCATTTTCATGTCATTTAATGTTGACCATCTGCTGTCCACATAGTCCTTTTGTTGGAGATGCTGATGCTGTGTTGAGAAACCCACGGGTTGCAGTCTGTCCAGAGAGATGAGACACGAGCATGTGGCCCGGTTAATTAAAAACGCAAGACAGTGTAAGCCAAACGGCAAAATGAGTGACTTCAGGCATTAGATGTTCCCCGAGGTCATAAGGTAGGTTGACCGGAGAGGTACAGAGTAGATAGCAGGCCTTGTGGATGAGGTAGGAGTGGTGGGGGCTACGGTGGGCAGTGAGATAGGAGGGGCCCACATGTTGGAGTCACTTCAGTGCCAATCTGTGGACTGTGAACTTGAACCTACAGTCAATGGGTATGGCCTTAGGGGTTTTAGAGGACAGCCAGAAGGTTGAAACCTTACGCTTTAGGAGGATTAGTTGGGTGGCATCGTGCGGGGTCTGGATTGGACCAGGCGGAGAGAGGAGCACGGAGACCCGGGCACCCTCGATGGGCGTGAAGGTGGCCTGGGCAGTGTGGTAGCTATGGACGGACAGACAGGGAGGGATGGACTTCCCCACAGAAGATACGAAAGAGACCTGGGGCTGGTGTCAGGGCCACCTATGAGAGTTCACTTCCTTCCTTTTTGTGCATGGGAATGGGAAGATTGGTACTGCTGCTTGGAGACACGGGCCAGACAGAAGGGCTCCCGTCTGATGGGAATGGGGGCTCCTGACTTCACCGTGGAGTCTTGTCTGTGCACTGAGACCTGACCACCCTCGGAGGGATCTGTTGGCAGGAGAGGGCTGGGATCTAGCTGAGAGTGGGACTGGAGGTAGCTGTGGGGCCGCGGTCAGCACAGGCACCTGCACCGTCACCTCCGTTGTCCGTCCCTGGACTCAGATTGCCAGGGGACAGTGTGCAATCGGAAAGGGCCGGAACAGCATTTATTTGCAGCTCTTTTATCCATCGCTTATCAATGGATGAGTACTTTGCAGGCACTATCCTGCTTCGTCTGCACCCAGACCACCGCCCTGAAGTGCAGCACACCGGCAGAGGAGAGGGTGATGAGGGGGAAAGGGTCAACCCGGAGAGTGTGTGCCCAGGGACGGGGCTCCGCGAGAGGACGAGCTGGGTGACTTCGGGCCACTAACTTCGCCTCTCGGAGGCTCCGTTTTCTCAGCCAAAATAAGGATGATAACAGTAATCCCTGTGTTCTGTCATTCATCGCTGCATGACAAACTACTCAGAGCTTACGTCCCCAGAGGCTAATCCTCACTGGTTCTACTCGCGGATCTGCCATTTGGGCAGGACCAAGTGGGGACAGCTCGTCTGTGTTCCGGGAGGCCTGGGACCCATTGGGATAGCTGGATGGGCTGCGAGCGGCGGGGCATCCCTCTCTGCACGGCGTCTCGGGGCCCCTCCGTGTCATCTCCCCAGACGTTCTTCTCCATCGTGCAGTTCATGCTTCCGAGAGCCAGCGTTCCAGGCGACGGAAAGTTGAGACTGCTGGGCTGTGACGGCCGAGGCCTGGAGGCTGGCACAGCTGCGTTTCCTCGGTTTTCTACTGCTCAAGGCGCTTCTAGATTCAGGGGAAGGACCCCCCACCTCTCGGTGCAGTGGGCCCCTTTAACTGCTAGTTCATGGAACTGTTGGAGGTTAGATAAGATGATGAACACGAAAGCCTTAGCATACCACCTGGCACATCTTAAGAGTCCCATATATAGGACCTTAATATTGTCTTTATTACAGGCAGTGTCAGAGTTATCAGAGAGAGAGGGGCACCTGGGTGGCTCAGTCGGTGAGCGTCTGACTCTTGATCTCAGCTCAGGTCATGATCTCGTCATTCGTGGCTTTGAACCCCCATGTCGGGCTCTGTGCTGACAGTTGGAAGCCTGCTTGGGATTCTCTCCGCCCCTCCTCCCCGCCACCCCCCCCCCCCATTCTCTGCCCCTCTCCTGCTCATGCTCACACACTCTCTCTCAAATAAATAAATAAACTTAAAAAAATAGGAATTATCAGAGAGAGATTAGGGATTGAACCACTGTGATTTTGTAGAGACAGTGGGGGCCTCGATTTTGGGCAGGGGGGGGCGGTGGAGGCAGCCTGTGTGTGGGAGGTAAGGAGTGAGTGGGTGGTGACTCAAGGAGAGCAGCACACGGGCTTGAGAAGTTCAACCGCAGGAAGACAGAAATTGGACTAGTTGAGGGTGGGCAGGGGAGAGGGCCAGCAAGGCCATCCGAGGACTGTTCTCCCAGGGGGATGGCTCAGGTGTGGGGGTGGCTCAGAGTGGGGAGACGTGTGTGTGTGTGAAGGACAAAAAGAGGGAGAGAAAGGTGTTTGGAAGAGGAAGAGGGGGTGAGGCAGAGAGACCGAGAGAAAATGTGTGGGTGTGTGTGTGTATTTTAAAGGCCAAATTTATTCTAGGCAAGCTATTTATTTAAGATTTGCATGCAAATGAAAACAACCGGGATATAAGCTCCTTAGAAGAGGGACTTCGAGGGGGAGAAGGGCTTATAGTCCCCACCGCAGGCTGGAAAACACGCAGCCTCCCCTGCCAGGCTAAGGACAAAGCTTAAGCTGGGAGGGGGTCTGGACGTGTGGAGACGGAAGTGTTATGTTTTCCATGTCAGCGGTTGGGGGTGCCAGCTGTATACTTCAGAGCAGAGGGTATCACGCAGCCAGGGCCATAGGAAGCCAAGGCCCCAGCCAGAGTAGTCTTGGAGGCCCTGAGAATGAAAATGTTTATGGCTCTTAACCCCATGTGGTTTATTAAAAAGAAAAAAAAAATTAGGAGCACCTGGGTGGGTCAGTTGGTTAAGCGGTCGACTCTTGATTTCGGCTCAGGTCACGATCTCACAGTTGGTGGGTCTGATCCTGGTTGGATTCCGTGCTGACGGCGTAGAGCCTGCTTGGGATTCTCTCTCTGTCAAGATGAGCAAACATAAAAAAAAGAAAAAAAAGTAAATTATAAAATTAGTGTTAAGAGGTCAAGCAAGGGTCTGATTTTTCCCATAATGCTTTGATCCATAATGCTTTTGAAATAGAAACTGTGACTGTTTTCAGAAGTGAAGTCTTGGCGCCCTTGCTTTGGGGGAGACTTAATATCTGGGCTTAGTTGGCCTGGAAAGGCGCCTGGCAGTGTGTGCAAGACCAGCTGCCCCCAAAACTAGCCCTGGTGGAAGCCACCGGCCCCGAGATTCCTCCCTTGCAGACACAGGTTTCTGGGTGAGGATTTCCACAAGCCCCCAACCTCCTTGGCCGGATCTGGGTCTTGCCCAGCTGCCTGCTGACCATATTGGAATATGCCAGAGGACTTATCTCTGGGAAATTTCCTTCTTTTCTAACACAGATTCCATCAGGACTGGGAAGTTTCTGGTTGGTTTCTTCCCTGCTGCATCCCCAGAGCCTAGTCTGGTGGTTGGCAAATGGCACCTGCTCAATGTAAGAATGCAGCAGGCATCCTAAGGGCGACAGGTGCAGAAGGGGAACATGGCCTCAGGCATTTTACAAGTTTGTAAATGGCCCTGTGGGGTAAGATTGAAGGAGTTCAGAAAATCGATGGCCCATTCCTTAAAAAATGATTTCCATGTCCCAAGGATGAAACACAGGGGAAAGGGAAGGTTAGCTCCATGGATCCTGGGTAGATGGTTGTGTGTTTTTTTTTTTTTTCTCACAAAGAGTGACAAGTTTATATTTCTGTTTGAAATGCAGAGTGAAACCGTGTGCAGCCCTTTAAAGAAGTCGAATGCATTTACTTCCGCACAAGCCATATGGGACTTTGGAGTGGGTGTTCGTGGTGCCAGAATAAACCCATGGTTTCACAGCTCTGAGCAGCAAGGCTGGAGCAAAGTTTCTCTTTCACCTTAGAAAACCTGAATTTATTTTAAACAATTTAAAATAGAGTGGGCCTTTCCCATTACAAAACCGGTGTTGGCCTATTACAGAAAATTGGGAAAACACAAAAAAAGGCAAAGTCTTGTTGACTGAACTTTACAGAGCATCATTGGGGTGCTGGTTGGTGGCTATGGGGATGACCCGGGAGACGGTGGGAGACTGGAGCCTCGAGGACACTTTCTGGGGCAGCCCTGAGAGTGGGGCTGTCTTCTGATGGCTGCAGGTCCCATGTTGGGCTTGGGGCAGGGTCCGTGCTCTCAGCCTGCCCCGGTAACTCTACATTGTAGTACCATAGTTTCTCTAATGCACCTGCACCCCCCCCCCCCCCCCCCCCCCCCCCCCCCCCCGCCTTGCAAAGACTTGGTTTCTCCTTGGGGGCAAAAAGGCAGACTTACGTTCTGCAAAGGTCACCTATTTTCTCCAATACTAACAGCTTCTGGAGGGAAGATAGGGGCCATAGGGGAGAACAGGGACATCCTAGTCAACCCTGAAGGCTTATTCTTTTCTCCAACAAGTCGTATAGAGCTCCTACTCCACACTGGGCCCTGCGATGGGGATACCGTGGTGAGCGAATGAGTGTGATGCCTGTCCTCTCGGGCAGTTGAGTTTATGGCCGCTTAGTTTACACGTGTCCTCATGCTTGACTGCGGGGATGTGGGCCTGTGACAGTAGAATCCCAGGAAAGGCTGTGCTCCCCTCCCCCCGATCTAGTCCTGCCCTGCTCAATCCTTTGGGGAAGGGGTCCTTGTCACCTTCACTGACCCACTCCAGAATCACAAGAGGCTTTCTTAGTTGTCCTCTGTTTACTTTGCTCCTGATGTAGATGTTCCTCCAGGTTTGAAGGGAGCAGCACAGAGTCTTTGCGGAGGTGGGTGATGGAGCCCGGCTGTCCTTCCCCTGCTGGTGATGAGGGAAGGAGGTGGGTGATGGAACCCAGCAGCCTGGGCCTGACCCACCTGCCCCTCGGGAGGACCCTGTATCCGCCTCGCGATTCTCTCTCCACCATACTCTCAGGCCATCAGTGTCCGCATTTTATCTCCTCTTCCCCTCTCACAAAGCTTGATTCTGGAAGCTTCTGGAGCAACACACAACACAGGGGCTAGTGACAGCTTAAGCTGGCACCGTACCCAGGATTTACATCACAAGAAAGACCCAAGCCTGAGCCCCCGTCATCGTTTCTTCTAGAGTTACTGCACTTTTGTCCCCGAAGGATGGGGGCTTTGGCGAGCCCGCCGTGCAGTAGTGGCTCCATTCAGACGCTGACTTAAGAAATGAAATAAGCTTCCTGGATCAGCTGAGTTTGGATCAAATTTCTTTGGGAAGGAAGCTTCCTGTCTTGGTCAGTAGGCCAGCTCTCACTTGAGTGTGGGTTCTCTCGTGGTGGTGGCCTGTCCAGGCACCGGGGCTGACCTTGGTCTATCAGCAGATCCATTCCTGATTTCTGCCATGTGTTCCTCTTTGGACGCCATTTTGGAAATTCTGTGAATCCGTCAGGACTTTTGGATATTCTCCGCATCTTGTTTGGTTTTCTCCTTTGCAAACTGATCATATAAATATTTTCACAACAAAAGTTTGAGAAAGATAATATAATTTTTTGCCAAAAAGGAAATAAAAATAATGATACAATTATTGTTATCAAACATGATCATCTTTTTTATATATATCCTTCTAGTCATTTTTTCAATGTTTATTTATTTATTTTGAGAGAGAGAGAGAGAGAGAGAGAGAGTGAAGAGGAGGGACAGAGAGAGAGAGAGAGAGAGAGAGAGAGAGAGAATGAATCCCAAGCAGGCTCTGCAATGTCAGCCCAGAGCCTGACACGGGGCTCAAACCCATGAACTGTGAGATCATGACCTGAGGCAAAATCAAGAATCTGATGCTTAAACGACTGAGCCATCAAGGTGCCCTCCTTCTAGTCATTTTTATGTGTGTGGCTTTTTGTCAGCTTTCAAAACACAATTATATTCCCTGAAGTAAGTGCAATTTTCATTGTAACTTTTTTACTAAACATTAGAACATAATTACTAATCGATATTTGCTATTGACTATTCTTGATTTACCAGTCATTACGTGGCAGTACTTTACTCAGTTAAGTGTTCCTCTACCACGTAGCTTCTGTTATTATAAAGAACCTGTAGCGGATATCTTTATGTCCACCATTTTATGACATTTAGGATGATTTTTAGAAGGATATATCTCTAGAGCTAAAAATTTGATATTCTAGACCTTATAGGTGCTTTAGTGATGCTTTAAACATTTTTTTTTTCTAAAGTCTGTGTTTAAAAATTTGTAATTCCTGCTTGGAAAGTTTTTTTTAGACTGAGAATCACAGTGACGTGGAACTCCATGGCCAAATATATAAAGACCTTGACTGTCCATTCATCCTTGTGCCGGAAAAATTCCTTCCGCGGAGTACCTTTTCTCGGCCAGGTGGCTCTGCCCCTTGGAATCCCCAAGCCCTCCTGCATGTCGGTAGATGTCAATGCACAAGGCTCTGTCTAAACAGCATTTTGCCCCCAGCTATTTGGCAGAGAACATAATCACAAATTCTGCAGCCCAACTCCTGTCAAAGGTCTGGTGTGGAGAATAACGTTCAGAGGATTGCTTGAAGCATATTGTTATGGGCTGAATGTTTGTGTCCCTCCAAAATTCATATATGGAAATCCTAACTCCCAATGCGATGGTATTTGGAGGTGGGGCCTTCGGGAGGTTGTTATAATTAGATGAGGTTATGGGAGTGGAGTCCCCATGGTGGGTTCAGTGCCTGTATAAGAAGGGAAAGAGAAACCGGACCCCTTTATCTCTGCCATGTGGGGACACAGTGAGAAGGCAGCCATCCGCAAGCCAGGAAGAGGGCCCTTCCCACGAACCAAATGTGTCAGCACCTTGATCTCAGACTTTCCAGCCTCTAGAGCTGTGAGAAATAAATGTTTGTTGTTTAAGTCACCCAGTCTTGGTATTTTGTTAAAGTAGCGTATATAGGCCTTCTGGTCCTTTAGACCTCCATTTTATCCTTGGATCTCGCTGGACCAGATCTATCAGCGCTTAGACCAACTTGTTCTGGGCCTTTTAAAATGCCTTTTTATGAATTGGATTTGGAATACAACTCTCAGCCTCCCGGGGGAGGGGATGCTCTAGAAGGTGGCAGGACAGGAGTATGTTCTCCGTAGCTCTCCCATACCACCTCACACAGAGCTCTTCATGAGGCTTCTTCTCTGGCCCAGTCCCACGAGCAGCTCCACTTCTCAGGCGCCATCTTGTTTTTCACTGATTATGGACAGTGTTGCTTACCTAACCAGAGTTCTTCCCAAAGCCAACAGTCAGCTCCTCTTCAGCAATGGTATAATATCTCTGCAGTCTGGATTACCCAACAGGCAGTTCAAATACACAATTAGGTGTCCCAAACTTTTATTGCTATACTTTTTCATTTTTAATATACCTATGGAGAGTTTTGCTTGGGGAAATCTAGGGAAAAAGATATTTTAATTTCAGTGCAGATGCATATTTTGTGATTGGTCTCCTATTGCTTTTGTTAAATTGCTTACATGGGGATGGGTACCTTTAAAGGCCTTAATCTTGTTTGACCTATGGCCACTCTTTTGGACTCACCTTAGCTGTGCCTTTATTTTGCCACAAGTTATTCATGGAGTTTGGTTTGCTGAATAGTAAGCAGTTTTGTAAGCCACCTCCAGTAATTTTGGGAATTAGATGAGATATAGGCACATCCTATAAATAAAAATATAATTTGTTGGGTCAAAAATGTGAATGTTTTTGAGGCTATTAATAAATGCTGCCAAATTAACTTTCAGAGATCATGACCTGAGCCAAAGTCAGACACTTAACCGACTGAGCCACCCAAGGCCAATATTTTTTAAAAAAATCCAACTTCTTTTACCCTCTGTGGCAGGTTGGATTCCCTTGGAAGCCAACCCTGAGACTAAGCATGCAGCAGGCTTCTTAGGATGTGCTCTTGGGATCCATACCTACGGAAAGGAATGGAAGGGAAGGAGGCAGGACTGGGGAGAGGGAAAAGCTGGGCCTGATGTATTCTTGATGGAATCCTCAAGATGGTTCCACAGGGAGCTCTGAAGCTGGGCTGACCCTTTAAAGTTGTCCCAAAGTGGGGTGAAAAGACCCCGGAGAATCAGTCAATGGAGCTAGCAGCTCACAGAAGCAGGCGTGACCTTGGGCAAGGCCATGGCCAGAGGGGCTGACTGCTGAGGGTGGTCTGCCGAGATCACTCCAAGCGGGTGGAGAAGTGCATTGGTTAGGCCTACAGGGGGATCTGGACGCTGTATCACGGTGTCCAGCACATTCTCTTCGACAGTGCAAGCCTTTAGGCGTCACCTGGTTTGGGGTGCTAGGCCTGTGGGGTTTTCTCTGCAAGCGAATTGAGCTTACATTTGCGAGTATTTTCCCTGTTGTCGGTGCTTGGTACCATTGCCACCTGCGATTTAGGAAATCTGCTTCGTGGTTAGCCTTCCAATTTTATAATTACCTTTCCAGAATAATAACCCCATCCAGGTGTTTTGTAACACAAAACAGCAAGGGAAATTAATTTCAATTAGAAGGGGAAAAATACAAATTGGAGTTGTGGAAAGAAAAAAACCCTCCGACATGCGTTTCTTTGAGTGCACTTCATTTTAAATCCCTGCAACGTGACTCAACCATTGGCAGCAGCTCCCTTTAAAGACTGACATTTTAAAAACACATGACTGTGGAATCTGGAGCTGTTCTAGCTGCCCAACACACATCTGGATATAAAAGGGGTGGGGAGGGGGGCAGAAAGCCTCAAAAGAGGCGAGAGAGGCACAAAGAAACATTCTTCTTTTATGTTTTCACACTTAACTTTTTTTTTTTTCTTTGGCATGGGAACATGAGCCGTGTAAAAATGATTTCAAGTTAGTTTCTGGCATTTTGAAGGGATATTGAGGGAATTGAAGGTAAAGGGGGACTCACGGGCTTTTATTGGAGAAGAACACGTAAGGGGTTTTCTTGTCCTCTCCTGGTCCTTTGGATCTTGGATCTTGTTTTCGTTGGTTGGCTCGGCGATGTTTAAATGCAGGTGGCTCGCCACTGGCTGTGGGGAGCCCCTCTCTTGGGGAGCTGGCAAAGAAAAAGGGACCAGGGAAGAAGAATCCTCTCAGGTTTCTTAGCCAAGACCCATGTCACCAAGCAGCAGGTGGTCCTGGGGCTTCCGGAAAGGGCAGCGTACCGTGGGGCGCCTGCAAAGGCTCTGGCCTTGGCTTACTATTCCAGAGGAGTTGACTCATTTGCACCTGGAGCGCTCAGGAAAGCTCAGGAAAAAGGAAGCACTCAGGAAAGCTCAGGAAGGCTCAGCATGGCCAAGGCCTGTTGGAGATGTTCTTTTAAACGGTTAAGTCTCTGGGAGGCTTGCCACACTGTCTTCAACACAATTAGACCGCCTTCCCTCCCTGAGAGAATTTTTCTGACTTTCCGGTTTGGGCCTGAAACAGGGAACTAAGAACTGTTGCTCAGATTTATTCTTCTGGCCCTACCCCAAGTGTTCCATTATAATATTAGTTGGCTCGGCACCAGGGGACACGGGGAAAGTGACGTTCAGGGTACAAGGAGCTTGGCTTCTCTTACCCTCCACGGCGGGTACCGGCAGCTGGAGAGCGGTCCGCTCTGGAGAAGCACACGTGTGCCAGTCATGCTGGGTAAGGGCCCCATTAGCCGAAGAATTTCCGGCCGACTTGAGCCTCCTCGTGCTTTTGAAAGGGGCAGGAAGGCCAGCTTTGTGTCTGTGTAGGTGCCTACATTTTCGATTCTTGCTAACATTACTTTAGGAGTTCAGGGTTATAGATTTGCCTTTTTAGAGCTCTTTACCCTCCTGTGCACTGATCTGCGAAACGGGGGGCACCGGGTACCTTTAGGGCTATTAGTATGCTTTAGGTATTCTCTAGGGAGAGATGTCACAAGAAATTTGGGACTGCGTTGACCACACCTGTAATTTCTGTGGTTCCTTCCTGCCTTGTTACCCGCAGGCACATGAGAAAGGATGGAGTCTATTTTTCTAGTTACTCAGAATATCCATCATTGTCAGTCATGATTTAATCGAATTTAAAGACTTAGGCTTCTATGTGCTTAGTTCAACTTTTTTTTTTTTAAATGAACTCAGTGATTAATTAAACCAGCATTATCCTAAAATCTAGATTAGTATTTCCTTTCATGCATCACGTTGCATTTTCATCTTAATTCACGGATTCAAAAAATAGTGTTGGATGCCTGCTATTTACTGCCTATGTCTTGACCTTGCCATACACTCGGGACTTCAGACTCACAGGGCATCCAGTAGTCTTAGAAGCTCTACAGCTGCTGGTTATAAATTCCCCGGGAACAGGTTTTTGAATAACAATGGTTTCCCTGCTCAGCTGGGAATTTTCTAGCATTTTCCTTGCCCAATCTCAGGTGGCACAAGAGAGGAACGGTCCTTAGAATGTGTCGCCTCACTTCCTGGCCATATTGTGAAGTTACTGCATCGAGACCAAAAACATTTCTCCTCCCAGCAACACCTTGGTTGTCACTTGCTTTACAATTCCATATACATTACTCGTGGTAAATGGTTTCTGAAAGAGGAGACACTGAGTCCTGGAACGGCGAAGTTTCTGAGCCGATCTGACTGACTGACTTTATAGATGAGCAAACTGCAGCCCAGAGAGGCTAGGAACCCTGCTGAAGATCACACAGTGGGGGACGAAGACGAAGTCTCCCAGCCCTGTGTATGACGTAGTCTGCACTCTTCTTTCTTAGAATTCATTTTACAGAAACTTCTAGAAACAACTTACTAGTTTTTCTATTTTTGTTAGTTTTGCTTTATCATTTCCAACCCACCCTCCCCCCACATTTTTCATTTTGAGAGAATGTGAGAATGGGGCAAACACGAGTGGGAGAGTGGCATAGGGACAGAGAGAATCCCAAGCAGGCTCCACACCTGATGTGGGAGTGGATCTCATGACCTTGAGATCATGACCCTAATGAAATCAAGAGTGGACGCTTAACCGACTGAGCCACGCAGACGCCCCTCTCTGTTCTTTATATCTTCTAGAGTCGTTCTTTTTCTGTCTGTAGTTGCAAAATGAAGCTTATTTATTTGGAATCTTCCTTCATTTCTAATAGACACATTTAAGAATATAAAATTCTCTTTTACATACTACTTGAACCAACTTCCATAATGGTGTTTTGACATGCAGTATTTTTGTCATCATTTTTTCTAAAGATTTAAAAAAATTTTATTTATTTTTTTAAATGTTTATTCTTGACACAGAGAGAGAGAGAGAGAGAGAGAGAGAGAGAGTGCGAGAACGAGTGAGCGAGCGTGAGCAGGGGGAGGGGCAGAGAGAGAGGGAGACAGAACCTGAAGCAGGCTCCAGGCTCCGAGCTGTCAGCACAGAGCTGGACGTCGGGCTCCAACTCACGAACCATGAGATCATGACCTGAATCGAAGTCGGACGCTTAACCGACTGAGCCACCCAGGTGCCCCATCTAAAGATGTTATTATGTGCATTATGATTTGTCCTTGACCCTTCACATACTTAACGTGTGTTTTAAAAATCCAAGTGCGTGGGTTATTTGGGGTTATCTTTTTGTTATTGATTTCTAATTTAATTTCATTGCAGTCAGAGATCATGACCTCTATGCCTTTCATTCTCTGCAGTTTATAGCAAACTGCTTAACAACCTTTTATGTGATCTATTTTTATAAATGTTTCATGCTGCTTAAAAAGACTGTGTATTCTAATTGTTGGAAATAGCATTTTATATAGAGTCATTAGATCAAGTATTTTAATTGTGTTCTATATCTTCACCAATTTTTTATTTGCTTAATTTGATACTGAGGCATGCATATTAAAATTCCTATTATGATTGTGGATTTGCTAATTTTTCTTTGCAATTCTGTAAATGTGCGCTTCATATATTTTGGAGCTGTGTTGCTAGCAAAAAATACAGAGTTTAGACACCGGAGCTAGACTGCCTGGGTTTGAATCACGGCTATGCCATTTACTAGCTCTGGACCTTCGGAACGTGATTTATGTCGTGTAGTTCAGTATTCTTATCTGTGAAATGGGCTATGCTGTGAAGATCACTCTGAGGATTAAATAAATTAATATGTATAAAAAGCACCTAGAACTGTTTCTGACACACACTGAGGGCTTTGTGAGTATGAGTTACTATTCTTACTGGTGAGTGGCTGCTTTTATTCTTATATAATGGTTATATATCTCTGTCCGCAAGGATGTATCTCTGTATCAGTATTTTTTGGTTTAGTCTTCCGTTTATGATATTCACACTGCTGCACCAGCCTCTTTCCCCCCTTCGTTGGATATGCCCAGAATATCGTTTTTCATCCATGTGCTTCTAACGTTTATATGTCATCATGTTTCAGGTGAATCTTTGATAAATAACATATGGCTACATTTATAAATATGCGATCTGAGAATTTCTGTGTTTTCTTTGAAGTAATACATTAAGTCCAATTAATTTACATGATTATGAATGGGTTTGAAGTTCTAGCTGCCATCTTATGTAATGGTTCCTATTTACCATGCTTTTTTGCGCTTTTTTTTTTCTTTCCTACTTTCTCTTAGGTTAATAAAATATTCTTTATTGCCCTTTTTAGCTTCAGCTGCATTTGAAATTTATTCATTCTATTTCTATTCTTTTATTGGTTAGATTTTAATTTTTAAGATGCATGGTTAACCACAACAGTAGCCTTATCTTGAATAATTCAAGGTCTTTAGAACAGTTTAATTCTGATCTTTGCTATTCTCATACCTATGTTTCTTTTTTATAGTATTTTAGTTCTATGTTTTTTTTTAAATTTTGTTTTCGTTTATTTATTTTTGAGAGACAGAGAGAGACAGAGCACAAGTGGGGGAGGGGCAGAGAGAGAGGGAGATACAGAATGTGAAGCAGGCTCCAGGCTCTGAGCTGTCAGCACAGAGCTGGACGTGGGGCTCGAACCCACAAACCGTGAGAGCATGACCTGAGCTGAAGTCAGACGCCTAACCAACTGAACCACCCAGGTGCCCCTAAACCATACTTTTTTTTTTATTATTAAAAAAATTTTTTTTAATGTTTATTTATTTTTGAGACAAAGACAGAGGGTGAGCAGGGGAGGGGCAGAGAGAGAGGGAGACACAGAGTCTGAAACAGGCTCCGGGCTCTGAGCTGTCGGCACAGAGCCTGATGCGGGGCTTGAACCCATGAACGGCTAGATGATGAAATGGGCCGAAGTCAGATACTCAACTGACTGAGCCGCCCAGGCGTCCCATTAGTTCTATGCATCTTAAACACAAGCAAATAAGTCATGATTCCTGTCATTAATTTTATTTTTCATTCAATGTTTGCACAGCTTTACCTATGTATTTACTAATTTCCCTGCTTCTTACGTCCCATTCCTGACCGGGGGTCCACTCTTTCCTTTTCCTGCATTATTACCTTTAATAGACATTTCTGTCATGACATTTTTACTTCCTCATCCTTTGCCTGATAATGACTATTTCCCCCTCCCCCTGAGTCACGTATGAGCTGCATATGGAACTCTGGGATGGTATGTATTTCCCCTTAGTCCTTTAAAGCTATTGGTCTGTTGTGTTCTGTCTTCTGTTGTCACTGGTGAGAAGTTAGCTGTCAGTTTCATTGTGGTTGTTAGAGTTAACCTATTTTTTCTACAACCCCCTTTTATGATGTTCCCTTTTGACTTTGATGCTCCAGAGTTTCACTGTAGGGCCTAGGGGTAGAGGTTTAATGTATAATTTTTAGAGCTCATGATACTTTAACTGAAGATTCACGTCTTTCATTTATTCTAGAAGAGTCTCATCTATTATCTCTTAAAATATTACTTTTCTTTTTTCCTTTTTAAAAGTTCTATTTGACATTTTCCACCTCTTTGTCTCATTCATTTTATCTCTCTTCTCCAATCAATTACCTTTTCAGTTATGTTTAATGTTTTGTTGATCTTGCACAGTGAAATGCTAATTTCTGAAGTTTATTTGCCAATTCTTTCCCCACATTTTTCTGTTGTTTTCCATACGATTTTGTTTATCTCTCCAATTGTTTTAAGGATAATCATTTAGGAGTCCTCTAGGATTGTCTTTTTCACAAGCTCTATGATGCCCAGTTTTGGTATTCGTGAGGTCACTGTCCCAGTGAGTAGTGAGCGTGGTTTGTAATTTTGGATTGTGAGCTCATCTTCAGCAGATTTTTCTTACTTTTCCTTTCCTTTTTCCTGTGGGAAATCCTTGAGTGCTGGGTTTTGAAAGAGTTATTACCGAGTGGAATTTCCCTTGATTGAGCTAGTCTTCTGTTTATGAAGGTGATAGCTTTTCCAGGGGCTGGTATTAGGGAGTGATTTCTATTTTTGCCCCATGCCTTCTTTGGATCCAGAGTGACATCTGCCATTCCTATGGAGCTATTAAGACACAGGTCTGTAGTGCCTGTGTTCATTCTGACATTCATCTGGAGTGCCAAGATATTGGCACATGATTTTATTCTGCCCCTTTGTTTTTTGTCTCCAAGGCATTTCTCTTTTCCTTTAATCTAAGTGAGGTATTTAATTTTTTTCTTTTGCTCTATCATTTCCATGTGGTTGTATTGGTTGGTGGTGGGAGAAGATGCTAGCTCAGTCTACCATATTTCTAGAATCAAAGTAATGAAATTTAATTTTTAGTGTGGAAATATTAAAAAAATAGAAATAATAAAAAAAAATCAGAGGACAAATGGCAAATTAAATAGTTACAGTACACATGGGGTGCCTGGCTGACTCAGCTGGTTAAGTGTCTGACTTTGGCTCAGGTCATGATCTCATGGTTTGTGAGTTTGAGCCCCGCATCGGGCTCTGTGCTGACAGCTTAGAACCTGGAGCCTGCTTCGGATTCCGTGCCTCCTTCTCTCCCTCTCTCTGCACTTCCCTTGCTCATACTCTGTGTTTCTCTCTCTCAAAAATAAATAAACATTAAAAAAATATCATATACATAATGTAGAATATTAGTACCTTTGTAAACATTTTATTTAGTTTGAGAGGATGTGAGCAGAGGAGGGGCAGAGAGAGAGAGAGAGAGAGAGAGAGAGAGAAAATCTCAAGCAGACTCCATGTTGTCAGCATGGAACCTGATGTGGGACTCAATCCAATAAACTATGATATCATGACCTGAGTTGAAACCAAGAGTTGTATACTTAACTGACTGAGCCACCCAGGTGCCCCAGGATGTGAATATCCTTAACAGAAAAAAGAAACCTATAAGTCAATGAGAAAAGGTGAACAATACAATAACAAATGGGATGAACTCAATAATAGAGGTATGAAAAAACTTAATCTTTATGGTAATCAAGCAAATGCAAATTCAGTAGTGAAATACTTTCTTTTGGCTACGAGATTGAAAAAGTTAAATATGTTATGTCAAGGGTTGTTTCAAATGTGGGATATGAGCATTCTTAAAAACTGTTGACGGTGGTTCTGAGAGTAATTTTTTGCAAGGAAAATTGGTCAGTATGAATGAACCAGTATAAAGTCTGTTTTGGCCCTATCAGTTCTCAGAGTTTTTATTACTGAACTGATTGGGTATGTATATAAGGTTTTATGTATTAATACAAAGCATTATTAATAATGGCTAGTCACTGACACGTTAACTGTCTAAATAAGAAAATCATGGTGTAGCCATATAGAGAAATATAATGATTAAAATAATAGCAGAAAGGTAGTCACCAACATTAAAAATGTTTGATGCAATTTTTCACCAAAGTTAGATGACAAAGTAAGAGATAAGGTAGGGTCCACGTTCATCTTTACTTATTTTTATTTATGTATTCTTAAAAACAATTAGCGAGGCAAATGCCAATATGTTAACTTGGTGTTGGCAAGGTGGGTGATTCTTATTTCTTTTTTTGAAGATATGTACTCACATATTGTTTGTATAATTGAATGAAGTTAATTATTATGCTATATTCATAGAATGAGGTTTTTGTGGCTATTAAAATCTGTGATTCTGAAGAATATATGATGCTTAGAAAATAATATTGACATAAAACAAAGCGGGATCCAAGTAGGTAATGGGGATTGAGGGCACAAATTTCTAGTTATACAGTAAGTAAGTCATGGAAATGACAAGTACAGCATAGGAAATATACTCAACAATGTGATAACATGGTGTGGTGACAGAGTATACTTAGAGTAGATTTTTTTTAATGTTTATTTATTTTTGAAGACAGTGTAAACAGGGAAGGGGCAGAGAGAGAGCGGGACAGAGGATCTGAAGCGGGCCCTGCACTGACAGCAGAGAGCCTGATACAGGGCTTGAACTCATGAACCACGAGATCACGACCTCAGCCGAAGTTGGGTGCTTAACCAACTGAGCCACCCAGGTACCCCTACACTTATAGTAAAACAGAAAAAAAAAAACCCAAACCCCCAAAACAACACAGTAGGTTATCTATATTATGGAGTACATGAAAATGCAAATATGCACATGGAATGAAATATTACATATAGTAAGAATAGTTGTTGAATTAATCATTATTAATATTAATGACAGTTATTGTTAGACAGTAGGTATATGGGTGGCTTTTCTTTCTTTAGTTTTGAACAATTTCCATGCTTGCATAAATCATAAACTGAGAGAGGTGGGAGAGGCCAGTGGTCCTGTGACAGCCAGCCTGGAGGGGCCGGGGGGTGGGGAGACAGGCCTGCTGCCCTTTCTTCTGAGGAGCCCCATCAATTTAAAGAGTTCAAGTTTTTCACAACTTCCACTTGCAAATGAACGAGATTCGTTTCCATAGAGAGTGTTTGGAAGGAGAGTGGCAAGGACATCTGAAAGTGTAAAGAACTTGTTTTTTTTTTTTCCACCCCCGATGCCCTGGGAAATTCGCCTCACCCCCGAGGTTTGTGGACGCGGTGAAGGAGGCGGTAACTCTGGTAAGTGGCCCAGGGCATTGCCGTCCTGGGATTTGTTTCGATTGGCCCCGGAGGGCCCAGGGGAACAGGCAGGCTCTGAGCAGAACCCTGGGATTGAAATAAAACCCGTATCTAGATTGCATAGTCAACTCTTCTTCTTTCCGAGCTGGCGGCTCTCCTGAGGTCTGAGAATTCTCTGGGTTTGGCTGACACGAGCGTTCTACCTACCACGTTGGCAAGTGGAGGGCCGGACGGAGCGTCCGTGAGGGAGGCTGGAAGCCTGGTAGATTCGTTCACGCTGGAGGCTCTCTGCCCCCAGAGGTGGTCGACTCGCCCAACTTTGGCGGCTGTGTGGTGGAAGGAGGGCTGGGGAGGGGCCCATCTTGGGGAACGCTTTGAACCATGAGACATGCTGCAAAAAGTTGAGCTTTCTTCTTCTTCTTTTTTAAGTGTATGTATTTATTTTGAGAGAGAGACAGAGAGGCAGAGAGAGCGAGCGAGCGAGGGGCAGAGAGAATCCCGAGCAGGCTCGACACCATCCGCACGGAGCCTGAGGCGGGGCTTGAACTCTTGAACTGTGGGATCATGACCTGAGCTGAAACCAGGAGACACTACACCGACCGAGCCACCCAGGCGCCCCGAGAGTTGGAATTTCTAGCTTGGGAGCTTTTCCCATAATTGGCCAAGAGCGGCCCAGCTTCCTTTCGTGATTGCGTAGAACTCATTCAACACAAGTACATTTACCTTTTGAATTCAAACGATGTTCTTCATCTGCTTACAGATGACTAAGTCCTTAAACATTTGTCTGGCAACTTTACGTGTTAGAATGCTCCTCATAAATTATCCTAAATCCCAGAAGAGAAGCCTTCTGCGCCCTGGTTGAACTATCAGTAGCTGCCGAGGCTGGGAGGCTTCTGGGGAGATCAGAGAGCTGCCCCCAGCTGGGGACCCTTGTGCCTGTGCCAAGAGCTGGTGGGATCGTTTCGCTGCAGGGATGCCCGGGGAAGCGGACAGGGTGGGAGTCAGACCCGGCAGGACACAAGCAGAGGCTGTCAGTAAACAGAAGCGGGCCGGCCTGCTACCGTGGGCTTGAGGGACTCTCAGGGCCGGGTGGCCCGGGCTCTGCTCTGGGCCCCCTGGTGCTCTCTGGATGTCCTCCTCTGGTCACAAAGCTTCTAACACATGGGGTCAGAGTATATTTTCTTCCTGACTGACACGCACTACACAGAAGTCAAAGTCTTCCCGTTCTAGGCAGCAGAAGGCATAAGAAACATTCACTACTAGTAAACTGATGAACGTTTACTGGGTGTCCTTGAAGTTCTCATTTGTATTTTCTCCACGTTAGAAACTGTGTCTTAGACAAAATCACGTTGGTTACGCAGAACCAAGAAGTGGATACACCCACGTGTTTGGCACACATGGGGTTTTTTATTTTGCAATCTGTTTAATCTTTTTGCATATTCCAAGGGAGGCACACTGTAGGGAGTACATGTGTATCTTCGACTTGCAGACGAGTTATATAAAAAAAAATCTAGGTCCAGAGTTTGAAAATATAGGCATAAAAATACTTGAAAAAAAAAATCAGGGTAGCAAACTCATGAGGAAAGAAAGTGTTGGTTTCCTTTTAATTTTCTCCTAAAGTTCGTAGAATTCTCAAGGCCTAACTCAAAGTATTGTCCAGGTTATAGGGACAGACGTCATTCTATTTCACATGACACCGAAAATTACATTTCTTTCTTTAAAAAAACCTTTTTTGAAAATGTTTATTTGCTTTTGAGAGACAGAGAGACAGAGTGTGAGTGGGGGAGGGGCAAAGAGAGAGGGAGACGCAGAATCCGAAGCAGGCTCCGGGCTGAGCTGTCAGAACAGAGCCCGATGCGGGGCTCGAACCCATGGACCGCCAGATCATGACCTGAGCCGAAGGTGGATGCTTAACCGGCAAAGCCATCCAGGCGCCCCTCTTTCTCTCTTTTTTAATGTTTACTTTTATTTTTGAGGGAGCACGAGTAAGTGGGGAAGGGGCAGAGAGAGGAGAGAGACAATCCAAGCAGGCTGTGAGCTGTCAGCACAGAGCCTGACTTGGGGCTCGATCTCACGAGCCATGACATCATGACCTGAACAGAAATCGAGCCGAACGCTTAACCGAATGAACCACCCAGGCACCCCTGAAAATTACATTTCAACGAAAGGTTTATGTTTTGTTATTTGGCGATGCCTCGCTCAGCACAGGCTCATCATCCATGATGTAATGACTCAAAATAAAGATGTAAAATTTTTCCTGGGAAGTTATGAGTGGCCTGTGAAGTCACTTACTGGGAAGGAAAGACAGCAAAATCCCAGATTATTTGGAGACATTCTCTCTCGTTCATTCACTTATTTATTTTATTCTCTTCAGCCTTTTCTAATTCTATTGGTCCATAAGAAACCATTCTAAGATTTTACAGTGTATCCTCTTGTGTGGCGCCGAGCCCTATATTCTCTGTATTATTGTTTCGTACGCTTGTATTTTAAGTTAACGTAAGTGGCATTTTGGAATACATCTCCTTCTGTCTTTCGCTTTCTTCCCACTAAGGCCATTTTTAAAAAACCCGCCCATATTCGCCATTTTACATTCTACCTGTCGCTGCCGCCGCCGTATTTTCCTTTGTGGGATGTTTTCCTTTGCTTTCCTTACTGGCTTTTGCGATGACGCACATTCAGATGGCCTCCAACCCCCCGAAGAATTTTGATATTAAGGACCTTTGTGAGAGAATGTACCCAGATTTCTGGTTTTTCCCATCTCAACTGAGGTAAAATGGTATTTTGTCGTTGTTTTAACTGTATTCTCTGATGACTGAGTGTGAGGGTCACTTCAACAACAGTATTTTGAGTTTCCTTTCGTATAAATCACTGAATTCATATTTCTGTCCATTTCTCTGCTGGGATTGCTATCGTTTTCTTCCTTCCTTTGTTTCTTTTTGATGTTTAAAAAAAATTTGTTTTAATGTTTATTTATTCTTGAGAGAGAGAGACAGAGACAGAACGTGAGTGGGGGAGGGCCAGAGAGAGAGGGAGACACAGAATCGGAAGCAGGCTCCAGGCCCTGAGCTGTCAGCACAGAGCCCGAAGCGGGGCTTGAACTCATGGACCATGAGACCATGACCTGAGCCGAAGTTGGACGCTCAACTGACTGAGCCACCCGAGTGCCCCACTTTTTGATTTTCTTGCCAGTGTTCCCTGTATACTTTATATATTAGTTTCCGATCAGTTTGGAGAGTACAGGTTTCTTCTCCCAATCTGCTGTCTACTTCATCCACAGCAGTCTTTGTCGACCAGAGAGAATTAATGTTTAAAGTAAGCAAATTCATGATTTTTTTTTTTCACCTTCTGGTTTGTACACTTGGGGTGTTATTTAAGAAGACCTTATCTCTTTTTTTAAATATGAAATTTATTGTCAGATTGTTTTGCACACAACACCCAGCGCTCATCCAAAAGTGCTTATCTTTTAGGTGACAGAGACGTTCTACTAATTGTCATCAATTCATTTCATAATTTTGTCTTAACAATTAGGTACTTATCCACATAGAATCTACCTTTGTGTGTGGTGTTACATAGAGTCCCAGTTTTCTTTTCTAAAATAGTAAGTCAATTTTACCAGTACCACCTCCTAAGCAATCTCTTCTTTCCTCACTGATGTGTGATATCACCTTTATTAAGTGATACACACACACACACACACACACACACACATCCCTGAGATATACTTGTTCCATTTCTGTTTGTCTACTTTTTCTCTTAACGTTAATCTATATTTGGTCATTATAGCTTTGGTAAATTCTCAATATTTTTTTCTTTTTTCTTCTTTTTCAAAGTTCATTTAGTGTTCTCATGGACTTCTTTCATAGAGATAATCGAGGTGAGTACGTATCTTAAAAAACCAAGTCAAGTTTTTATTGTGAGTATAGAGAGTTTAGAGATTGTTTGGTAGAGAATTGACATGCTTCTAATGTGAGCCTGTTCAAGACTATGGAATGCCACTTCTTTTCTGTAACTCTTTATTTTTCATGAAAACGTGAAAATTTCCTCCGTATTGAATTGTTAAACTCTCTAGATGTTTTATGCTTTTTGTTGCTATTGTGAAGGTTACCTTACGTTTTATTTTATTGTCTAGTTGATTGCTAGTTAGAAAGAAATGATTTTAGGGGCGCCTGAGTGGCTCAGTCAGTGAAGCATCTGACTCTTGATTTCACCTCAGGTCATGGTCTCACCGTTCGCACTGAGCATGGAGTCAGCTTGGGATTCTCTCTCTCCCCCTGCCCTTCCCCACTTGTTTTCTCTCTCTCTCTCTCTCTCTTTCTCTCTCTCACTTGTTCTCTCTCTCTCACAATAAATATATAAACATTTAAAAAAGAAATGATTTTGGCTTTGTAAACAATTTTTTAAACTTTTTTAAAAAAGTAAACCGTACCCCCAACATGGGGCTTGAACTCACAACTCAGAGATCAAGAGTTGTGTGCTGTATTGACTGAGACACCAATGCGCCCCTGATTTTTACTTTTTTAGGTTGACCTTGTGTCCCGCAACCTTGGTCAAGTGTGTTACTGTTGCTTTTTCTATACGGGCGACCACATCATCCACAGATAATTTAGCTTTTGTCTCTTTCATGCTGATCTTAACATCTTCCTCCCTGCCTTGACTTCCAGTATTTCAAGACTTCCAGTATTATGTGAAGCATTAATAGAGATAGCGAGCCTACTTGGGACTCTTCTTTGTCCCGTCTTCAGGGAAATGCATTTTGGTCTACTCTGAGGTCTCTCCTCTTTCTGGTTTGCTAAGAGACTTCGTTTTCCAGAAATAGTTGCTGAACTTTATCAAATTCTTTTCCTATGTCAACGGAGTCAATTGTATGTTATTCTGTCCCTTTCAGTCTATTAGGGAGGTCAATTTCATTGCTGGTGTCTCTAGTGTTGAACTGTCCTCTTATGCCTGGAATAAACCCTACTTGAGTCTGGTGTAATAAAATCAAATAAATAAAAAATATAAATAAAATGAAAACTAAGGGTGCCTTTGGAGTCTCAGCTTCTGTATGACTTTTTTTGGTAATGCTTTCTAATCTACCTCTTCCTGCTCCCTCCCCCTTTTCCTCGGTGTCCCCAGAGCCATTGTTGTAGCACTGCCGTGGACTTATAGTGTTTGGCTCTTTACCGTTCCTGTCTGCACACCATTCATGTCCCATTTTTTTAAACGTTTTTATTCTATTTATTTTGAGAGAGAGAGAGAGAGAGACAGCACGAGTCAGGAAGGGGCAGAGATTAAGGGAGAGAGAGAATCCCAAGCAGGCTCCACACTGCCAGCACAGAGACTGACGTGGGGCTGGAACCCATGAACCGCGAGATCACGACCTGGGTCAAAACCAAGAGTCAGGTGCTTAACCGATTGAGCCACCCAGGTGCCCCTGGGCATTTCATATAAATGGAAACATGTGATAAGATTTCTTCTGTGTCAGCTGCTTTCACTCAGCATAAGGATTTTGAGATTTATCCATATATTAGGATAAGTCAATAGTTTGGTCCTTTTTATTTCTGAATACAATCCCATGGTACGGATATGTCACAATTTATTTATTTACTAGTTGATGGATATTTGAGATGCTTCCAGTTTGTTAGCTGTTGAGAACATTTGTGTCTAAGTCTTTGTGTGGACACGTGTTTTTATTTTTCTCGGGTAGATTCCTAGGAGTAGGACTGTGGTACCGTTTTACATCACCACCAGCATCACCGGAGGGTGCTTGTCCCAGCACGTCCTCACTAACACCTGGTGTTGTTTGTTTGTTTGGTTTTCAAAGATTTATTTATTTATTTTTGAGAGAGCGAGAAAGCACGAGTGGAAGAGGGAGAGAGATCGGATCTGAAGCAGGCTCCGAATTATCCGTGCGGGGCCTGTCCGGGGCTTGAACCCACAAACCGTGAGATCGCGACCTGAGCGGAAGACGCTTAACTGACTGAGTCACCCAGGCGCCTCTGTTTGTTTTTTCTGATTGTAGAAATTCTAGCGAGCGCGTAGTGGTATTTAACTGTGGTTTTCATTTCCATTTACTCAATGAGTAAAAATATCCAGCGTTTTTTCATGCGATTATTAGCGATTTGCGTATCTTTGGTGAAGTATTTTCAAATCTTTTTCCTGCTTTTTAAACTGGATTGTCTTCTTGTTATTGAGCTTTAAGAGTACTTTATGTATCTGGATGCATGCTTTGCAAACATTTTCTCCCGGCCTTGTCTTTTCATTCACTTAGGGGTGTTTTTTGAAGTGACAAATTTTAAATTTTAATGAAGTCTAATTTATCATTTTTTCCCCTTTTTTGAGAGTGTGTTTGATATCATAGCCAAGAACTCGTTGCCTAACTGAAGGTCATGAAGAGTTTCTCCTAAATTTTTCTTAGATCTATGGGTTAATGCTCTTAATTACATTTGTGAAGTTTTGGACAGTATTTTGTCAAAAAAATTTTCTACCCATTTCTCTATTTTCTCCTGCTTTTCTTCCTTCTTCCTCTTCCTTTTTGTTTCTGTTTTATTTTATTGAGTTTAAGGAACTCCTTTTTAAAGGAACTCCTTTCACACCTGTGCTGTTGTCCTTGCTGTTGTCCATGGGTCTCTGAGACTTCATTTTTCTTTTGTCTTTCTTATCCATCTTCTTTAGATTCTTTAGGTTGATTAATTGCTCTCTCTCTCTCTCTTCAAATTTACCAATTCTTTCCTCTTCCATCTCATAACTGCTGCTTACCCTTCTAGGGAATTTTTACTCTTATTTATTGTGTGTGCTTGTGTGTGTGTGTGTGTGTGTGTGTGTGTGTGTGTGTGTTACATCCAGAACTTTTTTGGTTCTTTTAAATAATATTTTCTATCCACTTATTCAGATTCTCGATTTTTGGATTACTGTCATCAAGTTTTTCTTCAATTTTGAAAACACCATTTCCTTTCATTCTTTGATGTGCTTATAATAACTACTTTGCACTTTTTGCCTGCTACATCCAGCATCTGGGGACGCTCAGAGACAACGTCTCTCATCTGCTTTTTTCCTGCACATGGGTCACACCTTTTCATTTTATTTTTCTATATCTCACAATTTTTTGTCCAAAACTTGAAATTGTAGGTATGATATGGTAGCAAGTGTGGATTCTGATTTTAACGCCCAGAGGGTTTTTGTTTGCCTTCAGCAGCTTTCCCACGAAATAGGTCTTCCTTGTAGTGTGTGGCTGCTAATGTCTTTGTTCACTTAAAAAATATGTACATATATATATGCACACTTACATATATATGTATATACGCACCCTTTCCGTAGGCACCTTCTGGTCTCTCCTGCACATGCATATGCCCGCTCCAGGTCAGCCAGAGACATAGGGTGGAAAGATTGTCAGGTTCTTCCAGGAGTGTCTCATTTCTTGTGTGTCCCTATTACATTTGTGGCTGGTTCTCTAGTCTGATGTTTGCTCCAAATAGGACCCCCACCTCAGACTATTGTGATGACTGATCTTCTTTGTTTGTTCATCACTGAGGTTGACACTTGTCACACACTGAGTACCAGATTTTCCCCTCTAGCTCCAACTCAGGTCACCCCTTTTTGGCAGTGAGCTGCTGGTCACACACAGCCTGTTCCACTTATTAGAATTCCTGTCCTAACTGATCCTAGTGGGGATGGTGGGTTGATGGGATCAGCCACAGGCAGACAGAGCTGTGGATTCCTACCGTTCTTACCCAAAGTCATTCAAAAAAATATTTATTTATTTACTGAGATATATATATATATATATATATATATATATATATATAAAGAGAGAGAGAGAGAGAGAGAGAGAGAGAGAGAGAGAACGAGTGGGGCAGGGGCAGAAAGAGAGGGAGAGAGAGAATTACAAGCAGGCTCTATGCAGAGCCCGATGCGGGGCTTGAACTCACGAACCGCGAGATCATGACCCAAGCCGAAGTCAGGAGTCAGAAACTTAACTGACTGTGCCAGCCAGGTGCCCCCAGATTTTTTTTTTTTTATGAATAAATCTTGCCAGTTTGTTGGATGTCTTTGGTTGCTTTCCAGAGTTCTGAAAGAGCTGTTTTGGTAATATTGTCCAGTATTTCATTTGCTTCCAGCTGGGGGATTTGGTGACCTCCTCCTTCTGTCACGCCAGAGGTCCCACCTTACCTTAATTGGTTTTTGTGTCTAGAAACTATTTTCTTATTCATTACACACTTTTCAATCTATGATAATTGACCTCTACATTTAAAATGTGATTTGCTTTAAAGGTCAATTCCAGGCAAACATCTTAGGTTGATAGTTTGCCTTCAGAGAAAAAATAGCAGTTAAACCTCTCTTAACCGACCCCTACTAAATCAATCCACTACATTAACTAATGTAATTGTATAATTTAATTAAGTGCCATGTAAACCAATAAACGTTGAGCACAAAAAGAGGGCTGTTTCCATGAAAACAACATTGCATGCATTGCAAAGACTCAATAAATGTGAGTTGTTAAAAAATTGCTGTTGAATTAGGTATGGGCGAGATGGCCATCGATGATTGCAGAGAAATAGAAAGACATGGAAGGATTTTTGCATTCAGATCACCTCATAATTGCTTTTAAATTGTTACTTTGCTTTAAAGAAATAGAAGCTAGAAATTGTACATGATGAGTTATGAATGTGGCTTTTGAAGAAAGATGAGGCAGAACTTTTTTTTTTAAATGTTTATTTATTTTTGAGAGAGGGAGTGAGACAGAGTGTGAGCGGAGGAGGGCCAGAGAGAGGGAGACACAGAATTGGAAGCAGGCTCCAGGCTCTGAGCTGTCAGCACAGAGCCCGACGTGGGGCTCCAACTCATGACCATGAGATCATGACCTGAGCTGAAGTCGGACGCCCAACCGACTGAGCCACCCAGGCGCCCCGAGGCAGAACTTTTATCAATGTTCTGATATTCAGAGGAAATATCTTGGCCCTACATAAAAAGTTAGCAGAATGAGCATATTTATATTTGAAGCTACAATAAACTATTTATGAGTATTATGCATCGCTTTTATTTTTTTTATGACTTCCTGCTGTAGCCACGTTTTTGATTAACCAAATTATTACCAGTCCCAATCAAAAAGGTGGTTTCTCTACTCTTCCATTACTCCAGGGACCTGGGGAGGCCTTGGATGACTGGCTGTTGGCTGCCTTCCCAGGATGATCCCCTGGACTCTGCAGTTAGCCTCTTGAGTTAGTTCAAGGCCCACCCCTCTATCTCCCACTCCACACTGGAGGGCAAGAAGTACAGGTTTGGGTGAGGACCATGGCTAGTCTGGAGCCATTGTGCACATCAGGAAATATTCAGAGAGATGGGGGAAGGCCTTTAACCTCTTTCACCTGTTTGGCGACTCTTGGGACTTCCATGGTGATAATACCGTGAGGGGAGTCTGAGGCTGCTCCCGGTTGGAGACTATACCCATCTTGGAAAGACCATAGGGAGGAAGAGTATCATTTCCCTGACTTTGTCAAGGTCAAGATGAGTTGGTGGTTGAAGATTAAGGGACAGATCAGCCAAGAATCTACATCTAGGGCACTGAAGAAGACCTTTGAGTGACATGGGGACATGTGGTCTAGCTCAACTCATCAAGATGGGGGTCCAAGGCTGAAAACATTCACCCGGGATATTTTCTCCTCCTCTTTCCCTCAAGCACCTATGGTAATCCTCAAGTGTCTGGGGGTCATGTGATTGGGTCATGTTTTCAATAAGTCATGCATTTGGGTTCCACATCAAATATTTCCCATTATTAAGGAGACAGACATGACTATCCTGCCCCCACTGCGTGCCAGTATGTATTCATCCCAAGTTTCACTTATTCAGCTAATCTGCAAACACATTCATACTGAGAAGTTACGGAAGATTGTCCTCACATTTGGTTTTTGAATAGACAGAGTTTTTGAATAGAGAAAGGGATAACACGAAGGTGGGATTTTAGGCATCGATGTTCCTTGATGGGGGAGAAAATTCTAGACTGGCAAGACGTCTGGTGCTACCCAAACTGTATTAAAAGGAAGCTTTTGCATAGACACCAGACCAGGCAGAGCTAGCGGTGGTGGCCGCCATATAAGATGTGAGGCTCAGAGGAAGCAGGTAAAATTGCACTGGTTTTGAAAATCTGGTTATCTTGATAATGGACTGGGAGATCATGGGAAACTTTTTACGTGTTCTCCAGAAGCATCGTGTCCACTGAAATCTATATACAGTAAAACCTTGGATTGCAAGTAACTTGTTCTGAGAGTGTTCCGCAAGATGAGCAAATATCTCTAAACAATTTTCGCTTGATAAACAAGCGATGTCCCACGATACGAGTAGTGCGTGATGCCAAATGTCACATGATCACAGCTGAGCCAACGGGTCTTCTCACCCCCCTCCCCCTTTCTCTGTGGGTGATCATCTCCCATACCCGGATGCTCCGTCTCAGGCCATGGTGTTTGGCAGGAATCAGTGATTTTTCAGGAGGTTGGAAGGTGCCCACTCATGTATTTTTGTCACTTCAAAGCACCTACGGACAGTCCTTTGCTCTTCCAGACACGAGTAACCTTAAGAATGCTTTGCTTCATTCTAGGTCAGGCTGCCTGCGGATATAGCCCCTTTCCTCGGCTGCCTTATTGCCAGTTACATTAAATACAGTCTATGACAAGAGTTTATTGATACTCTATGGCAGTCAACATCCGTTGATGATGGTGAATGTCATCCTACACAATAACCCTTCTCTCCCTGGTCTCTCTCACACCAGCCATGAAGGTTTTCAAAGGTAAGTGCAGGTGAATTTGTTTATTTTTCTTTATATTTTGTATTTTCTTTATTGTTTTGTATTATATTATGGTATTGCAATCATTTTTATATGGATATTTTGGGGTTGTGGAACGAATCATCTGAGTTTCCATTATTTCTTGTGGGTAAACTTGCTTTGATACACAAGTGCTTTGGATTACAAGCATGTTTCCAGAACGAATTATGCTCACAAACCAAGGCTTTACTGTATATTCATCTATTGAAAAAAAAAAAAAACAAGAATGGAAAAGACAGAATTTTAGAATTCCTTGCCCTATATCAAATCTCATGGCTTGGTCAAAATAAGCTTGGTGCTTTTTATTTGCTTGTCGAGTCTGGATCAAGGTCTTGATTCTCAGATTTTTGTCAACAGGGAGGAAACCAACGTAGCTTTGAATGAAAAGTGACCTTAGGAAGACAATGTGGCCACTCTCCCTCCAGAGGCACTCTATTGGGAGAAAAATCTTTGTTTTTTGTTTTTTTTTTTTAATTTATTTTTGAGACAGAGACAGAGCATGAGCAGGGGAGGGGCAGAATCCGAAGCAGGCTCTAGGCTCTGAGCTATCAGCACAGAGCCCGACGCGGGGCTCGAACTCACAGACTGTGACATCATGACCTGAGCTGAAGTCGGACGCTCAACTGACGGAGCCACCCAGGCACCCCTATCGGGAGAAAAATCTTAAGGGTGCTGAGGTCTTGGAGGGCTTAAGGTTTTAGGAAGGGTGGAAACTTGGCATGGAACGTATTAGAGACCTAGGGACTGCCAGGCCTCAGGGTTCTGAGGGCAGAGAGGGAAAGAGAAATGGCTTGGCTCACCTCCCTCCCTTCTGCCTCCTGCTCCTTCCCCCCAGCCATTCGTCTGCAGGCTTTTTCCACCATTACCCAAGGAGGGAGAGCATAAGCCAGCAGAAGAGAGGACAGTACAGGAGTCTCACTTAGAATGGGCTTCCCTCCCTCTCCCTGAAAATGAAAGACTTCCCTTACAGAAAACAATGTCATTCCCCTATTCTTGTCCCACCCTGTCCGAAGCCGGCTTTCTCCCAAACAGCACCCCGTTGCTTTATTTGTTTCCTTTCGGGCTTGCTATTGACAGCAAGCATTTCTATTCTCTCTCTCTCTCTTTCTCACTCTCTCTCCAGCTCTGTCCCCCTCTTCCTTTTTCTCTATCTAGCTTCTGGTTCTCTTCTGGTCCTGCTGAGAGAACATAATACCCCCTTATTTGTGACTCTGCAGTGATTTCCATGGCAACCGACCCATGGCCCAGGTACGAGTCTGTGCCTTCGCCATAGGGCTGTGCAAGAGAAAAGGCCATTATGAAAGCTGAGTGTCAGCGGGTTTCCTCCCACAGCCCTCGGCCAGAGAGGAACTTCTGCAGGAGCCGGAGGAGGGACACAGGAATCAAAAGCGGGGTTCCCAGTTTGCTCAAATTTCCCCAGTGTAAATGAAATACCTACAGCCCGGCACACGTGCGTGCGTGTGTACACACACACACACACACACACACACACACACACACACACTCCACTTCTATTTCTGGCCCTTCAGCCACAGAGCAGTTTGATTCCTTTGAAGGGAATCAGCTTCGATGCTGTGGCCTGGAACAAAGGCTGGGGTTTGAAATGAGACGCGGGCTCAGCAGTTAAGCCTCCTGTGTATGGGACGGGGGGTGGGGGAGAGAGTGGGGACAAGAGCAAAGGCAGGGACAGTTCGGAGGTCATGAGGGTGGTGATGTGGGAACGAGGAAGAGATCTCAGAGCCCCTGACCCAACAGTGAACAAGAGAGACATGGGGAACAGAGGTTTCTTTCAACCGGGGAGTTCCTGACACAGAAGCTCGTAAGTGCACATTATTGTGCAGTGAGACTTGTATGCGATGACATGATAGGCGATGGCCAGGGAGCCCGATCCCTCTCCTCGCTTGTCTCTCTTTCTGTCCTTTTCCTTGGATCTCTGCCTTCTGTTCTATTCCGCTGTCGTCTGGGTCGAGGGAATGCCCTTTGGGGTAGATGCTAGAAAAATCCTAGTCAGGTTCCCTCTTCCTTCTTCTCCCTTCCCTCCCACCAGGGCTCTCGAATCCTGATAGAGAGACAAGGGAGAGAGGTCTCTTGCCCGCTGCTCGGGAGAAGGGTCTGCTCACTGAAAACAAACGGACCCGCTGCAGTCTGGAGCCGTGAGGGTGTTCCTGTTTCTGCTGCAACCAGGATGAGTTCATCTTTATTAGGCAGATGTATGGAGGACCGGCTTGTCTCCATAACATCTCCACGGCCATCCGCTCCCCATTTCTTTTATTGATCTGCCTGTCTAAATGAGCACTTCTAAACGCGGTGGGAGTTTTCCAATTAGATAAAAGGCAATTCATGTCGCCTGCTGCCTCCGCACTGCACTAACGGCCCCAGACCAAGAGAGCATATTCAAGACTTCTTGGCAGAACAACTTGCTTTAATCAAGGCGGCCCCCTCCCGAGCACCCCCGTCCGCAGGACATTTCTCTTAATATGCGGAGGCTTCCTTTATTGGAGGTGGGGAAAAATGAGCTGTTTCTCCAGGAGTGGGGTTTCAAGGTGAGCCGTGTAGTGAACGGAGAAGACACACGGCCCGCTCCCTGGGCTGGTGCTCTAGAAAAGGCAGTTTGGTAATTATTTTGGGGGTCAGGCAATGACTTGAGGATTTTCAGATCTCTGGGGGGGGGGTCCTCCTGTCCCCAGATGAGTTGGAGCTTGCGTAGCACTGTGTTCTGAGGGCTCCAGCCACGGTCAGGAGGACCGGAGTGGGGCTGGAGGGGTGGTCCTCTCGCTCAAGGAACTTGGGTGAAGTTGCTCTGGGATGGGACCGGGGGACATTGACAAATACTGCCTTCAGGGCACCTTCAGGGGGGCTCAGTTGGTTGAGCATCCAACTCTTGATTTCGGCTCAGGTCACGATCTCATGGTTTGTGAGTTTGAGCCCATGTCAGGTTCTGTGCTGACTTGGGACTCTCTGTATTTGTCTCTTTCTCTATCTTTCTCTCTAAAATTAAATATATATTTAATGTATATAATATAACTAATATAAATATAAAATGTATATATATTTTAATGGGTGGTGGCCCAGAAGTGAACTTCTCCATCTCAGGACGTGCACCACCACCCACTGATGAATCCAGAGGGCCCAGAGCCTGGACATCAGCAGGGGCCTCCCGTGGCCTTTGTAGCTGATCCAGTCCTGCCCGAAGTTCAAGGTTGTTTTTGCAAGGCAGCTCCGTTTCTCCTGCCGCTTCCCGCTTTCTATTCTAACCTGGCTCATCTTCCACGTAGCTGGGCTATCAGGCTTTCTGATTTGGGGTCCTCCTTTTCTTCTTACCTGCAAAAGCTGCCCTCAGCTGAGAAAAGGAAGATGTTTCAACTACCCCCTTTCTCCTTCTTCTAGATTCCTTTTATACCGTTAGTATTATCTTGCTTACTGCTTAGTCACCAATTAGAGCTACTCGTCTGTATTGACTGCTCACCCTGTGCCAGGCACTATGCTGGGTGCTTTACCAGCCATGCACAAAGTCAGACCTCACCATGGTACCATGAAGTCGGTGCAGTTGCCACCCCATTTTATTAATGAGGAAACTGAGGCTAATTACCTCGCTCAAGGCATATAGGTATTTGGGTCCACATGTGTGTGATTACAGAATTCTTAGGTTTTCGCACGCCTAGTCAAAGATGGATAGTAATCGTAACGGTAATGAAAATGTGCTATTTGTTTTTGCAGCCACATGGCACAATCAAGGGAGCATGACACACAGCTTAGCGACCGTGATCTGTGAACCTCTCCTCGCTGGAACCTTCTCAGGTAGAATGACTTGGGCACCCATTTCCTCTGTCTCTAAAGCAGCAGCACGTGCATTGAAGGCCAGAACAGCTCTCCTGTAGCCACTGTGAACACAGATCTCCCGGACAGGGCCCAGGGACCTCATTTGGTGGGGACCATAGAAGGCCTGGGTGGGCTATGGTCGGCAAAGAATTTTCTCTCCTTCTGTGTTGTAGCTTTTAAAGAAAAAGCCTTGGATCACTAGATTTTCTTACAGTGTTCTCTTGCTCAAGGAACTTGGTGAAGTTGCTCTGGGTTGGGATTGGGGGACATTTACAAATACTGCCTTCAGGGCACCCGGGGGGCTCAGTTGGTTGAGCATCCAACTCTTGATTTCGGCTTAGGTCATGATCTCACGGTTTGTGAGTTTGCTGACTTGGGATTCTCTCTCTGTATTTGTCTCTTTCTCTGTCTTTCTCTCAAAAATAAATAAATAAACTTAAAAATAAAAAACAACCCAACCAAATACTTCCCTCAAGAGTGGTCCTTTCTGCTAACCTTAAGCCACTGATTTGGAAAGAGCCCAGGACCCTCAACTTGGATTTCTCTTCCCTCTAGACAAATTCCCCTGTCTTATTTATATTTCTTTAAAAAAATTTTTTTTAAATGTGTATTTATTTTTGACAGAGAGAGAGAGAGAGAGGGAGAGAGAGAGCATGAGTGGGGGAGAGAGAGGCAGACACAGAATCTGAAACAGGCTCCAGGCTCTGAGCCGTCAGCACAGAGCCCGATGCGGGGCCTGAACTCACAGATGGCGAGATCACGACCTGAGCCGAAGTCGGACGCTCAACCGACTGAGCCACCTAGGAGCCCCTTATTTATATTTCTTCCAAAGACAGGAGACATTTTTATTCTTTCTCTTTTTTCAAGAGTCTTCATTCTGGAATTCTGGAGTTCATGCCCCAGTCCCCCAAATTGCCCTTTGCCATTCTTCCTGAGAGGGCATAGGTTTTATGCATATAAGATTTGTGGCAGCTAGTGCAGGCAGTCTAGACCTATCAAGTCTTAGAGTGACGGTTAGGTGCCTTCTGTCCTACCCTCACCTCAAGTTTATTGTCGTTTGGCTCGACAGAACCTTGAAAGTGGGGGTGGTAGCCGGGCTCTTTTGTAGCCACCACAGCCCCGAGCACCGGGCGGTCCACGGAGATGTCAGCGGCCCCGTGTCGTCCACGTTGGTGCACCGTGAACCCAGAGCAAAGCCAAAGGCTGAGCTATGCATTGTGGTAGGGGGTCATCACTAGTGGGATGGCTACTTTGCCATTGGGCCTCACACCCTTCCTTCCATTCCCGCTCCTGGCCCAGCATTGGAATAATCCCGAACAGTCACGCTGTCTACATCCAGCCAAGGAGGTGGGCCGTTTCCATTCGTTCCCTCCTCCCTTCTCTTCCGCCTCTTCCGAGCATGGCGCGGTCTCAGAGGAGAGGCACAGCTTGAGTCCTGCTTGCCCGTGATAATCACACTGTCAGCGTGAGGAGGGCAGAGCGGTGAGAAATGAGACACCTTTCAAATACTGAAATTCCTGGGTCTCGACTTCTCCGCAGTGGCATCTTCTCTCCCACCAGGCAGTCACAGCATCACTGCCACTGCACCTCAGGAGACAGAGCCAGAGGATGATGGAGCTGTGTTGCACAGGGGCCTCGGCCACCTGCTGCTCAGAGTCTCCATGAATCCCCTGCAGAAGGCTGTGGAGAGAGGCACTTGACCTTCCCTTAGATCGGAAGAGAGAAGAGCCAGGGACTAGTGTTGGAATGAGTGTCCACTCGAGCTGGGGTGGGGGTGGGGGGTTCACCTTTGCCCTTGGAAGAAAAGGAAGTATTTGAAGCCTCAATAAAGCTTCTGTTCATGATCAACCCCCAGCAGGCCTTTATGATAATTTTTATAACTTCTTCACCCAAAACTCTGGGTGCTTTGAAGGTTAATAACTCGTGTTTATCAAAAACTCCCCTTCAAGGAACTTGGGGAGCCTTGTAGACATTATCTAATTCAGAAGCACCACAGCATGAGGGAACGGGAGATGGGGAGAGGACGAACAGCCAAGATTATTCCAATGTAGGAGGACTAATAATATTAATAGCTCCAACATGGAGTTTAAGTGAGTTTCAGAAAAATCACAAAACAAGTCTTGAGCCATCTGGAAAGAGGTCTCTTTATGTCCCCTCAGACTACCTTCTGGCTCCACTGCTGTGAGCTGGAGGCAGCTGGAAACTCACTGGCTCACCTTCCTCATCATAAAAGGGGACAAGAAGTCCTACTTCTTGGCATTGTTGTGGTGTTTAGTAAGGTAAAGGGGTAAAGGCAGTGGCGCACTGCTTGGCACATGGTTAATGCTCGGCGAGCATTGCCTCCTCTCGCACTCTCTGTAGGGAGTTGCAGGATACCATTATGGCGGACTAGGGGTGGGGAGGGGGCAATGGGCCGTGTACCTTGTACTCTGCTGAGTGTGACTAAGAGTAGGGATACTGGAGGTTGTCTGCAGAGGAGGAGACGGTGGCCATTTCTCTTCTCCAGAAACTTTGACATCTGAAGTCTACAGCCTGGTTTTGTGAGAAGACTGACCCTACCTCCCCCATATCTGGAACAAAAGGAGAACATGTCCTCTGAGTGAGAATGAAATGGAGATGTGAAGCAATTTTATGGTTCATTAGGGATGAAAAAAGTGCCTCTGCCTGAATTGTCTTTGGGGGGTTGAGTCATTCGTGGAGGCTTACAGTTCTCAGCTAGTTTTACCTATCTTCTATTTTGTTCCCACTGGAAGAGGAAGCCTCTATGAGAAGGCCCTTGGCCTGTGCCTGCTTTGGAGCACTCCAGAATGGCAACAGACTTCCAATTTTAGAGCAGGGCACGGCTTGAGAGAGTTCTCTCTCTCAAGACCCACAAATAAGGATGTGTTATGTGCAATGCTCTTAAGCAGCTGTGGCCTTTTGGGGACTTAAAGCCGTAGGAGAAGAGAAAAAGGAAGAACTCATAAAACCAAAGGATCTTGAGGAGTTCTACCGGGGTCCTCTCGACTGACCAATGTGGGGAGTCAGGAAATGCACTGCTCTTACCCAGGCTCCCCCATTGCCCATTCTGAACAAGA
This sequence comes from Prionailurus bengalensis, assembly GCF_016509475.1. NCBI lineage: Eukaryota > Metazoa > Chordata > Mammalia > Carnivora > Felidae > Prionailurus > Prionailurus bengalensis. The sequence continues at coordinate 157,068,160 of NC_057350.1, read as the reverse complement.
CTCGGGTAAGGAAGAGAAGGAGGCTTCTGTAAGTTCCTCTGTTGGGTGGGTCCCTCCTCATTTTAGGCCCTGCCCATCCTTGAGAATCTATGGGAGAACGGTGAGAGGCAGAAGCTTTTGTCTGGCAGCCAGAGGCCTTGAGGTCCCTTTTGGTCCCCCTTCGTGAGCTCATCTGTCTGTGGCACCCTTGAGCCGTGAGGGCTGTGTGCTAGGCATCTTGCCGCCGATGGCGTGGCTCAGATTCACCTCCTCTTGTCCTGCAGTGTAGATCAAGTGACTTTTGGACTTGCATGGTTTGCACCCGTCAGCCGGTGGAAAAGATAAAGGCAGACAGTGCCAGGGCAGGAGAGGTGGTGGACCTCTCCAGGTGGTTCTGGTCATGAAGAAATGGTGACTCAGAAGCGGCTGTCAGGCCGCTTAAATCTTGGGACCAACTTGTCATCTAAACAGAGTGCAGAATAGTTGCCCTCAGTCCCAGTGGGAGCCGCCCTCAGCAGCGAGACCCATCGACACCGGGTTCGAAGCACATGGTGGATGCAAAAGAAGTTAAGCTTGTTTCTGTTTCCTGATATAACCAGAGCCTTCCTCTTCCCTATAGGCTAGAATTAATACTCAAAGTTTAGAAGAAGAAGCAAATTTCCACTGCATTCTCTAGCCTCATACTGAAGCCACACAGATCGCTCTATCATCTCTTGGGACACATTTTTGCCCTGGGTATTACCTGGCAAGTGCTGAAAGCTCCTTCCCTTAGGGGCACCTGGGTGGCTCAGTTGGTTAAGTATCCCACTTTGGCTTAGGTCATAATCTCACATTGCATGGGTTCGAGCCCCATGCTGGACCTTGTGCTGAGAGCTCTCTCTCTCTCTCTCTCTCAAAAATAAATGTAGAAAAGAAAAGAAAAGAAAAGCCGCCTTTCCTGGCTCTGAGTTGAGGCACTGGAGCCAGGGTGAAAGGTGTCCTGGGACACTTGCCTCTGGCTATTTCAGCTCTAGCCATTTTAAATCTCAGCATAAATGTCTCAGCAGTGTGTTCTTGTTTTTCTGCACGGGATGGATATGTTCAGTGATTTAACAACCCAGCCCATGACCCAGTATTGTTGTTGCCATTGAATGTGTAACTCTCCATGTACAGATGGGCTTTGATTTTCATTGTCCTCCTCGGCTCTAATTGGGGAATGCTTCATGGGATAGCATAAGGTGCAGGTGTTCGGGACCCGTGCATCAATTAGGAGGGAAATCCAAGTTACCCTCCAGCAAAGAAATGGTCTCTCGGGCTGAGAGATGAGAAGAGGCGGAGTGAGGAGAACTTGGTTCCTAGTTTAATGGGCGCCAACTTAGGCTAAACTTAGTAGAGTGAGCTGGAGAATGTATGAAATGGGGGGAATAAAGCCACGTGTAGTTCATGACCAGTGCTGAGAGGGCCCAACAAAGCTGCCGGCCAACGAGTGTGGCCACGTTTGGTTGTCAGGTCTCCTGTCCACAGGCGGACCGGGTGGGGAGAACGACCCGAGTCTTCCCTGTGTGCCAAGTGCTTTGCTGGGCCCAGGGCTGCCATTCCGGGACAGGTATGCTCTCCCTGGCCGCGAGGCCCCTGGATTGTCTAAGGCAGACACCCGCAAGGACGGCCCCCTTCCCCACGAGTTCTTCATTGCTCTCCAAAGAGCTGGACATTTTTGTTTTTCCTGAGAAGCTGCTGTGTACCCACCTGTTCATTTATGTATCAAACGCTGTTTGGAAGCCGGGTATTGGACAGAGTGTTGGCCCCAGAGCCACGAACAAGCACAGTCCTGCCCCAGGGCTCTGGGTGCCTGGTCGGGGAGACAGGCACACGTACCGGAGTTTCCCTCTTGAGGGTGCTAACTGCTGGGACAGATGTGTGCACAGGCGAAGGGAAGAGTTTCGTTTGGACTCCGTGTGTGTGTGTGAAGGGAATAGACCAAATGTGCACGGGGGAGTGCATGCACACATTGTTCAAAGGAGCAAAGCCTTGAGCCTTTGAAGACAAGGCTGTGTGTTTCTGGGGGTAAAGAAGGAGCAGCGGGAGGCTGTAACCCTTCACTGTTCTGCACAGATCACAGGTATTAAGAGGCTTTTCTTGGCCTGCTCCAAGGACAGAGGTAAGCCCACAGTGAAGTTGCCAGACCTAGCAAATAAAAATGCAGAGTTCCCAGTTAAATTTGAATTCTAGATGAACAACAAATAATTTTTCGAATATAAGTATGACCTATGCAATATTCGGGATATACTATACAAGAAGATAGGCTACTTACCTGAAATTCGAATTTAACCAAGTACCCTGTATTTGATCCGGCAGTCTGGGCTACAGGCGTCTTGGGGCTGGAGAGTTCGAGGGGGTCCCAAGGCCTTGGGGGGTCCTGGTGGGGAGCTGCTTCGTAAGATAGGCACTGGAGGTTTTCTGAGGTTCTCATTTCCAATCCTGAGGGAAAATCTGCAATTTTTACTAGCATAGCACAAATGAAACCATGTTATGTTACATAATTTATATGGCTAATTCATTCATATATTCGCTTTTAATTCAGTCAACAAATATTTAATATGCCTCTGGGCTCCTTGCCGGGCAATGCATATACAACGTGAGCAAACACAGAATCGGGTCCAATTCTTGAGGTGTTATCACATACTTTGACAAATCTATCACATTTCTGGCGGTTGTCCTATTTTTCTGTGCCTGCACCTAGGAAGACACTTACTTTCTGTCGCCTCCACCTCCTCCACTCTTACTGACCCCACATTGTTTTCCACGGCCCTGCTCCCGCCAGTGATCCTGCTTTGAATGGCTTGGATGTACCGACCTCAAAGCTTCCGGTAGATCAGAATCACCTGGAGGTCAAACCATGGGGTGGAGACCAAGAAGTTGCTTTTCTGATGTGTTCCCAGATGAGACCAACGTAGGTTGGGGTTCCTTTAAGGTCCCAGGAGAGCAGTCACTCTCTCTACCCCAGTGACATCTCTGACCTGTTCATTTCACGTTTCTCCCTCTGGATTCCCTAGAGCTGAGGGCGAAATGGGGTAATCTGATATCTGGCAGCTCCCAGGGCTATTTTGGGAGTAGGATTTCCTTGTTAACTCGTGGAAGTATTAGAAGGGAAGTCTTTTTGGGAAGAGAAATTTTAAAAATCTTATAAATAAACATTACGGTTATATCACGTAATCAAAGTTGATTGCAGAACATTTAGAAAAATCCTGAAAGAGATAGTTAAAGTGACATAAAAATTATTTATAATTCTGGTATAGTTCCTCCAGATATTTTATATATTTATGTATACATGTATTTCTATATTTCATTCATTTATTCATTCATACACCTGTTCAACCAACATTTAGTGAGTGCCTGCTGTGCTCCAGGCGCTGCCCTGGGCACTGGGGTGGTAGTAATGGGGGAAAAGCTCCACCCTCATGGAGCCTACATTCTCTTGGGAGAAACCGACCATACGCAACGATAGAAGTAAAATATGTAATGTTTTAGGTAGAGATAAATACTAAGGATAAAAGAATTAATCCAGGAAAGGGAGATATGAAATGTGTAGAGAGTTTGGGATGATGAGGGAATTTGTTTCTGAGAAGGTGATTTTTAAGTTGAGGCCTGTAGGAGGTTAGGCCACTGGGTAAGAGAAGATTCTAGGCAGGGCAAAGGCCTGGAGTGGGGGGCTCCACCTGGAGTGTCTGAGGAAAGCAGGAGTGCAGGGTGGCTGGGGGGGGGCAGCAGGTGGGGAGCAGGCTGTGGGGTAAGGCATCAGATCACACAGGTCCTTAGGGGTCATAGTGAGGGCTTTGGCTTTCCTCTGCATGAGGTGGGGACGAGTGGAACAGAGGAGTGGTACCGTTCCATTATTCGATTTCCTTAACAGGAACCACTGTAGCAGCTGCGTTGAAGGTAGATCTTAGGGGGGCAAAGGTTAGATCAAGGAGATCCAGGAAGCTGCTACAGTATTCCAGGCAAGACACGATAGTGGTTTGGACCAGGATGGCGGCGGAGGGAATGCTGAGAAGTAGTTCCGTTCTGGATTCTATTTTGAAGGTGGATCCAGAAGGATTTGCTGCTGGACTGGAGAATGAGGGAAAGAGAGAAATCGAGAGCAAGCAGCTGGAAGAGTAGAATCAGGCATTTACGGACAAGGAGAGATGGCAAAGGGAGTTGGCTTTGTAGTGAATCCTGGGAGCTCAGTGTAGGACAGACGGGTTGTGCCATGCCAGTTAGACGTTGCTTGCAAATGTCCTTCGGGTGATTGGGTGTACGAGTCTGGAGCTGGGGGGAGAGGCCTGGCTACAGATGTGAACTCGGGGTTGTCAGCACAGAGGGGGTAATTAACGTCGGCAGGCATGCCACGTGGATCCCCTCACTGGACAGGTGCACACCTTCCCAGCTTCTGTGAGTGTTGCGGCGTCCCCTCTTCTGGAGAACTTCCCTCTGCTGATGTGGCCATCTCACCTGGTAGAGGAGGAACCCATCCACCCCAGCCCTGCCATGGCATGGTCTGCAGTGAATGGTTAACCAGCTGCACACGATTCATGCTCTAGAGCTTTCCATGCGGTCAGGCTGGACCTTGTCTCAAGCTGAGACCGTGACATCCTTTCTTCCCCCGACCCCTCCGCTCCTCACTCCCTACAGGTTTCTTCTGAGAGCACCCTCTCAATAAGCCACCCCCCGCCCCCACTCTCTCCCCTGGGCTTTTCTAGGGCACTTCATCTAACGAGACAATTCCTTGAAGCTCCTGGAGTGTGGGGATGTGTGTGCTCCGTGCCTGTGCGAGCCATTCTTCTGGAAGCCTCTGGGCTTTTCAGGTTGCCTGTTATCTGATTGCGCGATGAGTCGGGATGGATTTGTGATGCCACCGGCCTCCCAACACCCTGTCGTTAGCAATGCAAGGCTTGTTGTGGGTACAGGCGGGAGGGCGGGCTGGTCCTTGGGGGAGGCGAGTCATTATTTCCGCCTCGGTGCATTCTAATCATATTTCCCTCTGTCAAACCTAGCAGCGCTTTCCATCTTGCTGCAGAGTCTCTGCTTCCCTTCCCCTCGGATCAGGGACAAATCAGCATGATGAAGCCTGGCAGTAGATCATTTAGAGATTTTCATCTCTATTAGTAGCCAAGGGTTGGCAGCATCTTTTGAACTGGCGTGTGACTACACGTGTGCATTTTGCTTTTACATAGTAGACGGCGCAGCCTCCTCCTCTGAGATGCTGTCTGTCTCGCACATTGATTTTCAAGAAGAATGGAGGTCATGGAGACGGATGAATGGGCGGTGAGCAAAGTTCTGTGAATTCTGCCCAGCAGAGTGATTCAGGTATCTGTTGGATCTTTTCTACTTTTCTTTTAAATTGGAGTGGCCGCTACCCGGATCAAGGCACAGGGCATTTTCGACGGCCTAGAACGTTCCCTGGTGCCACCTCCCTGTCAATCCTCATCCCTACCCTAAGTAACCGCGGTTCTTACTTCTATCGCCATCCATTCCTTTTCCTGGTCTTGAACTTTATGTAAATGGAATCGTACAATCTCCAGCCTTCTGTATTAGACTTCTTTGATCTCTTATTTTGTCAGGAAAATTCCTCCATGCAACTGTATGTCCCATCAGTTTGTCCTTTAAAAATTTCTGTTCGGTATTCCATTGTGTGAATTGGTCACGATTTGTCTATTCTACTCTTACCGGATTGCTTCTGATTTTTGGCTATTTTATATTATCAAAACTATCTCAGCGTCTGTAAACTGATTCAATATCCCTTTCCCACAAAAAGCCTGCACGCTCTATAGGATACGGTTTTGTATCCTCCTCTTCAGTGTATAGATGGGGAACCTTCATAGGGAGTGCCAAGGACTTCCTTAAGGTCCCACAGCCATGGTGGGGACAGAGCTAGGACGATAACTTTGGTCTCTCGACTGCTGGTCCAGTGACCTTTCCCAGATCCCTGCTAGCACTGCTGCTGAAATTCTTGACATCCCGAGCCCAGGTCAGAGGGCCTCTCCACCCCCTTGTGTTGGTAACCAAACTGCCTTCCTGATCGCTGAGACCCTGCACCTCATTTAGCTGGGACCCGTTCACGGCTGAACAAGGGCAGTTTCCCCAGTGGCCCTCCAAGCACAGAGATGCACTCCGCACTCAGGTGGCAGCCACAATTAAGTCTCTTTCAAAAGGAAGCAGCGGGAATCCCCACTTGACAGGGTCCGCAGAGCTGAGGAAGGCCTGGCCACGACGGGCCCTTCTGGCTGCCGGTGACCCCTCTGCTCTTCTCTGGTCCGCACTGTTCCTTTCTGCCCCCACAATCTCTATTGCCTTCCGGCTCATTTGGCTTTTCTTTCATGGTTCTTGATTTGCTTTTTCAAGCAAGGCCTCGTCTTTTGGAAGAGGTCGTAGGATTCACCGAGAGTGCTGTTGGCACCCACGAGGCCCCAGTCTTCACGGTCGACCTGAAGGTTCGGTGACCTCATTCCATGTTCACGGACGAGCAAACGGAAGCTCTGAGTTTAAGTACGGTGACTAACTCGTCCTGGTTTTCCGAGGACTCCTCCGGTTTTGGCCCCGAAAGTCCTACATCCCGGGAACCCCATCGGTCCCAGGCAAACAGGGACAGTCCGTCACCCAAAAGTGAAGTGATCTGCCTCAGGTTATAAGCCAGGGCTGAGATCTGAACTCAGGTCTCTCTGGTTCCCAGGTGGTGTCCTTCTGGTTCTCTGTTGTTGGCTTTTCCTAGGTGTTCATTTAGAACAATTTAGAAGGTGTTTTGAGGGATAGGCTTGGAAGCCTAAGTCGTGGGTGCCAGAGTTGCCTCTGGGGCATGGCGGGAGAAGGTGGGGGGCAGCCTGGGGTCAGCTTGATTTGCAGACGGCCTCAGAGGGGCCCTCAGCCCCTCAGCCTCCCTGCGCCGTCTGCCTGACTCACGGTGAGGACAGGAAAAGCCCATTTCTTTAGGTACTGCTGATGAAAAGGGAGGGATAGAAGATAGAGTGCTCTTCCTCATCTCCCGATCTTGAGTCAATCTGGGAGTGTCTGAGGTTTGAGAAAGCGGGGTAGCCAGCCACACATGCGACACAGTGACCCTTTTGGACTACGGCCCGCGAGCTGCTAGGTTCCTAATTTTTGGCTAGTTTTGGGAAGAAGTTGTTTGGGTTCCAGTGGGTCTCAAAGCTTCCCCCGACGAGTTTGTTGTGTCCTTGAGCAGCGCCCCTGCCAGGGGGTTGCTCAGCCCTCTGGAGTGCACCCCAACGCTCCAGTTCGCCAGGGCCCAGCCAACATCCCGCCCCACCCCTCCCCACGGCTGTGGACAACTTCATCTTCTTTGATGAAGCTTATTTATATTACTTAAGCAGGATTTGACCAATTACTTAAATTAAACTTTCTCTATTAGATTTTACTGTTGGGTGCAAAGTTATGTGATTCATTTTCTATCAGAAGCCAAAGCGAGCTTATTGCCTGATCGTGTGCTTTCGTGTGGCCCCAGGGACGCACAACAATTCTCTGCAAAGGAGTATTCTCCCTCTTGCCCACCCAGGCTGACACCTGCTTTTCCCTTCTGCCACCCAGCCAATATTAGGCAGCTCAAAGAGAATTTAAGGGAACACCTTCTAGACACATTTAGGCACAGAGTGGAACAGGATTGAGCCAAGAGCCTAAATTCATGGACAGGCCAACAAATAGGTATGTTGTCTTTGCTTTAAGGCCGCTGGCTCACGGAAGCTGTAACATTTTCCAGGGAGAGCCAGGTTGTGTGGGAGGAAGGAGGAGGCCAGGACGGGATTGATGGATTTTCACCTATGTGCCAGGCACCATACTTATTAGACCATTGTATTTTTTAAAAATATTTTAATTTCATTATTATTATTTTTAACATTTTTATTTATTTTTTGAAAGAGAGACAGAGTGTGAGCAGGGGAGGGGCAGAGAGAGAGGGAGACACAGAATCCGAAGCAGGCTCCGGGCTCCAAGATGTTGGCACAGAGCCCGACGTGGGGCTCCAACTCACGCACCGCGAGATCGTGACCTGGACCGAAGTTGGATATTCAACTGACTGAGCCCCCCGGGCGCCTGTATTTCAATCTCATAGCAAAACTTCTGAAGTACTAGGTTTACATGTGGCTGGTGTGTGACTTGTCCATGTCTCAAGCACTTATCAAGCAGCAGAGCCAATACCTCCTGCAAGTCTGAGTCCAAAGCCCACACTTTTCTTAGGAGTTTAGAACAAATTCCTAGAGGATTCTACTACTGGGGGACTTTAGGAGATACCCACATACCTAACTATATCTCTCATCAGTTTTTCCTTCCAAAGGAGGGAATACCACTTGAGGGACTTAAAATTTATTTTCAGAAACAAAAGACTTTTTGAAATTGTAAATATCCACTAAACAATTAGCTGGTTTCCACAGGCCATTGTGTTTTATTTTATTTTTTTGATCTAATTCATTGTCAAATCGGTTAACATACAGTGTGTACAACGTGCTCTTGGTTTTGGGGGTAGATTCCCGTGGTTCATCACTTACATACAACACCCAGTGTCCATCTCAACGAGTGCCCTCCTCAATGCCCATCACCCACTTTCCCCCTTCCCCCCCATCAACCCTCAGTTTGTTCTCTGTATTTAAGAGTCTCTTATGGTTCGCCTTCCTCCCTCTTGGTTTGTAACTATGTTTTTCCTCTTCCCCTCCCCCATGGTCTTCTGTTAAGTTTCTCAAGATCCACATATGAGTGAAAACATATGGTACCTGTCTTTCTCTGCCTGACTTATTTCACTTAGCAAAATACCCTCCAGTTCCATCCAAGTTGTTGCAAATGGAATGATTTTATTCTTTATCACTGCCAAGTAGTATTCCATTGTATATATAAACCACATCTTCTTTATCCATTCATCAGTTGATGGGCATTTAGGCTCTTTCCATGATTTGGCTATTGTTGAAAGTGCTGCTATAAACACTGGGGTACAAGTGCCCCTGTGCATCAGCACTCCTGTGTCCCTTACACAAGCCATTTTCTTTATTTATTTTTTATGTTATATTTTAAGGTTTATCAAATGTCTTTACGTTGCATTTTCCATTACTCCTTTTTAAAAAAAGTTTTTGTTATAATCACCCGGTGCTCATCACAACAAGTGCACTATTTACTCCCCATCACCTCTTTTCCCCACCTCCCCACCCCTGCCCCTCTGGGAACCATCTGCTTGTTCTCGGTAGTTGAGTCTGTTTCTGGTTTGCCCCTCTCTGTCTCTCTCTCTTTTCTTTTGAGTGCTTGTTTGGTTTCTTAAACTTCACATATGAGTGAAATCAGACGATATTTGTCTTTCTGTGACTGACTTATTTCACTCAGCATAATACTCTCTAGCTCCGACCATGTCATTTCAAATGGCAAGACTTCACTCCTTTTTATGGCTGAATATTATTCCATTGTGTGTGTGTGTGTATATCTTAACTTCTTTATCCATTCATCTATTGTTGGGCACTTGGGCTGCTTCCATAGCTTCGTTACTGTAGATAATGCTGCTATAAACATAGGGGTGCATGTATCCCTTTGGATTAGTGTTTTTGTATTTTTTGGGTAAATGCCAAGTGGTGAAATTATTGGATCACAGGGTGGTTATATTTTTTTAAATTTTAATTTATTTTTCTAATTTACATCTAAGTTAGTTAGCATACAGTGCAATAATGAATTTAGGAGTAGATTCCTTAATGTCCCTTACCCATTTGGCCCATTCCCTCCCACAACCCCTCTAGTAACCCTCTGTTTGTTCTCCGTATTTAAGAGTCTTATGTTTTTGTCCCCCTCCCTGTTTTTATACTATTTTTGCTTCCCTTCCCTTATGTTCATCTGTTTTGTATCTTAAAATCTTCATATGAGTGAAGTCATATGATATTTGTCTTTCTCTGACTGACTACTTTCACTTAGCATAATACCCCCTAGTTCCATCCACGTAGTTGCGAATGGCAAGATTTCATTCTTTTTGATTGCCGAGTAATACTCCATTGTATGTATATGTGTGTGTGTGTATGTGTGTGTGTGTGTGTGTGTGTGTATACATACACACACACATATATGTGTATATGTACATGTATATACATGTATACACACACACACACACATACATACATACACCACATCTTCTTTCTCCATTCATCCATCGATGGACATTTGAGCTCTTTCCATACTTTGGCTATTGTCGGTAGTGATACTATAAACATTGGGGTGCATGTGCCCCTTCGAAACAGCACACCTGTATCCCTTGGATAAATACCTAGTAGTGTAATAGCTGGGTCGTAGGGTATTTTTATTTTAAATTTTTTGAGGAACCTCCATACCGTTTTCCAGAGTGACTGCCCCTGTTTGCATTCCCACCAGCAGTGCAAAAGAGATCCTCTTTCTCCGCATCCTCACCAACATCTGTTGTTGCCTGAGTTGTTATTGTTAGTCATTCTGACAGGTGTGAGGTGATATTTCATTGTGGTTTTGATTTGTATTTTCTTGATGATGAGTGATGTTGAGCATTTTTTCATGTGTTGGTTGGCCATCTGGATGTCTTCTTTGGAGAAGTGTCTATTCATGTCTTTTGCCCATTTCTTCACTGGATTATTTGTTTTTTGGATGTTGCATTTGATAAGTTCTTTATAGATTTTGGATACTAACCCTTTATCTGATATGTCATTTGCAAGTATCTTCTCCCATTCTGTCGGTTGCCTTTTAGTTTTGCTGATTGTTTCCTTCACTGTACAGAAGCTTTTTATTTTGATGAGGTCCCAGTAGTTCATTTTTGCTTTTGTTTCCCTTGCCTCCGGAGACGTGTTGAGTAAGAAGTTGCTGAGGCCAAGATCAAAGAGGTTTTTGCCTCCTTTCTCCTCGAGGATTTTGATGGCTTCCTGTCTTACATTGAGGTCTTTCATCCATTCTGAGTTTATTTTGTGTATGGTGTAAGAAAGTGGTCCAGGTTCATTCTTCTGCATGTCGCTGTCCAGTGTTCCCGGCACCACTTGCCGAAGGGACTGTCTTTATTCCATGGGATATTCTTTCCTGCTTTGTCAAAGATTAGTTGGCCATATGTTTGTGGGTCCATTTCTGGGTTCTCTGTTCTGTTCCATCGATCTGAGTGTCTGTTCTTGTGCCAGTACCATCCTGTCTTGATGATTACAACTTTGTAGTATAGCTTGAAGTCTGGGATTGTGATGCCTCCTGCTTTGGTTTTCATTTTCAAGACTGCTTTGGCTATTCGGGGTCTTTTCTGGTTCCATACAAATTTTAGGGTTATTTGTTCTAGCTCTGTGAAAAATGCTGGTGTTCCTTTGGTAGGGATTGCATTGAATATGTAGATTGCTTTGGGTGTTATCGACATTTTAACAATATTTGTTTTTCCTATCCAGGAGCGTGGCATCTTTTTCCATTTCTTTGTCTTCTTCAATTTCTTTCATAAGCTTTCTATAGTTTTCAGTGTATAGATATTTCACCTCTTTGGTTAGATTTATTCCTAGGTATTTTATGTTTTTTTTTGTGCAACTGTAGATGGGATCAATTCCTTGATTTCTCTTTCTGTCACTTCATTGTTGGTGTATAGGAATGCAACCGATTTCTGTACATTGATTTTATATCCTGGAACTTTGCTGAATTCATGAATCAGTTCTAGCAGTTTTTTGGTGGAATCTTTTGGGTTTTCCATATAGAGTATCATGTCATCTGCGAAGAGTGAAAGTTTGACCTCCTCCTGGCCGATCTGGATGCCTTTTATTTCTTTGTGTTGTCTGATTGCAGAGGCTAAGACTTCGAATATTATGTTGAATAACAGTGGCGAGAACGGACATCCCTGTCTTGTTCCTGACCTTAGTGGGGGAAGCTCTCAGTTTTTCCCCATTGAGGACGATAATTAGCGTTGGGTCGTTCATATATGGCTTTTATGATCTCGAGGTGTGCTCCTTCTATCCCTACTTTCTTGAGAGTTTTTATCAAGAAATGTTGTTGTATTTTGTCAAATGCTTTCTCTGCATCTATTGAGAGGATCATATGGTTCTTGTCCTTTCTTTTATTGATGTGACGAATCACATTAATTGTTTTGCAGATATTGAACCAGCCCTGCATCCCAGATATAAATCCCACTTGGTCGTGGTGAATAATTTTTTTAATGTATTGTTGGATCTGGTTGGCTAATATCTTGTTGAGGACTTTTGCATCCATGTTCATCAGGGAAATTGGTCTATAGTTCTCCTTTTTAGTGAGGTCTTTGTCTGGTTTTGGAATCAAGGTAATGCTAGCTTCATAGAAAGAGTTTGGAAGTTTTCCTTCCATTTCTATTTTTTGGAACAGTTTCAAGAGAATAGGTGTTAACTCTTCCTTAAATGTTTGGTAGAATTCCCCTGGAAAGCTATCTGGCTTTGGACTCTAGTGTTTTTTGGGAGATTTTTGATTACGAATTAGACTTCTTTACTGGTTATGGGTCTGTTCAAATTTTCTATTTCTTCCTGTTTCAGTTTTGGCAGTGTATATATTTCTAGGAATTTGTCCATTTCTTCCAGATTGCCCATTTTATTGGTGTATAATCACTCGTAATAGTCTCTTATTATTGTTTGTATTTCTGCTGTGTTGGTTGGGATCTCTCCTCTTTCATTCTTGATTTTATTTATTTGGGTCTTTTCCTTTTCTTTTTGATCAAACTGGCTAGAGGTTTATCAATTTTGTTAATTCTTTCAAAGAACCAGCTTCTGGTTTCATTGGTCTGTTCTACTTTTTTTTTTTTTTTTTTTGGTTTTGAGAACATTGATTTCTGCTCTAATCTTTATTATTTCCTGTATTCTGCTGCTTTTGGGTTTTATTTGCTGTTCCTTTTCCAGCTCTTTAAGGTTTAAGGTTAGGTTGTGTATCTGAGACCTTTCTTCCTTCTTTAGGAAGGCCTGGATTGCTATATACTTCCCTCTTATGACTGCCTTTGCTGCTTCCCAGAGCTTTTGGGCTGTGGTGTTGTCATTTTCATTGGCTTCCATGTACTTTTTAATTTTCTCTTCAACTTCTTGGTTAACCCATTCATTATTTAGTAGGATGTTCTTTATTCTCCAAGTATTTGCTATCTTTCCAAATTTTTTCTTGTGGTTGATTTGGAGTTACATAGCATTGTGGTCTGAAAATATGCACGATATGATCTCAGTCTTCTTGTACTTGTTAAGGGCTGATTTGTGTCCCAGTATGTGATCTATTCTGGGGAACGTTCCATGTGCACTGGAGATGAGTGTGTATTCCACTGCTTTAGGATGAAATGTTCTGAATATATCTGTTAAGTCCACCTGGTCCAGTGTGTCATTCAAAGCCATTGTTTCCTTGTCGATCTTCTGTTTAGATAATCTCTCCATTGCTGTAAGTGGGTGTTGAAGTCCCCTACTATTATGATATTCTTGTCAATGAGTTTCTTTATGTTTGTGATTAATTGATTTACATAGTTGGGTGCAACCACATTTGGAGCATAAAATGTTCACAATTGTTAGGTCTTCTTGGTGGATAGACCCCTTAATTGTGATATAGTGCCCTTCTTCATCTCTTGTTACAGTCTTTATTTTAAAGTCTAGATTGTCTGATATAAGTATGGCTACTCCGGCTTTCTTATGTCAACGATTAGCATGATAGATGGTTCTTCATCCCCTTACTTTCAATCTGAAGGTGTCTTTAGGTCTAAGGTGGGTCTCTTGTAAACAGCATATAGATGGATCTTGTTTTCTAATCCATTCTGTTACCCTATGTCTTTTGATTGGAACATTTAGTCCATTGACGTTTAGAGTGAGTACTGAAAGATATGAGTTTATTGTCATTACGTTTCTTGTAGAGTTGGAGTTTCTGGTGGTGTTCTCTAGTCCTTTCTAGTCTTTGTTGCCTTTGGACTTTTTGTTGTTGTTGTTTTTCATCTTTTCTCCCCTCAGAGAGTCCCCCTTAAAATTTCTTGCAGGGCTGGTTTAGTGGTCACAAACTCCTTTAATTTTTGTTTGTCTGGGAAACTTTTAATATCTCCTTCCATTTTGAATGAGAGCCTGGCTGCATATTTTTCCAATTCAGCATATTGACTATATCCTGCCATTCCTTTCTGGCCTGCCAAGTTTCTGTGGATACGTCTGTTGCAAACATGATCTGTCTTCCCTTGTAGGTTAATGACTTTTTTTCCCTTGCTGCTTTCAGGATTCTTTCCTTGCCTGAGTATTTTGTGAATATGACCACGATATGCCTTGCTGATTGTCTGTTCTTGTTGAATCTTGTGGGAGTCCTCTGTGCTTCCTGGATTCTGATGTCTGTGTCTTTCCCCAGGTTAGGAACGTTTTCTGCTATGATTTGCTCACATAACTCTTCTACTGCTTTTTCTCTCTCTTCATCTTCTGGGACCTCTATGATTCTAATGTTGTTCCTTTTTAACGAGTCGCTGATTTCTCTAATTCTTAAATTGTGCTCTTTTGCCTTAGTCTGCCTCTTTTTTTCTGCTTCATTATTCTCCATAAGTTTGTCCCCTATATTGCTGATTCACTGTTCTGCCTCATCAATCCTTGCCACCGTGGCATCCATTCTAGATTGCGTCTCAGTTATAGCATTTTTTATTTCATCCTGACTAGTTTTTAACTTCTTTTATCTCTGCAGAGAGGGATTCTAATCTATTTTCAACCACAGCTAGTATTCTTATTATTGTGATTCTGAATTGTGGTTCAGACATCTTGCTTGTATCTGTGTTGGTTAAGTCCCTGGCTGTTGTTTCTTCCTGCTCTTTCTTTTGGGGCGAATTCCTTCATTTCATCATTTTGAAGGGAGAAAAGGAATTGATAAGGTAAAAAAATTAAAATTAAAAATCAAAACCAACACACACACACACAAATGAAATAAATGATGCTAGATTCTAGGTGTGTTTTGGTCTGGTTATTGAAAGGAGCTTGATAGATTAGAGAAAAAAGGGGGAAAACAGATAACATTTGAAAATTTGAGAAAATGAATACAATGAAATAGAATACAACCACATGATGGAGGTAAAATGGAATTTGAAAAGTTACAAAAAGTAAAAAATATAGTAGAAAAAATAAAGATAAATATTTTTAATAAAAATGGAAAATAAAAATAAAATTTTTGTCTTTCTGTATTCAAGAAAAAGAAAGGAAAAAGAAAAAAAATTGAATAGATGGATCAGTGAATAGACTGAAATACAATTGAGATTACATTGTTTTCCTCTAGAAGTCAAACTACGAAGCGCTTTATAGTCCGCGCACCAAGCAGGTGGAGAGACTTGTGTTCCTTGAAGCGCGAAGTTGGCCCTGTTGGGCGGGGCTTAGTGTAACAGCTCCATTCTCCACTAGATGGCGCTGCCTCATTTACTCCGGTGGGTTGTTGTGGCGCTTGTAGGTGTGTATGCGCATGCGCGGAGCGGTGAAAATGGTGTGGCCCAGCTACTCAAGCCTCTAGTAGTGGAACTCTGCTCTCTGCGACCTGCAATCGCGCACGTGTCATTTGTCTCCGGCTTCCGTCCACTCCCCACTTTTATACTGCCCGTGACCAAGCCGTCAGGTTGCCAGGCAGCACCTCCCTGCTGAGTTTGATCTCAGACGCGGCTGTGTCTTCCGACCCCTCACTTCTGAGGGATTGCGGCTTTGTCCCTCCCAGAGCCTCTGCCAGAGGGTCTCCCCGAGCAATGGCCGGTGCCGGCCGCACCCAGGAATCCTCGCGGGACCGGGCTGCCGCCGCTGCCCAGAAACTGCAGCCGCCCCAGAAAAAGTCGACGCGATCGTGTAGCAGCAGCGCCTCAGGGATTCCGGGAAATCACAACACACATCTGGCGCCAGGCTTCACCCCCAGCGGCCTTGTTCCAGCACCAGCGGGTGTGGTTGTTCTCCGGGGTCTGCTGACACCTTGGCCTGTGGCGGGGAGGGCACACAGCCTCTACCGGTGTCCTCCCGGCAGGGGAACCGCCTCTCCCGCGTGGCCGAAGACCCCCAGACTCGACTCTGCTCCTGGGGACTCGCCCTTCCCACCAGAGCACCGCCAGGTATCGAGCCGCGGAGTTTCAGACTCTGCGATCCCGTTTTTAGAGTCTGAATGGAACTTAAACCCTCTCCTGTCTCCTTTCTCCCTTTTAAGTTCAGTCCCTGCAGCTGTTTCCACTTTTCCACCTTCTCTCCAGCTGCTTTTGGGGAGGGGTGCTTTCCCCGTACTCTCCACCGCTCCCCCCCCCCCCCGCCCCCATCTCCACCCTCCCCCCCCCCCCCCCAAACAGCTCCCTGCCCTCCAGGGCTTCTCTCTCCCCCAGTTCACCTCTCCATGCCGTGTATCTGCTGAGTTCTGTGGTTCAGGTTGTGCAGATTGTTGTGTTAATCCTCAGGTCAGTTTTCTGGGCGTGCAGGATGGTTTAGTGTTGGTCGGGCTGTATTTCATGGACACGAGAGGTAAAAAAAAAAAAAAATCTTCCTGCTCTTCTGCCATCCTGACTCCCCCTTACACCGGCCATTTTGAACAGGGTGGGAAAGACTGTCAAGACTGTTCTAACCCCAGAGTAAGTCAAATATGGCCTTCTAGGTAAACAACAATATTGAATACTTGAATCAGCCAGGCGTGAGTGTGAATTCTGGCCGCCACTGGTCGAAAGCAAGTTCTTGAAATCTCTGGGACAGTTTCTTTATCTACGAGACCAAAGGAATGAGGCCCGTTTTGTAGAGCTGGCAACCGTGTGGGGCAGTGAGGTGTCGACAGATGCTAGTTCCTTCCTTCCTCAGAATTCCTTGCTTCTCAGAAGCAAACCTTCCAAGTCGGGTGAAAACATGAGGAGCCGTTTGCCAGAACACCAACGGAGGACAGACGACGAACCCACGGAGTTTCTTTCAGGGGATGCTTTCTGTACCCCGATCCACCTGACACTTAGCTTTCTCTTTGCTTTTCCCTTTTCTGGCCATCTCGGTCCGTTACATCACCTCCGTAGAAGGTGAGCGGAGGAATGATGGGAGACCAATCGATAAATCAGTATTGCTCTATTTTAGCCACCCTGCGGGAGGTTTGGCGGATAGGGGTTGTGTACGTTTGCTTGAACATTTTAAACTCTGTGGGTTTCCTCCTGGGAATGCTGCCCTCACCTCCATCGAGAGCTCTGGGAACTTCCCTGACAGCCGTATCCCCACAAACCGGGGGACGGAGTTGGCTCCACCGGCGAGGTGGGAGGTCTGATGTGGGGAGGGTTTGGCATCGCAGCCACCTACACACCTTCCCACGCACAGCCGGTGGCGTCTCCTAGGCCTCTCTGGGGGTCGGGCCTGTGGCTTCCTGCCTCTCACCCCTCACTCAGCCCTGCTTGTGCCCAGGTAGGGCCCAGGGCGGGTTTGGACTCAGATGAACAAGAACAGCCGGGGAGTGGGTTCTGTGGCACGCGCCTCCTGCCCTCGCCGGGGGCGCCCCACTCTTTGCTCTATGCCCCAACCATCCTGGTCACTTGTGGATGCTCAGCGGTCACGCCCGCCTGGCCCCACATTCCTCCGACCCCTGCCTCCTGCAGGGATCTAGCTCATTCTTCACAGCTCTTCTGGGAATTGACCGCCCCTAGGATGGTTGTGCTGCCTCCTTCCCGGCCCCCTCTGTGCAAGGCAGCTCGCTCTGGGGCTCCTCGGTGCAGACCTTGCCTTCTCGGGTTCCGTCACCCTGCATTATGAAAGCGTGTTGACTTCTTTGAAGGAGAGGCTGTGACACGTCAACCCTAGCTCCTCTCTGTGTTCTGCACCTGACCCTTCCTCACTCTCCTCCCTGCCCTGGGTGCCCCCGGGCGGTCCTCCTCATCCCTAGGACGGGTTATTGTAGCGGCCTGTTACCTACCCTCCAAACCGGTCACCAGGGTGTCCTCCGAGAATGCACGTGGGACTGCCGTTCCTCCCAGAGGCCTTAGTGGGTTCCCTCGTGCCCACGGGGACTGCGCCAGTCTGAGTCAGGGGTTTACTGGAGAGATGGAGGGGCTGTGGATGCGACGTGGGGAAGGGCAGGCAGCTGATACGGGGTGTGCCAGTGAGCAGACGACCACCGTGGAGGATGGGAGCCCGATCCCGCAGGGGCCCCAAGACGCCGAGAACGGGCCTCAGAATTGCCACGAACGGGGTGACGAACCCAGCTCTTCTCCAAGGCTCCCACTGGTCCTTGGCTGAGTTTGCTCCCAGGAGTGTTAATTATCTGACACCGTGGTCTGCCCTGCATAGGGGTCAGCGGGCTCCATCGGCCAGAGGCTGCCCCCAGGCAGAGTGCAGGCGCGTGCCAGAAGCAGCTGTCTGTGGAGCACCGAGCGCCCAGGGCAGCGGGAGGGGCGCTGGCGGGATCCCCACAGCCTGGCTCGTGAGGCCTCGCGCCAGGCAGCCACCTCCCACCTCTTCCGCCTGCACCAGTTCTTGGGTCCAGTGGCCCCCGTGCTGCGTGCGGGGCCCTGCACACCCTGGCCGGGTTGTTTGCTTGTGTGTTGGTTGGTTGCCCCCATGCTCTTGCTTGTGCTATGCCATCTGTCTTGGATGCCCTTTTCTCATTTCTCCATCTGGTAAACGCCTACACGTTTTTCAAACTTCAGCCTGACCTCCTCCAGGAAGCCTTTCTTGACTAACCCCTTCCCCAGCCCGGCTCAGATGCCCCTTTGCAACATCTTTCGCCGAGCTGTTTCCCTCCCCAGACCGTGGGATCCGTGGCACATACTCCCCATGTGATTCATCTTCAAGTCCCTAGTAATGAGTGAGCGTGTGGCCTGGCACATGGCAAATATGTGTTGGACTGAATTATGCATCTGTGTTTCATTGTGAAGCACATGGTTGGGGCTCTGTACTCGGGTCCTGACTTGAACTCGTCTTTGCCCCACTCTCTTCTCATTGGCAGAGGGAGCAAGGAAATAAAACTGAGACCCCTACCCCCCCACCCCCTGCCCCTCTACCAGGGGGAAAAGGCACTTCGTTCTTCCATCCAGAGAGACTGGAGCTGAAAGAGGTGACCACAGGGAGGCGGAGAAGCCGGAGGGGGTAGAAAGCACTAGGGAAACGCACACGTGCGTGCACTCACGCACAGACACACACGCACTTGTGCATGCACGTGCAGAGAAACGTGGACAGACAGGTCCACATGCAGATAGAGAAGAGATAGAGGAAGAATAACGGACAGACGGAGAGGGACTGGACCCGCAAGAAAGGGAAAAGGGGACTGAGGGAAGCAGGAATGCACGACAAGGAAAAAGGAGAGAGAGAGAAAAGAATGGAAGGCGGGAGACGGGAAAGCGGAAAGTAAGGCTCTGGAATGTGCTAACGGGAAAGCAGGTGAGTAAGAAGCCCTGGAAGGTGGGAGCCTGCGTGGTTTGGTTGTCGAGCGGCTGAGCGTGGCGGGGACTCAGGACACGCTCTCCCGGCCGGTGAGTTCGAGCCCCACATCAGCAGGGCGGAGCCCGCTTTGGATCTCTGGCTCCCTCTCTCTCTGACCCTCCTCCACGGTCGTTGTTGCACCGTGGCACCTGCTCTGGTGGCCGGCCGTGTGTAGCGTTTGCGGGACCATCTCTAAACCTTCTTTCAGAGACTCAAATGCACTGGAGCAGAGCAGACCCACCCACGCAGCGGCTCCCACGTGCATGCCTTTGGCCTTGTGCTGTTGGGCTGTGGTGGCTCATGAAAGAATAATGACCCACATCCATTTTTAAAGCTGCCCAGTGCTCCTCACAGCCCAGCTGTCTAAACGTTTGCAAAGCTGGCAACGTGGCCCTGCGGGAGGAGGCCCCGAGACTCGCCCCAGGGTCGGCTTGGCTGCCCACCCCGGCTGGCTCCTGGGTGCCGTCACCGTGCCGGGGAGGGGACAGAAATGGCTCTGCCCGCCTCTTGGGTCACAGGGCAGGAGCCAAGAGAATAGGGCCCTGCAGGAATTCTCTCCCTCCCGCGCGCCCAGGTGGACTTTGGAGCTTGGGAAGAATTCTGGTCTTAGAGGCAAGTCCTTCGACGAAATCTGTTACCACAGACATTCTCTTCCCCACCTTTGCTCGACAGCCGCTGTGCCAGGTACTAAGCCATCAACTCCCAGCTCTGAACCCGGTATGCCGCGCTCGGCGGGGCGATGCTGGGCGTTGGAACCCCGGATCTGCCTTGCCCGCTGACTCCCTGCCAGGATTTGCCAGCAGGGGCGCAAGAGGGAGGAAGGGTCTGCTCGCTGCTGTTTCCCTGCCGATGGGCGGGGGGGCAGCACCCCAGCAATGCCTCCCCCCACCGGCAGCGCCCTCTCGGGCCGCGGCAGCAGCCGAATGCCCAGCGTGGCTGTGTCAGTGCTCAGGGCCAGCCTCGCTGCTCCCCTCGGAGACACCAGCGCTGGCCAGGGGGCGTCCCCTCCCCCGGAAGCCTGGGCCCCGTCTCTGCGGGGGCCCTCCCCCCAACTTCGGCATCCTAACGGTCCCAGCATTCCTCCAGCGTTGCCCCAACCCCGGGGGTTTCACCTCGCCCTGGTGTTCGGGGTTCTGGAGTACCCAAAACGCGATTGCCCGGCTCCCTGCGCAGCCCCGGGCCGATCGGGCAGGTGCGTCACCTGTTCCCTGCCCTCCCTCCCTGACCTCGGTTATCTCATTACCAATATTCTAGGAAGGTAACAGCCCTTTCGGTTCCCGAAACACGCAGGCCACCCCTTCTCGCCCGTCCCCACGGCGGCTCTGTGCGGCCTGTACTAGCCGCGCCTCGGCATCCAGAGAGGCAGAGGGACTTGCCCGCGGTCCTAGTGAGTCGCACACGGCTGGTTTCAAGTTCACATTTGTCGTCCCGGTTCTTCCTCTTTCCCCTGCGGCCTGTCTCGAGTTGAATGCACCTGCCGGCCAGCTGTAGTTACCTACCGTTTCCTGTTGGCTTGCCACCATGCCTGCCCTGCCCTTGGCCCTTGGGCTTTGAACTTTGTCTGTGGCTGTCTGGATCCTTCACCTTCTGCGGGGCATCTCCTTAACGCTGGTGTCCCTCCCCCTTCCCGTGAGTTTGCATTGAAACTAAAAGCTTTCTAGAACCTTGGACTTAGACCTCGTTCACTTAAAAGGCACTTCCCAGAACACTCAATTTTATTCGTACTATAAAACAATCCATGTTAAATAGCTGGGTCACTGCATATTCGCAGACATCTCAGCTCTGAACTGCTTTATTTGGATGGCTACTGAAGTATATTCCCGGAAAAGATGCTGCTGGGTGGCACGGGAGAGGCTTGCCCGGGTTGGGTACTTCCAGGGCAGCTCCAGGCATCTTTGTGCCTTAGTGTCACCCCCCACGCCACCTGCGTGCTGCCACCGAGAACAGAAACATGCCCGAGGGAGTGCCCGCTCTCGGACTGCTTCCAGCGTAATTAATGAAAGCAGAGCTTTGCTTAAAGATCCTGCAGCAACAGTAAGTACCAGGCTGCAGCTATGTCGGAGGGGAAGGAGCTAGGAGTTAGGGGACTGGCAGGAGTGAGAAACTTGAGCAAATACCAACCTGTGTGATCCCGAGTTTGCTTAACTTTAAAATGGGGATACTAATAATACTGTCCTAGACTGGGGAGTGATTTTGAAAATATTAGGATCCAGGCATGGCCAAATTCTCCCTTCCCTATCATCCCCCATACCCATCAGGGTATCCCTCATACCATCTTAAGGAAAGTATCCCCAAAATAATGCAATGGGAATCAAAGTAGAGCTTTATTGATTTCTCAGCAGGTACCTCAAACCCTCAGTGTGGTTGCACTGATTTTATATTGCTCCGTGGCCTAATACAGCGCCCGTTTATTATCTCACGGTGTCTATGGGTCAGGATTTGGGGCGTGGTTTACCTGGGTCCCCTGTTTCACGGTCTTTCGTGAGGCCGCGATCAGAGGGCTGCAATTCCCATCTGAAGGTTTGGCTGGCAAGGGTCTGCGTGGCTCATTCACGTGGCCGATGGCAGAATTCAGCTCCTCACATGAGGTTACACTGAGAGCCTCAGCTCCTTGCCGGCGGTTGGCCCGAGGTCACCCTCTGTTCCTCGTCACGGGGACCCCTGCAATAGGGCAGCTTACGTCATCAAAGCCAGCAAAGGGCAGAGTCCGTTAGCAAGATGATGTGACACTTTTACGCAGCCTCATCAGGGACATCTTCTCACCTCTGCCATGTGCTGCTGGCTGGAACCAAGTCACCACTGGGGCGACCGTCCTCACTGGGAGGGGATCACATCGGAGTGCAAACGCCAAGTGGTGGAGATCACCGGGGGCCTCTCAGAAGCTGCTTACCGCAATAGGGCTCTTGGATGCAAGCTGGATAAAGAATATGACTGGGACTTGGGTCTCCAGTGGGGACTCCCACATCTCTCTCCCTTACCCACTCTATAAAATCTAAATCTTGGGATCCATTCGCCAAGGTGTACCTGGAGAGGGGGGTGTGAACCTTCAAGTGGTCTGCTTATCCATCGCTGGCTTATTTGGTGGGAGGAAAAGGTGGATGGGGCAGACTTACTCCAGGGGCCAGGCCTAAGGCAGGAGGAAAGGATTGAGCCTGGGATCCCACACTGGCAACATGGCGACACGCTGAATGAATGATGTGGTCTCTGATCGGTTAGGTCAGCAACTCCCTTACACGGTAGGGTTCCCTGCAGTGGGAAGAGCAGAGGCGGCCCTGTAGGAAGAAGGGCTGAGCCCTGTGGCCCGGTGGCTGTGAAGGCTAAGTGGCAGCGTTATGCAACTGGACCAGGTGTGTTAAAGAGTACTTTAACGTTGAATTTTTAAAGAAGTCTTACATAGCTTTGCGCAGTGACAGTATCGTAGCCAACGAGGTTTATACGAGGCACAATTGTTGCTAATTGAACACTTTTCCCAATACCCCCGCCGTGATGACTTGAAATAAATGAGTCTTACACACGTATAAAATAAGCTCCAGGATAAGAGGTCACTTGGTAAGAGGGTCCAGGAAAGATCTCGTGGAGGAAATTAAATGTAAGATGCTGATAAGCAAAGGGAGGCCAGGTGAGGGCAAGGGTACAGAGGTGGGAAGCCCTGATTCATTCATTCAGCAATCATGATTGAGAACTGACTCTACACCAGCTCTTAAACTGAAAATGTGGAACTAAAAGTAACAGTGTGGACAAATGGAAGAGGCAGATGGGTGCACACAGAGCTTGACCATATACTGACCCAAGAAATAATTAAGATAGCTACAGAGCTTAAAAGGAGCTTAAAGGAGGAGAGGGGTTAATCCCACTGGACAGAGGAGAGAGGGAGCAAAGGGGTAAACAACAACAACACAGAGAAAACCACACGAGTGAGATCCAAGATGTATCTTGCAGGCTGAACAAAGCAGGTTATGGAGGCAGTGGGTGAGTCTGGTTGGAGGGGAAAGTTTTGTGCAAGGAAGAAGTGGGGGCTGTACATGCTCTGCCCAGTAATAGTGATGATCAGGGATCTTGTTGCATCTTCCTTCCCTTAGCTGCTATATCAGTTAGCTGTTGCTGTGTAACAAACCACCCCCAAATGAAGTGGCTTAAAACACCACCTTTCCTTTCCTTTCCTTTCCTTTCCTTTCCTTTCCTTTCCTTTCCTTTCCTTTCCTTTCCTCCTCTTTCTTTCTTTCTTTCTTTCTTTCTTTCTTTCTTTCTTTCTTTCTTTCTTTCTTTCTTTCTTTCTTTCTTTCTTTCTCAGCTTTATTGAGGTGTAATTGATACATCAAAAAACTACACATATTGAATGATATGATTCGATGAGTTCCAGCATAAATACACCTGAGATAGCATCACTACCACAATCAAAGTAATAAATATATCCAAAAGTTTAGTTTCCTTGTATCTCTTTGCTTTTTGTTGTTGTTGTGGAAACACTTAACATGAGTCTACCCTGCTAATGATTTTTTAAGTGCACAACACCGTATTGTTAATCATAGGCCCTTTGTTGTATGGCAAGTCTCTAATTCATTTATCTTGCCCAACTGTAACTTTATACCCATTGAACAAGTCCCCATATCCCCCTTCCCCCATCCTCTGGCAACCACCATTCTATTTAACAATTCATGATTTTGTGGCCTGGCTGAGCTCAGCTGGGAGGTTTTCCTGCTCTACATGATGTTGGCAGGGGTCACTGCTATGTCTGCATTCAGCTGGGAGTTTGGCTGGGGCTAGGATGTCCAAAATAGCTTCCCTGACATGTTTCTTGCCTCGGTTCAGGTGTCTAGAATGACTGGCTGGGACTCCATCTCCAGATGGGCCCTCATCATATTTCTTCATGGCTGCTGGATTCTACAAGAATTCAAGTGGGAACTGTCAGTTCTCCTAGGGCCTTGACATTCGAATTTGTACAACATCGTGTTTGCCGTATTCTATTAGTCGAGACAAGTCCCGGGGCCAGATGTAAGGGTAAGGGAAATCGATTCCTTGCAGGGAGGAGTGGTGCATGTATACTGGGGGTTCATCACTGCAGATGGTCTACGACAGCTGCACCCTTGTCTTCATACTTGATGTAAGAAACGAGGTTCAGTTGAACCTTGCGGTAATTGTGATCATTCAAGCAAACGGAAGGGATCCCCTGGAGGGTTTGAAAGCTCTTAGGGGCTTATGTTCCCCCTGAAACCATGATGTTTTTGCCAGAGAAGCTGCCAGTCCCAGCTCAAAGACGAGGGAGTAAAAGACAGCACATTTTAATTCTCTCTCAAAAGTAAGCCAGACACGGGATGCCATCAGGATTTGAAAACATTTCTTTAAATCTGATGCACTTACATCCAAAGGCAGGTCATGAATTTGCTTCATCAGTAAAGCTTCAATCTCCTTGATGAGCATATGCAACAGAAACTGAACACAAAAGGCATAAAATTACCATGGTGATGGCTAATTGTGGCGAATCCGCATCTTAGTTCACAGTAACACAAATAACACTCCGGTGGGCTAAGGTGCTGGGATACAGAAAGTATTATTCTGTTTAAAAGGTTGTGAAAATCACAGTCTGCATACATTTGCACGCTCTGATTAAAGTCACATGAGAAATATAGAAAATCAAACATTACTTAATGGTGAATGGGAAAAGGACATCCTCATTTCCCCCAAAGCTATTTGGGACTCTGGTTTAGTATTACGGCGTGAGGAACTGCAATGTGGTTGGTATCCTCTGTAATCAAGAGATGTTGGGGAAACAAGGGATCGATTTTTAGGGTCCTCTTATCTCCCTCTCAGCAGCTTTTTATACGTTGGCATCTTCTTTCCCAGATGCCCAGAGCTCCTTAGGAACCGGTGCTGTGGGAGGCACCACGGGGAAGACAAAGTCAGGAGAAATACGAGGCTGAACTTTACGTCATACCCAGGAGGCCTCAACACCTGCCAACTTTGGGCAGTTTAGCTCCGTGAGACTTCATTTCCTTATGTATAAACTGGGAAATGTATGCATCTTGAATAAAAGCAGCCCGAACATAATGGTTGTTTAATGTCCGTGTTAGAAAAGACCAGTGCACATGAGATAATGGCCGTCAGGGAGGCTCCAGCGATGCACTAAAATGTGGTTTGGATTCTAGGTTCTGGAAAAATTTGGACAAGGAGGTCAGGTTTCCTGAGTAAGGAGAGGCTTGGGCTGGCATAGTTGGGGCAGGCTAAGAGGCTGTTCTTGGGAGGCATCTAATGGGGAAACGTGTGGAGGCAGAAATAGGCATGTTCGTGGACAGTGGGGAGACTTATGATGAGTGCAGGAAAGCAACGGTGACCCATGATGGGGTCACATCATGGAAGGCAGTGAAACCTAGGCATAGGAGTGTCCTTAGCAAGGAGGCTTAAGCTCTGAATGCCTTTAGGCAACTGCACATATTCCCAATTATTTTAAGTTTGTGTGACGTATTCCCTATTTCCCAGCCAAACCCACTTCAGTTTCCGTTTTTCTCTCTTTTTCCAAATCACACTGTCCTCTTCCTTCTGTAATCTGCTGTTTACTTCCAAGCGCAATTAAAGGACTGGGCCAAAAGCAAATGGAGCACATCTTGCCAACTCTACCTGCAAAACGCATTGCATTTGCTTAACTGTGACTCAGATTTGGAACGACCCAAAAAGGAAAGGGCAATAGTGTTTGGGTGGTGACAGAACCATCCATTACACTGCTGGAAGCCAAGACAGGGAGCCAGTAGAACTGTTTGAGAAAAGATGAGCCGTGAAGCAAGATTAATAATAACTCTTCGTGCCTGTGTTGTGATTTTGCAGAGTTTAGAACATTCTCACAGCCAGTAACTCATGTAATTTTTAGGACAACCCATGAGGTTGTTAAAGAAAATGTTGTTGTCCTTATTTTATACATGGGAGAGGTGAAATGGAAAGAAAAAGAAGGCTTGCCCAAAGTCACACAGCAGGCAGCTGGTGGGGTAAATGGAGGCTCAGGTGGCTTGTTATGTTTCTACCCATCAAAGATACGTTCCATGTCTACTGCTCCTGACGCTTGCTCTGATCACCCCTGCCGTGGTCCTGGCAGGGACACTGGGTCAGGGATTAAGTAGTTGGGAAATCAGTCGGAAGGCTATTTTGGTGACCCAGACACAAGGCGGGGGGTGGGGGGTGGTTCATGACTATAGATCCTCCCTCTTTTCCAGGACCCCTCTGGGCATTGTTTCGCAGTCTCCCAAGGGGCCTCCTTTCTTTTGTCCACTCCTTAGACATGGACACCTCTCCGTGTTTGGCCATGGTCTCTATTCTCTTCTTGCTCTTTGTGCTCCCATGGGTGACACCTGCCTCTCTCCACCATGCTTTTGCCGTCATTTCTAAATTCGCATCTGTAGCCACACTCACTCCCAGATCCAGATCCATTTAAGGACAGTATCTTGACTCACAAATCTCACCCTTTCTCTTTGTCTCTGGAGTCACACACTGGCCTTTGTCCCTTCCTGCTCCTGAACCCTAAATTCTCCCTCTCCTGTGAATCATTCTTAGTAACATTGAAAATGCTCAAATGTCTCCCACTAAAAAATGAAAACAAGAAACAAGCTTCCTCAAATGATCTTCGAACCCACTTCTGTCTGCAACCACAGACCCATTTCTCCTCTCTCCTTCGTGTACGAACTTCTCTGGGGCATTTTGGGTGCTTGCTGTCTCCATTTTCCACCTCCCACCCACACTTCTCAGCCGACTAATCTGGTCCCCACCATAATAGGTCTGGCTGGGATCCCCAGGGACCTCCATCTCACTAAATCTAGTGATGCTTTCTGTGTCCACCCAGTCACTCCACTAGAAATCTGAGAATCATCCTCGATTGTTTCATTTCCCACCACACTTAGGCACTAAAGTCCTATAGCTTCTATCTCAATATCGCACGTATGTGCACCCTTCTCTTGAACCCCACCTTCCCCATCTTAGTAAAGGAATTCTTTTGCTCAAAATACTGTAACAGCTTCGAATTTGTGCTTCTGACACCACCAACACTGCCTCCTAATTCCCTTTCACTATTGGAGTCGTTGCTCTAAAATACTTGTACGCATATCGTTTCCTTCTCAAAGGTTCAACAGTCTCCTGTTTGGGTGAAAGATAAAAACGTAAACTCCTTTGCATTCTTTTCTTGCTGATTGTTGCTAATAGGTTCAGAGTCCTCTCTTCCTGTTTGTCCCGTCTCCTTCCTCTCTTTGTTCCCGACACAACAAAGGCCCTTCCCATGGTGCTCATGTGTGGCCGGACTTGCTTGTGCCTTTGTCTTTGTTGATGTTCTTCATTCTTCCTGGGATGCTCTCCTTGCCCACCTAGCAAATGTTTTCCTGTCCTTCTGGCTCAGCAGCCTGACATCATGTCCTTCTTCTGGGAAGCCTTTCTTGCTCCCCTCCCTTAAGGCAGATTGCACACCGCTTCTCTTAGGTCCCTAGCACACATGGTGTACACTTGTTCTAAAGTAAGGACCTATTTTTGAGCTTGGGTTCCCAGGAGAGGGGGCCCACTGCCTCACCTGGGGAGCTACAACGCTTAGCACGATCATGCCTGGCTGGCACTCAACCAACGGTGTTTAAACACATGGATATGTTTACATCGAGTGAGGTAATCATTTGGTCAGCCACAGGAACCCCCCGACTTGGGCTAATTTGTGTAAACAGGATTTATGTTGAGGCTTCTGGAAATGACATCCAAACCGTATGCAGTACAGGCAGGCTCTGCAGAATATCAGAGAGCTGTCAGGCAGTCGTTCTCTTTGTCTTTCTCTGGGGCTTCATTCTTTCTTGTCTGCTCCTGTCTGCACATCTTCTCCGTCCTCCTCTTCTATACCCGCTTTCTCTGCGAGGCCCTCACTCTCTGAAGCTCCATAGCTTTGGCTGGCATCCAGCTTTGCGTCACGCGTCTGCCCTCAGCACATGCTGCAGTGCCAACACCTGACTTGCAACAGTCCCTGTGTCTCAGTTCACATTATCTAGGAAATTTATCGGTTCGTGGCCAGCCAATGGGATGGCTACCTTTGAATTGATTCCATTCACTGTCGCTAAGGGGGAAAAGTGACTTGGCCTGAAGCTGTTGGTTAGAAAGGAGTATCTGACATGGGATGTTGAAAGGGCAGGTAAATTGATAGGTTACCAAAGAAGGGACAGAATCACAGTTTTGTAAATTTGCTTATCAGAACCACTGCAGCTGGGAGTCATGTGAATAGCTGAAGCCATGGACAGTCATTTCTCCAAGCTTTCAGTGCCCCAGAGAGCCTTCTGTCCACCTCGGCCCTGTGTCAACTCCAGATTCTTCATCCCGTCTCCAGCCTTGGTGTCTTTCAGTCCAGCAAAGCAGCCTCACACCTAGGATATCAAACGGAAGCCAACTGATCACTCAGCGAGGGTATGGCTCAGCCTTCGGGTGTTTAACACAGGCTGACTTTTATGGCAGCAATTCTGGGCCGATAAAGTGCTTTGTCCTGAACTGGCATTTCCGGAGGGAGTATCTCTAGCCCCACGCATTAGAGATTGGGCTTTAGACCCTGGCTGGGTCTTCCATTCTCCAATTCTTCCCCAGGGCGTTGCTTTCGTGGATTTGCAGGTATCCAAGAAGTAGCGTGAGGTAGAAAGACCACAACTGTGAAGTCAGACAGGCTTGTGTTTCATTTTCACCTTTAATCTTTGCATGCTTCTGTCTTTCCTTCTCCAATAACCCAGAGTAATTTCCCAGGGGGCACATGTACAGAGCTGAGTGTCCTAGGCTCGTTTTGGGCTTATGATGCAAACAAGCCCAGGGATACCTTGTTTATTGCTTCCCACCAGCGAACTAGTATATCTTCCAACTCAGGGCACCCTGAGTCTCTGGGCCATCCGATAAAAGAAATGATTTGTGTTTGAGGTTCAGAGGCGATGAGAGCGATGTCGTCATGACTGACGTTTCTTTTTTTTTTTTCAACGTTTTTTTTGTTTTTTTTTTTTTTGGGACAGAGAGAGACAGAGCATGAACGGGGGAGGGGCAGAGAGAGAGGGAGACACAGAATCGGAAACAGGCTCCAGGCTCTGAGCCATCAGCCCAGAGCCTGACGCGGGGCTTGAACCCATGGACCGCGAGATCGTGACCTGGCTGAAGTCGGACGCTTAACCGACTGTGCCACCCAGGCGCCCCATGACTGACATTTCTATTTGGACATCTGGGTGTAGGGCTTTAAGGAATTGTCAAGGAATGGCATGTTTGACATTATTTGGGCATCGGGAGGCAGGAGAACCAGGCTTAAAAGAAGTTTTTTGGGGGAAAATGATCAAACCTCCAGGCTCAGTCTCCTTTTGTATGAATTATAGACTGTAAGGAATGCACTGTAGGAGGAGTAAGGCTTGTCAGAGTCTTGGATACGGTCGCTGGAATAAACAATCAGTTGAAGGAGGTCAAGGCTGCTCTCTTCCTCTGTCACTGGTAATAAATATTGTGCAAGTTGTGCTACTTCCCAGGACATAAGAGGGCCGGTGAACGAACTGAGGAAGTTTGAAATTTGGTGGTCTCCAAACTGTAAGCCAAACTAAGCCTATTTGGGTGCTCTACCTGTGCTCACGATGTTCTGTGGCCAAGTAAACTCTGCCTAAAAGGAAGTTTAAAAGGTTTTATTTATAATTTAAAGAACTTATTGCAACATTGGTCAGAATGTTTAATATGTACACACACACACACACACACACACACACACACATATATATAAAATCTGGGGGTGCATATGGTATGTAGCACCGAGCTTGTTTTAAATTCTTTTAAACATTTATTTACTTTTGAGAAGCAGAGTGAGACAGAGCATGAGTGGGGGAGGGGCACAGAGAGAAAGAGACCACAGAATCCAAGGTAGGCTCCAGGTTCTGAGCCATCAGCACAGAGCCCGACGCGGGGCTCGAACTCACCAACCCTGAGATCATGACCTGAGCTGAAGTCAGACGCCTCACCCACTGAGCCACCCAGGCACCCCTTACCAAGCTTGTTTTATGATACAATCCCTTTTCCCACTTTTCTTTTCGGTAGAACACTTTATGAGGCCATCATTATACGAAACCCTGTAAAGCCGTGCAGAAGTTAAATTCAACAAACACTGTTCCTCGCTGTGCATGTACGTAGGACTGTGTTAAGTATTGCAGGTAATGAGACTAGTCAGGAGTCCTTCAGTCATATGAGATTAACACCCAGTTTTAGCCAGTTAAACTGAAACGTGGAGTATATTGACTCACGTATCTTGGAAGACCAAGAAGCGGGCTAGCTTTAGGTGTAACACTATCGAGGTGTTCATTGCTGAATGCACATTCAACAAGGTTGAGTGATGTTGGCGAATTTCTCTATTTCTTGTCTCTTCTTGGTACCATTATGGGACAGGCTCTGTTCAAGTGCCAAATGCCTTAGCTTGGGTTCCCGGGAAACAGACTCTTGAATGGGGAGTTTACTGGGGAGAGCCCTTGGGTATTACACCTGTGGGGAAGTGAGAAGGATGTGATTGGGCATGAACCCTGAAGTGGTTGCAACCGAAGCCTCAGCTAATCCTGAGCTAATTCTGTAATTAGCTAATTACAGCTAATTCTGTAAGAAGCTCTGGAACCCGTCAGAGTTGCGGCCACATGGAAGCAAAGAGTCTATGGCTTTCTATTCCTCCATCAGAGGTCACAGCACCAACTCCATGGTAGTGGCTAGGGTCACTCTCTGGGAGGGAGCGTAACTTGATGATGTATTTCCTTGTGGCAGAAAGCAAGTCCCAGTGAAAGACCCAGTTCTGAGTCACCGGCCACCAACACTTCTGGCAGCTGGGGAGAGGAGTGTGTCGGCCCCGGAAGGGGTAGCTGGACAGAGTAGTACAGGCCCACTGAAGTCAGCCGACATGGTCCTGCCAGTTCAAGGCCGGACCCTAGAACCTTCTCACTCAGTATTTCAGGAGAGAGACTTTCTTTTCAGGGGATGTTTGCGAAGAGGGAATTTCGCTGTTCAGCTTGGGTGCCTACTGCCCCTGTGATGGAGGAGGTGGATGTCATGTGGTTGACAGATCCCCCCATAAGTGGGAGGGGCAGTCCCCCAAGGGAATACATGCTGCATAGACAGAGAAGGACCAGTGTCAGGTATGGCCTTCAGGATCTTACTGCACCAGAGAACGAGAAAGCACATCCACAGGTGATGATTCCGAGTACTTTTACGGCCCGGGGCCACTTTGTCTTCTTGTTTTACAGGTTAAGATAGAGAAGGAAACCTTGTTTCTAGCTTACATTTGCGCCCACTCCCAACTCTGTATTCTACATTTTAATTTTGGAGATAACTCTACATATAGCCTAGTGTGGGCTGGTCCGTTTTGATTAAGAATGTGTTTAGAAAAGACAAGAGAAAAAAAAAATGAGGTCGGAATAATTTCCAACCTAATGTATATAGAAGTACCCTCCTGTGAATATTCTTGTCTAACTTTAGTCGCTGTTTAAAGAGTTATGCTGGTTCATTAACAATGATGTACTCGCTCAGATTTGTTGAATGCTTACTATTTGCCAGAGACTCAGAGAGGCATTTGATATTCATCATCTCAAGCAATCTTTATGACAACCTTGCCGTAAATACCATTACTGTCCCCATTGACAGGTAAGGGAACTGAGGTTAAATGAGGTAAAGTAATTTTTCCAACGTCTTATGGGTAATAAATTGGGTCTGACTCTAAAACCTGGTGCTCTCCTATGTTGCCTTATTACTAATGCTGACATCTTTTGACCAGGGTTTTTCAAAACAAATTCTTACCTTAGTTGAACACTTAATACCTCGATTCTTGTACAGCAAATTAAAGAATTTGAAATGGAAGATATACTGGAATGATGTCTTTTAACTTATTTCCGGAGATATCTCCATCTGTATTGGAATCGTGTCTTTAATGTTTTAACATTAAAATTGATTTTTCAAATAATATTACCACAGCATGAAAACCAACAGAGGCTAAAACGTTTGTCCTTGAAAACTACCATCGCTTCACCTGTTTTTCTTTTTGTGTTTCCTCATAGCTCCGGTCTCTAGAAAGCACTATGTTTACCTATCTGTACCCATGACAGAACTATTATGTTGAACCATGTGGAGTTTTCAATATTTTACAGTTTTCCAGTGAAAATGGTAATTGATGTGATTCAACCTAATATTTTTTTCACCTTTGATTCAGTACTTTGCATTAGCCTTTTTTTCCCCATATTGCTACATAGCCTTCTTGTCATCCAATGTCTGATGTTCCATAAAGTGTAAGTTCTCTTAACTATTTGAGTTATCCTTTGTTCTTTACCGGAGTAAACAAATGCCTTCCTACACAAATATTTCCCTCTCTGGATTATTTCCTCAGCATAAATTCTTAGTGATGGAAATTACTGGATTCAAGAAAATTAGTATTTTATCCTTTGATATATATAGCTAAATTTACAGACAGAATCTATTTAAATTGCAATCAACAGTGTATAAGTGTACTAACTTCATCAGGACCTGCTTAGCCTTGGGTATTATCATTATTTTTGATAATATAATAGGTATAAAATGGTACTCGATGAATATTTTAATTTGTTTGTCTTTGATCACAGCAAGGTAGAGCATTTTCAAATGTTTGTTTACTAATTTCAATTCCTCCTGCATAGATGATCAGATCATATTCTTTGCTCATTCATCTATCGGGCATCTTACTTGATGATCATGTGCATCTGATATAACATAGATAGTAACCCTTTATCTTCCTTTAAACACATTTTAATCCTTTTTCTCTTAAGTTTTATTATATTATTTTAGAAGTTATAATCTTTTATTGCATTATATCTGAATTTTTCCCATCGATGAAAGCTTAGAAAGTTTTAATTCCTGTATATATGTAAATTTTATATTTTATTTTATTTTTTGCCATATTTTATAGGATTTTAAAATATTTACTTTTTTAGTGATGCAGAATTTATTTTGACTTATGGTATAAGTTGCGGATATAAACTAATTTTTTTTATATTTGCTGATCAGATATCTCTAAGCTATTTCTTAAATTTGTTTTCCTTTCTCCATTGTATAGAAATGCGTCCTTTAAGTGTATAAAAATATTTAATGTGATAGAGTCTATATCTGGAGCATTTATTTGGTTTTCACTTTTTTTTTTTTTTTGTGGTGCCAGATGTATTTCAATACCTGACAGGATGGTCTCCTCCACTCACTTTCAATTTTTATAATTTGAGAACATTTAAAATCCCCCCCCCCCATTTTTGCCCCTATATTTTTCTTTTTTTTTTTTAATTTTTTTAATGTTTATTTATTTTCAAGAGACAGAGAGACACAGTGTTAACAGGGGAGGGGCAGAGAGAGAGGGAGAGACAGAATCTGAAGCAGGCCCCAGGCTCTGAGCTGTCAGCACAGAACCCGACGTGGGGCTCGAACTCATGAACTGTGAAATCATGACCTGAGCCAAAGTCAGACACCCAACCGACTGAGCCACCCAGGCGCCCCTATATTTTTCAACTTAGGCCAATTTAATAATATTTTACAATTTCATAATTTGGTTAGATTTAAAAATAGTATATCAGTTTTCTTTTGCTGCTATAAAATAGCACCCCAAACTTAATTGCTTACCTCCACGCAGATTAGTTACCTTATAGTTCTGCAGCGTAGAAGTTTGATGCTGGGCTCACCTGACCAAAATCAGAGTGCAGTAGGGCTGTAATTCCTTTGTGGAGGGTCTCAGGAGAGAATTCACTTCCTTGTCCTTCCCAGCTTCTAGGGGTTACCTGTATTCCTTGGCTCATGGGCCCCTCTTCCATTGCCAAAAGTAACAAATGTTGTTTCCCTCTGTTTTTCCCTCTGAGGAGCCAGAAAATATTCTCCAATTTTAACGACCCTGGTGAATAGATCAGGCTCTGGATAATCCAGGATAGTTTCCCCCCATTGCAGGGTATTCACCCTTGGTCACCTCCGCAAAGTCTCTTTTACCACATAAGGCAACATATTCATAGGTACTGAGATGTAAAATGTAGACACGTTCGTGGGGTATGAAATTTGCCCATGGGGGCACCTGCGTGGCTCCGTCGGTTAATCGTCTTGACTCTTGATTTCGGCTCAGGTCACGATCTCATGGTTTGTGAGTTCAAGCCCCACGTCAGGCTCTGCACTGACAGTGTGGTGCCTGTTTGGGATTTTCTCTCTCTCCTTCTCTCTCTGCCCTTCCCCTGCTCGCTCCCTCTATCTCTAAAACCATAATTTGCCCACAAAAAGTAGCATCAGAATTTTTAAGGGGATTATGTTAAATATATGTTAAATGAATTTGGTATTTATGCAGTATTTCACTTTCCCATCCATCAGTAAGTGATCACCTGGTGACATTTTCAGGATTCCTTTAGTGGTTTTTGAAGACCCTTTCTCCTTAAGTGCACTCCTTAAACTTCTATGCTCTTGTGCTAGCAGGACAGGTGCTCCTTAAACTTCTAGTTTGTGTGGTGCTATTGTGAGCAGGACCTCTGCCCATACTCCTCCCTAGTACATTTTTCTAACAAGCTACTGCTTGACGTCCTTAATTCTTTGTGAAAATTGATTCCCAAATGTAATCTTAATTTGGCATCCACTCTACAAGGAGAAACATATGCTGGCAATACATGGGGCTGTGCGGACGTGGCTCCCAGGGAATCAGCCCAGGATGCCATATTGAAAAATCTCCATTTTCACCACTTACTTGAAAAGATGAGAAAATGCTGAGCATTGAGATGACCTTAAGAAAGGTTGCTGGATACTTGACCTAGTTTGCTCAGTGTCCCAAGCAGAAGGACACCCAGCAGTCCAGGAGCTGCCCTGGCAAAAGGAAGTGGCATATGAGCCTGGGGTGGAGAGGCGAGGCCTTGCCTAGGGACCCTGCACAGCCCCTGTCTCCAAATGATTGATTAATTTCTACCTCAGCAGATTGCAGCTTGTGACCACCTCCTTCTGAGTTTGATATTCATGTTGGAAGGAGACTTGTGATGTGGAAGAAGGGTCTTTGAATTGGGAAATAGGCCTGGTTCCAGCCTCAGTGGAGATCTGGGCTGAGCCATAGGTTGGTGAAGAGGTGATGTGATTCCTCAGGGGATCAGTTCTCTTATTTGTAATATGGGGAGTTGGACTCGATCTTTCAGCTTATAAACTCATGGAGATTTGAAAGAAGGCCAATTCCATTTGAAGAAGGAACAAAGCACCAGTTATTTCAATTCCCACGTTTTCCCCCCTCTACATTGACTCTGGAGTAACACTTAGGATGTCAAAATTCATTTTGACCCTTCACTCTAGAAACGTCTCTGACCTTGTGAGCCAATTCTCATCTCAGCCCCCGAGCTCATAAGCAGCCTCAGAATTCTCTAAGTAGTGACGATGGGCCCTGACACCCCTTCTAAATGGTAGGCGTACAGGATTCAAAACGCATTAGTCTCCTGACACTGGATCTCTCCTGACACTGTGTTCCACAGGAAGGCTTGCTGTGGAGGCCAGAAGGAGCAACCTCACAGGCTTGTCTTCAAGATTCAGATAAAGTCCAATGCTCTGGCTCCTTCAGGAAATACTCCCTTGTGGATCCTGTTGAAATGATCTCCTCCCCCCTCTGTTTTATGCACTGACAAGTCTTGATATTTTGCCTCTTCACCAGCTACTGTTCCCTCCCTTGTAGATCAGGGACTCCGATGGCCAACAAGATCCAGAGGATGGCTTGGAGAAGCCATGGTTTCAGCTCCAAACTCAACAGATCACAGTACTTTTCCCTGAAATTCTGCCTGTGGCCCGTCTTCTACTTAGTGTCAGTGCTCTCTGTGTAAAGCCTGGTGGCTGAGGCCCAGTCCCACCTGGAGGGCCGGCAAAGCGTTGGTGTCACTGGGCCTTCTTTGAACTCGAGGTTTCCTTCCTCCCTCATGCCCGAGATGGTCGTCGTCTGTTGTAAGTTTCCACACAGCTGCGGGAGGTGACAGCTGACTTCCCTTATCAAGGTTATAACTTGCTGTCGGCAGAGGCATCCTGTTCATCCTCAACCCTTTCCTGGGTTGAGCAAGGGAGTGGACCATGAACCTTAAAGTCCTGGGAACCATGTCATAGCACAGATAGCATGGCAGAACCTGCAGTTATGACAATTTTATAGACCTTATCCAGGGCCTTTATAAACCAGACCCTGTGGGTGTGGAGGCTCATCTTGAAGAGCCCAGAGTCTCGTTTGGAATCCAGACATAGGAACAGTTGATTCTAGTATGGTGATATAAATGATAACAATAGGGCACACACCTTGCTGTTGACTTGCTGGGTTGAAAAATGAATTTCTGGGAGGCTAGTGATTAAGAGAAGCCCCAAAGATTGGGAAAACCACAACTTGTGTGGCATTCTCTTTTGAAGGTTTAATGGACAATTTAATGGGGGAAAAGGTTTTCCTCCTTTCTTTCTTTTTTAACATTATGTAACTATACTATTTTATTACTCGTATTTAAAAATTGGGGGCCGGGCTGAGTGCCTGCGTGGCTCAGTTGGTTAAGCGTGCGACTTCAGCTCAGGTCATGATCTCACACTTTCATGAGTTTGAGCCCCGCGTCAGACTCTGTGCTGACAGCTCAGAGCTTGCTTGGATTCTCGGTCTTCCTCTCTCTCTGCCCCTCCCACGCTCGCACTCTGTCTCTCTCTGTCTCTCTGTCTCAAAAATAAATAAACATTAAAAAAAATGGGGGGCCAGGCAGATTTAATTTAGGATTCTAGCTCTCTTACTCTCTTGCTACCTTTGTGGTGCTGGAGAAGTTTCTTAATGTCTCTGAAGTTCATTTTCTCAGTGAAGATTCACTGAGCTAACGCACGTGGTGATCCTAGCTACTTGTCTGGCACTTACACATCAGCTCTCATTAATGCTATTATTATTACTGTTACTGTTGGAAAATCAGAGTGCTGTAACAAAGGGAACTGTTAGTATGAACCTGAGACTGACAGTCCAGTTGGACATTATTCAGTGGCGGGAACCGTTACAGAGAGCCATCCCGAGGGTTATGGAAAGTCCAGAAACCCAAAGCTGGCATGGTCACAGAGAAACCCTCAACTTCAGAGGGAGGACTGAGGCCCTAGGCCGGTGGGTACCCTGGCCTGCAGCCCGAAGCGCAGTGAGGCCTGGAGGAAAGGGAAGCCCTCAGGACTGCACTTCAGAGGAGGGAATCCCCAGAGTCGGTGCAGAAGAAACGGGAAGACTTCGTGCTGTTGTACAACGTTGGCTTTTGAAGAAAGACTGCCTTGTAGCCTGCGGGCACGGAACGTGAACTCAATCTGAGGACCAGAGGGCCGGAGAGAGGGGCCTCAGCTGCCAGACCAGATCGGAATTCAGAGGTACTGGATGTAGCAGATGGTGGTGCCAGCAGGCTGCCTGCCTTCCTCCCAAGCTGTGGACACGGGCGGATCGGGCTTTCTGCTTCCTTACATAGCGGCGTGAACTGCAGGTAGGAATACGGGCGTGAGCAAAGGGCTCCTGTAAAAGCATTTAAAAAAAAATTTTTTTTTCAACGTTTATTTATTTCTAAGACAGAGAGAGACAGCATGAATGGGGGAGGGGCAGAGAGAGAGGGAGACACAGAATCGGAAGCAGGCTCCAGGCTCTGAGCCGTCAGCCCAGAGCCTG
Organism: Prionailurus bengalensis; assembly: GCF_016509475.1. Taxonomy (NCBI): domain Eukaryota; kingdom Metazoa; phylum Chordata; class Mammalia; order Carnivora; family Felidae; genus Prionailurus; species Prionailurus bengalensis. The sequence continues at coordinate 157,030,243 of NC_057350.1, read as the reverse complement.
ACGCGGGGCTCGAACTCACGGACCGCGAGATCGTGACCTGGCTGAAGTCGGATGCTTAACCGACTGCGCCACCCAGACGCCCCGTATTTTTTTTTTTTTTAAAGAAGATGGTGGGGGCACCTGGGTGGCTCAGTCGGTTGAGCGTCTGACTTCAGCCCAGGTCATGATCCCACACTCTGTGAGTTCAAGCCCCGCGTCGGGCTCTGTGCCGACAGCTCAGAGCCTGGAGCCCGCTTCGGATTCTGTGTCTCCCCCTCTCTCTGCCCCTCCCCTGCTCACGCTCTGTCTCTCTCTGTCTCAAAAATAAATAAAAACATTAAAAAAAAAATAGGGGCGCCTGGGTGGCTCAGTGGGTTAAGCGTCCGACTTCGGCTCAGGTCATGATCTCATGGTCCGTGAGTTCGAGCCCCGCGTCGGGCTCTTGCTGACAGCTCAGAGCCTGGAGCCTGCTTCCGATTCTGTGTCTCCCCCTCTCTCTGCCCCTCCCCCATTCATGCTCTGTCTCTCCCTGTCTCAAAAATACATAAAAACATTTAAAAAAAATAAAAAAAAATAAAGAAGATGGTGATGGTAGAAATGAAGGTCTAAAGATCTGCGTGTGACAACAACTTACCTAAGTGGAAGTTGGAGGAAAGTAATTGCCTCTGAGGACGAGAATTGGGAACAGGTCTCTTTCATTATAAAGTCACTCTGGCGTTTGCCTCAATTCCCTGACGTTTTGCAGATGACTCTGTCTTTTCTCGGGAATTGGCTCTGTTTTGGAATAACCCTCCCATGTAGGGAGGAGCATGCCCACTTTTGTCCTAGAGTTTGTTCCCTACCTGTCCCAGACCTTGCCTGTGACCAGGAACACAGCTTATACTCTGTTCCTGGAGATGCAGACACTTAAGTAGACGGCTGCCTTAGCTCGGGCCGCTGTAACAAAATACCATAGACTGGGTGGTTGACCCAACAGGCGTTTTTCTCTCGCAGTTCTGGAGGCTGGGAAGTCTGAGAGCAAGGCGTCAGCACGGCCGGGTCCTCGTGAGAGCTCACTTCCCGGCTTGTAGGCAGCTGCCTTGCACTGTATCCACACGTGGCCAGGAGAGATGGAGCTATAATCTCTTCCTTTTCTTTTGACGCCGTTCCCATCATGGGGACTCCGCCCTCATGACTTCTCAGTCTAAACACCTTCCCAAAGCCCCAGCTCCGAGGACCATCCCATTACGGGGTAGGATTCCAACAGGAATTTTCAGGGGACACATTTACACGGTTCATAACAGCACCTAACCTTGTTTTAGGGGGTAGGGACTCAGACTCCAACAGACGACTACGGTGCCCAAGGCCTGGCATTGAAGAGCTGGGCTCTGTGGTCAACAGAAGGCAAGCTTTGCTGCCCGCTGCCCAACAACTAACTGCGCATATTATATAGCTTCTCTGAGCCTCAGTTTCCCCATGTGTACTTGCCGGGATGAAATGTCTCACAGTCTCTAGGGTTAGCGGGAGGAGTCGCTGGGACGACTTATGTAGAGCACCTAAGGTATAGTAGGTGATCGCTAAACGTTCATTGCTCTTGTCGTTCATGTCCCAGATACGATGTCCTTATCCATCCATATTTCTATCCCTTCGCAAACAGACCAAGAAACTGTAAAAGGAGATAATTGGCTCTTGCAGATAGTGAGCATTTGAGTAACCGCTAGTCTGTCGGGTAAAATTTTCTGCTCGTGTTTATTTGCCAGGCTATCACCCAAGCTGCATGGCTAACCATCAGACAGGCTTCTTGAGATGGAAGTTTGCAAGGGCAGATGGAGATAATAACACCTCGTGGAGTTGGGCTGGTAAAAAGCACAAAAAGATGGTGGTGGGGGGGGAGGTTTAATGATGAGAGACTCCCCAGAGAGAGCCCCCCCCCACCCCCCATATTCTGTGCTCTTTCAGAGGTGCATCCGCGTAGTCATGAGAGGCCCTGGTCACACACATTAAATGAACAAAGAAAGGTTTCAGCGTTTCCTGGACCAAAGTGCCCTAGAAAGGGGTGTGTGTGTGTGTGTGTGTGTGTGTGTGTGTGTGTATGTGCATGTATGTGAAGCCTCCGTTGGTAGCATGCGCTGTCTGGGCTGTGACATAAACCATGGAGGGGCAGAGAAGACTTGCCATTTCATCACTTCTCATCCTTCTCTGATGCCAACGGGCATTATTATGACCTGAGGACATGGGTTCATGTCCTGCGTCTAGCAGGAGGGCTCCCGGGGCAAGATTTGAGGGGAATGGTAATGACGAAGCAGCCACCACTCGCTGACCAGGTGCCACTCGTCAGGTGCTGTAGCAGATACTTGACGCTCATTATCCTCAACCTTGACAGCGGCCCTGCTAAGTACCCCCATCTTATGACATGTCTCTTTGCCTGGTGACTTCTGAAACTGAAGTCCAGAGAGGCCGTGGCACTTACTCAAGCTCCCAAAGCTTGTAAGTGACCGAGCTGTGGTTTAAACACTGTGGTCCAAATCCAAAATCTGTCGTCTACCCCCGTAACTGCTTCCCTCATCAAAGACGAGCAAGGAAGGAGGGGCTCCTGAACGGCTCAGTCGGGAGAGCGTCTGACTTTGGCTCAGGTCATGATCTCCCAGTTCGTGGGTTTGAACCCCGCATTGGGCTCTGCTGCAGATTCCGTGTCTCCCTCTCTCTCTGCCCCTCCCCGCTTGCACTCTGCCTCTCTCTGTCTCTCTCTCAAAAGTAAATAATAAACATTAAAAAAAAGCCAAAACCAAACAAACAAAAAACAAGCCAGGAAAGGGGCGCCTAGGTGGCTCAGTCCGTTAAGTGTCAGACTCTTGATTTCAGCTCAGGTCATGATCTCACGGTTCGTGACTTTGAGTCCCGCGTCAGGCTCTGTGCTGACAGTGTGGAGCCTGACTCTTTGTCTCCCTGTCTCTCTCTGCCCCTCCCCTGCTTGCTCTCTCTCTCTCTCTCAAAATGAATACATGTTTTTTAAAAAAAGGCCAGCAAGGAAACAAACAAACAAACTGACTATGGAATCCTGTCTGGCTCTGACCCGAATCCGTACGGGCGCTAGGGTGTGGTGTCTACAGCAGGCTGAACCATTCTGGGGGGAAGGGCTGTGGTGTACCCACTAACTTGGGCACTGTCTGGAGTGGCCGGGGCTATGGGTGAACTGGTAGCATCTATGGGGTCAAGAGGCTACTAGGGCCAGACGGAATGGCAGCAGGTGAAGGGTGGAGGCGGGCACATGTCCCGGGAGGTGCTTCTCCCACTCTATTCCTCTTTGCCGAGGGACCCACAAGTGGGATTCAGCTATCTGCTGCCAGCATCTTCCAGACCTAATTCCTTAGTCTGTTCCAAGGCTGCAAAGATCAGTCGTTCGCAAAGCTTTTGGTTTGAGCCCATCAAATGCCCGCAAAGGTTGTGCATTTTTGTCTCTTAAAGTATAGAGTTTAGCCTATCGATTCGTCCTATATGATTGATTTGTCTTTAGGGTTTTTAAATATGTTGCCTATATCTTTTTTGCTTTAAGTCACGGGTTGACAGACGTGGAATAAGGGTTCCTGTTAATGTGCTTCTGTTTATTTTTCCTTGTTTTTGATGCCTCCTCCTATGGCCTGAGAGTGAGTTTCAGAGCCTCCACTGTCTTGTGGTTTGCATTTGCCTGCGAAGCTCTGGGCAGCCTTGCATTTTCAACCTTTGTCACTTAGGTTGTCGCAGATGCGTCTCTGGCATTATTGTGGTTGTTTTTTTATTTCGTGACCCGATATACGAATATGGTCTTTTAATAGATTTTTAGATGCTTTACGTTCATTGTTAAAAAGAAGTTGCATGCTACTTCTGTTATCGTATTTGGCATTAGGCCTTCGAATTTTGTTTGCTTTTTCATAGTATTTGACTGTATGATCAGTTTTGCTTGTATGTGTGTGGTGGGGGGTGGTGGTCCGTGTGTACCTTCTGATGATTTGGAAAGGTTGTGGTCCGTTTGAATTTCTTCTAGTGTTTCGTTGGTAATTTCACACTTGTCTTCATTCAGAGAAACTGGTGGCTTTGAGCTGCAATCGCTTTTGCTTCCATCTCTCTTCTCTCTCTCCACCCTTCCCCCATCCCATACCCAGTTTCTCTCTCTTGTGAAATTTCCAGGGCTCACATTCATACCCTTCAATATACGTATCTTACTTCCAATTGCTTTATCAGACTGAAATGTTGTATTTTGACCCCAGCCTAGAAAAGATGACAAAGTCAGCTTCCCTACATGACCTTCCACCTTTGTCTTCCCCCAACTCCTCCCAATTTTTGCTAGTAGTGTGATTTCTACAGTATCGTATAACACGTACATTCCATTTTAGTCCACATCGTTCTCAGAGCTTCGCGAAACGGATCAATGTCTGTTGTCAGCCCTTTTACAGTAGTTTCCCTTGTCATCTCTTGGCTGGTTGAACTCTGACCTCTTGTAGTTTCTCCAGGAGGTTCATGGGAATTCATTCCTTGAGTTCTTGTGCGTTTGAGAAATACTTGTTGCCTCTATCCTTACACAGCAGTAAGGCTGGATATAGCATTCCTGGGTCGGACTTTCTCTGAGGACTTGATCAAATTCATTTTGCCATGGTCTGCCTTTATTTTGTGTTGGTAGTTTGAAGCATCAGAATTTTTCTTCACTTTAAGGTGACTGGCACTTTGGCCTAGCTGCTGAAAATATCTTTTATTTTTTTTCAAGTGTAGTAGCTATACCAGGAGATGTCTTGGTGTGGGCCGTTCTGTAACAATTTTCTCATGGACATAGTGGGTATTTTCTTTTCTTTTTAATTTTTTTAAATGTTTATTTGTTTTTGAGAGAGACAGAGACAGAATGCGAGGGGTTGGGGCAGAGAGAGAGGGAGGCACAGAATCCGAAGCAGGCTCCAGGCTCTGAGCGGTCAGCACAGAGCCCGACGCGGGGCTTGAACTCACGAACCGCAAGATCATGACCTGAGCCGAAGTCGGACGCTCAACCGACTCAGCCACCCAGGAGCCCCAGTAGTGGCACTTTCAATACGTAAGTTCATTCTTCTTTTATTGGTGTTAAATTTTCTAAAAATAGATCTTTAATTTTTTTTGAATTCCAGTTACTTGGCTCTCTGCATCAGAGTAAATATTGGAATTACACATGCGTTGGGTTGCCATTATGTCTTCCATATCACCTTTCTCTTGAATCCTTTAAAATTTTGTTTGTTTTGGTCATTTTTGTCTTCTTGTCCTGCTTGTTGCTTTCTGTGTTGCATATCATTTCTCCTTTGTGGCCCTTTCAATATAGACTTCATATTTGTGATCACTTTCCACGTATTCCCTGGGCTCTCTTACCACATGCTTTGTTTCCTGCTATCTGCTATTACATATCATGGCAGAAACATTGTAACTCAGCTTTGAGCTTTAAGATTATAAAAAGATTTTTCTAATTGAATTATTTTTAGTTTTGGTAAAATACATGTAACAAAAAAATTAACATTTTAATAATGTTTAAATATACAGTTCAGTAGTGCTAAGTACATTCACATTGTGGTCCTACCAATCTCCAAAACTCTTTTTATCTCATAAAATTGAATCTCTATATCCATTAAACAACTCCCCATCCTCCCCCCCCCCCCCCCCCAGCTCCTGGCAGCTACCGTTCCACATTCTGTCCCTGACTTTTATTACTTTTGGTACTTTATTTAAGTGGAATCTTACGGTATTTGTCCTTTTGCGACTGGCTTATTTCACAGAACATAATGTCCTGAAGGTTCACGCATGTTGTAGCACGTGTCAGAATTTCCTTCCGTTGAAAGGATGAATATTCCGCGTGTCCAGACCACATTTCGCTTGCCCGCTCATCCACCGATGGACCCTTTAGCGGCTTCCACTTTGTGGCTCTTGTGAATGACGTTGCTGTGAACACGGGTGTGCTGTGCAAATATGTCTCTGGGACCTTGCTTTCGTTTCTTTTGGGTACATACCCGGAAATTGAATTGATGGATCATATAGTAATTCTATTTTAAAATTTTTGAGGCCCTGCCATATCGTTTTCCAAAGCTGCTGCACCATTTTACATTCCTACCAACAAGGTTCCAATTTCTCCACACCCTTGTCAACACTTTTTTTTTTTTTAACTGCAGCTATCCTAATGGGTACAAAATGTTATCTCATTGTTATCTCATGGGTGCGAATGTTGTCTCTTGAGGTATTTTTCCCTGTGATTAGTGATGTTGATCCTTCGTGTGTCTCTTGCCTGTTTGTGTATCCTCTTTGTAGAAATGTCTATTCAAGTCCTTTGCCCATTTTTTAATCAGGTTGTTTTGTTGTTGTTGAATTATAGGGGTTGTCTCTCCCTCTCTCTCTCTTTCTCTCTCTTTAATAGTTTGGAGACTATTTACTTGACACCTGTCATGCCATGAATTCATATGGGATGGGTTCCAATAGCTCAGGCTCCTTTCCATTTGTTCCTGCAAACTGCTTCTCTGGGTGGAGCAGGCTGGCACCTCAGTCGAACCCAAGTACCTTTCTCTTTGACTTCCTTCTTTTTTGGATCATTTCCCCTCACACTTCAGGGAGCTATCTTGGCTCTCAGAGTGCTTAATATGCTTAATACGTACATTAATTCTCTTGGCAAGAATCTTGCCCTTCATTTTTCTGTTTACAACAATGCCAACAACATGCTGGGTGACATTGTAGACATTTCCAATTTTGCTATGATGACATTTATGGGACATTCCTTTTTGAACGGTGCTTATTCCGTGGATGTCTGCAATATCACCTTTATTGTAGATTCACACGTATGTGGCCAATGGAACAACGCCATATTTCCTAAAGGGCCTGGAGAACATAGAGAAGGTGTCTCTCCTCTTTCCCTTTGTGTTGGTCATCTCCGCAAATTACGGTAAGATGGCAGGTCCTGCCGAAAGCCTGTAGAAGTTCTTTATATATTCTGGATATTAACACATCATCAGATGGATGATTTGCAAATATTTTCTCCCATTTCATGGATTGTCTTTTGCAGGTTGTTTTCTTTGATGCACCTAAGTTTTAAGTTTTGACGTAGTCCCATTTATCTACTTTTCTTTTGTTGCCTGTGCTATTCAGTGTCATGCTGAAGAAATCCTTGCCAAATTCAATGTCATGAAGATTTCCCCCTATCTTTTCTCCTCCTGCTTTTTGTTGTTTCTAATGTTTAAACGCTTAGTGATATTAGTAATTTTTTCCCTGTTATTTGTCAACAGTTTTTGTATTTTTTCTTCTGGTCAATGTTTCATTTCATTTAAAAAAAATTTGTATCTTGTATTTTCGTATGGTCTTTTTTTATACACATCTGTGTTGATTCTTTTTTATTAGGTCATCTTTGAATAAAACAAATTAATCGCGGACCTATTTTTTTCCATTAGGTTTGGATGAGGAAGGACATTATGATACAGGGTTGTAGGCACCTGAGAGCGGATGAGTTATTTTAGCTTTTCGTTATCTCCAGAAAAAAGAAGCGATGCATGGCTGTTTGCAATTGCGAGTCTATCTGTACTGGTCACAGTCTGCCTGCTGCAGACTCTGTGTGTTTCTTCACTGAGCTCCTTTCCCGTGCAACACTTGGTGCTAAATGGGTCCTAGAAAATGTCCTCTGACAGCTCACTGGTCCTTTCGTGTAGCTCCAGATGAGAGATTGTTTTTCTGTCTGGAGGAGCCATCTTGTGTGGACAACTGCGCTCTGCCAGTTTCGTCTGAGATCTGCACCTGCTTACGTCCTTGTGAACTCCTTCGCTGGATTTGACAGCTCCTTCTCTCTTAGCCTGATTCAGAGTTTCAAAAGTCTATTCTAGATTGTTGGAGGTAGACTTTGGGCTTCTGTTTTCCATTCTCGGTGATGTCGGGGTGACTTCCTAGGGAAAATGAGGCAGGGCCTTACAGTGGGAGTCGGGGTGGTCGTATTTACCTCAGTTCTCTTCTCCTTTTCTTTTTCTTTTTTTTTCAACGTTTATTTTTATTATTTTTGGGACAGAGAGAGACAGAGCATGAACGGGGGAGGGGCAGAGAGAGAGGGAGACACAGAATCGGAAACAGGCTCCAGGCTCCGAGCCATCAGCCCAGAGCCCGACGCGGGGCTCGAACTCACGGACCGCGAGATCGTGACCTGGCTGAAGTCGGACGCTTAACCGACTGCGCCACCCAGGCGCCCCATCTTTTTCGAGCAGCTTGATGGCCTCCCACTTTCCTAAAACAGAGCACCGAGAGAGCAAAAGCGATATGGAAGTTACGGAACAGAATGGTTATACAGCGGACTTTGGACTCTGTCACTTACTAGCTGTGTGACTCTGGGCAAGGAACTCAACCCTTCTGTCTTCATCTGCAAAGTGGCAGTAATAGCGATCATCAAAGGTGTCGTAGGGCGCCCGCTCTTACATACTAGCCCACGTAAGTCTCACCTGTTATCGTCATCCCATTTTACAGATGAGGAAACGGAAACAAAGATTGTTAAATAAATGGCAGAGCTGTGAATCAAACCTAGGCCAGAACCTGTGCTTGTCCACCTCACGATAATCCTTCTGGAGTTCGGTACTTACCTCATGAGGCCGCTGAGAGGATTAAAATGATAACGCACCTCAAGTATCAAAAACAGTGCATGTGGAAAGTGAGAAGTTTTTCCCTTTCCTCTCTAGGCCGTAGCTTCCTGTTTCTTGTCTTGTCTTTTTTTTTTTTTAAGTTTGTTTATTTTTTAGAGACAGAGAAAGCGCCTGCGTGTGCACAAGCAGGGGAAGGGCAGAGAGAGAGAGAATCCCAAGCCGGCTCTGTGCTGTCAGATGGAGCGAGACACGAGGCTGAATCCCTTGAACCGTGGGGTCGTGACCTGAGTCAAAATCAAAAGCTGGATGCTTAACCTGCTAAGCCACCCAGTTGCCCCCATATCATCCTACTTCTCGTCCGTCTCCTCCTCCTTCCTGTATTCATACTTTTTAATGGCACGTAGGAGAAAGTGAGGGTTTGGCATTTTGTTTGACAAAAATGTCCAGCATAGGCCGAGCGTTTCAAACGCTTCTTTCTTCTGAAGAAAAGCCTAAAATATGGACCTTTGTATTCGAGATGCATGAGGAAATGATAAGGAAGCTTTATCTTTTAGTCTTTGGGCCAGTTTTCAAAAACACATCAGTGTTTTCAAGAGCTATGGACGAAGCAGAAGGGAAGGAACCGATGACTGATGGCTTTTGGAAGCGGCCACCGAACCTCTCTGAGGCACTGGGACACGATGCCCGGGCCAGTTCGTATGTGAAAGGGGAAAGGTGGAGCGGTGTTGGGTGTCCTTTTCTTGTGTGGAGAGGATCCTGGCTATCGTCCGCAGCGGCGAGCACTGTCTCCTTACCTCGTCGTGGTTTCTACCTCTGGCTTTCAGATATTAGAATCGGTCAGAAACTGGAGAGTTAGTGACCCGTGTTTGCAAGTCACCTTTCCCATCCTTCATGTTTTTCTCCCTGTGTTTACTTCGCTCTCATTCTGCAGATTTTTTTCGTGGAGCAGGGGCACAGACTATAAAATGGACTCGTTGGTCTGCGTCTGGACTGACTTCCCCTTTAAACACTGAGAAAGAGAAGAGAAGGGGAGAAAGGGATAGATAGATAGATAGATAGATAGATAGATAGATAGATAGATAGAAAGAAAGAAAGGCAGGTAGACAGAGGGAGGGAGGGAGGGACACCAATTAGTCTCTGAACCCTAATTCCACATTTCCTGCTGGAGAAACTGATAGGTTTGGCTTTGGTCAGGTGTCCACATGGGTACAACTAAAGGTTGCCACATTGATGACGTACTTGCTGAGGGTACCACCCTTCCAAGGAGGACTTGGACAAAGGAGAAAATAATTGGTGGAGAGAATGATTGGGATCTCTTAGCCACTAAATTGCCATGTCAGGCCCCAGTCTGGTAACTGGTACCTGATGTGGCAATGAACTCTGAACGCCAGGGTCTCAGTGCTGGAGGAAACCAGCATCCATCGTCCTGCCCCCAGTTCCCCAGTTCCCAGAGCCTGCTCACCTGCTGGCCTGAATTCCCAGGGTTTAGTCCATTGACTGCCAGGCCCTTGGTTCCTCTTACTTGTCTGATGTGGACTGTTTGCCTACTGTGTTGCTTTCTCTTGTTGGTTCCTGTGTCTTCTTTAAAGTAGAGGCTGGCCTGGTGTGTCGACTTAGTCTCATCTCTGCCAGTTGATTTCTCCCTGAGTGCTTTGCCCTAGCCGCAGGGCACCCTGTACGAAACTTCATCCAAAGTCACTCAAAACCCCTGTTCTGGAAGCAGAGAAGGGGCAATAGTCCTCCTGGCCACTTCCATCCACCTCTTTCCAAATAATGCCAATCTATTTTAAAAAGGGAACCGAGCAATCTCCAGGGACATCTCACCCCTAAAAAGTTCTCCAAGGAAAGTTTAAAGACTAGCTGAGCGGTTGTTTAGAGATCAATGAAAATGAGATGGAATTTAAATATTAAGAAGAAAGCTCTTGCCTTCAGGTAAAGCTGACATTTGCATAATAATGAGAACGACTCGCCAGATGGAATTGAGAATCTGACTGGAATCTGAAATCCTGGTGAGGGAAGATTCATTTACCTGCACTGGCAATGGTAAATATGCTAATCAGAGGTTCGCTGTTGTCCATCACGTTCAAGGGATTCTGAGACAAAGAAATAGAGAGTTCACAAGTAGGAGGTGATGCAACTTGACATTAAACTTAATTTGGTTTGTTTTCCCATCAGCCCCTGACAGATGTGTGATTGTGGAAGTCTTGAAGGGGGGGGGGGGGGGGCGATTCCCTTCTGTCAGAACTGTCTGACCCTGTCACTACCACTGCTGTCATTGTCATTATTGTTATTGTGTTGGAGACAACAGGGGGGAGGGAAAGGAAATCTGGAGTATGACCCAAATCATTATTGGGAAATAATGGGAACATCTAAAAAGAAAAGTTAAAGAAAAGAACGTAAGGACTCCAAATACACATTTTTGTGTCTCGATGGTTAACATAGGGGAGAATTAGTATGTGGGTGATAGAGTCAATCATTTAGAAGGCACCTTAACTTGGAAGTTGAATTTCCTGAGGGAAATAAGGTTATATTAGCCTGTCTCAAACTTGAGCTTGAATTCTTTAATTCTGAGGCAACAGAAGTTATTCTGGGGGAAGATGGAGGTTAAGTCGTGGTAGGCAAAATTCCAAGATAGCCCTTATGATTTCCTGGTGTTATGTCCTATATGATTTCTTCCTTTTGAGTGTGGGCAGAACTTGTGTCTCACTTCCAATGGAATCCCTCCCATAATTGTGCGACTACAAAGTAGCCGTATAAATGGCAAGGGTGAAGGAATTTTGCAGAGGTGATTGAGGTCCTGTCAGCTGACTGAGTTTATCGTGGGAAAGATTGTTACGGGTGAGCCTGACCTCACTGTGTGGGCCTCTCAAAACAGGGCTTAGGCCTTCTTTGAAGTCAGAGGCTCCAAGCAAGAGAGTCTCTCTCTCCATTGTTGGCTCTGAACAAACTGCCACGAAAGCCTCAAGGAAACGGCTTCCATCAACAACCCAAAGGGAATCTGGAAGCAGATTCGTGTCTTGTTGAGCTCCCAGATGAAATCACAGCCCTGGTCCACATCTTGATTTCAACCTTGAGACCTTGATCAGAGAATCCAGCTAAGCCATGTGTGGACTCCTGACCCACAGAAACTGAGATAATAAAATGACTGTTGTTTAAAGTTTATGTGATTTATTCCATAGCAACAGAAAACAGATGTAGAAATTCATTCTTAAATACGGCAGCTGGAGATCTGCTGTGCACCGCAGCCTTTCTGGTGGGAGAGCGGGACAACGGAACCGATGCCAATGGTGTCACAGACACTTTTTTGCAGCCAGTTAGATGCCATTCTAGGCTTTTCTAATCTGTTTGAGGATGTCTCATCAGGGCTGTGTGGCTAGTATGTCTCATTTCTGATCCTGGAATTACCACCTGTTTAGCCAGCAGGCTTCTCAGGCTTCTTTTCCTTTTCAGTGGAATGACAAACGATGTGACTCACCCAAGACCACACTTTCAAAGTAATGACTAAACTTATGTTAGGATTGCGTCCATCTCTTTATCTGCATCCTGCCTCTTGTTGCTCAACTAGTTTAATTTTTTTTAATGTTTATTTATTTTTGACAGAGACAGAGCATGAGCGGGGGAGGGGCAGAGAGAGAGGGTGACACAGAATCAGAAGCAGGCTTCAGGCTCTGAGCTGTTAGCACAGAGCCCGACACGGGGCTCGAACTCACAGACTGCAAGATCATGACCTGAGCCGAAGTCGGACGCTCAACCGACTGAGCCACCTAGGTGCCCCTTAACTAGTTTAGTTCAAGTCAAAACCATACTTGTTGAGCATTTACTGTATTACAGGCTTCCCTTGGGGTAGGGACAGGAAGTGGGGTGTTATTAATTGGATAATAGAATGGGGGGCAGAATCAAAGTCGAGGGCATAGAGTCCTATAGAAATTTCAATAACCATCTACTCAGGTAGCTATTACAGATGGTAGATGGTCAAGTGTTATAATGGATAGCAAAGGGTTGTGGCTCCATAATTCTCAGATTGTGCGACCTTACAAAAATTATCTTCATGGGCTTCATCTGAAAAATGAGTTTAATAATAATGTCAACAAAAATAATACATAAGGATAATGATAAAGATAATAATATTGATAATATGTTTTTGAGAGTTGTATGGGGAAAAATACACACAATCCTGGCATTAGAGTAAACACTCAATATATGTTACTATTATATTATTGTTAATGAAGAAAATAAATAAGGGAAGGCTTCCTGTACAAAACAACCTTTTAGCTAAGCCTAAAGTTATTGCTAGGTATTTAATGGGGGAAGATATGGGAAGGTTCCAAGCAGAAGGTCTTTGTCAATGATGAGTTGGAAAGTCAATGGTGAGTTGGATGGACAGTGGCTTCCTGTATCTTTCTCTCATATCTTCCTTACTTTCTTTGAAAGAACTCAACAGTTTCTTTCTTTCAGAATAGCACTTGGATTTCAGAATGGCATAGATGCTGGTTTCCAAGTCCCCATTAAGTTTACTTTTCTTTCTGACTGTATCTGGTTGTTGAACCCTGACACTCAGGAGAATAAGGACAGTATATGGCTCGTCCACACTTTTCAGAGCGTTCTGGGAAGGGCCTGCTTAGAAAGGTATTATGCTGAGTGAAATAAGTCAGAGAAGGACAGATATCATGTTTTCACTCATATGTGGATCTTAAGAAGCTTAACAGAAGACCATGGGGGAAGGGAAGGGGGAAAACAGTTACAAACAGAGAGGGAGAGAGGCAAACCATAAGAGACTCTTAAATACAGAGAATAAACTGAGGGTGGATGGGGGGTGGGGGAGAGGGGAAAATGGGTGGGGTCATTGAGGAGGGCACTTGTTGGGATGAACACTGGGTATTGTATGTAAGCGATGAACCACGGGAATCTACCCCCAAAACCCCCACACTCTACACACTGTATGTTAGCCAATTTGACATAAATTATATTAAAAAAAAAAAAAAGAAGAGGAATCAAATTCCTGCTCTCAAGGTAGCTTAAAATTTAGTGGCAGTAACTAGGGTATAATATTTCTGGGCTAAAAATGTTTCCCCTGCTAATCTATCAAAGACTTCCTCATTCTAGGTACTCTGGAATTATCTTCATGTAAATACGCATATTCAAAAGCGTATTTCTAGACCTAAAACAAAACTGAGTATTAAATCTCTAATCTTGAACCATAATGAGAAAACAAAAAAAGGAAGCAAACTTAAGAATATGTGGGCCCCAGCCTTTGGGGCATGGGAAGATGCACAGTCTTAGGTGTGGAAGCGCCCATTAGTGATGAATTGCATTAAAAAAAAAATCGTAGATAGTTCTGCAGAATCAAGTGTGGCAGGGTAAGTTTCCTCTCCCCTCGCCCCGTTCTTGGCAAAGAGGCAGTGACTCCTAGGAGTACATACAAGTTCTGTCGAAGGAGAGGGTCAACAGTATCATGAGAAGGAGCTTGTAGCTTTTCCAGTTTGAAGACTCTGGAAGCTTTAAGCCTCCTCTTACAAATGGCAGTATGCATTGCCCTGTGGTCTACAAGGGTAAACCCAAGACCCTGGGGGTGAGAATAGAGGGCTGGAGGGTAGAAACAGAAACAGGAAGGAGAAGGGACATTGGAGAGAGGACATCTTGGGTGTTCATATAAGGTGAATTATGTGGGGGATGAAGAGCAAATTGGAGGGAAAATAGAGCCATGCTTTGCCCATCTCCTGAATCCCGGGATTGCTTATGGCTGCCTACTTATTCCCCATTATGGCCTCTACCTGTGCATCTCTTCTACACTGTTAACAAAGCTCTGGGGTTAATTTGAGGTTAAAATTGCATGAGACTGCTGCATGTGGCACAGTTTTGGCCTCCTCATCAGCATAAGAAGATTCTGGGAGGAGTGAGAGCTGTGACAGCTCCCTGTTTCTTCAAACCAGTTCTGCTAGAGAGCACCGGCAAAGTCCCCACAAAGTCCAAAGTGTTAGAGTCAGCTTGGTGCTCACTTTGGCTGATACTGATGCTGGTTTTGTACACGGAGCATCACTTGATGTTTGCTCCAAACGTTGTACTTAAGAGTCTTGCTATTTGGGAACAACACAAACAGGACTCAAATGTCTGTCACGATGCCCGATGGACCTGAACCAGTTAAACTCTTAACACCCGGATCGCTTGTTGCTCTATATGGTTGAGTCTCAACCCCCTTCCCTCAGAGGGCTGACCACAGTTTATAACTTGTTTATTTATTGCCTGTCTTGTCTAGGCTGTGAGTTCCTTGGGGACTGCGCTGTGTGTCTCGTCTACTGCTTTATATTCACAGTCTAGCCCACAGCCTGGTACTTTCAATGCATATTTGCTGAAGGGATGAATGAATGAATGAATTTCAATGGCACCTTTCTGAGTCCATGAATACGTATGGTTTCATGTCTGTATACCTCCAGGATTTGTAAGGTCACTGTGTTCTGTTTAGTATGTTTGGACCACAGGAATAAGGGCCTCTCTGGGTGTTTGTGTTGACACTCCTCCTCTTGTGGACGTGGCTGCCATTTTCTCTCTCTCTCTCTCTCTCTCTCCACCCTCTGCTGCCCTCTCCTGTCGTAGATGGTCTTACCGTCCTTCTCTGTAGCCTGCTTTTTGGTGACCATGTCATTGGAGAGCGAGAGGCTAGCGATTATTTTAATGTTCACACTTGTTCTGTCTTTTTGGTGGGAGGTGTGGGGGGGGGTAGCTGTTCAGCAAAGGGAGAGAGAATGGCTTCCAGCAGCACAAGTGGGGCAGCTGTAGAGGAGGGCAGGAATAAGAAGGGATGCCCATCTTTCATAAGTGATACGCGCTAGGGAATTCTTCAGCTAGAGCACCGTGGCCTTGGTGTTGCCCAAGGTGGACAATGCACGTAGCATCTGCCAGTGAAAGAAGCACCGTATTTCTTTTTGGGAGTGTGCTTTCCGTTGTGGGGTTCAGGTAGAACTCGGCAAATATACCCAATCCTTACCTAGTATTTTCCGGGATCTGACATATTTGGACACATCTCAGGCATAGGTGGATTGAAACCTGAAGCATCTCTTCCTTTGGGTGTCCAAGGTATGCTAGGTATATTAGCCAGCATTCTCCAGAGGAACAGAACGAATGATATACATATGTATGTGTGTGTGTGTATGTGTGTGTGTGTGTGTGTGTGTATGTGTGTGTGTATATATATATACAGCTACTGTCCAGGCATCCCTTAGCCCTGTCAAGTTCACACTTGAGTGTCTAAACTAAAAATATATCCACCAAACTGGGTCCTACTGCAAGTCTGGATGAAAACAGAATAGTACCTTCTTCGTGGTCCCAGGAACCAGACCCACTGGGCAAGTGGGGACACAGCCCTTCCTCCCATATAGCTTCTTGATGGAGGAACCTTGGTGCCAGCTTAGAGGTTGGGTTGGGGTTTATGGCTGAGTACGTGTTTGCTGACCTTGGTCAGCTGGAGAAGAGGGAGGTGCCATCCCAGTGTTGTGATGGTAGCCCAAGTTGCCTTTTCTTCCTTCTGTAAAAGTAATGCTGCTTGTCATTTATAATTAAACATAACTAAAAAAGTCATTCTGACCGGCAAGAGACTGTTGGAGGAGTACTGTTCTCTGAGAACACTGAGCTGGCACTGAACTGTTCGTCGGCATTGTTGTTATTGTCTTCCTGCGGTTATGATCATTATTAATAATGATGATCATGATCATTAGGCATAGGAAGAAAATAATGATAAAATGGCTCTAATTAGACATTATAAATACATCATGTTCTTATCATTAGTTTGTCTCGTATTAATTATAATCACTATAATCACTATAACAATATGAACTTCTGCTTGAGTTTGTCTTCTATATGATCAAAGCACTGAAAGACATGATCTTGTTAGCTTTTATGACATTCCTGGCAAAGGGAGTGAACTTTTCAAATTATGGCCCTGTGTGGAGTACGTATGGACTGAAAAACTCCAGAAACCAAAAATAAAATGCAGCAAACTTAACAGTGGGGAGGAGTGTCTGATGAGGCATGAAGTCTAAGGTGAAATGGATTTCAGCAAGTTCACTTCTGCTTTCCATGTGAATTTTGCCTCTGCCGTTTCCTAGCTGTGTGACCTTGAGAAATTTGCTTTGCTTCTCTTGACACAGTGATTAATAGTGGTTTATCTCCTATTGCAATGAGAGGCAGCACACATTTCCCTGTTTTACTCCTTCTTTAGTTAAATGACATGACTCAGTGCAGCCTGCAATAAGGTCCCAGGCTGTGAACTCTTGGAAGAAACCAGGGGAATATTTACTTGGCACCTGTCACAGAGTGAGACACATGGTTGGTTTGTGCTTAATGAATGTTGGTTGAATGTATAAAGACATTAAAGGAAATCACTTTATATAATTTACATATGACTTACATAATTTATATCTAGAAGAGATTTTAAATAGATTTTTAAAAGTTTATTTATTTTGAGAGAGAGAGAGAGAGAGAGAGAGAGAGAGAGAGAGAGAGAGAGAATGAATGTGAGTGGGGAAGAGAGAGAGAATCCCAAGCAGGGTGCAGAACCCAGTCCAGGGCCTGAACTCATGAACCATGAGATCATGACCTGAGTCCAAACCAAGAGTTGGATGCTTAACCAACTGAGCCACCCAGGTGCCCCAAGATTTTAAGTAGATTTATTAATTTGTGGTATATAGATAAGCTTCTGAGATTGCAGAAGTCAGATCTAATCTGCCCTTTGCCCCAGTCAGTTGCCACCCTTGGCCTCTGACTCTTTACTTCCCTTAGCAACTCCAAGTGCTGGGTAGAGACCCTTGGAGGCAGCCTGTGGGAGGGAATGAGGTCCCTGGGCTGTGGTCACTAAAATCGGTGGACACATGAGTGAAGATGGCCCACTGATGCTTGCCATGGCAGTTGTCAGCCCAGCGGGCCACGCCTCTGCCCATCCTCCTTCCTCCCTTCCTCTGTGGCTGAGCTCTCCCTTCTGGGGCTTGCTGCCCCTTTAAGGCCATTCTTGAGCCCAGGCTCGACCTAACTTAACTCTCCCCACGTGCAAACATCATACACCAAGACTTGGACCTGGGCTCAGAGGATCTCCTGTTGGGGGGGGGGAATCCTGAGGTTGGCTAAAAATGGCACAGCCTCTTAGATATGCCAGCACCCCCATTTTGCATAATTTACACCCTAATTGCATCTGTGAGACGTGCTGACAAAAGTAAGTTCAGTTTTGCTTCAATTATCGGAAATTCCTCATTAGTAGGGACACATTAATGAAGTCTTAGTTGTCTTTTTAGAGCACTAATCACGGAGACTAAGCACACTTCTATCTGGCTTCTCATGCTCGACCTCATTTACCCTCACCAAGGTCAGCAAATTCCCAGTGTCCTCACATTCAAAGGACGCTTCCGGGCCTGGCGCGAATCCTTCTGTGCAGTTGTCCGTGCTCTTGCCTTCCCTCCCAGGCTGTTCTTAGCGGCCGTGTGCTTGAGAGAAAGAGGCGGTATCCTCTCTGAAAAGAGGCACCCAGGGCAGCGGGGACTGAAATAAACCCAGGGGAGCGAAATGGACCCCTATTACCAGAGGCCACCAGGGTTTGGGGCTGTTTGTCACAGCAGCTAATGTGTTACCCTGGCGGCTGTAGACAGAAATTCCTGGAAAGTGGTTGTTGCCCAGATGCAAAGTCAAGAGGGAGAGTCATCTCTCCCTGGCGGGGCCACACTGCCTTCCGGCCCCCCTTCTCCTTTGCTAATGACCCCAGCACCTGTCTGGCAGTCAGCAGCTCGCACTGACTTCCTTCCATGGCACCTGCAGACGAAAAAGTGGCTCCGCCAGGGCCAGAGTCAGGCCCGGCACACTCTTCACCCACTTCTCCTCTGCGTCCCCTCCCGCCATACGCTCGCTCTTGAGCTTGTCCATACGGTGCGGGGCCATCGATCACGTCCCCGATCTCTGCCTGCGGGCCGGGCCCCGGGATGGGGGCACGGCCCCTGGAGCACGGGTGTGAGCTGGCCATCATTTCAGGCTCACGAACGCTCCGCAGGCTCCTTTGCTGGTTGCCAGCTCCGGGCTTCGCGTGCTGGAAACATCTTGAGCAAAATGTCACGGAGAGCATCTCGGCAGTGTCCCGCTGGCCGAGGACACGGGGCTGCCGAGCGCGCCATCTGCCCGCAGCCTCTTGGAGGTAATTGTATCAGAATCTCTCGCGTCCTGGAACAAGGGGGATGTCAAATGCACTTTCCTTCCTCTAGGAAGGTAATTTTCATGTTCTCCGTTCATCGGGGCCGCATATGGTTACTGTCTCCAGGTGAGAGAGAGAGAGAGAGAGAGAGAGAGAGAAGGTGGGGCAGCGCGTGGGGCGAAGGAAGGAGAGGGGCGCAGTGGGAGCTGGAGGACAGTGAGGGAGGAGGGGCACATATGCTAATTTTGGCAACTTTTAATTAGACGATAGGCTGGAAAAATTTCATTATTATTCTTGCTCAGCTTTCCGACTGCAGAGGCTTGATGTCTTCTTTATTAGTGTAATAGTCTGAAAGCATTTTCTTTTTTTCTCCATTGCTAATTTGCATTAGGGAAAGGCAAAGTGTCTGGTACTCTTGCAAGGAAAATATTTTCAAAATTTGCTGGAAACAGAGCTTTCCTACTTTCCCTCCCCCCCTTCCTCTCCAGCTATTGCTTTTTCGTTTGGGGTGGGCGGAGAGGGGGATTCAGTTCTAATAATAAAAGGATGGCTAATGAGACTCTTATTTGGCAAGAGAAATGCACAGTAAGTCCTCACTGGAAACATTTTTTAGATATGGGGCTCCTCCAACTCACCTTTTCTGGGTCACCTTTCCTGAGATACAGGGGTCTTCTGGATTCCTCTGCCTTTCGGTGGACATACAGAGCCCTTTTGGAAAAGAAGGGAGAACAACATCGCTCACGGAATTATTTATGGAATTTTTATAACAAAGGCTATTGACCAAGACCGAGGGCCGGGCAGCTGTCTGGATGCCCTTGGGTCAGGTAACAAAAGGCCTGTAGACATGAAACAGTGTGCTTTGAAACATTATTTCCATTGTTCTCACAGCAAGTATACAAATCAGGTTTTTTTTTTTTTTTTAAATTGTTTTAAATCATTTTGCAGCTGAAGAAATTGCATTTTATAAAGGAGAAATGATTCGCCCAAGGTTGACTAGTCAGTGGGTGATGAACGGGTTCTATTTTCATGGGATTGAGGAGGTCATGGGACTTTCAGTTTTAAAATGAAGACAGTGTTGGGGCCCCTGGGTGGCTCAGTTGGTTGGGCATCCGACTTGGCTCAGGTCATGATCTCATGGTTCGTGGGTTCCAGCCCCGTATCGGGCTGTGTGATGACAGCTCAGAGCCTGGAGCCTGCTTCAGATTCTGTGTCTCCTTCTCTCTCTGTCCCTCCCCTGCTCACGCTCTGTCTCTCTCTCTCTCTCTCTCTCTCTCTCTCTCTCTGTCTCTCTCAAAAATAAATAAACATTAAAAAAATTAAAAAACCCCTCAAATATGATGTAAAATTGGTAAGGATCCAGAATTTTGTTAATAAAAAGGTAAGTATCAATTATAATACCATAGATGAAACCCAGAGAAGGTTTTAGAAAAGATAGTTACCAGGATGTATTAGAGTAGAACCATATTTACAGGACATATACTCTGGTAATGGACTAGGCATTAATTTTTAAGAATTTTTGTTAACGTTTATTTATTTTTGAGACAGAAAGAGACAAAGCATGAATGGGGGAGGGTCAGAGAGAGAGGGAGACACAGAATCCAAAACAGGCTCCAGGCTCTGAGAAGTCAGCACAGAGCCCGACGCAGGGCTTGAACTCACGGACCACGAGATCGTGACCTGAGCCGAAGTCGGACGCTTAACCAGCTAAGCCACCCAGGTGCCCCTAGGCATTAATTTTTAATAAAAAAAAATAAGCCAGCAAAGGGGCGCCTGGGTGGCTCAGTTGGTTATTCACCCAACCTTGGCTCAGGTCATGATCTCATGGTTTGTGAGTTTGAGCCCCATGTCAGGCTCCTTGCTGTCATCACAGAGCCTGCTTTGGATCCTCTGTCCCCCTCTCTCTCTGCCCCTCCCCCACTTATTTTCTCTCCCTCTCTCTGTCTCTCTCAAAAACAAATATACATTAAAAAAAACAACATTAAGAAATATGCCAGCAGGGGATATCAATTTCTTTTTAAATTTAGTAGAAATATTACAAAATCCTGTGCAAGAAAGCTAAACAAATAAGCATGAAATAGTTCTCCTTCAGGAACATTTCATATCTTATCATGGTTTGGTCTTACATTTCAATGTAGCATTAGGTCAAGCATCAGGCAGAACTTATTGAAATATCTTTTAGGTCAGAAATAGTTGAGTGTAGGTAATTTTATATGGCTCACCCTAACCCTACTATTCCCATCTTGCTGAGGGAGAAATGGAATTTCTTACTGAGATGGTGGGTCATTGGAGAGACAGGGTAGGGAGGTACCTAGCCCTTCTGATTCCCAGTATAGCACTGTGTCTATTTTTCCTATTTCCAGCTCCAGTTCCAGTGGCTGTTACAGAGCAGAAGCGTGATTAATCCACGTGTGGGTTTTGAAAAACGGCCACAAATTTGTTGACCCTCTTCCCATCAAGAGGTGGCATCCATGTCCTTCCGCCTTGAATCTAGATAGTCTAGCCATTAGTTTGACCAACAGTATGATGGAAATGACATCACGGGAGCCCCAAGGCTAGGTCATAAAAGGCCATGCGGATTTTGCTGGTTCTCTGGGGAGGCTCATTCTTGTGACACTCCTCTGTGCAGCCCGGTCACCCTGCTGCAAGAAGCCCAAGTCATACGGAGAGGCCACATGTGGGTGCTTCCACGTGTGGGTGTGCATGTGGAACCCAGACTTTGAGCCGTTCTGGTTCAGGTACCAGATGTGTAAGTGAAGGAAACTCCAGATGAGTCTGTCCCCGGCCATTTGAGTCTTCTCAGCTGAGACTCTGGACACTGCACAGCAGAGACAAACCATCCCTGCTCTATTCTGCTCACACTCCTGACCCACAGCATCCATGAGCCTAATAACATGCCTGCTGTTTAAGTCACTAAATTTGCAGGATGTTTGCTATTCGGCACTAGGTACCCGAATACTGCGGAAAGGATGTGTACTTCTTCTTGTCCGGGAAGTCAAGCTTCATTCTGGTTACAAAACTTCCATGGGAGCCCCTAAAATAATGTGAGTTCCAGCCCGCTGCTCCCCTGCCCATTGGAGCTCATGCTTGTCATTGGCTGTGCAGGAGCATAAGCCATGCGTGTCAAGGTGACACTGCCCCTAACGGGCTTGATCTGACAACCCTGAGGAGGGCTTCTGCCTACTGTGGGGATCTCAGTCCGCAGACACTTGGGTTTGCCAGAAACATCTCTTGTTATATTTAAAATTTTTTCATCATCCACGATGTTATTTAAATTCATTAGTTAGCTTATAGTGCAGCACGTATTGGTTTCCAGAGCAGAATTTAGTGATTCACCACTTATATAGAACACCCAGTGCTCATCACAAGTCCACTCCTCACTACCCATCACCCATTTAGCCCATCCCCCTACCTCCCTTCCAGCAACACAATATATATTTTTAAAGGAACAATGCATATTCATTACAGTAGGAACTGAAAATACAGATGAGCCAACGGAAGAAACTAAGACATCTATGGTCCCAGACATCAGAGACAATTGCTGCTAACACTTCCCAAACCTCCTTTATTGAGCATGAATCACATGACCCAGTTATAAATGTTTAATTATAATAAAACTCGTAGACATATGTATCATACTGTCACATCATATATGTATTTTTCTTTTTACCAAATATCGTTGACATTGTTCCATACCTATATACAGCTCTAATTTATTTGTACTGATTGCACAAGATTCACTGTGTGATTGCACTGTAATTTATTGCTTCCCTTGTTGATGGGTGTTTATACTTTTACATACTTTTATTGTACAAATCATACTGTATCACCTGAGGATAGTGCTTAAGTGATTTAAGCTGGCTGTTGGTTGATGTTTTTCTTGTTTTGTACATCCCAGGGACTTTGCTAACAGGTTGTCCCTTATTCTCTAGGTCTGTTCTGCCTGCCCCCAACAGATCCATAAACACACACACACACACACACACACACACACACACACAGGAAAATATGCATAACACACAGGGAAATTCCACAGAAAATGGGATCTTGAGATTTGATGCTTTCAAAAGGAAGTTAGGGTTTTTCTTTCTCAGACATTGTGCAGGGTTAAAGCAAACATCTCCTCCAGGAAAGAAACGTTTAAAGATGCTTTGGAAAGTAGATTATGCCAGACATGAAAGGTTTTGCCTTCCCTTACTGTTGTATTTGTAAATATATCCCCTATGGTTTTTGCAATTAGGAAATGTCAGCATAAATGTGAAATAAAAATGGTCTGGGCAGCTAGTTGGTTAGATTTTCTTTTTTTCTTTAAAAAAATTTTTTTTAAAACATTTATTTATTATTGAGAGACAGACCGTGAGCAGGGGAGGCGCAGAGAGAGAGGGAGACACAGAATTTGAAGCAGGCTACAGGCTCTGAGCTGTCAGCACAGAGCCCGACGTGGGGCTCGAACTCACGTGGGGCTCGAACTCACGAAGTGCGAGATCATGACCTGAGCCGAGATCATGACCTGAGCCTAAGTCGGATGCTTAACCAACTGAGCCACCTAGGCGCCCCAGTTAGATTTTCTGAAATGGAGGACATAAAAGGGACATAAAAGGGTATTTACATAGATAAAGCTCTCTTCCTTCTTCCTCTCTCTCTTCTTCCCTCCCCCTTCTCTTTTGTCCTGCATCGACTCCTCCCCCTCCTCTCCATCTTCCCCTCTTCCTCCCCTCCTCCCCCTCTCCCCTTCCTGTTCTCCCCCCTCCAGCCTCCTTCTCCTTCTTCTCGGTTTCCTCCTCCTCCTCCTCTTCCTCATTCTTCCTCTTCCTCCTCCCCTTCCTCTACTTCTGCTTCTTTTTCTCTAAGCAGAAGATCCAAAAAGACTCCCTTGCTTTTTGTTAACTGCAGATTAGTAAAATATGGGCTTTTCTTTTCTTGACATTGCTTGCTGGAGTCACCTGGAAACTTTTCACAGGACAGTAGCAATGTTGCTCAGAGGAAGCACTTTGGAAGATGGGGTTTCTTTACTGGGAAAGAAAAGAAGAGTGAATGGAGCTATCTCTTGATGTGGGTTGGACCTCCCCCACTACCTTTCCTACTCCTTGGTGTATTTCCACAACTTGAGGTGTTAATCTGGAACTGGTTGAGTGGATGGTTTTTGATAGGAGATTAGGTATGAAGGCAGTTGGACTTTAGGGGCAAGTTGGGTTTTGCCATCAGTCTGAGTTGAGTTAGACTCCAGTTCCATCACTTACTTATGTTGAGAACTGGAGTGTGATGGAAACTCTTTGAACCTAAGTTTCCTATTTTGTATGATGCAGACTGCACAGGGTGGGATTTGTGAGGAGTGTAGAAGATAAACACAAAGTGATTGGCACACGATAAACACTCACAAATGTTAGTTTCCAACTCTGTCCAAGACTGCCATTTTGAATGTCATAGTGTAACGAACTGGGGAAATAAAATTCACTGGAATTCTCCTGAGAAAATGAAAGGTATCTTTAAGGGAAAGCATTTTTACGAGAGCTTAGGGCAGAACTAGTTACCCCTTCTTCCTCTACCCCAAGGGGCCAGGGTGGGTTCTAAATCTGTTTCGTGTGCTTAATGGGAGACATTGTTTCATTGGTTGTTCTAGACGTGCTTGCGAGTGAAACCAGGAGTCTGTGAGCTCTGGGAGGTAATGTGTCTCCATGTGTAGCCCAAGTCTACCACCAGGCTTTCCTTTGGAAACTGGTAAAGGAGGTCACGGTGCTATGGATTTCAAAACAGCGAGGGATTCAGAGGCAACAGAAACAGGAGAAAATGGACTTTTGAGTTTCCAGACGTTGTGGAGAGGCATATTTATCGTTATGGACAATGGAACTGGGAGTCTAGACAAGTTCAGCTGAGTCTCTTGTGCATTATTTGTGATTGTTTCTATTTACAATCTGTTTCAGATATTGGAACAAGATTGATTTAACCAAATTACTGTGAAATATAATCTTTAGGTCTGACTTTTCCGCCCCCCCCCCCCCGATTTCTAAAAGAATACTTTGGACTTCTAACATTGTTATTGCCTTATAAAATATTTAGTGGCCTTCTGCACAAATCCTGGTGCTTTGCTCAGAAATAACATAGCTGGCAGCAGGGATAGGTCAAAGCTGGATGAAATCTAAAATTAATGCAAGAAATGTGCTTGTTTTCCCAGAATATAATTTCTTTCCATTCTGTCCCAGTTTTTTTCCAGATCTTAGACTTGTGTGCTTATCTGCAAGTCTGCATTATTATGCATTTTACAGTCTGCGATCTTTTCTGTTCAAGGACACAGGCTATAAGTCAAGAGCGAGAGTTGGATTCCAAAGCCTGGGCATAGACCATCCAGGATTGGAGCTAGAGAACAGATTTCAGGTGGAGCAGCCACTAGGGGAAGTATTCTAATACATATAGATGGATGGTCAAATTTGCTGCTTCCTCTTGGACCTCACCATGTATATATATAACACAAATTACAACTGTTCTTGATATTAACAACCTTATTATAAGTAATTATTGGAAAGAAGGAAAATTAGCTTTATGCTAGACCCTGCATTAGATGTGTAAATATAGGCTATGCATGTAATAAATTTAAGCGCTCTTAAAGGAATGTAGAAGAAAGCTTTAGTTATAAATAAAAATAGGGGCGCCTAGGTGGCTCAGTCGGTTAAGTGTCCGACTTCAGCTCAGGTCATGATCTCGCGATCCGTGGGTTCGAGCCCGGCGTCGGGCTCTGTGCTGACAGCTCAGAGCCTGGCGCCTGCTTCGGATTCTGTGTCTCCCTCTCTCTCTGCCCCTCCCCCACGCATGCTCTGTCTCTCTCTATCAAAAAATGAATAAACGATAAAAAAAAACCCCATGTTTTTGGAGTGCCAGCTGATAATAAGGATATCATTAAGATTAGACACCAGACAATCAACTTATGGCTTGCACTTCCAGGAACAACTGCTAGAATAATAATTCTAGAACAGGATTTTAGAATGGAACTCCTGTCAGTAAGATGTTACAGGTTCTGCAGATGCTACTGGGTACTGAAGCCATCAGCCAGAGCAGGTTGCTTGAGGAAACGGAAATGAATAATAACCATTATGTTCCAGGTACTTAAATAGAAGTTCTCTCCTTGAATACTTATCATAATTTTATGATGTAAGTATTATTATTTTTACAGATTAAGACATTGAGGAAAGGAGAGATTAAGGATTCATCTAATCTCATATAGCAAGTGAATGCAAATGGGTCTAGAATTCAAACCATGTCTGTTTAGCCCCAGAATGTATTCACTTTCCATCAGGCAGGTGCCTGTAGGGTTTATGCATTTGATTCAGAAGATGTTTTGCTTCAAAGTCAAATGGAGAGTTATTTGAATATAGAACAGTTATCCCCAAAATAAGACACGAGGAGTTTCAGCATTGTATTTATTGGCAGTTGGCAAATGGCCATCTTTCATTGCTTTTCTAGCGTCTTGGACAGACAAGAAAATATTTGCAAGTGTGGTGAAAAGAATGGGACTTTCCAAGGTGTTTTCAGATAGAATGTTGAGAACAGAGATGGTGAGTTGAAGATACTCAAGAGGGGCTGGCTGACTTCCTACAGAGGGTTTGCAGAGTCAGAACAGTAGTGGGCGATCCCAGAAACCAAACGTGCCACTCCCTCAGATTTGATGAGGTTCAGGGAACTGACTCTATACTATTTATTAATTTACAAAGTAAGATTTCATTTCCTGTGACCGTAGAATGGTGCCTGATGCCCAAGAACGTTTTTCTTGGCGCTGAGATAATGGCTATATATCTTTGTAACTGGGGGGTGTAATAGTGAGCAGACTCAGAAGGAATGAAATTGAATGACCATAGGGGAGTATTTTCTCTAGGCTACAAATGAGATTATTCTATGTTTAGTGACCAGAACATTCTCATCTGCTAGATTCTTGTTCATTAGTGCCACTTTTCCTAGACTCCATATAGATCTTATTCCTTTTTTTAGATTCACTAATTAAGTTGTTTAAATAAGAGTTAAAACTTATGTACTCTAGTTACCTTAATTGGATCCCCATGAAGCCCTGAACTTGACTGCTCTGAATGTGGGAAACCCAAGGCCAATCTCTTCCATCAGTGTAAATCTCCGATGTCACACTTATTCCAAAGTTTGAAGTTAACTTCCTATAGCCACCTTATAGACCAGCTACAGGCACATAAAACCCTTCTCAATAGAGCTGACTTAGTCTGACCTGACATTCAGCAATGAAGTGGAATTAGGAAAATCATTAGCTAGCGATTGGATTATAGGTAGAGAAAATTAATATTAGATGAATTTGGGAAAAGATTTCTGTAAATAAGAATTAATCAAAGAAGAAATGAAGTATATAGGAAGGGATGGCTATTGAGGTTTATTTTGAGCAAGAGAACTCACTAAAAGAAATATTTCCTGGGAGAGAAGCTATGGTTCTGAAATATTTTCATTTAAGGATGACAATAATTTGAAGGGCTCATGTAAATTAAGCATCACTATTTTTAAACATATTTAAAAATTTGTTTTTTCAAATGATTCAAGGGTAATGTGGCATGGTTGGAGTTCCATATATCCCAATTATGGTGTGTTTATCTTTATATAACTGACAGATACCTAATGAGCACTAACTATGTATGAGGTGACTGCTAGGCATTATGAATAAACATAATAAGATGGTTTCTTGCTTTAAGGGACATTTGCTTTAAATCCCATGATGAAAAACTCTAACACAGAGTGATGACAACCGAGAGCCATATGTGCTCTGTGCCCAGGGGGCGGCACATCTACTATTCAGAAGTATTGTGGTAACATCTTGGAGGTCAAGAGCTGTGTAGGGTAGCATTAACTTAGGTCAGGGAAGTTCATCAGTGTTATTTACCCTCTAGGAGAGGTAAGATGTTCCCTTTAGGCATGAGTCCTTGGAAGAGTCCTCAAGATTCCCAAGAAGGTATTGTTCTTGTTTTTAATTTGGCTGCCTTTGCAGGGTTACAGCTCTACACTTATATGGAAGCATAGACGCCTGTGTTCAAGTACTTTCCAGGAGAACGTTCTAGAATCTACAGCTGTCCAATAGTTATTAAAATCATAGCTGAGAAATAAAGATATAATGCATAAAGGATTGCAGTTAATTTCTTCTTTTGAAATCCAAATCTTTCTTTCTTTTTTTAAAAAAAATTTTAATGTTTTGATTTATTTTTGAGAGAGAGAGAGAAAGACAGAGCGTGAGCAGGGGAGGGGTAGAGAGAGAAGGAGACACAGAATCCGAAGCAGGCTTCAGGCTCCGAGCTGTCAGCACAGAGCCTGATGTGGGGCTCGAACTCATGAACCACGAGATCATGACCTGAGCTGAAATCGGATGTTTAACCGACTAAGCCACCCAGGTGACCCCCAAATATTTCTTTCTAGACCCCAAAACCTATGAACTTGGGTGGGATAATAATGCCTCCCTCAAGATTTGTATTCTGGGGTGAGTCATGAGCCTATGCTGAGGAACGGTATGAGAGACAGCCTGGGACACCCCCTTTTGGGGCTGTGGAGAGAATGTGCCTGAGAATATCTTCTATCGTATGGTACAAAGCATGGAGAGGAGTTTAAATTTATTGGGCAAGTTGCTCAGTCAATAGTCTAGACTTGCTTATTGACAATAACTCCCTCTTTGGACATTTGAGTGTATTTATCCCCCTATGGTAGTAAGTGCAGCAGCAGAGAGAGTAATGGAAAATGAGATCTTCCACCATTACAACCTGGTCACTATCAGAAGGAGAATTACCATTGATGAGAAGAGACTTGTTAAGATGAAGAAAATGGGTCTATTTTTTTTTAAGTAGGTTCCATGCCCAGTGTGGGGGTTGAACTCATGACCCTGAGATTCTTAGTCACTTGCTCTACTGACTGAGCCAGCCAGGTGCCCCCCAAATAAGTCTAAATGAAATTATTTCCACTTACCAGATTATATGACTTAATTAGCCCAGATCTACCCTTTCAATATGGTAGCCACTAGCCCCATGAGGCTATTTACATTTGCATCTGCATTAATCAAAATTAAATGAAATTTTAAAAACCCAGTTCCTTAGTTATACTAGTAACATTTCTGGTGCTCAGTAACCACATGTGGTTATTGGGCCACCATAATGGACAACCCAGCTATAGAACATTTCCTTCCTTGCAGAATCAGTAGGATTTCCTAGATTGCAAGATAGTCCTGGTCTAGAGCATAACAAAGAAGGAATGACCCAAACAATGAAGTCAAGAGTCCATTTTCCAGAGCGATGTATCAGGATGTTTTCTATTCCATTCTTGGCTTTACTTATCCCATTATATTATTAGTTTTGATTGAGCCAGTACAAACATATCATGTTTGCTCAATTATTTTAGAATAAGGGAGATTTTCCCCATTAGCCAAATGTATGGGCTTACATTTGTATATTATATACTTTCTTTGCTTCCTTCTCTTATTGGCTTTGTAGAATATCTGAATTTGGTACATTAGTATAGATTCTATTATGAACTGTGGAAAAATTCTGGTTGGAAAAGTTGATTGAAATGAATGGTTCAGGGAATCTTTTGAATAATTTGTAGATTTCAATTTTTCTTATTCATCTTCTTCTCATTATCACAGGTAACCAAGAGTTCGGTATATATTTTCATGAGCAACAAAGAAAAAAAATGAGAGTCTGACACACAGATGGAGAGGGACAAAGGAAGGGACCAACAGAGATGAACAGAGGAATACAAGGAGGGACATTTATTGAGTGCGCCCTGTGAGCCTATTACTAGGCTAGGTTATTGTTTCTTAATTCGTATAATAACCCAGTGAAGTAGATTTTGTTTTTATTTTATATCCAGGAAACAGGTCAGAGAGGGATTTCACTTTGCTCGGGGTTCACACAACTAGTAGATGGTAGTACTGAGAGTCAATGAAACTACCTTACTGGAAGGATCATGAATGTTCCATTCTATCAAGTGCTAAGCCATTATCTCTTTCTTTCCTGAGACCTGACAGCTCTCTCTTTTTGTTCTTATATTTTTTTCTTCTCTCTTCAATTTTTTTATTTGAGGAGTTTTTGTTCTCTTTATTTAGAAATAAAGAGCAATGTGTTTGAAAGGTTTTCTAAAGTGATTCTTGTTCTGAATTGTATTATACCAGTTTTCTGCTCTTCAAATTTTTATTGGAATATTAAGCAATGGCCAATGCTGTTTCATGTCTAATGATTTCTCGTTTTTCAGTGGGGATGATTTTATTTGGGTCTTTAGTTTGCTTTTTTTAAAAATTTTTTTTACATTGATTTATTTTTGAGAAACAGAGTGAGACAAAGCATGAGCGGGGGAGGGGCAGAGAGAGAAGGAGACACAGAATCTGAAGCAGGCTCCAGGCTCTGAGCAAGGAGTCAGCACAGAGCCTGATGCAGGGCTTGAACTCACAAACTGTGAGATCATGACCTGAGCCGAAGTCGGACGCTCAGCTGACTGAGCCACCCAGGCGCCCCTTTAATTTGCTTTTTTAACATGTGGGGGAAGGGGTGAGAGGAGTGAACTAGGACAGCAGGTTACTTCAGTGTGGTTATATTGTCTCCAACTCCTCATTAAAGCTGCTGCATTTTCTGTTCTCTCCTTTCAAATTTTGGTATTCTGCTCTTTTAAGTGGGCAGAAGTTTAGGGTGAACCTCAACAAAGCTGCATATGTCACTACTCTCTAGTGATTTAATGTGAACCATATATACCTGTATGGTTAAACAAATAGAATGCAAACAAAATGCCCATTACCCAGTTTAAGTGACGCAGTTGTTCAGACAGCAATTACTTGGAGGTGGGGGGGCGGGGAGATATACCGGAGGTTCGCTTTTCAGATGGTGTTAACACAAAGAAGAATAAGCTGCAGGGGTAGAGGTCACTATATATCTGGGTAGATTATTTAGGGACGGGTACTTTCTAGGTGTTGGCATGACATATGTCATTTACTTCTCACTCCCGGGAGCAGATATTGCTACAGGGTTTTTACAGTTGAGTAAACTGAGGTTCAGAGAGATGAAATGACTAGTTCAAGGTCACTTAGCCAGTAAGTGGCAGACCTAGAACTTGATTCTGGCTCTTCATCTGTGTTAGTGAGAGGTTTGGGGAGAGACTTTACTCACGAGAATCTCACTCTTTTATTACACCGGGCACGTTTGATAATATCTGGTGACATTTTTTGTTATCCCAACTGGAGATGTAGTGAGTAGAAGCCAGGGATTCTGCTAAACATCGCACGGTGCACAGGCCAGCTCCCTCAATAATGAATGATCAGACTCAAAATATCGGTAGTGACAAGGTGGAGACATCTTGCTTTGAGGTAAACAAGCCAATGGACAGCAGACCTCTTGTCCCCTAGGTCTTGAGGACAATAGCACGTGCGAGGGTGAGGTTTGGCTTGGGAGGAGAGGCAATAAAGACTCTAGGAAGCTGCAATAGCTCAATTCACTTAGGCTGTTGGCTCTGAAAGGAAAGTTAAGAATTTATATTGAGATTCAAGCCCATATTTTCTGATTCCAAGTCTAGTGATTTCCATAGTTTCACCCTCTTAACTTGGCAAGTATTCTGTACAATTTCAGATTTCTTTTGCAGAGAACTCTCGTTAGTCAACTCAGAGTTTAAAAATATAAACAAGCATTAGTGACAAACACTTTAAAAAATGAAAAGTTTTTAATGAAGATATATCAAGGTTAAAGTACCAAATCGCAAATTTCTATGATTTTTGAAAAAACATTGCCTTTGAGAAAATGATGTAAATGTGTGAATTCCTACATAACTGCCTCAAATATAATTTACTTCCGTAGCTTGGTTGGAAAATTGCTCTTTGTTTTAGAACAAATTTTGGTCTATGATGGGATACTATAAAGAAAACCCAGATTTACACAATATTAGGAAAATTATTTTATTGGAGTGATTTGTTATAAGGATCTGGGGCTTCAAGTATACAATCCAATTTTACTAAATGAACCAAATTTATTTTTTTGTTTAAAATATTTTTTGTTTATTAAAAATAATAAAGATAAACAGTGAAATTTATTCCCCACTTTCCCTTTTCAGTTACTCATGCGTTATGACTTATTAGTTTCTCCTGTTCTCTTTAAGAATTTTCTTATCCATATGCAAGGAAACAAAAACACACCTTACCTTTTTACACGTAGATTTTTACTACTTCTCTTTATCTTATTTTCTTATTGAGCAACATATCTAAGTAATGTTTCCATATCAATACATAGAGAACTTTCTAATTTTTTTTTTTTTTTACCACTATAGGACATTCCATCCTTAGGATGAACTACCCAGTCAATCTCTATTGAAGGACATTTGTTGTCTCCAAACCTTCATTATTAACCTTATGCATATTTCAATTCAAACATTGTGTAGGTATATCTGTGAGGTAATTTTTGAGAAAAGGAATATGAGGGTCAAAGTGTGTATGTATTTTTATTTTTGAAATATGTTGTAATGCTGTCTAACACCAGGGTTACAGTCCCACCAGTAATGTACAACAGTGTTTGAGGACGTTATT
The DNA here is from genome assembly GCF_016509475.1 of Prionailurus bengalensis. NCBI lineage: Eukaryota > Metazoa > Chordata > Mammalia > Carnivora > Felidae > Prionailurus > Prionailurus bengalensis. The sequence continues at coordinate 156,998,007 of NC_057350.1, read as the reverse complement.
AAACTTCTGGATTTTTGACCATAGAGTGAGTTCAATTTTTCTTTTTTAAAAAAAATTTTTAATGTTTATTTTTGAGAGAGAGAGCGCGTGAGCTCGCATGCATGAGCGGGGGAGGGGCAGAGAGAGGGAAACAGACAGAGGTTCCAAAGCAGAATCCGTGCTCACAGGAGAGAGCCTGATGTAGGCCTCAAACTCAAGAACCTTGAGATCATGACCCGAGCCAAAGTTGGCGCTTAACCACCTGAGCCACCCAAGTGCCCCTGAGTTCAACTTTTCTATTTCCTTTGTGGAAATCAATATGTTTAAATTTTTGATTTTTTTCTGGGGTCAGTTTTGGTAAATTCTATTTCCCTAGAAAATTATTTTATGTAGATTTTCAAGTTTGTTTGTATGGAATTTAATAAGGCACTCTCTGTGATTCTTTAATTTTCTATGCATCTTGTCGTTTTTCCTTTTTATATTTATACCTCCTTAAAAAATAAAATAGAGAATTATTTATATGTTTTTACTATCCTCCCCTCCCTGCCAAAGAATCATCTTTTACTTTATTGGTTCAAAATTTTTCCTCGTTTTTAATTCATTGATTTCTATTATTAGCTTTCTTATTTTTTCCTTTGGTTTATTTTACTATCATTTCCTTTTCTTTTTTTTTAATGTTTATTTGGGGAGAGAGACAGAGACAGAGAGAGAGACAGAGAGCAAGCAGGGGAGGGGCAGAGAAAGAGGGAGAGAATCCCAAGCAGACTTCATGCTGTCAGCACAGAGCTGACGTGGGGCTCAGTCCCATAAACCTCAAGATCATGACCGGAGCTGAAACCAAGACTCTGATGTCTAAATGACTGAGCCACCCAGGCTTCCCTTTTTTACTATCATATAAAAATGGAATATATGATTAATGATTTTATTCTATTTTTGGTTGAATAGATGGTTAAGGTTATTAATTTATTGTCTGAAACTGTTTTAGCTGATTTTTATTAATTTTTGATGACTATAGTTTTCCTCATCAATGCATCAATGCATCTGGAATCTTTGATTCCAGAACTGTTTAAGAAAAGAAATAATATTTAGGGGTGGAATGGCCATTTTGTCTTCTTTTGTAATCAGATTCTAGTTTAATTCCATTGTGATGGGGAAACGCTATCTGTTCCATTTTTATCTTTGGAATCTAGTGAGGTTTTATTTGTGGCCTAATACATGGCCAATTTTTATGACTATTTCATGGGAACTGAAATAAAATGCGCTTTTATGTCAGAGGAATAAATCTGATATATGTCAATCAGGACCAGGACGATTTCCACTTCATCGCCTTTGGGCCGATGTTATTTAGATCTTCTGTATCCTGCTCTTGTTCTGTATTTTGTTTGTTTGTTTTGTCTAATGACTGATGTCAAGGGCTAAGAAAAATGACTTTGTCTCTAATCACTAAAGTATCTCTATTTCTTTTCATGGCTGATGAGATTTCTGCTTTGGCTTATGAGATTTCTGCTTTATGAATATTGCTGATAAATTATCGGGTCTGTAGATGTTCATAAATTGAAAATTTTCCATTTGAACAGGAAATTTAGCCTTACCAAGCACCCTTCTTTGTTTCATTAAATGCTTTGGAGCCTTAGTTCTAACGTACCTAGTATTAATATGGTGACCCCTGGTTTGTTTATGTCTTAGCAATTAGTCTTTTGGTCCTCTTGTCGTTAGCAAGAATTCCCGGGAACAGCAATGTTCCTGTTGCTTCACCATCTTTCCCTTGAACTTCTGCATTTCTGCATTGCGGTCCTCATTCCAGGAGGTATTTATGTCATTCATATTGAAGATAATTCCTGGCAAAACACTTGGTTTGGATTTCAATCTGCCCCCCCGGCACCCTTTTTCTGGTAAGAATTTCTGTTTTTCTTCTATTAAATTTGCATCGATATTTTCCTATATCTCTTTATTGCTCGTACTTGAATCGGTTTCATTCTCCTGGATGAGCTCCTTAAGGGGTTGTTCTTTGGTGACGGTGGGAGGGGGAGCAGTATGCCCAGAGAAGCCTTCCAGATTTCACCCTCAAAGGGGCTTGCTGGCTTTTACTCCCAGAGACCGACTACTTCCGGAAAGTAGAGCTCGTCTCTGCGTTGCTTCTTTTTTTGGAGTCTCACCTTATTTCCTCTTTCCAAATCAAACTGAGTCCTGGAAAACTTCTCCCTGCTGCCCGCTTTACCCGGGTCCTATACTCATTTTATGAACAAGAGAGCTGGCCTGCTCCAGGATGAGCTCCCCATCTTCAGGAAGTCTATCCTTGGCTGGCGTTTCCTGAGATCCGGCGGCTGGGCCTTTCTACGGCCCCGCACGCTTCTCCCTGTTGCCTCTGGCACAGCCGCGGCCTCGTCCCGACTGCTTTGGGAGCCCTTTCGTAGATTTTTGAGTCTATAGATTATATGTGTCCCGATCGCACTGACGATGGGATTTGTGCAGCCTCATTAATTCTCACTTTTGTAAGATTTGCACAAGAGGTATGTATACCAGAATTCTGACTTAATTTTGAGATTAGGGTAGGCACACCAGTCCTTCAGAAGCCTAGGTCAGGGGCAAAGGGAAACAGAGCTGCAAGTTTTAAAATACACCGTTTCACCCACACACTTAGGAGCAATTGAAAATGTGAGCAGGCGTGAGAAAGCTTACGTCATCTTCACCTTAAATTCTGGCTGCTGCTTCTGACACCCGAAGGTAGGGCCATGTTTCTCAGTCTACGTTGCTCAGACGATGCAGTTGCCGTGAGGGACAGTGAGGCAGGTGCTTGACATTCTGTGTGGCATGGTATATGTGGGGCCGGCCTTGCCCCCGCCGTTTCACGCCATCTTGATGTCTCCACTTGCTTCATGGACATAGCCATGGAGTGCTGGTGAATAACTGTGGGTAGTAGGCTGGCCCTTTTTAAAACCGGAAGTCATCGGGGCGCCTGGGTGGCTCAGTCGGTTACGCGTCCGACTTCAGCCCGGGTCATGATCTCGCGTGATCTCGCGTGAGTTCGGGCCCGGCGTCAGGCTCTGTGCTGACCGCTCAGAGCCTGGAGCCTGCTTCGGATTCCGTGTCTCCCTCTCTTTCTGCCCCGTCCCTACTCATGCCCTGTCTCTCTCTGTCTCAGAAATAAATAAACATTTAAAAAATTTAAAAAAAAAACTCTGCAAGTCATGATACAGGGTCAGTGGGGATTGCAGAGAACGGCTAAGCCACGACATGGAGAATAGTCTTTATTTGGGGGTAGCCTGGGAGGTGTAAGCATTCCACGAGATTTGATATTTTTCACTCACATGACATTATACCATCACTTTCACCATCTTTGAATGTCAAGGACAAGGTTATTTATGTATTCCTTTTATTATTATCTTCCAGTGTCACCTAGCTGCTTAGCAGCACTCTAGTACATTTTCTGGGTTATTGTCTGCCATGCTGAAGGCAGAAATGGTTGGGGGATGGGTTGAATAGTGATGGGAATAAATAGGAAGAAAATTAAAAAAATTTTTTAACGTTTATTATTTATTGAGAGAGAGAAAGAGCACATGACAGAGAGCAGGGGAGGGGCAGAGAGAGAGGGAGACCCAGAATCGGAAACAAGCTCCAGGCTCTGAGCTGTCAACACAGGGCCCGACATGGGGCTCAAACTCACGAACCTGAGATCATGACCCAAGCTGAAGTTGGATGCTTAACCAACTGAGCCACCCGGGCGCCCCATATGAAGATAATTTCTTAAAATTAAGAGCACTTTCCAGTATATAAATGTCGGTATTGTGGATACAAAGATGATAATGGAAGGCAGTAGGCCAGCATTTGTTAAATACCTATTATGTGGCAAATATTGGGCCAGGCATTTTATTTTTTTATTCTTTTCTTTTTATTATTAATTTCTTTAATTAAGCAACTCTAGTATGTGGGTGTTATTAGCCCCGTCTTACAGAGGAGATATCTGAGGCTCAGTGAAGGGATAGAGCCCAGACTTGGATTGATGACTTCTTCTACTGCTCCACACTGATTACATTTCAGGAGAGAGAACAGGCATGACTACAGTTCTCTGACAGGGAGGAGATGGGAGGGGACTGGCAATCAAACAAGGTAGCCTCAGGGTTCCCAATTTAAGTCCCAATTTAAGGCCAAGGTGCCATCTAAACCTAGGTCCCAAGATTATGGCTATTCTTTGAATTTCTTTCTGAATCAAGAGCCTGGAGAGTAGGCTGGAAGGGAATTAGGGTTTAAGGGATTAAGCACTTTCGGTGTGCTTACTGCCAGGAAGATTAAAAACTAATAACCAGCCACAACTGTTATAGAGAATGCATTGTTTCTCATTCAGAAAAATATGTAAGCCAGCAGGTCTCCTAAACATCTCAAGGGAAAGATTATAAAAGTGTGTTCTGTGCTTCTTATTCCCAGTGGCTGGTGTCACACTTCCTGGCTTGGTCCAGTGTGGGAAATCAGAAGCTTTTCTGTGCTACTTTGGCAGGGAATTCAACACTTGTCACTGGGTTCGCTCTTTCCTACCACCTCTGTTCTCAAGGACTTACCAAGTCAATTATCTCACCGTTTTACCGTCATGGGCTTTTGCGTTGAGTTCGCTGCTACTATCTTCCTTACATGCGTTTGCTTTCAGCACAGGCTGTTTGAAGTAGAACTTTGCAGCGTGTCATTTCCTATGTCACAGGAAGATAATATGGCTGTGTAATTAAAAAGGTTAGCAACACTGACATTTCTGTATTTGTGCTAGAATTATCTTGATATTACCAGGGATTAAAGAATTGTGCCACCTGCTAGGAACATATGCATATGTTTGAGCAAAGGTTAATGAGTCTGTTCAGAAAAATGATTCAGGTAGGGGCTCAAGAGCAAGTTGACACATTCTAGAGTAATAGAGGTATATGTTCTGACCTTAGGTCAGTTGGGTAAGACCATTTGAAGGCTCCTTTTTTAGAGAGGTGGCAGGTAGTACAGTGGTTTGATTGATTATTTCAATCTTGAACATAAGACACATTTTCTCTGGCTGACCTAGATGCTCTACCTTGCGCGTCTATCTGCGGTGTCAATTCTGTGTCAAAGTAGTTGGACGTACTGTAGGGGCGCCAATGCCCCTTTATCTTAATCTCTGTGTATTTGTCTTTGTATAGTGTGATGGCGTGTACCTGGATGGTAGCCATTGTGGAGGAATATACACAATGACTTGGGTAGATAAAGATATTGCGCACAAATATAGATTGACACATTGGATCCCATTTCATTACACTCACACCACATTTCAGTTCTCTGTTCTCTGAAGGTCTTCTTTAGTTAAATTTTATGGCCAAGCTTTTGAGAATCTTCTGAATCTCTGAGCCTTTGTCAAAAATGTTATTTTCAGATACGCAGGTGTTGGGTGGTATTTTCTCTTTGATTTACCTACAAAGGGAGGTGGCACTTTGTTTTTTGAAAATTGCTCTCCAGACAAACAAGACATCCCTCTCAAATCAAGATGGTGGCCTGACCTGGAGAAGCCCTTTCCCCTCCCAGAAAAGTGGAGTAGTGAAACTTGTCTGCCTCTTACTCAACTGCCTTACTTTAAGAAAGGACTTGTTAGTTAGTTTAAAAATAGTCATCTTTTATTCCCTGCCTGTCAGGGCCTCTCTGCCTTCTCTCAAAAGCCAGCATTTACTGATGTTCTTTGATTGACACCCTCCTCAGCACTAAAATGGAAGAGAGAATGGGAGAATATTCCGTTTTATTGACAGGCGCTGAGACCCTGTCAGGGACGATTGCTTAGCAACCTCTATGGTGCCACTTTTGGGAAAGGGAAAGAAAGGACACAGTTACATATAAATGAAAAGAAAGCATATGTGACAAAGGCCGACTCTCATAAAACACTGAGTATTTTTTTGTAACTAGCTCTTGAAGTTAGCAATGTAACTTGTAAGATCTGCACAAATTATCTGTTTCTTCCCTCGGGTTATCGGGTTACTGAAGGGTTGAGAGGGCATCAGGGGTGGAGTGAAAAGTAGCTTGTTCTGGGAAGGAGGGCCTGAGTTCCTCCCTCGACTCTCATCCTGGCTGTTTGACTCAGCACAGGCCTCTCCACATTCCTAAGCTTCATGGGTAAAACTGGGAAAACCACCTTTATAAAAATGAAAGAGGTTTATAATGCATGTGGAAGGGGTTTGAAAATTATCTAGAACTTGTAAAATAAAGGGTTCTTAATCATTGTGCTACATTGGGACACAATCTATGAATTAATACCATGCACACATAAGTTGGACATAAATATAATTTTAGTAGTGTAGAAACAACACTGGCTTATGTTTGAAAATATTTAAAAAATGCCTCTGATCCTTGTAGTTCTGTGATACAGAATATCTACTGGAGGGCAGTAGGCCAGCATTTGTTAAATACCTATTATGTGGCAAATATTGGGCCAGGCATTTTATTTTTTTATTCTTTTCTTTTTATTATTAATTTCTTTAATTAAACAACTCTAGTATGTGGGTGTTATTAGCCCCGTCTTACAGAGGAGATATCTGAGGCTCAGTGAAGGGATAGAGCCCAGACTTGGATTGATGACTGTGTTCTAGTTAGTAATTATTAACCCCCTTTCTAGGTATGGAATTTTTCCACAGCTACACTTGGGGTAGGTGGGGGCTTGATCAAATCGGTTGGTTTCAAGCCTGTGGCATTTCCACTCTTTTTGGCATTTTCTGTTGCTACCTTTCGTTATTTTTGTAAAAGGTTATGTAAACAAGCTTCCTCCAAATTATCTGTGGTGAATAGCCAGTTTTGTTTTGTTTTTTAAACATTCTAATGTGTCAAATGTGGGTATTTGTAGAATATAATACAAATGAAACAGTAGAGTTGATTTCCTGGTTTGGACAATGTACTATGGTTAAATAAGATGCTATAATTGGGGGACACAGGACACAGGGTACATGGAAACACTGACTTTTTGGTAAGTTTTTGTGAGTCAACTTATTTCAACAAGGTCATTAAGGATCAAGTATTAGAAAATGAAAATAAATGCAAAATACACAGTTCTTACATTTTAAGTTATTAAAGTCAAAGATATCCAATGACTGTCAAATTCTTACAAAAGTTTTTAAATGCGTACTCTCAATTTCTGTACTCATTTTGTGGTGGACTGGTGACAAACAGGTCCACTGACCACACTGGTGTGAACGTGAGTGAAAAGACATTCCTCTTTTGTTTAAATAAGCAATTCCTGGAGGAACTGTAATGTCTCAGCCTCAATTTTTAGTCCAAGGAAGAACATCTGACTCTCCCAACTTTGTCCATGTCTGGTCCACTATGGTGGGGTGGAGAAGGCAGAATCATGCCAGGGCCCAATCCAAGAGTGAACATTAGTTCTTAGAGCAGCAGGGATGGAGATAAATCCAGGAAGTGGCCAACAAATGACTCGATGTGTGGCCATTGCTAGGGATGCAAAGGTGAGTCTCTGATGGAAAGAACTGTAGACTGCTGCCCCAAATGACCAACTATTAAAATAACATCAGGTGAAGAGGAGCAACGATGGGAATTCAGAGGAGAGGAAACTTCTACTTGGGGGGATTACAGAGTCTTTCTTGCAGTGGGGTGGCATCTGAGCAGCTTAAATGTTCCTTGTAGCACCTGTGATGTTTGAGAAGCGATAAATGGGGAAAGCCACTGTTGGGTTTTGAACAGATTGTTATTTTAGGAAATTCATCCTTAGCGGTGAGGAAGTTGGAGTAGGGGCAGGGGATGGTGAAGCCAGAGTCAGGGAGGCCAACTTTAAGTTGGTGCACGCCCGACTTCAGCCAGGTCACGATCTCGCGGTCCGTGAGTTCGAGCCCCGCGTTGGGCTCTGGGCTGACGGCTCGGAGCCTGGAGCCCGTTTCCGATGCTGTGTCTCCCTCTCTCTCTGCCCCTCCCCCGTTCATGCTCTGTCTCTCCCTGTCCCAAAAATAAAATAAAATAAACCTTGAAAAAAAAAATAAGTTGGTGCATGGAAGGGATACCAACACCTGAAATGGTGGCTATAGGATAGTGAAGGAAGTGATTGCAAGAGAAATTGAACGTGTAAAATGGAGCATAGCAACCGATTCAATGAGATTCAGGGAACTGAACACATTGGGGGAGGAAGAAGAATGAGTTTAGTTTCAGTTGTACTGCTTTTGAGGGGCTGGTGTGGGTTTGGGTGATGATTTCCTCATGCAGTCAGAAATACGGACGTCAAAGCATCAGGAGTATGCGTTCACCCACCTGGTACCTTGAGTAGTGTCCCTTAAAAAGGTATATCCAAGTCCAAAGCCCTGGTACTTGTGGGGTGACCTTATCTGAAAAAGGATCTTTGAAGATGGAATTGAGTTAAAGACCTTCAGATGAAACCATCCTGGAATTAGAGTGATTATGTCTTACAAGTATTCTTACAAGAGAAAAGACAGGGAGATTTGACACAGAGAGATACACAGAGAAGGCCGTGTGAGGACACATAGATTGATTGGGGTTAGGCTGCCACAGGCCAAGGAACTCTAGGAGCCACCAGGAGCTGGAGGGCCCTGAAGGATTCCCCACGGGAGCCTTCACTGCAGGTGAGCCCCACTGACACCTTGATTTCAGACTTCAGGCTTCCTGAAGCGTGAGAAGAAACTTCTGTTGTTTTAAGTCACCCAGTTTGGGATAATTTATTATGGCAGCTCCAGGAAACTAATGCAGCACCTCCTCCAAGAGCTCAGTATATATATATATTTCAAATGATGTTGTTCTTGTGTTGTGAAGTAGAGGGAAAATGAAGCTATTTATTCATCTTTATTAGCATCTCGTTTCTGGGTATTTTCAAGGTGGCTTTTCTTGCAAGTCAGGAGAGGTGAGAATGAAGTAGTTCAGAAGAATGAAGTTTAGGACACCTGAGCAAGTGTACAAGTGATTGATTTATAGGTTGATGTACCACCCTGTCCCATGTAATCCTTCCTTCCTTCCTTCCTTCCTTTCTCCCTCCCTCCCTCCCTTACTCCCTCCCTCCCTCCCTTCCTTCCTTCCTCCTCCTCCCCCTCTTTCTCCTTATCCTTTTTTTTTTTCACTACAAAATCTCTCTCTATTGGAGGATTTCCTACCATAAAAACACAAATAATTAGCTTTAAATTTATTTTTCCATTTCTTTTTTTCAATATTTAAAGAATATATATGTATATATATATAGATGTATACATATGTATATATCTCTATCATCTATCTATTTATTATCTATCGGTCCTTGATGTATAACGTTACATTAGTTTCAGAAGGTATGCAGCATAGTGAATCGACAGTTCTGTATATTATGCTGTGCTCACCACATTTTTCCATTTCTAACTTTCAGAATTTATCATTTTGGAATAACCAGTGTTACCCCATTCACAAGTAATCAGAGCCCCACACACAGTTAAGTCTTATTATTCCGGTTAAAGATGTGATTATTTTTTTCTCTTGGACCTTTTGAGGTATTGAAAAATAACTTGCAGACCCCTCTAACCTCATTGCTGCTGTCAATATTTGGTAAGAGGTGACTTCCTAGAGAGCAGACATTCTGTTTAGCCCACTGCCTAACACAGGCCATGGCACAGAGTAGGTGAATCCCTTTGTGGCTCTAGGAAGGCAGACAGGATAAGAGACAACTAACGCTGGTTGGATAATATCCCTGGGAAAGACTCTCTGTACCTAAACTGTCAAACAAAATGTTCTTCAGGAGAACGTTCCTCTAATTGGACCAATTAGGGCACATGTCTATCATTGAGCCAATCACTCCGGCCATGAGGTATAATTACACTGCAAGAATATAACTGGTTTAATGGCAAGTAGGCCTGACTCCTAAGTAGTCCTGACTCCTAAGGATAGGGTTACTGAGCCCCGTTTTGATTTGCCAGTCCTTGGTTCAGACATCCAGCAGATGGGGTTACGTTAGCCTGGGAAGACGGAGAATTACTAATAGAGTTATATTTGCGTCCAAGTGCATTGCTCTGGGTCATACCCTTCAGTTATATAATCTTGAAAGTGATGGTGTGTAACTGATCCAGATGAAGAAGTCCCAAAACTTCTTCAGACTAGGTGAACTGCAGAACAGTTCCAGTCTTATTTATGGAGGGGGAAATTGGCTGTCTAGATGTCTGATGCGACCTTACTCTCAAATTTATGATCTGTAACTCTTGGGGCTATTGTTTAGAATTATTGTAACCTGGAAGCTTACAAGTTCTTTGGAGAAGATTGTCGACCTCTCTGCTGTATTGTTTAATTTTTTTTTATTGGAACGTGGTTGACATACAATGTTATATTAATTTCAGGTGTACAACACAGTGATTCAACAATTCTATACATTATGTAATGCTCAGCACAATAAGTATAGTTACCATCTTTCTCCATACAGTGTTTTTACCACATTATTGACTGTATTTCCTCTGCTGTACTTTTCATCTCCGTGACTTATTTATTTTATAACTGGAAATTGGTACTTCTTAATTCCCTTCATCTATTTCACCCTCCACCCCCACCCTCTCCTCTGGCAACCACCCGTTTGTTTTTACCACCGTGACTTCCTTTTGTATCCTTCAATTTGTAAACTTTGTTTGCTTTGCCCAAGTCAAAGTCAGTGTTTGTTCTTACTCAGTGGATCTGAGTCAACTGTTGACGTTTACCAGTTCAGTGGTTACCCACAGCTAATTGGTTTAAGGCCAATCCCGAACGGTTCCTGGGGCTGGGGCTGGGGCTGAGGCTAGTTCCTCCAAAACCACACAGCATCTACGGTGGACCATGGCTAGCATTGATGCTGGGAGCGGTTATTACAGTGTCTACTCATTTTCATTGTTCAACTTCTGATGGATATTTCCCTTGCTGTTGCAGATATCATTAATGTCTTCCTTTTGCAAATGAGACTATGAGATCACACTTTTACAATGTAAATTATTTATCAGTCTAACACAGATTATTTGTTTATATAAAGAATATTTGGAGGTGCAAGAAATGTTCCTGGAGCCAGAATGCTAAGGGAAGGTGGTTTTAATTTATGCTTCCTGGAGATTCAGGGCTTTCCAAGATATCTCATAACTGAGATGGCAAAGGAAGGGCAAAGCTTTGGATGCCAACCTGTTTCAGTCATGGTGCTGCTTTCTTAGATGTTTCATGCATGTTGTAGTTATACATGCAGTATTCCATTTACGATCTGATGCTACTAACATGCAGGTGGAAAGCCACTGCTCCCTGCTAGCTCTGTGACCTTGCAAAAAAAAAAAAAAATCCCTCCTCCTCTTTGGTCCCTGGTTTCCTTTACTCGTGAAATGAGGGTGCTGGATGAGAAGTTCTTGGGGTTCCATTTTTTTCTCGACAGTCTGTGATTTTGTGACTTTTGCCCTGGGCCCACGTGGTGCTTACTAGTTGCATGGAAACTGACTACATCGCTACCTCGGAAGTCATTAATTCGGTGCAGCTTCCCCCTCTTAGTGAGTTTTCAGCTGGATGATAATCATAAAATGCCAGCATGGCCGACGTGAGATGGAGTTAACAGTCTGAGATTTGCTAAGTGTTTCTGTGTGATCAGTGTGAAAGCAATCACATCTCCAGAGTGAGAAAGGTCAGTGCCCTGTAGCTGCCAGCCCTCGCCGCACTAAGGGGACGCCAAGGGGACTGCCACCCGCCGAACACAAATCAGGCCACGGAGTGAATACCCTCTACCGATGCAGTCTAACAGCTCCGGATGTCAAATGATATTACTTTGGGAGACCGTTAAGCCCCTTTCTCAGTGCTCAGCAGTGTGCAAATCCCCTCATCTGATTTGATTAATCTGAGCGACTACAGAATATTTTATTAGGCGCAGAAAACATGACTGCAGTGCGATAGTCTGTGGCATTACTGAGCCCGGAGATTCTTTGAAGTCTTGTGTTTTCTTGTTTGTTTTCCTTGGTTCTAGTTTGCTTGCAAAAGGAGGCGGGGGGGGGGCCCTCATCTCAGTGAATTCGTGTCCTGTATGAATTAACGTTAGTGACTATATACATAAATAATAAAAAGGGATTATGCAGTGAATCGCAACCCCTGTGTGATCAGATTCTTCCCATCCTCAAGAAAGGACTCCCTTCTGTCTCTCACTGCCTCCACACTAAGCCCTGAACACGCACCAGCACTTGGCAGGAAGGAGACCATGATATTCGATATTCACGGCGGCTATATCTACCTAGCTGGCAAGGTTACGTGTGATTTTTAATTCTCTATGTTTTTAATTCTCTGCATTTTTATGGCTGGCCCATATTATATTATAGTATAATAGACAATATATTTGAAATAACGTGTGATTTCAAACCGCGTTTTCCTTTTGTTCCTTTAAAGGTAATTCTTTCCCCCAGGAGGCTCCGGGAATGCTGGGATTTTTTTGCCATCCTGCCGAAAGGGAAGAAGGTACCCGAAATGCCGCGTGAAATGGATTCACCGAGCCCGTGCCTGGGAAGCAGCCCCGCCCGTTCCTTTTCAAGACCCGGCGCCGCCGTGGCCTGACAAGCGGTAAGAAATGTGATAATAAAGGCGACGGGCCACTCCGGGGCTGGATTTCATTTCCAGCTTAATTAAATCCTAGAAACACACCTGGCCTCCAGCTTTGAAGCGCTGCCACAAAAGCCAGGTGCCCTCCTCGGCTCGGGCTCGCCCCGCAGCGACGGTGGGAAGCCAGGCTGAAAAGGAGAAGGTGGAGGGAGGCCGCAGCCGGGGCAGATGAAACGGTGGAGTCAGGAAGCAATATTTCAGAGAAAGCCGTTTCATCCGGTGCGCAATCCGTTTGCCCTTGTGCTTCAAAGGTGAACGGCACAGCTAACCTGCCAACGTGCTGAATTGAGACTCCTCCAGGGGCACCCTGCTGCCCCTGCCACCTGCTCCCCCCACGCCGGGTCCTCGACGGGTTCCCTGACCGCCCCCCCCCCCGCCCCCGTTGTGGTGAACTGGGGACAAAATGCACTTTGCTGGCGCAAGTCCTGGGCGGTCCGGCTTCTCCCACATTTACAAACTTCTGGTTACTTCTGGTTCTTCAGTCCCTGTGGCCAGCTGATGCTGCCCGGGGCCTCTTTGTCCTGTTATCCCAGAGACCCGAGATTCTCTTAAATGTGACTAAAGAGGAAAAATCCTTGTTGTGATTTACGGAGCCCAGGAATTTGCAAGGCACTTGCGTGACATCACCTCCCCAGTTTTCGCCACCACTTGTGATGAATTGCCAGGGTTTCACAGGTGAAGAGATGGGGCTCCAAAAGAGCAGGTAAGTGTCTTAGATCTAAGAAGCAGAACCTGAGACTGTGACTTGGATACCTGGGATTTATGAAAGGGAGGCTATCAGGAGAAGCCTGGAGGAGGCAGGGGGGGCAGGCGGGAAAAGGGAAGGGCGAATAAGTTTGTGGTCTCAGGAAACTCAGCCTTGGCCTGATCCACGGGGGAGTCTGGAGCATAAACCACGCCACTGAGCGGTCCCCACCTTGAGGCCAAGAAGCCGACTGAACCCTTCCGAGTCATCTGTTGTGGGCCATCCCTGGGGGTGATGACATGGCTCCTCAGGCCAGGAGGCTCTCCTCTGCCAAGGGCAATTTTCTGACGCGAGGGGCCAGCTGGAGCTCACTGACAGCCGACACTCCCGGTGGCTGGGGGATGATGGTACCGCCGGGTGAAGAGGCTCTGGTAGGGTGCCCCTTGCACCCACTAATCTGTGATCGATCCACACTCCTTGCCTTTGGAACCTAAAGATGCCTCTGAGGGTTGTGGCGACCCAGGGCGGGGGTCACTTCTGTTCTTGTAGAATTGCGAAGGTTGTCGCAAACGTGGGGGGTACTCGATAGCCATGGAGAAGAGGAGGAGTCCCTTGGCAACAAGCTGTGAATATTTCCCTCTCCCCTTTGACATTTTAGCGTGTCGTACCTTCGCGAGAGCCGCCATTATATTTAGAAAGTACCGTTCCTGTCTTTTCGAGCGCCAGAGTCCCTAGGGCAGAAATCTTGCTTTATTCCATGTGCAACATGCCTGAATGCACACATGCCTCGTCTGTAGTCGACTACTAATGAACCCTGGTTGAGTTGACTGCTCCTTCAGTTTGGGGGGGTGGGGGTTACCCCTCCTGGTGTTATTATTTCAGTCAACCAATCACTCACCAGTAATTCAGCGTCTGTTATTTGTGACTAGCTCAAGGGGCGTCGTGCCGGTGGTGGCGCCCGTTTTGTTTCCTACCCATCTGTCTAAGAGTCTCAGAGGCCAAGAAACAGCAATGGGAGGGTGAGGCCTGAGGTAGTTCTAGCGAAGGTTTACTTACTGGGCCAGGAAGAAAGCCAGTCGCACAGGGAGTCGTGTGGGAGAAAGAACGGGTGTCTTGGGATTAGGAGACTTGAAGCACCACTCGGCTTTGCGTCTGTAAAACGGGGCAAAGACGCTGCCTGGCTAAACGTGCAGGGCTGCTGTGGAGGGGACCAAGGGAGACCATGCAGGCGAAGCCTACACACTGTGCAGACCAAATGGATACATGTTTAAGGACCGACGGCGGCTCCAAGGCAAGAATGATAGGCAAAAGGGCTCGGAATCCCTCCCTGAAGTTCAAGTGGCACATTCTGCCTTTACCGTGTGTGTGCTTAGAATTCAGTGCCTTAGGGAAAAGAAGAAGCGAAAGGAAAATTTCTTCTCTCTTCACTTCCTGACTTCAGGTATCTGTATATGCTATAATTAGGGGCCCCAGCTTACACCAATTTCTGAAAGTTTCTCGTTTAATTTTACAAGGACGTATACACTTTACAATGCCTGACACCTGCTCAAGCAGGCAAATAATTGTTTTGACACTGTGACAGTTGTAGAGAGTATTATTTTAAAAATTTCTAAAACCTGCCAATGGGATAATTAGACTCTAATTCTCATTTGCCAGGGCAATGAGCTCTCTGGGCCAAATTACTCCTTGATGGCATGCCAGCCCCCTTTTCCTGGTCCTCATTGGCTGGTGGAGATTTAGTTCCACACGGATCGTTCCTTTCCTCACCGAGAACTGATTTTTGACCTTTAAAGATAATACAGATTATGCATTGAGCACATCACTTGTGGGTTTCTTTCGATGGGTGTTTTATTACAGTTCTCATGGCTTGAAAAATACATTTAATTTAATTTAATTTAATTTAATTTAGTTTAATTTAATTTAATTTAGGGGTGACCCTGTTACTGGCCCATGGCATGGGACAAAAGCGCATTGGCACCCGTGTCTTGTTACATAGTGGCCGGGGAAGGAGGGACAGCCTGGGGAACAGAGTCCTAGGAAGTAGGTAAAGAGAAAATCTGGACATGAGGTGAGGATCAGGAGAGAACTGGCCAGAGGCGTCATCATGTGTTTTGGGTCAGATTTAGGAAGAATCCCGGACCTGCCAGGGGTGGAGGAAGTGGGGTGGTTTCCTTCCTGGATTTCCAGGGCTGCACTGCTGGACCACGAGCTTGGGGGCTGTTAGGATGTGGAGCTGGGCCAGGCAGCCTTCTAGAATCCCAGCCTTGGTTGGAGACTCCAAACCTTGGAGACTCCAACCTGGTTGACTTTTCAGAATTTGGGCCTTAGATGCATTCATTTCACAGAAGAGAAAATGGAGACCGCGGGAGGTAAAGTGGCCTGCTTAAGGTCATGTGGCTAGTGAGTGGCTCAGGGCACTCAAAAAGTCTGCGTTGACCCGTGCATGTTCAATGCTGCTGGAATTTCTAGGTACACGGAGGAAGTTAGTCAAGCCAGCTGGGGAGATAAGACTTTACCACCTGTCCCCCTCCCATCAGGCAGAGGCCAGTGCCCAGAAAACGGAACGATGGAGGGCTGAGCCACCTTATTCCTGAGTCCGAGGGTTCTGCTGTGTGGAACAGGTAGACGTAAAGAGGAAACTGTGTTTCGAAGGTGAAGGAAACCTAAGAGTTCAGGTAGACAGTCATGAATAGGGAGGGGCTGACGGAGGGCGCAGAGGGAGAGCAGAAGCCAGGTGAAATATTTCTGCATGTGGAGAGTCAAATTCAAACGGTGCAGAAAGGCATACAGTGAAAAGCACCCGTTCCTTAACCCGTCCCTGCGTTCCTCTGACTCACGTCCGCAGATAGGTTCTTCTTGCTTTTGATTCTTCCAACAGTTATCTTCAAAATTCTCAATAGAATGTGACACTTTTATTTCTCCAATGATTAATTTTAAACATTAGCTGCAGACTCTCTGTTCTGCATGATCAAAAAGAAAAAAAAGACCTGTGTCACTGCCCCCCGCCCGACCACATTCCCTCCTCTCATCCCACTCTTTTGTTATTGGGTGGGTTCTTCTGTGGGCACATGAATAATTTTTAAAAGTATACTTCAAGTGCTTCATCTTGATCCATCAAATTTACACAAATTGGACTCACCGTTCTGAGAGATAGAAGATGAAATTAGAAGCCCTGAACTTCCTTTCACTTTTCCTCCTTGCAATTCTCATGATCTCCCAACTACATCGTTAAATATCGTCAAGGCTTATTACTTTTTCATTCTATTTTATAAATATGCTTAAGCCTTCCTTGCTTTGCCCGTAGATTGAATTGAAAATTCAAGCATCTCTACGGGTCATTAGCAATGTTATGATTACATATTATTCACCCCAAGATCAAGCAGAGTGGCCTTCTGGGAGGAGGAAATGACATGAATCCTGTGTCGTGTAGATTTGGGCTTTTCAAAATAAGCTTTCAAAGTGTTAAAATAAGAAATTCTTGTCACTTGCTTCAGCTTCTCAAAACAATGACATTTTAAATGGGCTTTATGTATGTATTTTAGTCATACAGATGTGTCTAAAGTTTCTAATTTTCTTTTCTTTTTCTTATTGAAACACAATCCCATCACCACTTTACAAAGATTTTTCTCACTTGATCGCATTACCTGTCGAATATGAGTCTACCTTTTTGTGAAGAGTTTTCTCCTGATACTCTAGCTTAATGTTCTGGTTGGGACCTTTTACTTTTCACGGCCTGTTGCACAGTTGTATCTCTGGTCTGGTTTTCCTGTTTAATGTGCTTGTGGCTTTGGACCTACTGTTTTCATGGTTTCCATTTTCTTGGCCTTTTTTTTTTTTTTTGTCTCCTCAAGCATATTTTCTAGTAATTTTTCTTTCCCAGAAAGGGGACATGAGGAGGTAGCTCTATGAATCTTGCATGATTCAATACTCAGCCTTCACGTTTGAGTGACAATTTGGCTGGACATAAAATTGCTATTTAAGCGTATTTTCTTGCAGAGCTTTGAAAGCTACTTGTGGTAGGTTGGGTCCTTGAGAAGTGGAGATGGAGTTTGGAGAGCAAGATATTTATTAAAGATCAACACTGCGGAGGGCAGGAGTAGGCTGACTGAGAGTTGAAGCTGCTTTGCATGATTTGCAGGCCTGACAGGCCTCAGCCAACATGGCAGGCTGGATGCTCTGGATTGAGTGCTGCTCACAAATACCCCGTGTTGGGCTGAAATGGCTGGGCCTTTACACCTCCCTCTCTCAGTCACCAGATACAGGCTGTCCCGAGAAGGGCATGACTTTATGGCACTAGTGTCCTTGTAAGAAAATAAAGAGACACCAGGGGCACATGAATTCACAGGAAGAAGCCATGTGGAGACAGTGAGAAGGTGGCTACCTGCAAATCAAGGAGGAAGGCCTCATGAGAAACCAAACCTGCCAGTACCTTGATCTTGGACTTCTAGTCTCCAGAACCGTAAGAAAATACATTTAGGTCACCCAGTGTGCAGTATTTTGTTATGGCGGCCCCAGCAAACTAATATAGCTCCCTAAGTTTTTCTGGGGGAAATTTTTGTGACACCCTTATTTAGAGCCTATCGCAGCCAAAATGATTTTCTAATATTTCTGAACTTTATCAAGGTACAAGGTTGAGTACTGTGGAAAAAAACATTTTTTAACTGTTTTCATGCTGGTCATGTTCTGAGCTTCACAGCAGATTCTTTATTTGATAGTATCTACTCACCTCATCTGCCTTCCACTTCTCTGAAGAGATTTGCTCCTGTCATAGTTCCAAAATGTTCTTTAACCTTCGTGACTTTGCATCAGCTTAATGGCCTCTGCTCATCCCTAAATCATGACTCCTTAGTGCTAGGAACCAACGAATAAATGGGGGTAAGAATAAAGAAAATCAATTTAATTAGTGGTTGGATTTAAATCCGACTTGGGAGGTAGAATTTTGGTTTTATCGCTAGGGCACTTTTTGGAAAAGAGCAAATTATCTAAAATCAAAACCTAACTCTTCTACATCCTAATTCTATGCATTGAACTTAATATCTGGTTATCTTCATTTGGCTAGGTAATGTTTCCAAGTGACCATTTCCTTGGAAGTCAGATATGGTGTTAAATCCCAGCAGCAAAGTATTGGCCAAAAAGTTCATCAGTTAAGTAGCATGTATTGAGTGTGTTATGTTTCCATCTCTGGGCTTAGTACTCAGGGGACACAAAATATCCATAAAACACTGTGTGTCTTCTTAAGGATTGTTTCCTGGAGGCTGGCTTCCATAAAATGATATGGATATGTCTACTCTGGGATTACCAGGCTGTTGGAAGGTCTGAGAAAAACCACAGGAATGGGAAATATCAGCTCAGTTGAATCACAGGTACATTGCATGGTTTCGAAAGGGCTGAAAGGTTTGCTGAATTTTTACTCCTGATTTTCAAGGGAACAGGACTCCTAAGATGTTCAGCACTGCTTGCCAGTTGACCATGCTCTTTGGTGCTCTGCTTCTTCTTGGTTGCTGTCTGCTGCTTGGCCTGGACAACGCTCCTCATCCCTGCTTTTACCTACATCCACACTGTGAGGTCTTTCGTGGACTCTAGCGACTGTCGGTGTCACTCCATACTAGACGTGGCCTAAAAACAAATCGCTCTAAGTGAGGGTAATTATGCTTCTTTCCCAAAACACACAAAGTACTTCCCCAGTTTAGGACATGCAGTAAATACTCATTGAACATCAGCTGTGTGTGGAAGGCACCTCCTCATCTTCAAGGAGGAATTTGAGTGTCTTCGTCTCCATGAAGCTTTCCCACCCCCTGCTCAGCTCTATTTGACCTTTCATATAGGCTGTAATCTCAGCCTATTATTAAAGGACCTGGCACATAGTCGGCATCCAAAGACTGTTGTTGATTAAAATATTTAGGACCAACTGCTCTTTCATTGGGGATGAGGTATATAAGGAAAGGAGAGAGAGGGGAAAGATGGAGTTAAATTATAGGACACAAGCAAGGGAGATATTTAAACATTTCATGATATTCAGTAGGTTGGCTGGCTGGGAGTTGACGAGTAGAAAATAGGTGATGTGATCTGACCCAATGGAAATTGGGCAGGTTAATGAAGTTCTATTTGGGGAGACTGGCCTTCTCGAGAATTCACCAAGCTGTCTCTGTCATCAGCTGTAGCATTATTTTAGCTCTGCCTGTAAAGGGCCGTTAATGCCTGACTCTCATTACCACTGAACCCAGGATCCTCCCAGATGCCATCCTCTGCAAACAGCAAAAGTATTTTCTGAGGCCGAATCGCTGAATTTGTCTCACTCTGCTGTGGTGAATTTGCAATTACTTTTCTTGGCCCAGAGAACATCCTGGTAAGATACAATTTTGACAAAATTCCAAAGCACCGTTATTACGTGCAGAAGAAATCTTTATTTTGGAAATTGTTCACCTGTGATGTGAATCTTTCAAATCTTCGTTTATGTGAAGCTCATGATATGTGTTGGGTATTTTTCTCCTTCATGAAGGAGACGGCTCAGCCACGTACTGAAGGTGTTTGATTTAAATGTCAGTATTAAGAAGCTGAATTGGTTCAGGAAACCCTGAGACCTCAACGCAGTTGTTCTGCTCTGAACGCCAAGGGGAAAGCAAGGGAACGGAACCTAGTTCCAGGATCCTGGGAAGGTGTCCACTTGGATGACGGACTGGAGGTAGTGACACATTTTAAAACCGTGTTTAAATAAGGATTATTTTTAAGGAACTGTAGTGTAATCACACCAATTATAATCACTCACAGCCTCAGGGGAGGTGACCAACTCATGTGCACTATCAGTGAGCTAGATAGGTAGGGGGCAGTTTTGTTCCTGTTCACTGAGAAACGGTTCTGGAGCTTTACTCGAGTAACCTGGATGGGCCTGGTTCAACCAGCGGAACAGCCTTAAGAGCAGAACTGAGTCTTTCCAGAAGAAGAAATTCTGCCTGTAGGCTTCTTCAGCTCATGCCTGAGGGTGCTGCCTGCCTCTCCTCTGGCCCCATCTGTGGATGTTCCTGGCTGTTCCCCATAATTTCATGAGGTGATTTCTTGCAGTAAATCTCTTAGTATATATTTCCCACTGGTTCTGTTTCTCTGGTTGAATCCTGGCTGATACTGTGACCCAGAAGTCACTTCTTCTCAAGCTATGAAAGCAATACCTTACATTTATATCGAGCTTTATAGTTTTCAAATGCACTCACATAAATGATCTTTAGTAAATCCTGGGGCTGTAAGTAGGTGAGTGACTCATCACCCTTGCCGTCACCGCCAGTATCATCAACTTCATTGTCAGACATCACCGTCATTACCACCGCTGTTGCTGTCTTATAGCTGAGGAAAAGGGTTAAGCAGCCAAAAGGCAGAGCTGGAGCCACGAGCTGGTTCTTCTAACCCCAAATATTATGTGTAACATCAGCAACCCTCTGTGCAAAACTTCAAACACCTTGTCCTCTGGCTTTCTGGAGATCTTCTGATTGTCATTTCCTCTGTTGCAGCTTACAGTCCTTACTCACCTTTCCAGCCACCGCACCTGTGGAAAACTCTGGACCTTGTCAGCGTCAGTAACCGCATCGTTTCTAAAATCTGTATTTTAAATCTCTTTAAAAATGTCCCTTTAAAAACCAAAAAAATGTCCCTTTAAAAAACAAAAACAAAAAGCCTCCAGGC
This sequence comes from Prionailurus bengalensis, assembly GCF_016509475.1. Taxonomy (NCBI): domain Eukaryota; kingdom Metazoa; phylum Chordata; class Mammalia; order Carnivora; family Felidae; genus Prionailurus; species Prionailurus bengalensis. The sequence goes on along the minus strand of NC_057350.1, from coordinate 156,977,135 downwards.
ATGACCTCTTCCTGTGGGCTTTTCTCTGTCACAGTTCTGGTCATTTTGAAACCCTAATTTAAGTGGTAAATAGTTTGTGGTCTTGGTTAAGCGTATCCTAACCATGGTTCTTTATAAAGCAATTTTTTTTTATTTAGTAAAACCCAAATTCATTTTTACTCAGTGAATGCCAGTCTCACAACCAAGAGTCCAATGTGGATATTTCCTGTCTGTAACATAATGCTTGATACCTTGAATGATTGAAATGAGGCCACATAAAGCATTTCCACGTGATCATATATACGTGCGTACGTGTGTTTGTATGCAAACTATATGTCGTAACGTGTTAAGCAGCAAACATGTTTGAATGTAACTCCTTGGAAAAATTTATCAAACCACAGAAGAATAATCTGAGCCTCAATCTCTTGATATTTCTTTTAAGGATGATGAGGAAAATAACCAGCTAACACAGGCAAGTTACAGAATATTGACGAGCCAACACGGTCCATATTCATTTGTTGAATAAATGCGTCGGACTGTCTGAACGGCCTCATCTCCAGGCAGGTATAAATCAGGGAAGGATGCGCTGCAGTATCATGATGGAAGATTTTTAGTTTCCTGTAGAGGAGCGACACCATCAAGATGGCAACATAGGTCATTCCTGACCTCTGTCCCTTCCATGAGAAGCCTCCGTAGCCATCATCCGTAGGCGAGACACCATTGTGAAGATCCCAGAACCCCCGGATCTCGGAGACTGGGAATGGGAATGACTGCATTCGGAGGACAAGAGGGGCGTCTGCACTCTGACTGCATTGCCCGTCCCCCAGGACAGCACAGCCACATACCAAGAGGGCCTCTCCAGGCCTATAGCTCTTGTGGGAACGAGACCCCCAGTGGACATCCAGCCACCCCAGCATTGTGGGACACTTCTGGAGAGGCCCACTTGGATCTCGCCTCATGGGGATCCCTGGGAGATTCTGCAGGATCACTGGGGGAATCTTGACCACCGGGGATCAGATAGTGATGGAGGAGGAGGCTGGGACTTACAGCAACCAATGCCCAGATGTTGGCAGACTGCATTCCTGCTTGCCACGGCACCTGAACAGAGATCCCATTTCGTGCCTCTGCCCATCTACAGAGCTCAGCTGGTGCCCCCGTCTGGTCAGGGAACTTGCTTGGCAGTTCTGCCTGACTTGGATCCCCAGTCAATGAGACTGACCATCTAAGGAATCCGCTCTACAGTCCTACTTGGGCAAGGAACCAGATTCTTAACCCCACCCAAATACGGAGTATAGACGCAAGTCCCCACCGACCAGGAATGCTGGACAGGGAACCTGGGTAGCCACAGAGCTCATCCCATAATCCCACTTGGGTGGAGAGCCAAGCCAGCAGCCCTGCCCAGCTGATGAACGTAGCCTCTGGCCACACATGTGAACATGGCCTATGGTACCACCTGGCCATGGAGCCCAGCCTTTTGCTCTGCCTCACAATAGAGCCTAGCCCATGGCCTTGCCTGATTGCTGAACACAGCCCGAGGCCTCCCCTGGGTGGATAGCCCAGACAGTGACCACTCAGTTACGTAGCAAAGTCTCTAGTCCCACCTAATAGCAGGCTTAGCTGGAGGCGCCTCTCGACCGGGGCACCCGGACAGCAACCTTGCCCAAAAGCAGAGCATGGATATGGGTCTGTCTGATCACAAAGCCCGGCCTGTGGCCCCCACCAACTTCAGGGCACAGTCTATCATCCCACCTGATTGCAGAGCACAGCTAGTTGGACGGGGCGTCCAACTGTGAAGCCCTGCCTTTAGCTCTGCCTGAATGTGGAGTCCAGCCAACAGTACCATCCAGTTGGGGACCACACCCTGAGACCACACCTAACCCGGAGTGATGTGGAGCCCAGCCCGTAGACTTCCCAAACACATAGTCCAACTGTGGCACCACTCTGCTAGGGAACACAGCCTGTGACCTCGTCTGACCAGAGGCGATTGCAGAGCCCAGCTGGTGGCCCCACCTGACTGGGGAGCCCAGCCAGTGGAACCCCCAGCTAACCTCAGAGCACAGGCAGTGGCCTCACCCAACTAGAAACCCTGACAGCAAGCCCAGCCCTCACACAGACACTACCAGATGACCCGTCCAAGACCCCAAGCTGAGCTGTGGTGAAGGACTGTCCCTGCCAAAGTGAACCTGTAAAGGCTGGACGAGGAGACTGCTCACTCAAGTGCACAGAGGCCAACGCAAGGAATCAAGAATCATGACGACAACCAAACATGACACAACCAAAGGAAACTAATAAAGATCTACACACAGACCCTAAGAAATGGAGATCTGTGAACTGTCTGGCGAAGAATTCAGAATAGTCAGAATTCAGAATGTAAATGGGTGCAGCCACTATGGAAAACAATATGGGGGTTCCTCAAAAAATTAAAAATTGAACTACCCTATGATCCAGCAGACCCACTTCTGGGTATGATCTGAAGTCAATGAAATCAGTATCTGGAAGAGAGAGCTGCACCCCTAGGTTCATTGCCCCATTATTTACAATAGTCTAGACATGGAAACAAGCTAAGTGCCCATTGTCAGACAGATAGGTAAGGACAACGTGATGTGTCATTTTTAATCACAAATAGTTTTATTGGGACATTTGTCTTTTCCTTATTGATTTGCATTTTTCAAATGGAACTAGTCAAATGTTAAAAAATAGAAACTATACAGCACATTTTTTGTTTTTATTTTTTTCAACTTGATTTTTGTGAGGTTCAATTGCCAGTTCTGCCAGGTAATGACAGAATAAGCTTGGGATTGCCATTTAACCTCTCTGACACTCAGTATTCCCATCAGTGGAAGGGGAACAAGAAAACCTATCTGCATCATTTTGGGGTTTAAGTGGAATAACATACTTAAAATACTTTGGCAACCTTTTGTGATTGTGTATACTTTTGGTGCTCTCATAAAGCCCTAATGGACTTCTCAGGACAATCACTTTAAATTCGTAAAACGAAATACATAGAACTATAAAGGAAGCCAATTAAATTACAGTTACCAAAAAACTTTTAAAGCAAGTTTGTGATAGAATACCATACGTATTTCTTTGTTAATGTTAAAAATGAAAATATCAAGCCGATCTATAAGTACTATAACTAGTAGTGAAGCACATAAATAGTATTTTAATGTATCCGCCAAACGAATACATGAAAATATCTGTCAGGGTGCCTGGGTGGCTCAGTCAGTTGAGCGTCCAACTTCGGCTCAGGTCATGATCTCACGGTTCACAAGTTCGAGCCCCGCGTCAGGCTCTGTGCTGACAGCTCAGAGCCTGGAACCTGTTTTGGATTCTGTGTCTCCTTCTTTCTCTCTGCTTCTCCCTTGCTCACACTCTGTCTCTGTCTGTCTCAAAAATAAATAAATGTTAAAAAAATAAAATTATTTAAAAAAAGAAAATATCTGTGACCTCTGTTGTTGACAAAGCCATATTGTGGGTTTGCAGCCTACATTTGGAAATGAAGAAAATGCTAGATATTAGTTAAGGAATAGTTAAAAAAAAAGGTGAATTTTATTCCTTCCAAGTTCAGGGACCTCTGAACCTCTTATCTAGCAAAAAGCAGACACCTGATAGAGGTTAGTTCCCTTCCTTCTACTTTCTTCTTTCTGATGCCTGTCCCAGTAAGCACTGTCCTCAGGTTTTCTTCCCTTTTCACTTCCTAACAAAATGTGACTCCAGGACATCAGGCATTTGGCCCAGTGGGGTAGATAAGTTTATGTTCTTAATTCCTTCCTGCCTCCCTCCCTCCCTCCCTTCCTCCCTCTCTTCTTCCCTCCCTCCCCATTTCTTTCTTTCTTTCTTTCTTTCTTTCTTTCTTTCTTTCTTTCTTTCTTTCTTTCTTTTTTTCTTTCTTTCTTTCTTTCTTTCTTTCTTTCTTTCTTTCTTTCTTTCTTTCTTTCTTTCTTTCTTTCTTTCAGAGAGCAGGAGTAGGGGAGAAGGGCAGAGGGAGAGAGAGAATCTTAAGCAGGCTGTATGGTTAGTGTGGAGCCTGATGTGGGGCTTGATCCTATGACCCTGGGATCATGACCTGAGCCAACCTCAAGAGTCAGATGCCCAACCAACTGAGCCACCAGGTGCCCCTCCTTGATTTATCTCTTAAGAGCATATCTTTGGTAGAAGTTGAAGGAATTTCAGCATAAGGACAAGGTGAAATGAGATTCCTAGGAAGAAATGGCATCACAAAGAGAGCAGATTACATACTTTCTGAAACTTCAGACTGGTACCAAGGATCAGCTGCGGACTTCACTCCAAATCACCCCTCTAAGTGGCTCGGTCTTTCCCCTCAGGGGTCAGGGTATAGAAGCTCAGAGATCTGGGACTGGGTCCTACCCAGATCCTGGCACGCTACACTAAAAGCCCATTGCATGTCTCCTCCCAAGTCTGCATTGAGTGATGGCATGTTGGTAATGTGAAATCAGCATGGTGGGAGTATTCACATCGTAAAAATCAGCAAGTGCTACATGGCAGGGCTTCTTTTCTCCTCTTCCACGTTTCCTGGAAAGCCAGTTGTTAGATATTTGTCAGTCTGTACCTATCCCTTCCTACCTGGTGATTCTGCCTTAACAAAATTAGTCATTCTTTCTGTTTGACCACCATTTAGTGGACATTTTTGTATCCTCAGAAAGGGATTTATACACTTACATTATTCCCTGATTCTGTAACTCTGTCTTTGGGATTCACAAATCTGTTAGGTTGTCAAAAGCTCTGGGAAATCCTGTAGTTAAGTGAAGCTATCTTTGTTCAGTCCAGCATTTCCCCAAGTTGTTTACTGAGTCCTTTATTCATGGACCACCTACTGATGCCCCCAGTGAAATCATGGAAGGTACTAGATTTCACCAATTTGATCTGTAGCTGCATTGCAGAATGCAGTGCCTCACCAGGAAGAGAGGAGCCAACCATACTAGTTATTTCAACAGAGATCATTTAACTTAGGGAATTGAACTGCTGAATTGGCATTTGGAGGACTGTAACTGAAGAAAGATGAAGCGACTGTGGAAACCATCTACCACTCTTAGGGCTGGTGGAGCAAAGAGAAGAGGTGGGGTTATTCAAACCCAGAAGCTTGGATCAGATGTGCAGGAATATGGAAAACAGGGATCCGGAACCAGCTACTGCTCCTGGGCTGGAGAGCCATCGCTGAGGTGACTGGCGGCACAGGAAGCAAGCAGCAAGGAGCAAATCCCTTCTTCTTCCTCCAGGCTTGCAGTCTCCCTTTCATGCCCTTTATTGGCAGATCCTCACAGGAAGCCAGATGGCAAAGGAGGATTTTGTCTGTGGAGTCAAGCCTCAGAATGATAAACCAGGAAACAGAAGGGTGGGTGGCACTGAGAGACAGTAGCTTAATAACCAGCCCAGATCCCAACCTACGTGCGTGGTCAGTTTCCAAACAATCTGGGTCTGGATGGCGCCAGAGGCCCTTCCCTCCTCCCAAGGGCTAGAATAGCCACAGGCATCTTATTGAGGCTCTCCTCTTTTCTTAGACAGCAGAAGCTGTTCATTAGAACAGAGAAAGTCATGGTTTTAATTACATTTCTCTTAGAACTCAGAAGGTTTTTTTTTTTTTTTAATTTTTTTTTTCAACATTTATCTATTTTTGGGACAGAGAGAGACAGAGCATGAATGGGGGAGGGGCAGAGAGAGAGGGAGACACAGAATCGGAAACAGGCTCCAGGCTCTGAGCCATCAGCCCAGAGCCTGACGCGGGGCTCGAACTCACGGACCGCGAGATCGTGACCTGGTTGAAGTCGGACGCTTAACCGACTGCGCCACCCAGGCGCCCCTCAGAAGGGTTTAAATAGAGATTTCAACAAAGTAAAATGATTTGGCAACTTCTTCTAAAGGGTTTTTCAGCAGCCCTACCTAGATTCAACTGTTTTTGAATTCATTTGGTCTTCCATTTTAAGTACCCGGGGTGATGATGTACCTCATTTATTGCTGGTGGTGGGTGCTTAGTGGACAGCTTAGGGATGGCAGGGCCGTGTGCAGAAACAAGATGCACAAGGAACAGAAAGAAAGAGGCACCCTGTTCCCCCAAAGTGCCCCTTTTCTGAGAGGTGCAGAGTGAGGCACCTTTCTGGAGGAAAGCGGAAGCTGAGGCTAAAGCATCTGGAGTCTTCTCTATAGATGTGTCGGTGATCCCTGTGGAATGATTTCTTACAGATGAAAGTGCTCGGGTGTGGATGTCCAACTTAGGGCAATGTGCATAGTTTGAGGAAAGGAGATAGTTGGCTTTGAAGCCATGCCAGTCACCAGTTGGGTGCTCTGAGAGAGTCAATTCATTGTATTACTCACTTTATTATTGATAATAATTGCACCCATCCAGCTCTCGTTTTTGGCTCACCCCAAGGATCAAAAGAAATGGTGGCTCAACATGAAAACATGTTGCAAGGAGGAAAGTGAAATGAGAACACAAGGATTCAATAATAAGGAGCTTTGGGCTTCTTCAGTTCACTTATTTCTTGGCTCTAGAAGAGATAGAAGAGAGAGGCATCTCCATCATCATAGAGGAATTGCAGTGTGCACCTTTCTGGGCTTAGGTTGCACATGGATTTCCACACAAATATTTGTCTCTCATGTTGTTATCAGAAAAGCTCCCAATGTGCAACTGAAAACAATCCCAGGAGAAATATCTCTGTGTTTCCAGGTCAAGTCAGTTTTCTATGTTTATTGTTTTCAGTGTTTCTTGGGGTCAAAATGGAGTAGATGTTTCTGAAATTTTAGTTTGAATCTAGGAGTCAGCTGCTACTGCTACTACTAATTACTACTACTGCTTCTTCTTCTTCTTCTTCTTCTTCTTCTTCTTCTTCTTCTTCATTATTATAGTTGTAACACTTGTAGTAGTATTTATTGAGTGCTTAGTGTATGCCGGACACTTTTTCAAGCATCCATACTGTGTTCCCTCCTTAAAATAACCCTGTGAGGTGGACATTGTTTCTATTTTAATTTAATGTTAGGAAACTAGGCATAAAGAAGTTACCTGAGATTGTAGATAGTAGCTTATGGAGCTGGGATTTAAAGCCATATAAAGTAGTTACAAAGTGTGAAATTTGAGCTCTTCTCCCACATTCAAGAAACACTTTCATACATTGTGTAAATCAGAGTTGCTTCTCAATGGCTTCTATTTGTTCACCTGGGAATATCATTTATTGGACATTTTCAAAGCGCTGGATCGGATTCTAAGCATTTTCTGTGTGCAACCTTATTTAATCCTTACAGTATTTTACTATCATCACCCTATTTATCAGGTGAAGAAACTAAGGTTCAGAAAATTTAAGCAATCTGCTGAATCAGGTTCACACTCTGAGTAATTGTTAAAGTTGGTATTTGAACTCCGGTCTCCATGACTCATGGAGTCTCCATGACTTTTAGTGTGATGCATCGCATAACTCTTGGCTTCCTAACCATAAATACATATTTTTTCTGTTTCTCATGGAGCCATCAAACTTCCCTGAACATGAGTGTAAAGCTTATAAAAATGGGAAAGCTGAAATAAAGCTAAATGAAGATCAGAAATCATGTACTGTCAGCAGGGACTGGGTACTTATGCCAGGACACTGGGATGAGAGGTAATGAAATAGAGTTTAATGCTCAGGCTTTGAACTTCTTAAAAGACAAGGTGAACAAACAAGAGGCAAACAGACAAAAGAAAACCAAACCCAAATGGAATCCAGTTCATCTAGTTTGCATAGTTCTCACTGTCAGACAAAATGTCAGACCAGTTAGGTAGAAGACACACACCTTCCCTAGCACTCAAAGTCCAGAGAAATTTTACTTAAGTCTTGTATTTGGACACCAGTCATAGTTTGTAAGGAGCTTCCATGATACACAGCATGGCGTGAGTGAAGGCTTGGTGAAGGATATAGATTAGGATTTTATCCTATGTGAAATCGATGAAGTATTTCCAGAGTATCTTTGAAGGACAGTGTACCGTATTCATTTCTGACGTCCTTATTAGAACTCAGAGTTTAGCACAACATGTCAATTAATGCCCTTTGAGCTGTTATAATAACTACATGGGTAAATGTGTTCACCAATTTCATAGAAGGAAATGACTTTATTTATGTACAAAGAGCCAACTGTCTTCTTCTTGAAGTATTGAAATAAAAACGTGAAAACCAACATAAAACTTGTTCAACTTCATCTCAACAATTTCTAACCATCTCTATTTTCTCCTTGCAAGACCTGCCAGGACCTCAGCTTGCTCAATCATTTATTCATTTGGCTCTTAATTTGGTCCCATATTAGTTAAGGAGGGCCTTAGGCTTGACCAGCATCAAGACAAAAGAAACAAGGGAAGAAACCTTGGTCAGGAATCTGGTGGGTCCCAATGATCCGTATGCATTTATGGCGGGGGTGGGGGGAGTGGGTCTATGCATGATTAAGTCAGCTGAGCCCTACCTGTTAGTGTTAGGCTGGAACACACAGGCTGAAGCTACCTATAAATCATCCAGGAAGGTAGAAAATAAAGACAAGAGATACAATCAGGAGACAAGTCAGAATTACTGAGTCGGAGTGATAACCTTTCAAGGTCAGGGAGATAAAGATGCCCAGAACTGGGCTTATATTCGTGACATCAGCACAACATTCTTGAGCTTGAGATAGCGGTGCTTTTAGCAAAGCATAATCTCACCTCCTTAGGCTGGCAATTCACACTCCTCAGTCTGCATCACTTGAAGGATAAAATTGCAAATAGGCAGGTCGAGGGTAAACTGAGAAGCTCACTGGATCGTGGTCATGTGCACAGTTGTATCATCATGCCTAGGTTCCAGGGTTTTGCTCAAATCTGACATCTGTATATCTAAGTCTGTTGGTCCATCTATCCATCCAACCAGCCATCCAGCCAGCCAGCCACTCATCATCTAAATAGAGCTATATCTACTGCCTCAGGAATTAAACCTAGTTCAGTATTAAAGGAAATGCAAGCTAAATTAAACATCTTTACTTCCTAATAATTAAAGGAGTGCACTAGACACGACACGGAGCATAAGTAAACTGTGCATTCATTTATAACCACAACTAACATTTATTTATTTTTTTTAAAAAAGTTTTTTTTCAACATTTTTAAATTTATTTTTGGGACAGAGAGAGACAAAGCATGAACGGGGGAGGGGCAGAGAGAGAGGGAGACACAGAATCGGAAACAGGCTCCAGGCTCTGAGCCATCAGCCCAGAGCCTGACGCGGGGCTCGAACTCATGGACCGCGAGATCGTGACCTGGCTGGAGTCGGACGCTCAACCGACTGTGCCACCCAGGTGCCCCCGACTAACATTTATTAAAACACTCTTACGTGCCAGTAGCTGCAGGAAGAGCTAGGGAGGGTCTAAAGATGAACAAGACATGTCCTTGATTTTTAGAATTCACAGTCTATAGAAGGTACTGTGTTTGCATACACATCTACGACTCCATGTTCTATCCTCTTCTCTTCACTCCTTCCTTTTTCGGAAACATACAAGCAGCTCTTGCGTCAGGGCCTTCGCACTTGCTGTTGCCTCTGCCCAGGAGGTTCTTTACCCAGATACATGTAGGGTCGACTTCCACACTTCCTTCAGATGCCCTCCAGCTGTCACAATTTCAGCGAGGTCTTCCTTGAGTACCCTATATGAGGTAGCAACTCCCTCTTACTCAGGGAACTTTGTATGTCCGTAATTCTGAATTATTTTTCTCCCTAATCATAAACATTTACTTCTTTTGTTGTTGTTTGTTTCTTCTTTCTTCTTCTGGATGCCAACTAGAATATATGTTCTGTGAAAATAAGGGACTTTGCTTTTGCTCACTCCTCTACCTTCATGTCTGGAAAAAGAGCTTGATAAATAGTAGGTGCTCAATAAATATTGTTAAATGAATAATACGAAGCAGAAAAAGGATGCCTATATATATATATATATATATATATATATATATATATATATATAAATGAATTGTTCGACAACAACAGAGAAGGAGTAATTACTCTGGAAATGGAGATAATGGCTTATGAATCCTCGAATAGAAAGGTATCACTTTCCTTTCAAAAAATAAAGTCCACTTCTATGGGACAGCCAGCTTCCATGACAGATACATCCAACATGTTGGGAATCAAGGTGCTGGTTAGCAATGATGAATGACCATATGATGCCTGAAAATTTTCCATTACCCTTTGAATTTTTTTTTTTTTGTAGTCTGGAACCATCTGGAAACAAATGGGTTTGACCTCATTTCCAAAACTACTTGTGAAGCCTGTTCCTGTTAACCAGGAGCTAAATCTTCACTTGTGGGCTCTCTGTGCTTGATTCTGTGCTCCAGTCCTTATAGTTTGGGCTGCCGATGGGACTCAAGAGAACACTGAGCATTTTCCTTGTCACAAAAGCCATCATTCACTAGAGACTGGGAACAGAGAAGAACTTTAATATCCACTGGCATGGCTCAGTGCAGCCTGGACTGCCAAAGAAGCAGGTGTTCAGTGATTACTGGAATAAGTTCGAGGCAAGAATCCAAGCTGTGCATGAGCCCATGTGACCACTTTCCTCATAGTGCTGTGGATGTCAGACAGGTAAATGAGGACTCTCAGGTAGCTGGAGAAGACCCTCTGGGGCAGCTCTTCATTCCTACAGTCATTCAGCTAACAATTATTTATTGAGCACGTGCCTTGTGCAAGGCTCAGAGCCTGACCCAGCCTTGATACAACTAAAGGGTTTCTCCGGTAAGTTTCTGCAGTCCTCTAAGGGTTTCGGGAAACCTCCTCTTGGAGATCATTTTAATCAAAGAGCATCTTTTGTAGTAAGGAGAAACACATTCAGACAAGCTTTTTAAAAACAGAGGACAACAGGGGAGACATTTTCCAGAATCCAAATTCAGGAGATGGCAACATAGCAGCTCACTGTGTAGTTCTCTACAAGGTGCTATGCTCTCTGGGCACGACTGCTCTCTTCCCCTGGGCCTGATTCCTCTAACACCCAGTGCCTCGGGCCAAAAAAGGCCATTTCAGACCCTGCTGGATAGTGCCATCCACGAGTAGTCAAAGGAGACTGCTCACAGCCTGCGTGTTCTATTCCAGACTCCTGGAAGGGAGAACCTGATTGGCTCAGCTCGTCTCTAGGGTCCTTTCCCATCCATCAGACATAACCGGGGCTGAGGCTTTGTAGCCCACCATGCTCTCAGCAGGACTGTGAGGAGTGACTCTCACAGAAGGTAGAATGAGGGTACAGGGAAGGCGTGCCTGGAAGCTCTAGAGTAGACTCAAAGGGATGTTCAGAGTTAGGGATGAGGGATTTTAAATGGGACCCGAGGGAACAGAGCTGTCATTGACAGGAGCCACTAGTTACATATATGGGACACGGGGGAGGGGAGATTTGGATATGAAGAAGGAAGCCTGGATACTCAAGCTGCAATCATGGGCCGGGCAGGGGTACTGGTGGTCACCAGGTCACTTGCAAGGAGGTAAGTGCTCCTTCACCCTTCAAGGCCTTCAGTCCTACACTGGATAGTGACGTCCTCGGGGGAGGAGCCATGAGCTTGTTCGTCTTTGTATTTCAACATCCAGCACAGTTCCTGGGACATCGTTGGTGTTCGAAACATAGCTGTTGATCAAACAAATGAAGGAGTGAGTGAAGATACTCGAAGGGGTATCCGTCCTCTGTGAAGCTTTTCTAATACTTCCCCCAGCAAGTTGGAATTCCCTCATGTGTGCTCCCACCATGCTAACCATACCTTACGGTCATTGTCAGATGACAAATCAACCTCTGGTGCACAGAGTGTACTTTATTAAGCAGAGAGTGGGTTCTATTAAGCAAAAACAAACAAGCGGGAATACGTCAAACTAAGAAGCTTCTGAATAGCAAAGGAAATAATTCTCAAAATGAAAAGGCAACCTTTTCATCCTTGCAGAGTGGAAGAAGATATTTGCAAACCATATATCTGATAAGGGGCTAATATCTAAAATTTGTAAGTAACTCATACAACTCAATAGCAACTTGTCATCACGGAAGTGCAAATCAAAAACACAATGAGATACCACCTCAGACCTGTTAGGATGGCTATTATCAAAAAGGCTGGAATGTATTATTCTAAGGGAAATAAGTCAGACAAAGACAAATATCACATGATTTCACTCAAATATGGACTTTAGGAAACAAAACAAATGAACATAGGGGAAAGGAAGGAAAAGTATGATAAAACAGAGAGGGAGGCGAACCATAAGAGACTCTTAAATACAAGAACAAACTGAGGGTTGATGGAGGTGGGGGGAGGGCTAAATGGGTGATGGGCATTAAGGAGGACACGTGTTGGGATGAACACTGGATGTTACATGTTAGTCATGAATCACTGGGCTCTACTCCTGAAACCATTATTACAGTATCTGTTAACTAACTTCTATTAAAAAAAAAAGGTAAAACATAAGTGTTGGTGAGGCTGTGGATAATTCTAAAAATAGAACTATCACATGATCCAGCCACTCTACTTCTGGGTGTGTGTGTCAAGGAAAACCAAATCTCAAAGAGACATCTGCCCTCGCACATTCATTGCCACATTGTTCACACTAACCAAGACATGGAAACAACCTGTGTCCATCAAAGGATGAATGAATAAAGAAAATGTGAGAGATATATATCTCACAGTGGAATAACTATTAAAAAAGAAGGGAATTCTGTCATTTGTGACACTCTGGATGAGACTTGAGTGCATTGTGCTAAGTGAAATAAGCCAAAGACAAATACTGTATGGCATCACTTACATGTGGCATCTAAGAATTTTAACTAATGGAAGCAGAGAGTGGAATGATGGTTACCAGGGTCTTGTGGGCGGGGTGGGAGGGAGGAGCGAGGGTATCGGTCAGAGGATACAACCTTTCAGTTGGAAGGGGAGTAAATTCTGGGAGTCTGATGGGAGGGGTAGTGACCATAGTTAGTAACACTGTGTCTTACACTTGAAATTCGCTGAGAGAGTAATCTTAAGTGTTCTCAACACACACACACACACACACACACAGTTCACTATGTGAGGTGATTGGTGTCGTAATTAGCTTAAATGTGGTAATCATTTCACATGTATATCAAATCATCACATTGTACACTTAAAATAGATACATTTTTTATTTGTCAGTTATACCTCAGTAGAGCTGGGGGGAAAAAAGAAAGGGAGCTCTATTAATTGTAGAGTTTCCAGCTTCTAGCTAGCACACTGCCTGACCAAGTAGGACCTTCTCAGTAATTGGCCATCAAGTAAATACTATATCCGCCTTTTGATGACCTTGACCCAAAGGCTTACTTTTTTGATACAAAAATGCATAATATTTATTTTTTCTAATTACGAAACAATAAAAAGGTTCACAGTGTCATGTCTTGGTATCTTTATAAATTTGTGTCATTTTGGAGAAATAAAATTATAATTATTACATGTATATAAGTATATTAATATTTACATATATACATGAACATTTTCCTACACTAATAATTATTCTTTTTTAAAAAATATAATTCATTGTCAAATTGACTAACATACAGTGTATACATAGTGCTCTTGGTTTTGGGGTACATTCCCGTGGTTCATCGCTTCCATACAACACCCAGTGCTCATCCCCACAGGTGCCCTCCTCAATGCCCATCACCCACTTTCCCCTCTCCCCCACCCCCCATCCACCCTCAGTTTGTTCTCTGTATTTAAGAGTCTCTCGTGGTTTGCCTCTCTCCCTCTCCGTTTGTAACTATTTTTTTTTCCCCTTGCCTTCCCCATGGTCTTCTGTTAAGTTTCTCAAGATCCACATCTGTCCTTCTCTGACTGACTTGTTTCACTTAGCGTAATACCCTCCAGTTCCATCCACATTGCTGCCAATGGCAGGATTTCATTCTTTCTCATAATAATTATTCTTTAAACATTGGTTCATAATGTCTATAAAATATTTCATTTGTACATAATACAACTTATTTATCTATCTATCATTGGACTTGGAGGCTATTTCCAGGTCTCACTATCATAAATATTTCCTATGAGAATTTCCTCGTGCATGAAACTTTGCGCTTTCCTGTAGGGGCATTTCCCACAGTGGAATGATGAGATCAAAGGGCATGCACACTAGGGCTCTTGATAATTATTGCCAAGTACCTCTAGAGAGGGTGAATTAATGTACTTGACACGAGTTGTGTATGATCGTGCCCGTTTCCCCACATTCTCACCAGCAGGTGGAATTATAATTTAAGAAGATGTCAATTTGATCCATGAGCCCACTTGCTCAGAACGGGGCAGAGACCATGGCTTGCCCTGGGAGCAGTGCCACTGGCTGATGGCATGAGGGCTGTGGCAGGGCAGAGATGAAAACAATACAGTTCATGCTTTCAATTACCTAGAGTTTTGGGGATTAGAAACATTTTATAAACACCCCTTTTGAAAGCAAAGGCAGAGCAGAAAATAAATATCAGTAGTAGAGCAGGAAGACAGGGACAGGATGCTCGTCTTTAGGAGGCCTTGGACATGGGTCATTTCTCAAGGTACTGTTGCAAGGAGGACAAGACAGGCCTTTACAGTTGTGTGATGTGAATGGCAAGAGGCAGGTGCCCTGTTTATCATCAGGTGTCCAGAGTGACAAACAAGACTAGTAGCCTGCTTGACTGTGTGGGGCCATGGACGGTGGGGTTCCTGATGTTGCTTGGAAGCCATGGGCAGCTTGGGCCCTGGCCAGGCAGGGTGGGCTCAGATTGCTGTAATGGGAATGCATCGGACACAGGAGGCTGTGGCTGCAGGTGGGGCAGGGCAGGAGTGTCTTGGGAGGGGTCATGCTTACAGGCTTCGGGGCAAGACCATCCCAGTGAGAGGAGCCTGAAGGTTAAGAGACGGAAAGGACTGACATTAGTCCTGGAGAGGAGTAGACTCAGCTTTGTGTCTTATCCCCTCTCTCTCTTTTCCAAATCCTTCCCATCCCTTCTCTCCAAATGCTTAACTTCCCAGGTAGAATGACTGAATGATTTCTTAATTTCCTTGCCTTCTTATGGACCAAGCTCTTCGTGTCTTAACCTCCCCTGACAATGTAGTCCTATCAAAATATTTTCCTAACAAAAATTGTTCTCTTGTAAGATGTTTGGTTACGGCTACTAACACGAGTTTTCAAACCCCAAGCAATAGAGATCCTGGCCCAATCTGGACTCTCAGTAGACCTCGGTTCTCCTCAGGCCCCTTTGGTGAGGCCTGATCTGTGTTGACCCCTCCCTCCCTTCCTTGTTTAGGACACAGGGCTCCTTTGAACTAACTATATGCCATCATTCCTTTGGGTACCAACCCCTCCCAAGTTATGAGAGGTCTGACCTCGCTTTGGGGAAGCAGTTACCCCTACGAGAAGTAGATGGGGCCAGCCAGTGGCTCTGGACGGAGTGGGAGATAAAGGGCACCTGGCCGTGTGGAAGCCCAGCCACTGCAGGATGCAGAACCCAAACCAGCGCCTCTCCCTGGGGCAGGGAACCCATGAGTGCCTGGGCTGTGCCCACACTGCCTCCCCTCTCTCCTCATTAGCTACTTTCTGTCCTGCAGGCAAAACAGCCATGGAAGAGACTCTTTGGTTCTACTAGTGAATTTCCAGAGAAGAAACTGAGGGATTGAAGGGCAAGAGCCCACGAGAGTGTGTCACTGATTCACGCTCCCTTTCTCTCCTTGGACCTGGGTGGATTTGCCTGCAAAATCCCCTGGAAATCTCCGTTTATTGCCGTAAAACAGGATTCTGAGTTGCAAATAAGAGAAAGCCATGGACTTACCTTGACTGCAATGTGCAAAAAGTGGAGATGGTTCCCCCTCACTTGAGGGAAAAAGGGAAAGGGCCGTTTACTGAATAACTATTGTGTCTGGAAGAACAGACTGAAGTGGATGTTACTGGCTCTGCACCCAGGCTCCTTGGGTACCTTCCGCCATGTTTGTGTGTCTCTCCCCCAGCTTCAGTGGGGGTTTTCTTCCCAACAGGGGGCCCCTCAGACTGTTCTTTGGAAGACTGTGCCCCGAGTGGGACTTGCTTGGCTCAAGTGTGCAGAGTTGGAAGTGCCTGAAAGTGTAGGGTTCCCTTCCAGCCCTGTGGCGGCTCTTAGCTGGTGACTGACAGAACCAGGAACAGGAATGTCCCGCTCCCTTGCCTCCAGCGGGGACAAACTCTGGCACATAACTCGTATTCCAGATCTTCTCTGTGGAGTCAGGCTGAGGTAACCTCTGGCAGGTCTCTCCCCAAGATGGCATCTCACTTGACTTCCTCCCCCTCCTGTCCTGCTTCCTCCACTCCCTTGCTGGACTCCCTGGGAGCATTTTCTTCATAAGTCACTTGTCCATGAATCCTAGGCTTGAATTCTGCTTCTGAGGAACCTGATCTAAATTGTCCTGCACTTGACAAAAAACTTGTGAAGTAAATGGCATTATCCCCATTTTATAGGGGAGGAAGCCAAGTCTCAAAAAGTGGTAATATGTCCAAAGCTAGTGATTTGAATCCAGTTCCGACACCATGAGCTCAGTGCCGTGGGAAATAATCAGCATTTAGATAACGCTAGCCAATGGGCCCCCTCACAGACTCAGCTGCTTTCTCAAGGTCACATGGAGAGTCAGGGTCCTGAATTGAATCAAGGGAATTGCGTATGTCTGAGAGGTCTCTGGCCTAGTGCAGAATTGGCCTTGCAACTCTATGACGGTTTTGCCGACTGCCCCCTTCCTCCCTTTTCTCTTCATATGTGGCATCTATCAGCTGTCTGCCTGGAGAGTCGCTTTCACCTGTGGCTCTTGGGGGGGGGCAGTGAGCCCGTTGAGGACCAGGAACATGTGCTCCTTATTGTGAAATCCCCAACACCGTGGTGCTTGGCAGATAAGAGGCACTTAAATGAATATACCTTCAATTAAAGGCTCCAGCCACAGGGCAGTTTCCTTTATGAGAACTCTACTCTGGAGAAATCAATTAAGTCAGAATGAAGGGAGATTTTGATTCCTTAAAAAGAACTTGCCGTATCTTGAGTTAATTTCTTACTCTCTAGTACCTATATTGTGGCTTAATGCAAAGACTTCGAGCCAATGCTTTCTCTTTTGAGAGTCTTCCCTCTGAGGTTTCCTTTCCAACAGTGTTAACTAATTTTGTCAAAAGGTTTTTACCCTAGATACATTTCCTAATGATATACGTATTTTAAGGGCCCCGTGACATCAGCCCTAATTCTGGAGAATTATGATTTCCTCTTCTTAATATTCTATACAGAAATCTTCCACTAAAATCAGGCCTAATCAGTATTTTGGACGTTAAACATGAGGCAGAGGATATGGCTTCGCCAATTTGAGAGGTCAAATAAAGGCATTATTATTTTTTAAACCGTGAATCAATATGAGAAGGTCTTGTGTTTTCCCGTCCATGCTGCTAGCACTTTTTCTCACGGTTTTTTTTTTTTTTATCAACCTTCCCCTCAGTGAACCAACCCGGGTAATAATTCAGCTGGATATTATGGCCCACAGTTCCTGGAATTTTTCTTTTGAAAGGTATGTAGGTGGACTTTGTGATTACGTAAGCACAAAACTAATGGGATTGGCAGGAGCCCCAGCTGAGAACAGGCGGGTGCCAGGCAGTCTTCTCTCAGCCTTGCTCTGCTAATGCCTCACGGGGTGTGGGCTGGTGCTGGCTTGCTTCCGCTATGCCTCACAACAGGATCACTGCCCACTGTGCCCTGTCACATCTGAGTTCACGGCTGTAACTGGAAAATGGGGGTTCCAGCAGCCTTCGAAGTTACAGCTACAGGCGGAGCTTGGATCTAGAATCAGAGCTTGAAAGGTTGGGTTGGGGGGAATCCATGGTAATAAGTGGACTGAACCAGGTGCTTATGTTGACCCCTAAACTTTATGGAAGAGAATGCTTTGGAATGTGTTTCGGTTATCTGTTGCCACATAACAAACCAGCCCAGAACTTAGAAAGTAGCGTTACTTTCTCATGGTTACGAGGGTGTGTGGAATTTGGACAGGGCACAGTGGAGACTGAATATCACCATTTCACTTGAGTCTGCTGGGGCTGGAATGCCTTCTTCACTCACATATCTGTCACCTGACCAAGGATTGTTCAAACGGCTGGGGCCTGCATGGAATGGCTTCACGAGGACCACATGTTTAGCTTTGGTTCTTGCTATAGGCTTTTCCTTGGTTTTCCTTCATGTAGTTTGGGGGCCCCTCTCTCTCCATGAGATGGCCTCTCCATGCTGTTTCTCCAGCAGGGTGGGAAGAATTCTTCCATGAGAGCCTAGAGCCTGCAAGGGTGCAAACCCAGAAACTTCTGAAGGCTTGGGCTTCAGAATCAGTCACACTATGTTCTTGCTAAAGTCATAGGGTGGTCCAGATTCAAGAAAAGGGAACTCTACAAAGATGTGAATACTGGAGGCCTGGCCCCCTAAAATCTGCTGTGACAGATCATCGCAGTGTGGTTGAGGGAGAGTGTTGACAGACATTGGGCACACAGGATAGCCAGAGGCTCCTGTGGTATGGGAGGTGCCTAGGTGTTCTGGATAAAACACAGGACACCCAGTTAAGTTGGAATTTCAGATAAGCAGTCGATAATTTTTCTTTTTTTTAAGTATAAATGGGTCCCGTGCAAGTCAGCCGGCGTTCCATATTTGGGACATACTTATATCAAAATAGTTTGTTGCTTTTCTGAAATTCAAACCCAACAGGGTGTTCTGAATTTTTATCTGCTAAATCTGACGGCCCCTTGATGAGAGCCCTGAGAACAGGACCGGGGCCCAGGTCCTGGAAACTGTTTGGTGGTCTAGTTACACGGTGGTTCACGACAAGTGAGGACCAGGGCATGCGAGCAGAGAGGGGAGGGCAGATCTCTGAGGCCAGCAGAGGGGACTGTGCTCAGTAGGAGACCTGCGTGTGCAGGCAGTGTACCTTTGGGGCTGAGACTGGGACAGTAGAGTCGCACAGGCCAGAGAGGGACCCTCCACCCTCGAGACGGCTCTGAGAATTGGTCTTTTTTCCGGGCTTCCTGATGAGGTAGATAATAGTGCTACTTCATAGGGTTGTGGTGAGGGTTAAATAGAGGGGCGTCTGGAATGCACTTGGCGTGGCGCCGGGTACGTAGTGGGCACGTCGCTGCCGTCAGAGCGACCATTCTGGTGGAGATACCAGTGCAGGTCCTGAAGCTGGCACAGACAGAGGGAAGAGGTGCAACGGGAGTTAACATTTCCAGAACGCATGGCCGGCTCCGTGCCTGGTGCCTGCAGTGTTCCATCTCCCTGAATCATAATAGCCTTTGCAGGGACAATAAATCAATTTTAGAGATTAGTGAATTGACTTGGAGGAATTCATAAGTTTGCCTGAGGGGCAAAGTCAGGTCCATCTGACATCAGAGTTCTTTTTCTTCATAATGAAAGATAAGGCAATATAGTCCGTTCAGATGGACCTCCATTCAGGGACCTCCAGTTAGTATCCTGCTGCCAGCCTTTCCCACTGACCTTGGCCACTGTGCTGCCTTAACTGTGAGCCTTCTCTACTCGCTTATAAGATGGGAGAGTGATACCCACTTTGCTTCTCCCAGAGTCTTGTTGAAAGCACTCACTGTGGTGAGGGGTGTGAAGGTATTTGTAAACTCTAGAGTGCTCCACAGATGTCAAAATTGTTTTCTAAAGCCTAGCACACAGAGTGTCAATGGAATCGAATATGTTCACCCTGTATTCTGCTAACTGGGACCTTGGTAGGGTGAGGAAATGCTTCTCTTCTGATGTCATTGAAGAAGGGCCTCGGTGAGGCAGAAGGGGAAGAGCAGTCTTTTTTCTTCTGGAACACTCTAGGACATGATTTTGGGGGGCGGAGGGTAGGGGTGGGTACAGCTTTCCCCAGGGGACTTACAGCAGGATTTCAAGGCAAAATAGCCGGGCAGGACGAGAGCAGGACCAGTAGCTGTGTGGGCTCCACAGCTGTCCCTGTGGCTCATTGCTTCTAGGTAGCCTTACAGGTGGTCCCTTGCTGGAGGCACAGGGAGGCTGATCTAGTGATTGGGGAAATGCCAGTTTCATGTTTCTTTCATTGTCTGCTCAAGATCTGGAACTTATTTACAAGGCCACTATGAACGTTTAGACTTCCCCAGAGAGCAGCAGCTTAGAAATATGTGGAAATATTGTCATTATCTCTTTTATGGGCGAGCGTGATGTAAACAGTGACTGACAAAGCTTGAGTGAGCCGGGTCGTGCCTCTGTCTTGGGTTCCCAATGTCTCTAATTCACTCTGGGTCTGAATCTCTATCCACCCAACACACTGGACGTGCAGATGCATTCATTATTCTCACCGGCTCTGCCCAAATCTGCCACATAAGGAGCAAAATGGTCTGCAACCACAGACAAATTTTCTGGGCAGTAAATTATCACAACCTGACAAGAGAACATTCTAGTTCTGACACAAATTTTCCAAGTTTACCAGAGGTAACAGCATAACTGGTGGTGTGTGTGTGTGTGTGTGTGTGTGTGTGTGTGTGTGTGATGGGGGTGGAGTGAATGTGCAGGCTTCTGAAAGGCATCTTGTGAACACCACAGTGGAAGGGAGAGTGAGAGCATTCGCTGCTTGGTAATGAGATTCAGTGTTATGGGGCTGTTATTTTTAGAGTTTAAGCTATGAAAATTTCATTCTCTCCCTGGAGGCCTCCTCTCTGCCATTCTTTAGCACATTAGGTGAGAAATCAAGTGTCATCTTTAAAAAATGATAACAGATCCCAAGTTAGCTTGTAAAAAACACTGCTCTCCCCCAATTCTAAGTGTTTGGTCTGGTAAGAGTCATCTTAGAAATTGGAATTTTGATTTGAGATGAGCAGGGAAGGGATGGAAAAAGAGAGTGATTTGAAAATCTTGAGTTAGGGAAGACTGGATAGAGAATTTTAAAAAAAGAGGGAACTGGATTTTACTCTTTTTGGATAATTATGTCTAAATGCCTATGGCAAGTTGTGTGTATGCATGTGTATGTGTATATGTATGTATATGTGTGTGTGCATATATGTGTGTATATGTAACTTAACATCTCCCATATGTGTGTTTCAGATGTCCTTTTGATATATTCTATGACTGCTTTTTGGTGATCTTGGTCTAAATTCTCTCCTTGGGTCATACTCCTACATTATACTCACCTTAATGCCCATCAAATTCCTTTAGCAAGGCTAGTAAGCTGATTGCAATCTCAAAGTTCCTACTTTGACCATATAAGCTCCAGGGACAGATTTCTATTGTCCTATTTGTATCCTGTTTACCACTGCATAAATCCAGTCAATTAATAAAGTTCAAGAGGCTTAAACAAGAAGGTGCTCATGGCTTCAACTACTAGCTATATGGGCAACGATCTCCAAATGCAGCTCGTGCATTAACCTTTTTTGGGAGTTCCAGACATGTAAATCCACCTGCCTCCTTGCCAGATCCACCAGGATGCGTAACGTGTACCTGGGACTTAATATATCCCCAATCAAGCTCTTAATTCAGTTCACGCCTACTCCTGATTTAATTCTTTTGCAGCTTTCTACTTGCCAGTAAGTCCTCTCAGTTTTGTGGGTCAAAAGTCATGAAGTTGGACTTGATTTCTGTTTTCCTCTCTCACCCTGTGTCTCAACCCACAAACAGATTCTGTCAGCCCTACTTTCAAAGGATATTCAGAATCCGACCGTTTCTACCTCTACTCCTCCCACCCTGACCAAGCCAACACTGTCTTTTGCCTTTATTGTTGCAATATCCTCCTAACTTGTTCTACTCCCTCTACAGCCTATTCTCCAACAAGAGTCCTCACGATTCTTTCACAACCTTGGCCAGATCGTGCCCCTCTTAAGTTCAAATCCCGCCCATGGCATTTGAGTAAGAGCCATTGTGATAGTGAAAAGCAAAGTGAAGGCCACATCCTTGCAAGGCCACGTGCTGCCTCCTGTTCCCACCTCCTGCTCACCCTTCGGCACACTCTACCCATGCTCGTCTCCCTGCTTCCTGTGAATGTGCGCCGTTAAAAGATAAGTTGAAACATATTAACAGGTTTAAGAGTTTATTTGCAAAAGGAAAGAGACACCCTGTTCTCCCAAAGACCCCCTCTCCTGAGAGGCGCCACGTGAGAGAATGGAGCTTACAGGGACATTACTATGATTACTGTAAGCAGGATAATTCCCGGTGTCTAGAGCGCACTTTAGAGCGAGGGTTCCCGATACCCCAGCAAATCAGAATCCAGTAAGTCAAAGAAAGACTCCACTGAAGAAGTCACCTTCTTAAGCCAACTGGCTTGTTCACTGATCTTACGTAGCTATGTCTCAGCTTCCTCAGGAGTGTTGAGTGTAGGAAGTGGTGTTGGCCATAGCGTGCACACCTCCTTGCTCAGATAAATTATAATCAAGGGCTCTCCTATTACCGAGAACAGTTTTCTTGGCAGGGAGTGTAGATATTTTTGTTGGGCAGCTATTAGTTCAGCAGTAAGTTTAGAGAAAATTACAAGAGTTGAGGAGCATTGTCCTCCCAAGCATTAAAAGAGAGAAACACAAGCTGCAAAAAGACAAAAGAAACAAACCTTTCATGTTGGATTTGATGATCTTGAACCACGATCTTGGGGGAGGTGTGCACCTCAAGATGCCATCTGCTTCTAGGGAGGAACCTCCTTAGTCAGTATGAATTTTAGATCTCCAGCTGGTATGCAG
The DNA here is from genome assembly GCF_016509475.1 of Prionailurus bengalensis. Taxonomy (NCBI): domain Eukaryota; kingdom Metazoa; phylum Chordata; class Mammalia; order Carnivora; family Felidae; genus Prionailurus; species Prionailurus bengalensis. The sequence continues at coordinate 156,954,513 of NC_057350.1, read as the reverse complement.
TTCCCAGAGTCTGGAGGAGTCCTTTTTAATTGGGACATGTAGACCCAGGGTTCAAGTCCCTGAGGTTTGACTGCTGGCTGAGTAGTGAGGAACACCTTGTATAGTCTCTTCCAAGGAGGTTCAAGGGTTATTCCTGGTGATTCCAGATCAGAAGGGTGGGAGAAAATTTGAAACATTACCTTGGGGAGTTGTAGCCAGCTATTTGAGGGAACTAGAAGAATTCGGGGTCCTGTCCAGTGTATAGGTACAAAACAAAACCCAAAGACAAGAAGCACGACTGTAATTTGATATCCACAAAGTTGTGTTATAATTTTCTACTGAAATGTATTTTTTTCTCTACAATTATCATGATTTATATCAAGGATAATCACAGTAAGACTAATTTGTTTGCAAAAATAAGTCTAGCTCTATTAAACTTGCCTTGATAATTTACATAGTGCAGCCAAGAATAGTGATTGGCCATGTAGGCCATTTTAAAATCAGGTTTGCTGGGACTTTTCATAAGGAATTTTAGATTGGACTTTTAAAAGCCTCACAGGTTGAGAAACCAATCCAAGGACTCACAATCAGACTGCACCCAAAATACCTACAGATTTGGGTAAATTCTTCTCTTCATGAAGTCCCCAAGATATCTTGAGTTTCCTGGGCATGCTAGAAATTAACCTTCCTTACTCACCTGGTTAGGCTGCCAAGAACCCTGTAAGCAAGGTAGTAGGCTGATTTTCCCAAGGGAATTTTATTGGCTTTATAAAATAAATTTTAGTTTTTTAAAACTGGTCATATCAGATTCTCTGCACATTCTCAAATATGACATTCCAATCAAGGTACTGGTAATATAACCAATGTTTCCATCAAACTTATGCAGATAACTATATTGCCATGAAAATAAGAATACTCAAGTTTCCAAATTCTGGAGGGATCAGGTAGAGAGAAAAAGTAAATGTTCAAATTCTCTTTACAATGGTGTACTTTGCACAATTATTTTTCAGTAATAGATAAGAGGAAAACATTTTTCTTAAATCTGAAAAAATTAAACATTAAGAAACTAGCAATGTTTCAGAGAAAAAGTAAATACATATATACATAAATATATATATACATGAATATATTTACATGAATTTATGAATGAATACATAAATATACATATATATAACATCCTCATAAGGATGTTACACTAATAATATGAAATTGAATGCATATATATATATATGCATCTATTACATATATGTACCTACATATATATACATACATATGCATACATATGCATATATATACATACATATGCATATATATATACATACATATATATACATATATTATATATATAACATCCTCATAAGTTCATTCAATTTCATGACATATATACATACATATATACATATATATATAACATCCTCATAAGTTCATTCAATTTCATATTATTAGTGTTCTGCTTGAATCCAGGTTTTCTATTAGTTCTGACAATTCTTACTAAGTCCAGTTTATGATCTTAAAAGTTATCCGAAACTCATATTCTAGAGTACTTGTCATAGTCCTTTTTGTGAATCTTTCCCAAGATGAAGCACTTTTGTAAAAACATAAGAGTAAAATAGTAACTATCTGTAAATGACAAAAGACTTAAAAGTGCCCATGGTTAAAGATCTGGTGAAAGTTCATTATAATAAAACTGACAAGGAATTTGTTTATTTCTGTGACATACAATATTTTAAGATAACTGAATTATGACTGATAACATTATACCAGGACATATCACATTTCCAGGAATTTTGAACAATCTCTAGAACACTTATATCAATAACATGAATTGTTACAACCTAAAGAGGTTTATCATCCCTTATCTGACAATGTTTCCTGTATAATTTAACACACCACACAAACCTAATTGGTTTACATCTCTCTTTCACAAGGTGAAAGACAAATCCTTTTAGATTGTCCAGGGACCCTCAAGGAAATCTCAAAGTTCGTTTGAGGCAAAAAAAAAAAAAAAAATTAGAATTTGATTTTGAGAAAATTTCAAAAGGTTTGGACACTTGATTAAATACGATCACAGACCATTATGAAATAATTCTTAATTATCTATTTAACCATAGCAACAATAGAAGATGTTAAAGGCAAATACATGAGGTTCTACAGTTATGAACAAAACTTATCTCTCTTAATAATGAGAAAACTGGGTTTTCTTAAGTAGTCAAAGACCTGTTAAAGATGACATGATGCATAGTAAATTGTTTTGGTGAAACACAAAATCTTTTCTTTCCAAGCAGATTACTTAAAGGATAAAGAAAAATCTTTCATAATCTTTTATCAAGAGCAGACCAATAGTCCAAGAGGAACTATTGTCCTTTTAGCAGATGAGAAAAAATTAAGCCTGAGTTTTAGTTTTACATAAGCACACCAATGATACCATAGCTTGTTTTTAATACCCTTATTATTTCTAGTAGTTTTAATTACATATATTAATTAGAATTCTTAACCCTTGGAATCCTTAATTCCTAGTGAAAACTAAGAAGTAAGTAATTGGGATTAGCAAATTTATAAACACATTTCATAATTCCCACACACATTCTTCTCCCCTGAGTAAATTTTCCAGTGTGGCACAAAATATGTTTGCTAATAGTCCCAAATGTCTTTAGTTCCTCTGTAAAAGGAAGCCAAGAATGGATAAATCTGTGTTCAGTAATTAATGCTTTAGTATTTTATCTTACTTGGAAATGATCTAGATATTCCACAAATATTCATCATTTAACTTATCTCAGTATAACTTTAAAGTTTAAAGTTACCAAAAAGATGTTGAAAACTATTTTTAAGTAGATGTACTATACATTTATAACTTTATTTTACTTACATCTATTTAATTCATTTGTTTTTATCAATTATGTTTAGATTAGTCATGAAAATTTTATAAGACATTAAATGACTAACCATTACCCTAAGTTATTTTTCCCACCGGCAAATTCTGTAACAGAGATAACATGAGCTTATTTGACTTTTGGTAAACTAGGTAGAATAAAAGTATCGTGTTTAATGATGATAACTCTAAAGATATGCCTGCCTTAGCCAACAAACTTTAACTAGCTTTTGTTTACTGAAGATTATCTTAAATCACATGAACTTGAAAACAGTTGAGTTTGTTTCTATGTTTCTGAGAGTATACTTAATTTGTATAAATGATTATCTTTAATTAAATAGAGCTCTTTACAAATAAATTTTGGCAATACTGTCCAGAGGTAGAAAAATATCACATGGGGCGCCTGGGTGGCTCAGTCGGTTAAGCGTCCGACTTCAGCCAGGTCACGATCTCGCGGTCTGTGAGTTCGAGCCCCGCGTCAGGCTCTGGGCTGATGGCTCGGAGCCTGGAGCCTGTTTCCGATTCTGCGTCTCCCTCTCTCTCTGCCCCTCCCCCGTTCATGCTCTGTCTCTCTCTGTCCCAAAAATAAAAAAAAAAAAAAAGAAAAAAAAAAAAAAAAAAAAAAAAGAAAAATATCACATATCTGTAACACACATACAGAGAGACATTTTAGCTAGGGGAGAAGGCTTAAAAAAATTTCCTATCAGGCTCTGCATACAAGCTTCCAATTTGGCCAAGTTCTGACCACAGGGTTGCTTACAAAAATCCTCTCAAATATCTTTCTTGGTTTCAGGTGGCACAAACAGTAAGTATTCCTGGCAGTAGTGAACTACACTTTGGGTATAAGAGGTATCCCCAGAGATGGTGCACAAAGTACTGCCATCCAAAGATCCAGAGACCTTCCCAGTTGGACCCAGTATGTTGTGGGACACAGCGTGATTTTTTCAGTTGGGCCCAATGCAACTCTGCTGGTTTCCAGATCCAGTCCAGAACAAGAAATGTTCAAATAAAGTCTGAGAGCTCCAAACACAAGAACTGCAGAGGTGGGATCCCATGGGCACTTGCTTGCCACTCTAGAGGCCGCTGAGAAAGCAGCATGCTCTGGGGTGCCACAGGTACCTATGTCTGGTTGCTCATAGCTCCTGGGGGCTTTTGGGTGGTCTCATTCACTTCCCTCTTCTGCCCCCAGAACTGTTAAAAGATAATCTGAGGCATGTTAGAAATTTGCGGAGTTTATTTGCATCACAATCAATTTGAATTTGGCGACATTCAATCTAGCAGATAGAAAGGTTCCTCAGGGAGCTGTACAAAATGAAAGGTTTTTATGACCAGAAGAGAGCAGGAACAAGGAAGTTTTTCCAGGCAGAAAAGCAGGTTGGTTATTGTGAGGTCGATTTCCTTTAGGGGATGTAGGTTTTATGAGGCAGATGACCTAACTAGTGCTGATCATGCGATACCTGATTGGTTTAAGCTTCTGTTTCTCGGACAGCCAAAATTATAGTAAGTGAGGTCTCGGTTCACTGATGTGGGGCTTAGCATAAGCATCTCCATTTTGGTCCTGTTGTCTTATTTTCTTAACAGTATATTGCCATTCATGTTTTGTTCACTCTGCCTGGATGCTTTTCTTTCACACATGTACATACACTCTCCTGTTCAGTTTCATCCCTACTTAAACGCCACCTCCTTAGAGAGATTATCTCTGAGTATTTAAAATGGTGTCCCTATTCCTTATCTTCCTGACTCTGCCTCTCTTAGCCTATTTTATTTTTCTTCACAGCGCTCATCGCCATCTGACACCACATGCTTATTTGTCTGTTTCCTCTCACCCCGATCTAAGCTTCCTAAGGCAGAGATTTATTTTTTTATTTACTTAATCTTTATTTTTTTTTATTAATTTAAAAAAAATTTTTTTTAATGTTTATTTATTTTTGAGACAGAGAGAGACAGAGCATGAATGGGGGAGGGTCAGAGAGAGAGGGAGACACAGAATCCGAAGCAGGCTCCAGGCTCTGAGCTGTCAGCACAGAGCCCGACCTGGGGCTCGAACTCACGGACTGCGAGATCATGACCTGAGCCGAAGTCGGACACACCCAACCGACTGAGCCACCCAGGCGCCCCTACTTAATCTTTAAATTAAGTTAATTTTTGTGTGTGTGTGTGCTGCTGTGTCTCCAGCGCCTAGAACGATGTCTGGCATATAGAAGTTGCTCAGTACTTACTTGTTAAATGAACAAATGAAGCATCATTCTGATGCTCTGGGGTGTGGTGCAAGGACGTGCACCATAAATGACACCTTGTAAGTGGAATTTGTTCCTTCCTTCTTCCTGGTCACCCCCTGAAAGCACCTTATTCTGGGGAAAGAGCTGATTGGGGCAGAGGGATCACAAATCCAGGAAAGCTGTGGGGGTGCTGGCTTCCTTCCCTCCTTTTGTAAATGATCTGAGAGTGACTTCTTGTAAGGTCACTCCCAGGAAGTGCTTGTTGCAGGAAGCCAAGCCCTGACAGCTCCCTGGTGACCTCCTCCTGGGGCAACTTGTGCTCTTTGCAGAGATAAGGGAGGGAAATCTGCTAGTTAGAATGCTACTTTGCAAAACTAGAAATAGGATTTGCAACCAAGCTCTTGTAAAAGTTTACTCTCTTGACAGCCTGGTATTGCACTTTTCCCTGACTGCAGCTCTGTTCAGGTATAGGATTTTGCTTCCATATTGAAAAATATTTCTCTGCTTCCTCATCAGCTTAAAACAAGTTTCTGGAAGAGTATAAATAGGTGAAAGATAAACTTCTTAAAAATAAGACACCTGAGGGGCGCCTGGGTGGCACAGTCAGTTAAATGGCCCACTGTTGATTTTGGCTCAGGTCATGACAGCACGGAGCCTGCTTGGGATTCTCTCTCTCCCTCTCTCTGTGTCCCTACCCCACCTCTAAATAGATAGATAGATAGATGATAGATAGATAGATAGATAGATAGATACGTAGATAGGTAGGTAGGTAGGTAGGTAGCTAGATATAGATAGATAGATAGATAGATAGATAGATAGATAGATAGATAGATAGATATCTGAAAAATACCCTGAAAAATATGATGGTTGCAAACCTCTGTGGGATGCTGTGCTCTAAGCAAAGTCAGGGATGGTATGGAACCCTGTGTCGCTGTCACATGCAGTGTGGCAGATCAAACCCTCACCTGATTTTGTCCCCAGTGGCCAGGACACGTACTATCTGCAGCTATGTATTCCAGGAGGCCCTTAGTTATGTCCTCACAGACTTAGTTTGTATCTGGCAGTCCTTGCCTATATCTGACAGCAAAGCAAATGGTTTCAGGAAAAATGCCTTTATTTTTTTCCTTTTGGTCTTTTTTTCCATTGTTTCCTACAAAACTAATCCAACTGGCATGAGGTCCTCTTGTTTCGGTGTATTTCCCTTTCTGGTGCCTCCTAGCTGTGTGGCATCTCTGGGTGGGGGAGGGTTCTCAGGCCCACTGGGGAAAGAAAGTGTCCCCCAGATCCTTATTATCAGTGGGGTTTCTGATTGACCCCACTGGCTGGGCTCACCTGGCATTGGCCTCCTGTTCCATCGAGGGTGAAATGAACCTACCTGGGCTGCCTTCTGTGGCCAGGCTGTGGATTAGGAAACATCTGGCCTGGATTGCGTCCTTCCTAGGTTGGGAGGTCATACAATGCCCTGCCTCTGGGTTATTCCTCCAGTCCTGGGGTCTCAAACCAGCTCACTTTCCTCTTCCACCTTTCCGAGTTCCCCTTTGGTTGTCTCTTGAGTTATTTGCAGTGTTTATTATTGTACTTACTGAGGGAGAAAGGACAGGGCAAGATTATGCCATCTTGTTCAGGCCAGAAGTTGACAAGTTCTGTTTTTAAAAATAATTTTTAGTCCAATACCTCTGTGATATGGAGGAGAAGGCAAAGACTGCTTTAGAATGAGGTGAACTTGACTTTGACCCACAGCTTCATCTGTTATCAGCCATGTGACTTTGGGTGAGTTCAGCCTTCATGTGGGTAAAGAACAGCCAGACGGGTCACGTAGGTTTCCTAGGGTTCAATGGACAACACCAGATCTCCTTAACTTGAGAAAAAGAAACAGGAAATGTGCTGGAAGATGAATCATTCAGGAAAAGAGAAGATACTCCAGTCATTTTCACAGAGGGGGTTTAATAAGGAGTTTGGATTAATGGGTACTGGAGGCCAGAAAAGGCGAATACAGAACAGTAGAGTTAATCTAAAATTAGTGACGGCCAGAGTCTGGTGCATTCCTAGGGCTGAGGAAGCAAAGGGAGGCGGTTGGAGAAGTGAGAACCTAGAGACTTATAGGCAGGGCCCCAATGAGCTGGGTCCCAGGCCTCTGAGGAAAAAGCCCTGCCTGGTTGGGGCTGGTAATTTGTGGGCAGAGGAGAAGCAATAAGGCTGGTCCAGAGCATGTGGAAATACAAGCTAAGCAGTAGAAACAATGCTATGAGAACCAACTGTTTCCGGAATCAGTTGCTACTGGGGTGAATCAGATGCTGCCAGGTGGAAAAAAGCAACGTGTTTGCAGGAGGAGCAAGCTCTTTCTCCCTCCTGTCTTCCAGGCTCCCTCTCATTCCCCATTTTGACAGAGTCAAATATGGATCCAGCCTAACAAGAAAAAGAAAAAGAAGATTTGCACAGGCTCCACCCTATGTAAAGAAGGGTGTGTTTTGAGGTGAGAACCAATCCCTCACTAACTAAGAAGGATATGAAATAGTTCACAGAATCAAAGGAATAGATGAACATCCGGTCTTAGAACGGGCAGAAACCAGGCCTGATGAGGGCAGCTCGAAGGAATACTCACTGAACTCTTTAGAGTACTGACATTGTCTAGGGATTCTTTAGAACGTTGCTGAAACCACTTTTGGCCCCTTTGTGCCCTCAGTCAAGAGCACAGTATCTGGGATAGAGAGACAACTTGGCCGAGGTTAACTTATATATCCATTCTAATGGCCCAAAGGATCAAAAGTCGGGGATCCCATAAATCTGGCAGCCTCTTAGGATCACATGGAGTAGGGAAAGGGCTGTCTCCAAAGGAAATAATTCTGGGAGGAAAAAGAGATTAGAAGATGTATATTACATTCCAGTTACCTATTGTTCTTTGGCCTTGTAGTAAGGGAATCTTGACGTGGCCAGGTGGTCTCATCTTCCAATTTAGTGGGGGAAAAAAGTGGTATCTTCTAGAGGAAACAATCTTTCCGTGGGCCTGGAACTTCTAGACTCCACCATCCAGAGTCTCAGCAATAGAGGGCGATATTTTTGCCAGAGATTGAGAGGCTCCACCCATGTACCGATGCATCTTAGATCCTGGACTTTCACATTCTGATTATGAGAAAGAACAATTCATGTTTATCTTGAGTTCAGAGTACATAGTAGATTCTGAAAGAAAGACTCCTATGGCCTCAAGATTTACCTCCCTTGTAACTGCGTTGGGTCTTCAGTAAAATATTTCAGGTTCTCTGTGGCCAATTACTTCTGGGTAATGGGGTAATGGTAAGCCTCTTAGATTCCATTGGTAATAGCCATTACTTGTGTTCTCTTACTCTGAAATGAGTTCCTTTGTTAGCAATGTTGTTTTGACATAACCTTATTGAACATCATGGATATGCTAGAATAAGCATGATGTCAGGGAAAGAAAACTTAAAGCTAGACATATTTTATCCATTGAGGACTAGTTGCTGCCCTATACATGATGATAAGGGCAATGTGCAATTGACTTGCTATAGGTATCTGACTGGTCTCAGGATATGACATCATATCAGCTTAAGGTGGGTGGTGTTTTTACCTTACTGACTTAAATTTAGATTTCCATATATTGCTTCTTTTACTCTCTTACCATAGTTTGAGGTACCTTTAAAAATATATCTTGTTTGGGGCACTTGGGTGGCTCAGTCGGTTGAGCATCCGACTTCACCTCAGGTCATGATCTCACAGTTTGTGGGTTTGAGCCCTGGGCTGGGCTCTGTGATCATGGTGCAGAGCCTGTTTGGTTGGGATTAATTCTCTCTCTCTCTCTCTCTCTCTTCCTTCCCCCCTCCCTCTCCCCACCCCCGCTTGCACTCCCAAAATAAATAAATGAACTTAAAAGAAAAAAATATATGTATATCTTGTTTAAGCATGAGTTTTAATTGTTTGAAACTAATTATGAAGTGATTTTGATGTAATTGGCTTAGTCTTTCCTCTCTTGTTGTTTCTGTTCGGTTTTTGTTTGTTTGTTTGTTTTTGCTTTTATAAGCAATTCTGTGATGAATGCCTTTATATGCAAATATTGTGCTATGCTCTTTAACTCCTTTGACTAGAGACCCCCTAGAAATTTTGGAGAGTCCTCCTGGGTTTGGATCCTATTGCGTAGGGCTGAGCAAGCTGCACAGCAGCTGATATGAATGCTTCCTTTCGGTGGAGTGTGCTGCACAACCTGTACAGCTGTACGTGGAAGCCCTGAATCCAGACTCTGCCACAAACTTACTGTGTGAGCTTATGCAAGTCCTTTGCAACTCTGTTGCCCCAGTGTCTACATCTATAAAGCAGAGGAAATAATACTTACCTCATTGGGTTGTGAAAATTAAACGAGTTAATATATAAAACCCTGAAATGGGCCTGGCACATAGCAATTCCTATGCATATTATTATTATTATTATTATTATTATTATTATTTATTGCTACTATTATTATTGTCGATGGGAATGAACATTATAGGGCATTAGTTGCAGACTGCCAGATGGAAGCTCATCTTTAAATAACTGAAGACCATTTAAAGGATTAATTTTCTAAATATGAAAGCCCAGCATCTCTGGTTGATGTCATGACTTGGATTCAAGAATCTTCAAGAACTATGGAATTCTAGTCTTGATACCTTGTTGAGGTGAGGTTGGAATACTAACCCACATTCCCCAGAGGGAGACACAGAACTGAAGTTCAGATGGCTCTGGACGGGAATGGGAGCCCAAGAGGAAGTGTATGGTCATTCATCGTAACTACAGAAATGGGAAAACCAGTGAAGAAAACAAGTGGTCAGGAGTTTGGTGGAAAGGAGGCCTTCCCCCCACAGGGAGGAGATGATGGCAAGCTCTCCATGATCAGGTGGAACAGAAGCCTGGTTCCCACCAGAGGCTGATGCGTAAGAGCCATCTGTCACAGTTAATTCTGAGTCTGGGTGTTCTGTTTAGCTCTGGCTTCGTGTGGCATTATGGTCCAGACGAGAGTCACATGCTGGCATCTGTTCTTCCTGTCTGAAAAGCACCTTGTTAACCAGCACCAACAATTTTCAAAGGAGAGCTTTCAAGAAGATGCAAAGGGCAGCAGAATGCTTGACCGAGACCATCTGGTTTCGGAAGGTCTCCTTTTCTCCAATGTGTCTACTCTCATTAAAACAAAGCACGAAGATTCCCATGCCGGGGAATGTGGGCAGAAAAGCTCTATTGCAGGCAGTTTCAGAGGCCTCTCCAGAGAGAATAAACAGACTGAAGGCTTGGCATTGTCTCTCATTGCATTGAAGGGGATGTGGAATGCTTTCTGCTCTCTGACCTCACACGTTTGCATGTTAAGGGAGAAGCTATTAAGACTGTTTGGAGCCTAGGGTATTCTTTGAGGCTACATATGACCCAAAGGCAGGGCTACTGTGCCATCTTAGTTTATGGAAAGCAGACCCCAAGACAAGGTTTTGAGTCTACATAATTTGTTTGGGAGGTGTGAGAGGAACTCAGGAAGAGGATGGAGAAGTATGACAGGGGAGGGCAGTCAGCCAGTAAAGGGTGTGTGAATAAGCCAGTCATCACTGTGGGTAACAGGAGTCCAATCCCATAGGGACGCTCTGGGAAACAGTAGAGCACTGGACTCAGAAGTCCCCAACCCTGCGGTGAGGGAGCAGGGGTATTTGTACACCGACTCCCTTCAGTCATTGGTGGAGGGCTGCTCTAGGAAATGTTAATTTCCTTGTATTCCCAAGACTCAATGTCTTTCTGGGAGCTTTAGAAAAAGCCCTCAGGCAAAGAGGTGCAGATACTGGAAGCTGGAAGGCTGCCTGCACGTACCAAAATGGCAAGGTCTGAGTATTATGGAGGAGCCCCTGTTATGTGTAGCTTCACTATCAACACTCAAACCCAGGTCTTCCTCTGGCCCTTCCTCCTGCAGGGAATCTCGGCAGATCAGTGTGGCTGATGAGGGTAATGCTGGTTGAAAGAGTAATTAATCACATTAAAACAGGAAGAATTTGTTAGGTTAAGTTTATATTTAAGGAAAATACATCTTTTGTATGCAATCATGCATCTGGTCTTTGGGATTATTTTGTATGATATATTTTGTTGGTAGAAAAAGAACGTGGTGGACAAATTGGTCTGGGAGTAAAACATGTTTTGGGAAATAAGACGTTTGGATTCACAGACACGTTTCAGAGGCAGCGACGGCAAAGTTTGGATATTTTTGTAGCTATGAGGTAGGTTTCAGTAGGGAAAACACAGAGATTTTATTGAGAAGGGGGTTGAGTTGGGGTGACAAAGGATGTGTTCATCTTCTGAACTTCACAATATCTTGGGAATGGCCCACTCCTGACCTTCCTAACCACGTGATTATAGTCAACCTGCACCCGCCAAGTCTCTGTGAGGCCCTGCTGCTTTTCAGCTCCTTCCGGACAGTTCAACTACATGGAAGAAACTTTGGGCTGTAGGATGTGGGAACACCTTCTGGTGGATTTGGTGAGTTGGTGTGGATTGCTTTTGTCATCGGGTTCAAGAGAGGATAAAATAGGAATCATTCTTGCCCCGCAAATATTTTTGTAAAAAAGTCTACCTTACTTCTTGGATGATCTTGAAGGAAGATTCCATTGTTTTTTTCCCCCAGTCATTTTGAGATATTAGAACAGTTTCAATTATAAGACTAAAAAGTCCAGCCTAATCTGACATCAAGACTTCAGCCTCCCCAATTCAAAGCCAGACGTAGGTCACGGCGTGAAGATAGACAGGGGCCAGGGGAGATTGTATTTTGTTCTTTGTCTCCTTGTCCTGTCTCCTTCTCAACTAACTCTGCTAAGCTTGGCTTCTTCAGAGCCACAGAACATAGAGTGGAAGACACACAGGTGAAGAAAATAGTGTTGTTTGGTTGTTGCTTTTGCAACCTGCAGTGATCGTGTCTTTCTCGTGGCTGTCAAAAGCCCTGTGTCAAGGCAGGCATCCAGTTGCTGGCTCTTCTGTGCATTCTCAGAGACGCCCAGTGATCTGGGGCTGCTATGGCTTGTTGTTTTCTGGGGAATGGACACAGTCTCTGATGACTTCTTACAATTCCTCCTCACATCCAGCTTGCCAAGGCACATCGCTGGGAATGCTTTGTCCCCGTAGGCAGTCCCCTGGGGTGGACCCCTCCAGGTAGTGTGAAGCATGGGCTAAACTTCACAGAATCCACATGAGAACTGAACTCCCTCGATCTACCAAACTCTCAAGGTGAAGTTCGTTTATAGTCGGCCCTCAGCTGATGCTCCAGCTAACCTCTCACCTTCAAACTCCCCAGGTTCTAGGGGCCCCATGGCAATTCTTCCGACAACTCTCTCTCTCTCTCAAGTTTCTTGGGCCAGAGAGGGCGTTTCTGCTTGTTCTTCCCATCAGATAATACCTTTGATAAAAATGAGTTTTGGGGAACTCCCTCTTGTTGTGGGTTAGAAAAGGGGATAAAAATCCCCTCTGATGATTCTATCCTTAATAAACTCAACTTTTTTTATGGAGGCTGATGTCAAAGATGGACTGTGTAAGAATCCTCTCTAATGATTCTATCTTTAACAAACCCAACCTAAAAATGAGTTTTTGGGAACTCACACTTGTCCCCACTTGTTGACGAGGCAATAAGAATCCTCTCTGATGATTCTACCCTTAATAAACCCAACTTCTTTTATGGAGGCTGGATGCCAAAGATGGACTGAATGAGTTTGGTCATGTGGTGGTCTCGCCTGCATAGATGTTGTTTAAGCATAGATGTATTGTCTAAGCCAGCACAGGCTAAATGCAGTAAACAACAATCACTGCATCTCAGGGGCTCCAAACAACAGGATTTTACTTTTTGATCATGTCCTTGACCAAAGTGGGTCGCTGGGTATTGGGGTAGCTCTGCTCTGTGCAGTGGCTCAGCATCTAAGCTGCTTTTACCAGTGTCTTTGCTGTCTTCTGTGTGGAGAGGACTTCTTCCGCAATATGGCTTCCTTTCTGAAGGAAGGTGAAGAGTATGGGCCCTTTCTCAGAATGATGTTTGTAAGTGAATAGAAAAGAATGATCAAAATATTAATAACGTGTTGAGGGTCGTATACATGCTTTTTTATCAACACATTCACTAATGAGACTGAGGGGACAGGTCTAATATCTTATGTGATTTTGAGGTAGTTTTGAACAAAACAATATTTTTGAGACGTCGCTAACATACTACGAAAACACGTGTGGCTTCTGTTGGTGATAAGGTCACAAGTGCTGATAACAGTATGTAATGTTTGGTCTACATTGATAGGTTGAGGGAAAGCTAATACCAGTCCTAGGTTAATGAACATAACAGTGCAACTTATTCCCATCTAAGTTCATTCCTGAAACGGACCCTTGGAAATCTATGAACTCTGGTTTAGGAATCTTGGGGTGCGTGGGTGGCTCAGTTGATTAAACCTCTGACTCTTGATTTTGGCTCAGGTCCTGATCTCACGGTTTGTGAGACTGAGCCCCATGTTGGGCTCTGTGCTGACAGCATGAAGCCTGCTTGGGATTCTCTGCCTCCCTGTCTCTCTGCTCCTCCCCCATGCTCACTGTCACGCTCGCTCTCTCTCTCTCTCTCTCTCTCTCTCTCTCTCTCTCTCTCAAAAATAAATAAATAAACATAAAAAAAGAATCCTAAGTCCTCTATGAGATTTTGCCAATAGCGTGAGAGAAGGAATGGGGAAGTGTGGCAGATTACAAAAAATGCCCACAGTTCTCTACCCCTCCCTGAATATACACTCTTGGCAATTTGGCTTTGTATCTTTTCTTTTTTTTTTTTTTTTTCAATGCTTTATTTATTTTTGGGACAGAGAGAGACAGAGCATGAACGGGGGAGGGCAGAGAGAGAGGGAGACACAGAATTGGAAACAGGCTCCAGGCTCTGAGCCATCAGCCCAGAGCCCGACGCGGGGCTCGAACTCACGGACCGCAAGATCGTGACCTGGCTGAAGTCGGACGCTTAACCGACTGCGCCACCCAGGCGCCCCAATATCTTTTCTTATCAAAAGGTGGCGTTTACCTTCCTGCTCTTTCAACCTGGGCTGCCTTTGTGACTCTCCCTGGCCAATAGAGTGTGGTAGAAATGGCTTCGTGTCAGTTCTGATCCTGGCCTTAGGAAACTGCACACGTCTGCTCTTTTTCTTAAATCCGGTCACTTCCATACGAACACCTCTGGATCTGTCTGCTGGCTAACGAGAGACATGTGGTCAGCTGCCCTGTCACTTTAGCTGCCTGCCAGACAAATTCCACAAAAAGAGAGGCTGGCTGACCTCCATCTGACTGTGGGCATAACGGGGGTCATAAGGAGACTAGGAAAACCACCTATGGAGCCCAGCTTAGATTCCTGTTGACCTCTGGATTGTGATCTAAATAAATGGTTGTTTTAAACCACTGAGCTTGAGGTGGTTTGTTTCACAGAAATCACTAACATAGCCCTGCTTGTAATTGACTTGACTAGGTGGTGACAATTGCTTTCATGTACATTGCATTGTTAAAATCTGGTTGCAGGGTCCCACCTACATACAGGAGGAGGCCGTACAATGTGGTCTACTAGTATGCCCGGGGCAGGAGGACACAGAAACCAGTGGCTCTCTGTCTTAAGCACTTACTCATTTTATTTTGCTTTGGAGCTTCAGTTGAAACCCTGGTACAAAGACAGAAATACCACGTACACCCCTCTCTGCCTCGTGCTAGACGCCGTGACTGTCTGTTGTTCCAGTGACTCTCCCGCCCACATCTGCCTCCAAAGAGGACAGGATTCTGGTTGCGTAGACTCAGGGCAGCTAGAGGAGGGGGGAGAAGCGTGCAGACCTCAGCCATAATCTCCAACTGCATTTTTAAACACCTCTAGTTTCTTGTGTAGAGTTCCTTTGGGGGCCCAGAGGGCGGAGCCATCCTGGCAGGATGCGTGCATTCTTGGGCTGCCGTGTGGCGGTCGATACCATCGCAGCAGCATCTACTGTGCCTGGTAACATGATTTATAATCCATGAGTCTGAATAATGTTTCAAGCTCCCAAACCCCACACACAGAAACTATGGAGTGCGTTAGAAGGATTGCAGTGCATCAGATAGACGTGTGTCTCAAGCCTTTCTCTCTAACTTACTAACTTGGTGACCTTGGGCAAACTCTTTAGAAGCAGGAACGGTTTCCTTTTACAAAATGTAGGCAATCACATATCCATGTTTCTGATGAGCATTACGGGAAAGAATGAGCACGAACGTACTCGACCCTAGAAGGTCCGTTGCAAATACTAACTGAATCCAAATTAAGGGATAAGCAAGCAGCCTAGCATTTTAAATCATACTTTCAAAGCAGATACAGGTAGGAAAGTTGAATTGATTAGCACATTGTAATCATAAGTCCATGTAAGGGCCCTCCCTTGTATTACCCATTTATTTAATTTCATCTCTATTCCTGTTCCACTGAGTCATTCATTTTTTTCTATAGGTATCCATTCTAATATTCTTTACATGTATCCTTAAACAATTTTTTTTTCTTTTTAATGTTTATTTATTCTTGAGAGAGAGACGCAGAACGCAAGCTGGGGAGGGGCAGAGAGAGGAGGAGACACAGAATCCGAAGCGGGCTCCAGGCTCTGAGCTGTCAGCACAGAGCCCGACGTGGGGCTCGAACTCATGAACCGCCAGATCATGACCTGAGCTGAAGTCGGATGCTTAACTGACTGAGCCACCCAGGTGGCCCTCTTTCACTGCTTTTAAGGATGAATAGTGTTATGTCCAAATATTTTCTACCTTCGACTTGCCCATTCCCCAATTACTGGCTAACCAGGTTGTTTTGAATTCCTACAGCATGCACCAAAAACATCTTCTCAAATGTCCCCTTACTAACCTGCTGGAAAATGTCTCCTAGATGTAGTCTCCAGAGAGGATGGATACATCACAGGGTGTGTGCATGCTTGATTTGACTAAGGAGGGTTAGGGGGCTTTCCAGAACAGTGCCTGTTTATGTGCCCGCCCTTACTGCATGAAGAGCCTATCTCCCGACATCCTCACCCTCTTTTTAATTTTTGTATTTTAATGGATAGAAAATGACATCTTGTCGCCATTTAAATTTCTATTTCCCTTCCTTCTGGTGAGTGTGAGTATCTTTGTGGGTATGTTGGCCTTTGGGGATCCCTTCCCTGCACCAACACTTCATGCCCTAGAGAATCGGTTTTCTCAGGACTGCGTACCAACCACACCATCCTTTCCCCACTGGTTGGAAGAGTCACCTTTACTCTGCGCCTGAGGCCCCTACAAAGGAGGCTGAGGTCTCCGTTCTGCCCCATGTGTGTTCTGTTCACGTCTTTCTACACCAGACCAGCGGCCTTCCCTGCCTCTCAAGATCATGTAGAGTATCCTTGCCCCATTCCACCTCACCTGTTTTGAAACACTTAGCGCCCCACAGCCCTCGTTCTTCCTTTACCACCAGGGCCCATTTACTAGCCTGCTGTCCCAACACAATGTATTGAAAGCGCTAGCTTTTAATAACGAATTCACAAGTCAACTTAATCCTAGATCTGTATTTCTAAGATATGGTATGTGGTGTTCCTGTATATTTGTTCAATTTCTTAGGGGCCGTTTTCTTTTCCTCTTCGGCTGAAGAGTTATTTTGGAGAGTGGTTTTTAACAATTCCAAGTGGCTTTATTTTTAAGGTTAAAATGTTCTCATTAGTTTCTAGTTTATTGCACTTTGATTAGAGAACGTGGCCTGCAGAATACTTTTTAGAGCTCTGGATTGTCCTTGTGGTCTCATAGAAGTTGGATTTATGCAAACAGGCCATGGGCACTGGCAATGTATTCTCCACAGAGTTAAAGTTTGGTAATTATTAAAACAACCTTATTAATAATTTAATTAAAGCCCTTTTATCTAGTATGGTTAACCCATAGGGGGCCGCAGAGAAGTTTATGAATGGGCTTCAGGGTATCCATAAGTCCCCTGACATGCCGGCGATACGTGCATGCTTCTGAGCAAGGGTAGAGCGTTCCTGACATTCTCATAGGGATCCACGAGTCTAAAAAGACGGACAACCTCAAAATCTCGATTTGTGTTTCATGTTCGTTGGCTTCCGTCTGTTTGATCTGCTGATAGTACTGTAACTCCGCTTTTATAATTTTGTCTGGTTTTTTGGCCACTTTTCATTTTTAATATTGGAACGATGCTGATTGATACATAAAGATTCGTGAAGATTCGTGGAAGTTTATAGCAACACTGTGAATTTAATTCCTTGTTATTATAACGTGATAATTACAAAATCGTTAAAAATCCCTTTTGATATATTTGCCTTGAATTCAGCTTTATCTGATTTTATTTTCCCAATTGTAGCTTTCTGTTTATTTGTATATGTCTGACATATTTTTTTCAACTTTGGGTTTCTTGCTTAATTGGAGCCTTTTTATCAACCATGTTTAATATGGGATTTTATTCCTTTTATGCTTACTGCAATAGTTGATATATTTGCCCCTGCTTCTGCCATTTTGTTTTTATTTGGTCCTTAATGATGTTTTTCTTTTTGGTGTTTCTATTTAAAAAAATTTTTTTTAACATTTATTCATCTTTGAGAGACAGAGACAGAGCATGAGCAGGGGGAGGGGCAGAGAGAGAGGGAGACACAGAATCCAAAGTAGGCTCCAGGCTCTGAGCTGTCAGCGCAGAGCCCAAAGCACGGCTCAAACCCACAAATTGTGAGATCATGACCGGAGCCGAAGTTAGTGGCTTAATTCACTGAACCAACTAGGCACCCCGAGTCTCCTTTATATTTTAAAATAAGAGTTTGAGGGGGGCCTGGGTGGCTCAGTCGGTTGAGTTTGACTTTGGCTTAGGTGATGATCTGACAGTTTGTGAGTTCGAGCCCCACGTCAGACTCTGTGCTGACAGCTTGGAACCTGGAACCTGCTTTGGATTCTGTGTCTTTTTCTCTCTCTGCCCCTCCCCCACTTGTGCTCTGTCTCTCTCTGTCAAAAATAAATAAATGTAAATAAATAAATAAATAAATAAGAGTTTGAACATACTTTTACTTACTTTCTTTTCCTCTTCCATTTATTTAGACAAACTTACATTTTAATTCCATTTTTTGCAACTCCATAATAATTTTTATATTATGAATCTTCATGAGCATATTGTTATTTTTTACATTGTTGTTAGTGATATTTCAAGAATTTAGCCAAATTATGCTAATTGCTAGCAATAGTCTGGAGCAATTTCACACTGTGACATCTCCTTTCTTGGCCTCCTAATTTTGCTTTATCCTTTCCATGGTTTCATGTCTATCTTCAAATAATTTTTTAAAGAGAATATATTTTCAGGCCTCTTTTATTCCTGACATCGTATTTTTTTACCTTCCCACATAAAGGAGGTTCAGGGTGAATGTGAATGTATCAGTCAGCAATTGTTGCCTTAAAGGCCTTGCCAAAAATTAATGACTTAAATCAATAATCTTTTATTTAGCTCACAATTGTGCAGATTGGCAATTTGGGCTGCGTTCTGCTGGGAAGTTCTTTTGGTCTAGAATGGTCACAGGCATCTGTGGTCAGCTGCTAGTTTGGCTAGGGACTGTCCTCATCTGGAATGGCTCTGTCCTACATAGACCCTCATCTTACAGCAGGCCAGCTCAGGCTTGTTGATATGGTGGCTGTGCAGGTTTCCAAGAGAGAACACAGAAGCATTCAAGGCCCCTTAAGAGGTAGGCTTGGAACTGGCTCAGCATGACTTCTAACATATTCTATTGCCCAAAGCAAATGACTGAGCCCATCAGCTCATATTGGAGAGGTAGGGAAATGTGCAAAGTCACATTGCAAAGAGGGATTCAGAAATGATGGGATTCTTATTGGCATTTTGGCAAGTGTCTAATATATACATTTCAGACACAGTCCCTCAAAAACTCAGATCTTACTTCTCTGCTGGCATTTAGTGAGTTATCATATTCGATTTCACTTATATTTACATATATTTGATATTTATTTATCTTTTTTCCCCTATATTCCAGAATTGTTTCTCAGCTTCTCAGATTTGTGCTTAATAGCATCGATTAATTACATTTCTATGGCATCGGTTTTGCCCCTTCAATATTTTATTGTTTTATTGAGCGATCTCACAATAAGCCCTTTTCTGGACATCTCTCTCTCTCCACTTCATCCTGGCTGTATATATAACTAATATTATGTGTGTGTGTGTATATATATATAATTTAATTATATATGTATAATCTGCCCTCTTTTATGGTTGGGAAATTTTATTCTGGAGTATCTGATTATTTCCAGGGACATTGTAAAAACTCTGACTGTTCTCTTTTCCTTTTCTTTTTTCTCTTGTTTGGCTCTTTTAAAAGTTAAATGTGGAACATTACATTACTAATGTGATATAGTCACATGCTAAAACATCAAGGAGCAGATAATGGTACAAAATAAAAAGTAATCTCTTGCCCTGCAACAACCTAACCCCTTGCTGGGGGTAAACACTGTCAATAGTTTCATGGTATCGACCAGAAATATTTTTTTGTACACATCCAGCATATATACATATTTTACTCAAATGAGATAAGGTAATCACATTGTTCAATACCTTTTTGTGTTTCCACTTGATACTATATTTTGAAAATGTTCCTGTGTCAGTACACATAGAATTATCACACTTGCTCATAAGAGCTCCATAGAATTCTATTATATGGATCAATCAAAATTTATCTACATATTCCCCTACTGTCAAATATGTAAGTATTGTTAAGTGTTCTTAGGAAGATTTTTTCTTTTCTTTCCTCCATCTCCTCTTCCCTCTCCTTCTTTTTTTTGAGTAGTCTTCATGCCCGGCACAGAGCCCAGCTCAGGGCTTAAACTCATGACTCTGAAGTCAAGACCTGAGCTGAGAACGAGTCAGATGCTTAATTGACTGAACCACCCAGGCAACTCAGCATGATTTTTTTCTGTTACGTAAGTCCTGTAGATATGATACCATCATATCTTCCTGTGTATGTGTATGTATGTGTCTAATACATTTCTAAGAAAGCAGTTTCTAGGGAAGACCACATATATTTCATGTTTTGGTAGATATTGGCCAACTAAGTTTGAAAAAGTGGCACCAAGTCCCAATCTCACCACAATGAATCACCATACCTCTCTCCCCACTTGTTTTTTTAAGTATTTGGTTTTATCATTTGTTTAAGATTGCCAATCTGGTAGGTATTGATATCTCAGTGTTGTTTCCTTGGCATCTATATAGGATTATAGGCCATTTATATTTATTATTTTGAGAATTGCTTTGCATATTCTCCATTGTCTCCTTTTATTTAAACTGGGCTATCCTTTTTTACTGATTTTTAAGAACTTGTTCATAAGCAGCATAAAATGGTGGTTTGAAGCAGGGCCTTTTGTGTTAATCTTCATGGTTTCATATCCTGATTTCATTATTTATTAGCTGCTTGACCTGGTGCAAGTTTCATAGTCTTTCAGTACCTTGGTTCTATAATCTATAAAATGTGGACAATAAGAGTATATGTCATTTGGTTTTGCTTGATAATTTAAATAGACAATTCATATAAAGTACTTAGCATAATGTTTGATATATAGTTGGTGCTAAGTAGGTGTTATAGTAATAAAATGGCATTTAAAATATTGGCCCAGAAACTATCATATGCCTTGCAAAAGTGCTTTTCTAGCTTTTTAATTTGTCTTTAACTTTAAAGGTATTTTTAGTTCAAGATTATTTTTAAAAATCCAATGATAAATTTTTCTAATAATTTTAGGGCTCTGTATTTTACTTTTAATCATCAATTTATTTGAAATATATTTTGGTATGAAATTTGGAGTGTTGATCCAACTCCATTTTATTTCCCAAATAGTCAATTTTCCTAATACTTTTCATTTCTGATAAAATGATAAAATTTCTGATAATTTCTTTACCATATTCTGTATTCCAACATAAATTTAAAGTCATTTATGGACTTTCTAGATTCTTCCATTGATTTTTCTATTTCTTCTCCTGAGCCAGATTACTTTCAATCGCTTATATGATAGCTTATATTATCAATAAATACAGTAAGTTTGTCCCCTTTCATTATCCATACTTTTCACTATTTTCCAGGTTAAATATACACAGGTATTTATTAGTGAATTTTCATATAATTATAAATGATTTTCATTAAAGATAAAATAATGTAAATGAATATTCTACCATAAGCAATAAATGGTTGTGTTAAATGAACACTTGTGACCCCACTAGCCTGAGAGAGAGCACATTACTTAGAGGAACCACTTGGAGGGCTTCTCTAGGCCTCTTCCCCATCTAATCCTCAGATGGAACACTATTCTGACCATGTGTTTGCGCGTTTATGTATATTACAATGGATTGCTTAGCGTTAGTTGTTTTTGAACTGTGTATAAATTAAGTGATATTGGATGATCTCTTCTTCACTTGATGTTTTTGTTCTTGCTCATGATTAAATTCTTGGTATTCATCTATATTAACTCTTTACTGTGTATCTGGTGCTCCATTACATAAATACACCACAATTTCTTTCCATTCATGGGCATTTGGGTTGCTTCCAAGTCTTTAAACATATGGTTTTATTACTCATATCACTTCTATGAAATTGTCTAGTCTCTTGCTAGACTTACTAGTTTCTTCAAATTAAAAAAAATATTTATTTATTTAGAGAGAGATAGAGAGTGCATGCACATGAGCATGAGCCACAGAGGGGCAGAGAGAAGGAGAGAGAGAATCCTAGCGCCACACTGTCAGTCCAGATCCTGACATGGGACTCAATTCCTTAGACCGTCACGGTCTAAGTCATGACCTGAGCCAAAATCAAGAGTCTGATGCTTAACCAACTGAGCCACCCAGCCACCCCTCAAGTTTTTATTATGAACATGTTTAGCTATATAAAAAAGGGTGCACATGATATGTTTGCTGAACTATTTGAAATTGGACTATGTATTCATGACATTTCACCCCTAAATACTTTGATTTAATTTCCCTAAGAATAGAAACAGTCTCTTACAGAAACTCAAGTCATTATCTTACTTAAAAGAAATAAACATAATTGCCTACTATGAGTTAGTTCATCCTCACGTTTTCCTAGTTATACCCAAACTTTTAGAGATTTTTTTTTCAAAAAAGGATTGAATCAAGGTTTGTGCACGGCATGTTACACTTTCTTATATGTTTATAATCTTCTTTTTCAAAATAATACCTCTCATATTCAATGACCTTTTACATGACTTTTTATTACAGACATTTTCATACCACAAAAGTACATGGATTAAGAAGTGAACCTGCATGTACCCGCTACCTAGTTTTAACAATTATCAGTATTTTTCCAGTCTTGTTTGCTCTGCTCATCCCTCTCCACACCTTAAACACTGTTTTTTCCTTGCTGATAGCTTTCACAACAATTCCCAGATATCATATCAATATATCGATTCTCCCTTACGTAATTTATTATGTATCTCTAATTGATAATTAGATATCTAATTGATATCTCCCCGTGCAACCACCATGCCATTGCCACGTTTAGGAAAAATAACAAATTCTTAGCATTTCCATTCCATATTCAGATTCACCCGACTGTCTCAAATTTCTTCCGAGTGGGTTTGCCTGGATTAGGACCCTAACAAAGGTCCACATCCTGCATTTGGTTTTATTATTGTACAAGAGGTACAGTCTGAATACTGATTTCAAATGTCAGTTGAAGTGTTTATTTTCTCTACTTTCCATTTTAGAGTATCCTTTTTTCCCCTTTGGATTAAATTTTACTATTATTTTTTGAGTCTGTGGCTCAAGAGTCTAAGGTACGGTTGAAGGTTGAAGGCTCAGAAAATTCTTGCTTGCACCCTCCTCCCTACATTCTGTTACTGTTCCCGTTAACTCAGATTTCCATAGGTAACCATCTTGGTACTAGTTGCGGCTTCTTCTTCTCGTATTTCTTTTGATAAAAATAATCGTGTGTGTGTATGTGTGTGTATATTTCCTGGTTTTTCTTACACGCAAAGTATACTCAATAGACTTTTGAATTCTGAAGTTGTCACTTAACAGCATGTCTTGGAGAGCACTCTACATCGGTACATAAAGTCTCGTCATTCTTTGCGTATGGTAGTGGGATATTCCATACAAAGGAGTTACCTTGATTTGTTTAGCCAATTCTCTGAATAATCTTGAACACCTATTGTCTAGTACTTGTGGAGGAGTGTCTTTCGGATAGAGTCTGGGATGCGGGCTTGGTGGGTCAAAGGGAAAATGCTTACGTAATTTTCTCAGATATTTCTGTCATAACATAGAATTTATTTCTTTCTGCTATACTTTCTGTCAGGCCAGACTTCAGCATTTTTCAACAGCCAGATTTTTGGTTACATTTACTGTCTACTTGTGCTGCGGTTCAATTTATCACAGGCATTCAGTTAAAGGGCAAATACATCCGTGCAGTCGACAGTGTAAGTTCTTCTTTCTGGCAGGTTTTCCTTTTCTTTGTTGGGGTGGTATCTTTCTCTCTCACCCACACTATTGGGCTCTGACTGTCGTATGTGGAAATCTACAATTCCTGTAATGCACTCCTATGATGGGTCTCTTTGCCTCTGCTCGTGCCAATGGCACTGTTATCGTGGAACTCCTACTGCCCTACGTACGCAGTGTATCCCAACATGTATTGCCTTAACTCTTGTTCAGGTAATTTCTGTGTATTATAGTCTTACTCTGGATGTAAAAACAATGCACTTGGTTATGGAACATTTGGGGAGTGGGCAGAGGTTGCTGTTCTGCTTTGATTACAGAATATCTGGGCATGGGGACAGGCAGTAGACAGGGATTGCTTTTCAATTTTCAGTTTTGTTGTTATTGATTTTTAGATGGAGTTTTCTCTGGATTGGATCTGTTCTTTCCAGATTCACAAATTGCCTTTTAGACTGAGTTTTTGTGAGAGTGTGATTTTGTTCACCTTTTGCTATATTTTCATTGACCTTTCAGTGAGAAGATAAACAGGAAAGCATGTGTTGAGGCTGCTAGTCAAATCTAATTTTAAACCAGGAAATTCATTTTTTGTTCAGTACTGTATCTGTCAGCTATTGCCGTGTAACAAACCACCTCCGAACTCAGTGGCTAACAATAATAAATATTATGAACAATTAATATTCACATTAGCAATAATAGTAATAATACTAATAACAATACATTCTTGCTCATTTGTGGTTTGTCTGAGCACGGACTAGTAGGGCTGGGTTTGGCTGGGGAACTGCTTGCCTTGTCAATCTTAACTGGGTTTAGTTTCACGCCGCAGATTGGGTTCAGGTCTGCTCCAAATATGTCCAGAGATATCTAGGAAAGCTCTTTTGTGGTGATGAAAAAAGGGTAAGAGAGAATGGAAACACCTGTTTCCAGGTTAATGCCCAGGTTTGGAACTGGCACACTATCACCTGGACCCAATTTCATTGGCCAAAGCAAGTGAGATGACTGAGCCCAAATTCAAGGGACAAAGACATCTATTCCACTTCCAGTGGAAATGACTACAGAATCACTTGGCCGGTACTATGCCGAGCCCTTCCCACCGATTGTTCATACCTCCCATTTCCCCCAACACTCCTACAGGATAAATTTGCTTCTCTTATTTCAAAATGATGAAACTGAGGTTGGGGGGTTTTCAGTAACTTCCTCACCACCAAACACCTTTTAAAGAATTTCATTGAGAGTTCAAACTAGGCCTCTCTGTCCAGCAAGTCTATGCTTTGCCAACTCTGTTCCTTCAGATTCAATTTCTTCCCAACCCCCTTCATTGTTTAGCACTCTGTAAACACATAGCGCTCAGAAAAGAAAACTGGAGACAGAAGCAGAAGTTATAAGCCATTTGACATTTGAAAAGCTAACAGCCCCTGCTCCCTGATATAGGAGGAGGTGAAAGGTGAGGCACTCTGGGGAAGAGTTGTGATTTTGTTAACGGGAGTGGATTTTATGCCAGATATCAATTAAAGCCTCCAGGTAACCTTGTAACTTGGTGTTGGCTGGATCACCCGGGCTTGGAAGCGTGATGTCGAAAAGACCCCGAGAAAAACAACTCCAGCCACACCTGCCGTCCCCTGGTTGACATTCGACATCTGCTGCACAGAGCACGTTAGCCAAGGGAGAACCTCAGCTTTGGAGGCACATAGAATAATGAGTCATACAGTCATTAATGTGCGAACCCCAGGCAGGGAGCTCACATTTGTGTGAGAGGAGGGTTTTTGTTCAGTCATAAGCGCTCCCCTACTGGGTCTGGAATTGCTCTCTGCACCAAAAATGCCTGACTTCATTTTCTTTGAATTTAAAAGGACCTTCACAAACATTTTGGCTTAAATATAAAGGAAAACTTTTTTTTTTATATAAAGGAAAAGAAATTAGATTAGACAGAAAGATTAGGAGAATGCTATTGAAGGTGGCTCCATTGAAAATACCTCCAATGAAAATGGAATTAACAATATTAAGAATACGCTGTGCCCCCAGCCCACACCCCCATACTCTTTCGCAAGTGCAATATTGTTTCCATAGGAGAACAAAGAAAAGGAAGCCCGACAGATACAGATCACTTACATTTTGCAAGAGAAGCTAAAATGGAAGTTTCTTTTAAAATGATGTGACTAAAAGAAACCTCAACAATTAATTCATGTTCTTCAATAGCATGAGGTATTAGGAGCACCTCTGCAAAAGGAAGATGCCCAATTTGGATTCTAAATATTGACCCTGACCGTACGTTAGGGATAATCTGTCTACTGCTGTCTTCCCTCAGTATCACCGAAGCTTCACATTAGTTGTAACTGGACTCTACAGATATCTAGAGTTTGGTAACCTTGTCCTTTTAAGAGGGTCCGCTTTGCCATTTTTCCCTACTGGGCGTAGCAGAAACAGGCAAGGGCTGCTTTGCACATACGGGTACCTAACTGAGGCTTTCTCGCTGTTCCAGCCAGAAGACATCGTAAAAGCATTAGAAGTTGGGGAGTGAGTTCCCTGGTTAACAGTGAACCCTTTCTTTCCTACCTGGGGTTGGAACTTCAGATTTTTGGTTGGGGAGGATAATCTTTGCTGGGTTATTACCCGGGGGGCAATAAGGTTCTAAATAAAATCCTCTTGAAAGAAGGTGAAGCCATCTTGGGACCTCTATACATCTTTTCTGACTTGTGTTCTCAAGTCCATGAGCATTCAAGAAACCTTCGTCTAGTGACTGTCTATGTTGGCCATTCCTTTGGTTGCATGATGGGGTGACGATGTCTTAGGCAGGGAAGGCCCTCAATCTTAATGTTATATGTACCCTGCTAAGCCGCAGAACACAGACCCATATATATTTTTTGATGTATGCATATCAGCTTTTCTCTTGAAGGATTTTTTGGTAACGGACAAGAAGTCAGAGTAGCATGTTTGGTTATGGCTGCTCTTTGGATGAGCATCAACAACTCCTCCGAGCAGCGGTATCTGAAACCTTCACTAGGTTCTTTTCGGAACCAGCCAGGGGCAAAGTGAACTCTGTAAAATGCATTTTTGCTTGGATTACATTGCTACTTCTTTGTCTTGTTCCCCACCACGAGACCTTTGAGACTGCTGCTGTGGTCTCTCTTGCCTCATCAAAGTTGGCTCTCAGGTAAGAACCGTAAATTGAGTCCCACCAAGGTATAAGCAACGGGTAGGAGGAAGAAACGCTTTTTACGAGGATGAATGTATATTATCAGGGATAATATCACAGATAGTGGTGGCTTCCAATGAGGGTGCCTGGACCCCAAGATTCCATGTAGATTATAAAGGAGATAGCTCTGAGCTATTTTCAATATTTAAAAGACACTTACCCATGAGACAGTCATCTAGCAGATAAATCAAGTTTCTCTGAACTTTAATTTTATCAACTCAATGTGATAATTTCAGTTAACATGTGCTGAAGAATAATTTATAAATACCAAATATTTGTTATTCAAAAATCCATCAAAGATGTGATTCACAGAGGAGATTAAAAACCAGTCTGAACACTGAAAAGTTTGGACTCCTGAATTAAAGAAAGAAAGATTTAATGGCAATGTTTCCGATATCAGCCTGGGACTGTGATAAAGGAGAGAGGGATGCGCAGAAAAAGAACTATCAGAGAATGAGCATGTGCTGAATGTCTAGCTAGGCACGGTCATGCACAGCCATTCACAGGGCTGTGGGGACCTTCATGTTGGGACCGTGTTTTATTCTAGTCTCTCCTTAGCGTCAGTGCAGTAGTTACTCCGTTTGTGGAAGGGGCTTCATGAACATTTAGGGAGTGGGTTGGAACAAATATTAGAATCCAGATCTGTCTCACCAGCCTCACCACGAATTTGCATCAGGGAGGTGGAGAAGAAACGTCCTAGGTGCTCTGAAGTCATTTACACAGAAAACAGCGTACCGTATCTTGTAGGTTAACCGTCTATGCATCTGCCCATGTCGGAGTTCTTGTTCCTCGTGATGTGGTTACCTGTCCCGACGAGGACAGCTATCTGCTGTGCACAGTACCAACCCTATCACTCCAAACGAAAAGAAGTGCCAGAAATGAGTGGCCGAGGCTTATGTTTGTAACCCCTATGGCGTCTTGGGCACGGAAGCCTCGTGGGCAGGTTGTGCCGAGACCTCTAAGGCCTGGCTTTGAGCTGTCTGTCCCACTCGGCTGGATTATGTTCTACCTCAGGTCTGGCGTGTGCTGCCCTCCGGGGCTTGCATACCAAGCTGGATCTGCCCTGATGTGACAGGTTCGAGGCTGGGCCCAGCAGGTCTAGATGCAGGGGGGAAAAAAAATCAGAAGCCCGCTGACAGCACGAACCTGGAGGAAAGATTCCTTTCACCAGCATTGTCTGGTTCCGTCAGTCAGCCTCAGAATTTCTCTGCAGGGCTGGGATCCCGCAGCTCAGAGGAAAAGGTGAGGCTGGGGGTGGGCACACTAATGTACAGGCACAGGTCACACTCAGACAGACACGCAGGGAGGGAGCGGGGGACACACACAGAGCGAGAGGTGTGGTAATCAAATCTTGTGAGTCAATGAGGAGAGAACTCACCTTTCACAGCCGTTGTTATTTGAACTTCAGTAAACATTTCCTGAGAAGCCCTCTAGCAGGCACTCTGCGGGCTCCGACAGAGGTCCCCAGAACAAATCGTCGCCCTCCCGGTCTGGAGGGAGAGGCAAAAACCCCAACCAAACAACAGCCAGACAAAAATAAAAGCCGGAACCCTCCACCCCAGGCTCCGGTCTCGAGAGTTTCCAGCCTCTTGCGCAAACATCTCATTTAGCCCTGCTCTCAAGGCGAGGGAGGCAGGCGTTATCTACGTTTCACAGATGAGAACGGAGGGCCCGGTGAAGATCGTGGAGCCAGCAAGTGGCGGCCCCAGAATTCAGGTCCTCAAACTCCCCGTTCAAAGCTTTCCCCACCATGTGACACTGCTTCTCTGTGAACACTTGCTTAGAATACAACACTGTGTTAGGAGAGCACAAAGGAAAAAAAAATGATGAATTCTTTCCGGGCCGAGGGAGTTAGGGGATCAGGCTTCTCAAAAGAGGTCATTTTCCACAGGTAGGTAGAGGAAACACAGATTGTTGTGGGCAGAAAGACGCGACGGCCTGGGCAGTTAGGCAACCTTCCCACGCAGGCCAGTGGGGGAAGAGGCCGGTCTTCCGGTAGTCTGTTTAATCCAGACTACTAAATGATCAGATCTAGGTCCAAGAGAGAACCACCAGAGACCCGAGAGCTTCCGTCTGCCTCCAGCTTGCCTCTGGGGCTTCTGTTTCCTGTGTGAGGGCCCATCTGTATCTCAGAAAAGGGACACGGGGAGTGATGGCCTTTCTTCATTACCCCTAATCCTCCTCTAATCACAGGCCTCAGTGTGCAGATCCTGTCACTACACTACAGAATTTATGTGTATTGATCATCTCAGAGATGCATGCATGGGATTCAGGATGTTGTTTTGCTTCACAAAAATGCTCCTGACTTCCTGCGTGACTTAGAGGGTGCCATTTGCCCCCCCCCCCTCCAAACCTATTTCTTCCTCTATAAAACGAAGGGAATCATATCAACCATGCAGGGTTGCTGTGGGGACTGAATGAACTAAGTGACTTATTTAACATTTGAATTCATTATACGTAACACACAGTGTTATACGAGTTTCAGGTGGACAATATAGTGATTCAACAATTCTATATATTACTCAGTGCTCATCGCGACAGGTGCACTCCTTAATCCCCATCCCTTATTTCACCACCCCCCCCACCTCCCCTCTGGTGGCCATCAGTTTGTTCTCTAGAGTTGCATCTGTTTTTCAGTGTGTGTCTTGTGTCCTTTGTCGAGAAAACTGGTTTTTGTGAAGCACACAGCACAGTGCCCGACACAAGCTGTTCATAAACAGGAGTACTTGCCACCACTATACACAGCACGAGGGAGGGAAATGGGTGACGATCTGCCGGGTGCTGCTGACCCCACATCGCCCCCATTGCAGCCAGATGGGGCCCCTGTAAGGCCAACGAGACCAGAGGCCGAATGGCCGTCACGGTCAGGTGGGTCCTTCAAAATAGCTGCTGAGACCTCTGTCTCGTGGGTTCGTGGAGAAGAGGGAGAGGGAGACGTCAGGGCTTAGTATCCGATGTGGCTTCAGAAGCAGGTCTTAGGGTGTTAAGAAGCAGACCAAAGGAGTGGCCTTGGTTCGGGTGGTTCAACTTGTCGGACACGGTGACAGGCGGGCGATCCTCCGAATGTGATGAGGGGTTAACGTGTGGCACTCCCGACCAGCCGGTTATGAGAAGACGCCAGACGGCGGCCGAGGGTGAGCGGGGACTGGGGTTACAGCCAAGCCAGAAGAGCGGGGCTCTAACAGGAGTGGCCAAGTGGACTAAGACATCTATATTTACCTTCAGGGCAAAGATGGCCCTGTCAGAGGTAACTGTGGCTCCGGGCTCCCTTGGATATCCATGGCTGTCTTCTGGCTCACGTCTCTGGCAGCACAGTTAAATCCAGATCGCCATCGGCGGTGTGGCTGAGGCTGCATGGGCACATCTGCACAGGTGGACTTAGGCAAGACAGGCAAGGAGGCCTGGGACTGAGCAGGGCTGGAGAAGACAGGAGCCGAGACCCACGAGAGGCCCCTGTAACTGATTGCTCCTTGCACAAACTCCTCACTTCCTCTGGCGTTTGCTGCTTCCACAGGGATCATCTGTGGCTTGCCGAAACAGATATCCGACACTCCATCCGTTCCATACTTACATTTCACAGTCGTATCAGCTAAGTCCTCCGCATTTGTAGGAACTAAGGTCTTTTCCCTCGGCTAGGAATGCTTTTGCATTCTGGGGGGACTCTTCGGAGGAGGTGTAAAAGGCAATGGAAAAAAGCTCTAGTCAGAAAAACATATCCTCGGTTTACAAATGGGTGATATGTCCTGTAAGGTAGAAAGTAGGGGAAAATGCTTGGGAATTAAAAATTTTTTTAATGTTTATTCATTTTTGAGAGAGAGAGAGAGAGAGCATGCAGGGGAGGGGCAGAGAGAGAGAGAGAGAGAGAGAGAGAGAGAGAGACAGTAGCCGAAGCAGGCTCTAGGCTCTGAGCTGTCAGCATGGAGCCCGGTGGGGGACTCGAACCCACAGACTGTGAAATCATGACATGAGCCAAAGTTGGCCGTTTAACCAAGTGAGCCACGTAGGCATCCCAAAATACTTGGGAATTTTTTTTTACCCCTCCCCCCAAAATGCTTGGGAATCTTAACTGTACTTAGAGCATTCAGGTCAATTGAGCATTCTGAGCGCGTGTAGTTGACTTAGCTGGAGATCAATTATATTTCCGGCAGAAGAAATGAAATTTGAACATTATCTGAACTGATGATACACAGGTAACAGGGATATAAAATCACGGTTAAAGCTGGAGTCTAGTTCAAAAGGTGTGATGTTATCACGGCAGTAAAAGCACCATTTGTAGTTGATAACGTAGCCTGGCTTACTCAGCACCCAATCCAGGCCCCCTTAGCTTACTATAGAGACAGAAAAGCTAAAAACTACATTTCCCAGACTTCCTTGCAGGTAAGAGTTTCATGTGACCTAGATTCAGCCAGGCAGGTGTAACCTGCAATAAGGTTCCAGGCCGATGGAGAGCAATGTGAGGCACCGGTCAGGGAGAAACAAATGTGATCTTCTGGAATACGCTGTGGCGGTGTTCCTCTCTTTTACTATTTTGTTCTTATTCCGCAATCGCTTCTCTTATTTCTTTGAGGGGATTGACAGCATATATGTAATGGAAGTTTTTTCTTTCTTCAGAGATTGTACTTGTGAGTTGCCTCCCCACCCCCCCTTTGTTTTGGCCCTTACATTTTATAGTAGAGGTCTTCCTAGAATGATGATTTTTGTCTGTGTTCACATATAAGAGGTGGGGACTAAAACTTGGAAACCCTGCATAAATGAGTTGGCTTCAAGACTGTGAGCACCACTGTGGTGTGGTCTGACTGGTGGACGTCTGATGTCACTCTCTTCTGGTCCTTCTTCTTGGGCTGAGCGGAGGGTAGATAGAGGCATCGCTGGAGAGTGGAGAGACGGCCTCAGCCTTCAGTACACCTAACCTCACCTGACTCTCCACCTACTTTGGGTAGGGTTTCCACAGCCACCTGTGCTAGCACAGGTGATTTCTGCCCAACCTTCTCAGGAAGAAACTTCCAGACCCCGATGGGAAGTCATCCTGTAAGGCGGGATGAGGATGGGATCCAGAGCAATACTTGATTCCTCAACCATCCTTTGGAATTTGGCTTCTCTCCCTCTTGCTCCCCTTCCGGAAGCACTTAACGTTCACGGTGCCTGACGTCTTTGAGGATTCAGCTGTGTTATTCAGGTTGGCCTTGAGTTCCCTGCTGCCATTTTCAAATTCAGATCTCTCCAGTTTGCAAAATCCATTACCTCTCGCTCATCTTGTCTTCACTTGGCAATTTTCAGCATTTCGTTTCGAGCCCCTCCCTGTTTTTTCTATCTTTGTGAAGCTCTGCCTTTAAGGGAACCCCTTGGCTATAACCTTAGTGGGGTTTCGAGAAAGGAGGAAAATCAGGTGTTTTCAACCTGCCATCTTTATGAATGGCTTTCCACCTATTTATTTATATCCATTTTCTACCATTTATCCAAGATTTATCACATTAGTAGAAATAATCTTCTACTCAATACATAAAGGTATTACAACATTGTAAACATCTTTTCATGTCATTATACTTTTGAAAACATTTTTATTGGCTATATGTTTCAGAGCACAGACATACCTAAACTTCCATATTTGAGTGAGGAATTGCAGACGTACAGATTTCGGTGATCTCTTCCCAAAGGGATCAAAGTGAAAGGTCAGACTATCAGGCTCTTATTTTTCACTAGAGTTGGATATTTATATTGTTTCGATTTTTTCACTGTTATGATGAATATCTTTGTGCATGAAGCTTTTTTTTTTTTTCATGCATTAGAATGATTACTTTAGGCTAGATTCCCGGGAGTGGAATTGCTGGATCCCAAGCTATAAACATTTCTGAGGCTTTAGATTCTCACTGTCAAATATCCTTCCAGAAGTTATGGCATGCATATTTGCCTAACGGAGAGGAGCAGTGGGTTGAGCTATGTCTGCGTACGCCCTTGGGAGAGGGCAGAGTGAGGGAGTCGGCCAGCACATCTCGGTAGCTGAGTGCCCGTGTATAAACACCCACCATGGTTTAGCATTTCCTCCTCTGCCCACATCTGATGCTGACTAGTTCGGTCATTATGGTACTAGCTGATGCCAGACTTTACCTGACATCTGGAGTCTTGCCAGTTGTGATTGGGGGAGCACTGACCGTGTGCTTAGATTGTGTAAAAAACACATAGTTAGGGACACCTCTGAGTGACAGCTCCCAGTTTTAGCAAAACTGAATTGTTCCAAGAAGAAATCTGGTGATAGTCCTGAGCTGGGATTCCATAGGCCTTGGCACCAACAGAGCTCCGCGCTCAGGGCTCCCCACAGGTGGGGCTAGACCCATGCAAATCGTATGCCAGGGACAAGAGGATGGGGTGCTCAGTGGGACCTTGGTGGTCTATGGGGTCCATCTCTCCTTGACCAGTGGAGCATTTATGACACGTCTATGTCATTTTACTTGATAATGTATCTCTAGTCATACAAGGAATTTTGCTTTAAGCGAATGTGTAAGGCAGAGTAGGCTTGAACAAACTTGAAGGGGAAAACATGGGTTTGGGTACTTAAGTGAGGTCCGCATCCTTCACCATCCTGCAGGATGAAGAGACTCTTGAACAGAAATCTCCCAGGGACCATAAACACCGATAGCAAGAGATCTGGGCTCCAAGCACTTAAGTCAAAACCGTGGCATCGTTGGGGCGCCTGGATGGCTCCGTTCGTTAAGCGTCCAACTTTGGCTCAGGTCACGATCTTGCAGTTCGTGAGTTTGAGCCCCGTGTCGGGCTTGCTGTTGTCAGCGCAGAACCCACTTCGGATCCTCTGCCTTCCTCTCTCTCTTCTCCTCCCACACTTATGCTCTCTCTCTCTCTCTCAAAAATGAATAGACATTTAAAAGAATTTAAAAATGTATGCCAGGCGTGTGTGTGTGTGTGCGTGTGTGTGTGTGTGTGTGTATAGCGTCCCAGAAATGACAGCTCCTGGTTGTTACTTATCGGCTTTCGTGGCTGGTGTGTCCTATAGTGTTGTGGTGCTGATGCTGAAGATGCTGGTGGTCGTCGGGCAGGGTCCTCATGGGTGAGCTGATGGTGGACACTCCCGTCCTCGGGCTCTTTGACAGCCACCTCTCAGGTAGCAGCCCTTTTGTAGTCCTCGGGACCCCAGAATCCTCCCGAAGGACAACTGCTTTGAACAAACCTTGAACAAAACAAATTTACCTCCCCGGTAGGACCCTGATTACTGAACACTGCAACTGCCTTGGTAATTTTCCGTAGCGTTTTATTGATGCATCTGTATGAAATGTCACAAAAGACAGCACCTGAAAGCTAAATATATTAGAGGAAAGAGCTTGTCCTTTAGCGTGTGAGAGATTTACATTCTGATTCATCTGTCTAGCTCCCAGGGGCTTCCACATCTGACGTGGGAACATGATACTTAGCTCATAAGGTTGTCCGTGAGATGAAAATGACCCTCGTGAATGCAGTTGGCACAGTGCCCGCCCACAATCTGTGCTAGTCCCCTTCCTTCCTCTCAGGGGAGGAGTGCCTTGGAAGGCGGGTCCCAGTCAGAGAACTTCCTGAACAACCCATCAACGACTGAGCCCCTGGCGCTTTGCTCGCGCCTGCTTACACCTGACTCTGATAATTGATGTACCTCTGAGAACTCCTTCTCTCCTCTACCATCTCCTCCCAGTTCACGAAGCAGTGGTTCTCGAAGTGTGGTCCCTGGATCAAGAATATCAGCATAACCTGGGAGATTAGAGATGCCCCCTTCTAGGGCCTGACCCAGATCTACTGAATCAGAAAGTCTGGGGCTGGAGAAGCAGACTCAAGTTTGGAACCGTTGGTCTGAGGACCCCAGACTCTTGTTAATGTGACCCACGTTCACATTTGAACTGCTCTGTCCAGATGGAGCCCACCTGGTTTGAGATTGAGAAATTGGCCAAAATCTCTACCCATGTCCCCAACAGGTGTCCCCCACTCCCACAGTGGAACCTTTATCTTGTCTCAGCGATCGTGTCTCACCTGTGCGTGCCTGCCATCCCTGTGGCGCTCAGCGCGTGGCCAAGTCTCAGCCTGCGAGCAGGAAGCCCTATCAGCTCTCCGACAGCCCGGCCTCTGGATTATGGGGCACGCACTTCATTCTAGTTTTCCTTTTCTTTTGTATTTTACATCACATCCGTCCTTGAAATTATGGGTTTTGCCAAATGAAGAGAGAGAGAAAAACAAAACAAAACGAAACCCTTCAAATGTTGCTGAACACTTTAATAGTCTTGAGTGTTTTCCCTGATCAGAGGTTGTGAACATATGCCAGCCCTTGCCTCATTTCCCATCTCCACAATCCCGTCACCTCTTTGGTAATTGGGGGAAAAATTCTCACCATGTCAAGCAGGGCAGCGAAGATTTCTATAACTGTAATCTTCAAAGTCAGGATCCTGAATATTGTCATCAAGTCCTCGTTTCTGTATCCCTGTATCCCGCACAGGTTTAGCACAGGCGGGGTTAATCCGTCCACACCCGTCTGATGGGTGTGCTCCACCCGTATCAGGCCGTTCCAGAGCCTGCAGGTTCATCAGCTGCTGGCATACTTAGAATGCTATTGAATTAGGACTTCCTTCAGTAGGCTTGTATTTATCTTGTGAGGAGCTTTGCCAAGACAAAATTCGATTTTATAAGGTCTCGGATGATTGGGGAGCCATAGCTGGGCTTTAATATTTCGGAGAGCAATTATGCTTGGCTTCTCAAGATCATGTAAAATATGCAACCTATTCCTTGGGCAGTATTTTGTTAGAGGTTATCAGGCATGATGGTTAGAGGTCTCAGAAATTATCCTGATTTTAACAGTTGTTTTGGGTTTGGACAGAACTGGAAATGATTCAGTGGTCCCAGTAGAACCTGCTACGGGCAGGAGGTCTGCTTTCCAGGCCTGGAGCCTTTGCATTTGCTCTATCCTCTGCCCTGGAGTGTTGGCTGAGGTCTTTCAGGACACACAGCTTGTGAAGCTGCAGCAGAATGCAGTGATGAGGAGCCCACACCCTGGAGCCCGACTGCTGGGGTTAGAACACTGCCTCTCCCTCCTTCCAGCCACGTGACCCTAGGCACATGACCAGGGCCTTCTCCCCCTCAGCTTCTGCCACAGTAAAATGGAGATAATAGTACCGACCTCACGACTTGTTGAGAGGATTCGAATCATTCATACGTGCAAAGCGCTCGGAACACTTCTTGGCATGAAGGGAGCACTCAGCCATTGTTAACCATTACAGTTGTAATTCAGGTCCAGTTGCAAAGGCACCCGTTCTGAGAGACCTTACCCGACCACTCAGTCCAAAGCAACCATCCACAACCCAATTTAGCCTTCATCAAACCACCACTTTGTGATCTTCATGACATTTAGCGTAATCTGGCATTACGTGATGTGAGCACTTGTTCATGTGTGTATTTTATGTGTCTCACCAACCCCAGAACATAAGTTCTGTAACATCAGGGATTGTGCTTAGTCACTGCTGAATCCTTAGCACCCAGGATCCTGCTGAGATCCCAATAGACATTCAATAAAACATTACTAAATGAATTACAAATTACAGAGTTAGTCTATTTCTGACCAAACTCAGAGCTATTATTCTCCCACATCGTGGAGTGGCAGGGCATGATCTGGGATACACAGACCCCCCGAAACCCAGATTTTCTCTTATAATTCTTCAGGGCTTGGGTTGCTCTTTGGGGAACTTTGGAGTCTTCAGTCCAGCATCTTCTGAGGCCCGAGAGAGAGGTACAAAGGGTCAGGAGGAGCATGGTAGAGGGTGACAGTTCAACCCCCCACAACCCCCCCCCCCCCCGATGAAAATGATTTGGCCCTTCTAGCCGTTCAAAGATTAAACATTGAGTAAGTTTATGTTTGCACAGAGGAGGCTTGGCTGTCCTCATGCCAATCCAGGGAGATTGGTTCACTTGGCCACACAGCTCATCCCACCTTCTCCACGGATGACTGGCCACCCTTGCCGTGACGTTTTGCTACTCCGGCTCCAACACAGATCACAATGATCCTTCACATGAGAAAAATCCCATGTTTCTTTGCCAGGCTTGGCCAAGAGCGCATAGCATTTGGATGTCTAAATCTGTAACTCTCAGTGTTGAGCTTCTCTAGAAGATGTATCCATTATGATCCAAGCCAGTCTGGGAGCACTAGATCAGACACTGCTGGGTCAACTACTTTATGACTCGACGTTACACTTGTCCACACAGATTGTGTGGTGGCTTCTGTTCCAATCCTCCTGCGCTAGTCAGGATGGGCTAGGTTTTACTGCAGCAAAAAAGAGCCCCCAAAGTCTCAGCGACTCGATGCAACAGAAGTTTATTTAGTGTTCCTACAAAGTCAGGGTGATTCTCCAGAGGAACTGTCCTCCAAGTGGTGACTCAGTGAACGAGGATGCTCTGAACATGAGGCCTCCTCTCCAGGATCACCAGAGGAGGGGACGAGGGAGACTGGGGCCTGTGCACAGGCCTGTCCGCGGCAGCATGAAGCAATGCACTTCCTCTCCGGTTCATTGACTGGAACTGGTCATGGCCTAGTTACTGCAAGGACCCTCGAAACGTGATCTTTCATGTACTTAGGAGGGGAGGACAAGTAGGTGTTGGTGAACACCTCCCGAAAGACTCTGGTACACAGAAAAACTGAGGTTACTTGTTTTGTACCTACTACTTGAAGGGACATTCCTCCAGCAATTGAAAAGATATTAGCTTCCTGTACCAAGAGTGTAGCACAGCTTGAATCTTCTCTGTCTAAAGAAGAAAAATAAACTCACATATTTCATCTTTAGTGGGGGCACCTTCCTGGTAGGATGACTGCTAGACTATGACCCAATAATGCATAGGATTCGGATGGAGGAAAAAAGTAATGTTTCAAGGCCTTGGGACATATAACCAGTGACTTAGAGACAGGAATGATTATGAATGGTACCATTAGCATGAAATTAGAAAACCATTCAGACATGAGAGTCTTTCAGAGAGATGTTAACCACCCCTAAGACTTATTTCCTAACTTCTCAGGATTGGTGATAAGATACAGAGATGAAAAATTCAGGTCCTTGGAAAGTTTGCCCAGGCATTTATCAACTTCTTCAAGGAGGGTCTGTGATGCCTGGTGTATTCCATGCATTGAACCAGAAGGGGATATGTGTGCAAGTAAAACATGGTTCGAGGCTTCAGAGGACTCATGGTCTAGCAGGGGATACTGATTAACAAAATAATAATGTCTATACAACATAGGAACCATTGCCCAAGGTGAAGCAGTGGCTTGTGAGGTCAGATAAAGGCTTTAGGCAGCGGGAAGTATTTAAACTCAATCTGGAAGAATGGGCAAGCAATAACCAGGTAGAGCATTCCAGGCACTGGGAACACTGTGTAAAGTCACAGAGGTGTCAAACGGGAAGGTGTGTTTGAAGGCGAGAATAAATACATAAATAAAGTAGGATTGTTGATTGAGGAGGGGAGGGCAGGGCATGAGATGTGGCTAGAATGGTCATCTGGATCCAGGCCACAGGGACTATTTTTGCCATGTTAAAGAGTTTGGGTTTTACCCTGAGGGCAGTAGGATGCGTTTGGACAGTTCTAAGCAGGGAGTGAAGGCTCTGATCAATCAGTTTTCTTCAGAGCTGGCAGAAGGGAGGTTGCCACACTGGAAGCAAGGTGACTGGAGGGGGGACTGAGGTGGTTCAGTGAGACTAGCGCAGGGCGCCATGGGGATTAAGACAAGACCTACTTAGTCTGGCATTGTTGTGGCAGAGGGAAAGGGATGGCATGTTTCCCGTCTGATGCTGCTCAACTTAGGGGTATGGGAGAGAGTGTTGTAGAGCAGGATCCATCAAGAACCATATGAAGTTTCCAACTCCAGTCTCTCCAAATGTAGGAGACGCCATTGGTTCCTTGGCCAGATCCCATTGTCATGCTGGGGGTGCAGGCTGCTGGAAGTTCACAGAGGTGAGCTTTCTGGAGAAGCCAGAGTCCTCCATGGTCCAGTCAAGGCTAGACTTCACCTGAGACCACATCCTCCTTCCTCTGCCTTATCCTGCCTCCCTCCCCCTATTTCTCCCCAGAGTGCTTCCTTAATACAGCCTGTGCACCAGAATCCTTGTCCCAGGCTCTGTATCCAGAGAAAGTAATCTGAGATGTCAGGAAATGGTGGAGATAGAAGGTGAAAGCCAGGAGAAAACCAACCAGACAAATGGCTATCCCTCTGAGGAATGAAAATTAGAAAGCACAGTCTAAGAGCAAAGTGTCTGGTGCAGTGGGGCTGAGGGGAGACGCCCTCCTGCTCATGGACAAGACTTTGTATTCTTCAGACTATGTGCGTGTGTGCGCATGTGTGTGCACCTATGTGTGTACTCTGCCCTTAGGGATAGGGACTAGAGCTGCCCCCCTGAGGCTCTCAGGGTTTGTCGGCCCCTTGTGTTAAAAATTCCCAGGGTTGGGAGGCTCTGCCCATCTGTTTACAAAGCAGATGTAGGAAGAGGTGGAAAACACTGTGAGGGTCCAACGTGTGCTATTCTCATCTTGTTTCAGGAGGGGCGACATGGCAATGAACGCCTTGTTTCAGGAGGGTCCCTATGGCATTGCTGGCCCTTGGTCACCTGATTTGAAAAGAGAAGGTTGGGACCAAATAACCTTAGCTTCTCCCGCACTTTGATTCCATTCTACCTTCTGAAATAGAATCGCAAATGCTAATGTCATCTACGTCCTCTTGTTGCCCGGGTGGCTCCTGAGGCAGTGGGCTGCAGAAATAGATAAAATTTGTCCCTGGCGCACTCTTCCCTTTTTCCAAGCCACCTTTTGACAAAGACATTGGCTCCCTCCTGTCCCCTTTATACTGAATAACACTACCCTTGTGGGCAGAAGTCATTTTTAGCCTCTGCGTCTGGGCGAAGGCTCCGAGCCCAGTCCTCCCATTGTTTTGCTGCCTCCCTTTCAAAGCGGCCACACCAGGCTGTGGAGCGAGCCTGGGCCAGCCTCCGGGTGGCATTCGCCGCGACTCTGATGCCACACTGAAAACCGCTTCGAGTTGCTGGCGTGCAGAACAATACTAAGAGGGGCTGGCTGGGATTTTTATTTTCTACTTCCTCTTCCAAAAAAGCTTTGCTCCATTCTGGCATGGAGACAGAATCAACTACTCCGTTCGGCAAACACTATAAAACCATCTCCAGACAAAACCTCCGTTGGTGCTTTAATCAGGCAGCTGTAAGGTACCAGGTCCAGGTCGATGCTGAGGGATTATGTGCAAGGGTGAGGCGTTCCAGGTCGCCTTAGACACCGCGGATTGTTTCAGCTTGTCATTTTAGCTCTTGGTCTTATGGATGAACTGGGGGAGAGGGAGTATGGGAGAGGGGAAATGGGGGAGAAAGGAGAGGGAGGGGGGAGGGGAAGGGGGGAAAGGGGAGAGAGAGAGAAGCATGGAATGGTGAAGACGGGGAAAGAAAGAACAATGCCCTTGAAGGAAGGCAAGGGAGAGTGGGGGAGAGATTGAAGACAGAATTAGAGAGAGAGGCAGAAAGACATAGAGAAGAGAAAGAGACAGAGAGAGGAGAAGCAAAGGAAGGAGGACGGGGGAAACGGAGGAGGGAATTAGACATGTGGATGCGTTCAGATATGGAGGGGTATCTTGCTTATTGCAAAGAATTTGGAAAGAGGAGGGGCCGTGGACTCCAGCACAGCTTTACTGAGGAAGGGCGGTTAGGAGTGAGCCAACAGTTTTGTGAAAAAATGGGAAAAACTTCTGACATTTGGGCAGACCCAGGCTTTGGAGAAATGAGGGATGGAAGTGGCCTAGCTGGGTTGTGGCCCAGGGCACACGAGCTCCTAAGCCTCTGGTCTCCACAGCACATCCTTACCTGTCCCGGGGCGGGGGGTGGGGGGGGAGGGCTGTCTCGTATTCCTGGGGGCTGTCTGCCTTTAAAAGGAGCGGGGGCTTAGGATGATGACCCTTTCTCGACTCTGCTGAATGCAGGACAAACGGGGATGCTTTAGAGGCATCTTCAGAAACTTGGGTCACAAGGTTCTGCCTCTGTCCCTTGCCATTTCTGGAGCATCAGACAATGGTTTGACCTTTCTGAACATGAGTTCCCTTATGTTAAAATGGAGATTATAGTAGTACCGATTGGACAATGCTGTTGTTCAGTGTAGCAGGGTCCCTATGGCGTTGTTTCTCCCTTTTCCCCATGAAACTTCCCAGTGGAGTTCCCTGAGTGACTGGGGTCTTTGGTTTCTTCCCTGCACAGCCTGGTGCTCTGGGCTCCCAGGAACGAGGTCTGTTTCCTTCACGGGGCATGGCCTCCAGCCAGGCCCAGAGGCGCCACCTCCTTGGAGGCCGTGATGCCATAGTCAATCTTGGATTAATCACTGGGAGGGGGCCAGGGCTTGCGACAGGGTTTCATGCTTAGAAGGTAATGCCACAGCCTCTCCAGTCCCCATCTGGCTCCTGGAAGTCTTGCCCACTTAGCAATTCTGGGTGCTGGGCATGCTGATGAGCCTCGGTGGTCAGAGTGAAGCTGGGCAGCCTCTTCATCAGGCCCTGCAGCCTGTGCCCCTGACCACTGGCAGTGAGATGAAATGAAGGAAGCAGTGGGGTGCCCGGGCAGTTCAGTTGGTTAAGCATCTGACTCTTGGCTTCTTCGTTTAGGTCATGGTCTCACAGTTCATGAGATCGAGCCCCATGTCAGGCTCCACGCTGAGCATGAGCCTGTCTAAGATTCTGTCTCTCTCTTGGGGCGCCTGGGTGGCTTAATCGGTTAAGCATCCAACCCTCGATTTCGTTCAAGTCGTGATCTCATGGTGTGTGGGATGGAGCATCACATTGGGCTCTGTGTTGACAGTGTAGAGCCTGCTTGGGATTCTCTCTCTCTGTGTCTGCAGCCCCCCTTCTCATGCCCTCTCTCTCTCTCTCTCTCTCTGAAAACAATAAAAATAAATTAAGGAAGCAAGTGCCTTCCCCATGTCGCAGAGACGGTTTCTTCTTGAAATCTTCTCATTGCCCTTTTGGCTTTTTGGCTCATCATTTCCCGTTTCCATTCTTCTGCCCCTTGGGCAGCCTGCCCTTGGGTCAGGCAGAGGCCAGAGACTGGGAAGTACCAGACAGAGGAGCCCAACACCATGGTCCCACTTCGTGTCTAAGTCCGCAAAGAGGATTCAGACCAACATCCTCGTTGTGAATCGCTTTCCTAAACCGTCACTCCCCGGTCCCCATTAGGCGCCAGGCCTCATTCCGGAGCTGTCCCATGTATCCTCACCACATCCCTCTTGGGCTGGCAGGAATGCACTGCTCCCGTCTTCAATAAAATATGAGGAAGCTCAGAGAGAGGGAGGAGCTTGCTCATAAATGGTGGAACCAGGATGGGACAGGATCCAGCCCTCCAGGGACTCATGGATACAGAGTTCCCAGGCGGAGTCCCACAGAATGCTGGGAAGAAGACATTTGCAGGTGAGGGGAGGGAGCCAGAGTCGAGGTGGACGGACACAGCTGGAGGATGGACAACGTGGATGTGGCAGATGCCCCCCCCCCCGCCCCCCACGGCGGTTAGAAGAGGTAGGGACCCTGGCTCTGTCCTCACTACCATGGTAGCGTTGATGCATATTTAACTGACGATTATGCCGCAAAAGGGGGCAGGTGGCAAAATCTCAGACTGAGGTAACTTTGGTCAAAGACTCTAGAAGTTTAGTTTTGGTTGCTGCGTTTTCGTAATTAAAGGTATGAGAGGAATAGAGAGGCTTTCCCTTCCTTTGCAAATGTCCCCACCATCTGTCTCCTCCCTCTTTCTCTCTCTCACACACACACACACACACACACACACACACCCCTGGAGCTTCCGAGATAGCCAGACCCCACCTGGGCATTATAGCTATTGCCTCACCAGGAAGGGACAGGGACAGCACCATGTAGGATAATGCTTTATTTTCTGTGCCTCTTCCCTGCCTGGGCTGCTGGGTGTCTGCTGGGCTGGAGACAGTGAGGGAAAATTGTGTCCTTGTGTTCCCTGGGGCTACATGATGTGCCCAGGCTCTTGGCCCAGCCTCTCTACAGCACTAATCAGCTTGCATTACAAGGCTCGGTTTCCAAGGCTGTCTTCACCATGTGCTTGCAATTCCCACTGAGCCACAGGCCAAACGTGATTTATTCTCTGCACACAGAAGTTGCTGGTGGGTGTGCTGGAAAGAAGGGGTTGCGGACAGAGTTAGAAGCTGGCGTTACCCTGGCACACCCTCCCCACAAGGCCACGTGTGCAGATGCAGAATTCCAGACCAAGCCATGAACCCCAATTCCAGGGAGTCCCAAGAGACCAGGGGACTGTGCTAGTGAGCCATGTGGTAGTTTTGCAATGGGAAGCAGACTCTTCTCGATCCAGAGTACAGGAATAGGTCGGGTCCTGGCGTTACCTCCCAAAGCTGCGTTGGACGTTCTAGGCATTGGTTCTTAAACCTAAGTGAGCATCAGAATCACCTGGAATGCTTCTTTTTTTTTTTTTTTTAATTTTTTTTAACGTTTTTTTATTTATTTTTGGGACAGAGAGAGACAGAGCATGAACGGGGGAGGGGCAGAGAGAGAGGGAGACACAGAATCGGAAACAGGCTCCAGGCTCTGAGCCATCAGCCCAGAGCCCGACGCGGGGCTCGAACTCACGGACCGCGAGATCGTGACCTGGCTGAAGTCGGACGCTTAACCGACTGCGCCACCCAG
The DNA here is from genome assembly GCF_016509475.1 of Prionailurus bengalensis. Lineage (NCBI taxonomy): Eukaryota > Metazoa > Chordata > Mammalia > Carnivora > Felidae > Prionailurus > Prionailurus bengalensis. Next base: position 156,911,103 of record NC_057350.1, on the reverse strand, counting down.
GCGCCCCTGGAATGCTTCTTAAAACACAAATGGATGGGCCCCACTGCTGAGTTTCTCCTGGTCCAGGAGCATTTGCATTTCCAGTATGTTCCCAGGTGATGCTGATACTGTAGATCCAGAGAACTGCACTGCCTCGGTCAATCTGAGGGGAGCACGGAGATGGGAGCACGGTTTCAGTGGTCCCCAGATGCTGGGATCTGTAGGGATACCTGAACCACTGATCAGGGTCATTCTATACCACACTGCTCCCATGCTGCTTTTCCTCATCTCTTTCTTGCCAAAATAGCCAAGGCAAGAGGAAAAAAAAAATCCACAACCACAAAAATGCTCCTAAACAATAGTAAGAGCCACCGCAACAAAACTAAATAAGAAACAATATGTATCCTGGGTGTCGTAAAGCGGTTTTGCACGACGTCCTTAGTGGGAGCTCGTGAGGAGCGTGGCAGGGTCTAGGCACGCTAGAGTTTGCCAGCCAGGTCCTCGGTGCTGTTTGGGGAAATGGCTCCAGAAAGCTGGTGTGAGTACGAACCTCAGTCCCCACCTGTTGTCCCTTCCATTCAGCTGCCTCCTAAGGCATGGATGCCTCACCATCTGTGCCTTCAGTGTGGGAAACAGATCTTAACATATACTATTTGAGTAAAATGGTATTTGCAGGGGCACCTGGGTGGCTCAGTCGGTTAAGCGTCTGACCTCGCCTCGGGTCATGATCTCACAGTTCATGAGTTCGAGCCCCATGTCGGGCTCTGTGCTGACAGCCCAGAGCCTGGAGCCTGCTTTGGATTCTGTGTCTCCCTCTCTCTCTGCCCCTCCCTTTGCTTGTGCTCTGTCTCTCTCTGTCTGTTGAAAATAAACACTTAAAACAATGGTATCTGTCAGCTCACGGCTGCACTGACCCCTTCCCATTGTTGTGTGGCTGCAGGAACTATGGTACAACCAGGGGCGCAGGTCCGGGAAACGGTCAGCTTTCCAGGGAACGGAGGTTGGCAACAGTGTGGGAAGTTCAAAGAGAAGCTGCAAAGCGTTTGGTAGCTGGCAGTTAGGCCCTCATGTTGTCCACAGAGACTGGGGACCTTCCGGAGGTCGAGGGTTATACAGTCTAAGGTATTGACATTCCTAGAGGGCATGGGCACCTCTTAAACCCTCCATGAACTTCTCCACCCTTTCTCCCACCTGCCGTGCAGACCCCGTGGGTAAATACTAATCAACGTGTGTACCTAAAAACCCCTAATAATCCACAAGCTGCACATCCCTGCCTGGAATCTGGCTGGGGACTGTGGGTCTCAGGGCTAGAATGTACCTTCCTCTTCTTTCCAAGTCCAAATTGTGCCTCCATTCAGACGGTTTGCTGCTCTCCATCATGGAAATTCGGAAGATTTTTCACAGCCTGGGTCTGACGGGCTTGTTACCGCTGTGCTCTGAATTCATGCCTGCTCAGCCAGCACCACCTTCCCACGAGGAGGTGTCTCGAGGTGTCATCTGGGCTTTTAGCTCTGTTGTCAGCTTTGAGATAAATTGGACCCACATTGCGTGGCAAAGGGGAAGAGGTGAGGGAGGAGGGGAGGGAGAGGGGAGGACGGAGAGGCTGAGACAGACAGACAGACCCTCATTCTAGACAGATCTATTTTCTGATTAGGCTCTAGAAGAATGCTCCCCATTAATTGTGTGCCCCAAGTGTGGGTCTGTCAGCAGATCTGCAAATTTTTCCAGCTTTGTTTCACTTGTGGTTTGAAGGCAGAAGGTCCACCAGGTGGGGCTAAAGAGAGGCTTGTTTTGAACAAGGCCCTTAGCTGACTGGCTCACTTAACGAAAAAAGTTAGTCTTGGCAAAGAGTTTACTTTTCGAATCTTAAAATGAAAGTGAAGATCTGGAAAGTCGGTGCGGTTCATGCTGTGACTGTAGAATGTTCCGTGCTTTCAATGGTGCCGAGCGTCTCTCTTCAGCCTCAAACCAATGCCCTGCAGTGGGCTTCCTTTCTTCTTCTGGCCTCCCTCAGTCCCTGATATCCCTCCCTTTCCTCACTCCCTCTCTTCTTTCCATCTCTCTCTCCTTCCCTCCTTCTTAACCACTTCCCTCTCAGGGCCAACTCCCCCCACCCCATTCGGATTTAAGATTCATTTGTCTGTTGGGACAATCCAATCTCCCCTTCACCTTAAAGCACGATTTCGATTTCAGGGAGTAGCTATGTTTTCATATGTTTCCGAGGCCTTCAGACCCCGAAAGGCAGGGCAGAGCAGCTCACCCTCTCATGACAGAGCTCGTTGCTCTAGAGCGATTAACATTATTGCTTTGGAGAAATTTCTTCAGCCGACTTCCAACTGAATGTGTGTATAGCATTAGCCGGGGAGATACTAACGGTTCTCAGAATCCCCCGACAGAGCACCTCATCTCCCTGACATGCTGGTGATCTGTCCTTCCTGGTGAATGATTTGCGAATTCCCCTCCCTTCTCCCTTGAAAGCATTAGGGAAGAGTTTCAGCAGTCGTACTTTGAAATACAAACATTTGAAGTTCAGAGTGTGCAGATAATAAATAATGCTCTAAGTTTTTAGATTAATTGGTAATTAATTTTTGCAAAGAGCTTTGGAGATAAAAAGTGTTGCACGCCATCATGTCAAATTAGCATTGATTACAGAGATGTTTAAGTTTAACACCATGTGCATGTTGGGTTTTTCAGACTACTTCTGTTGCATTTCCAGAACAAAAGGGCACCTCTTTGGAATCTTACATCAGTTGTCAGATAGATGAGAGAGAGAATCAGTGACCTTGATGAACATAACAATCAGTCTGGTAGCAAACACACACACACGCACACACACACACGCACACACACACACACACACACACACACTCACTCTCATGCATGCCTGATGAGAATTTTGACTGCATCGGGAAAGGCATTCTGCGTCATATTCTGGGCAGACTGGAGTGGGGAAAACGGCCATGAAAAGATGGCTCATCATGGAAGCCCACAAACGGACCTTTCTCAATTTCACGTTGAATGTGATCATGAAAGTCATTGAGTGGCTGTGTTGACTCGGTCCTCAGAAGTCAAGAAGAACCAAGCAGGAGGGATGAGAAAACAGTCGAGGGCTCGGGAAAGTACCTCCCAAAGTGTTGGCATAGATGACAGCCCAGGATGGCTTGGGACAGCACAGGCTGTGGAGTCCCCTGACACAGAAGCACTGCTCACCCAGCCGCTTACTCTTATCCAACTTTGGGAGGGTGGTCCAGCCACCTGGGGTCTCAGCTTCCTCTCTGAAGGGTGGGACAATAATACCTACCTCAGAAGCTACGTGCGAAATAAAGTCCCTTGGCACACTGCCCGACAGGTGACGTTTTCCGGAAGTGTTATCCTATGTACCATAAAGCCTAGGTCCGCCCAGATAGGGTTTCCCCAAATTGTCACAGGAGAGAAGAACCCGTAGCGTGAGAGTATCTGAGACAGGTCCAGCAGGAGGAACACCTGACATTTGCCTCCTTCTTTGGAACTGACGGTGCACCATCACAATTGTTCTTTCGTGGTCATCCCACAACCTCCTTACGAGGAGGTCAAGGCAAGTAGTGTTTTCCCAGGCTCCAAAATGAGAGTTAAGTGATTTATTTCTCCAGCTCTTTTGATTCTGAGCCCAGTGCTGTTCTCCTGCACCCCTGAAGGTACCGTCCGGCCCTGGATGGTGTAAAAGGAAGAAAACAGATGTAGGAGGACATCTTCGTTCTGGATCAGAGAAATCGTTCCTCTGATAGAGAGAGGGAGCCAGACCTCTCTCATCCCTGTGGGTCAAGCACGCACACGCACGTACACACACTCACAACACATTCACACACCCCCCCCCAGACACCTCTCTCATCTCTGTGGGTCGAGCGTGTGTACTTCCACACACGCACACGCACAAACGGACCTGAGGGTGACCTGAGAGCTAGTTTGAAGTGCCCCCCTGCATAATGCATTGAAAAAGGAAGGTGCCATTTCTAAAGGCTAATCCCTACTTTTTGGTGTGTGAAACAGAAAGGAAATTGTGAGTTAGACACTGGTGGAGTGAGGGAAGGATGCTGGGTTAGTTCCAGAAGTGTGAAGGTGGCACGCTGGTCTGGGCAGTATAAGTGTAGTTTTTCCCTGAGCTTCGCATTAATGTCTTTCTTACCCACGTCTTCTTTTTCTTCTTGTGAAATGATGCTGACAAATGCGGAGGAGAGGACTTTTATTTTGTTAAAAGGAGCTTGACTTGAGACAAGTTTCCATGACGACAGACTTTTTATATATAGCAACAACACTACCTGCTTTTAGATAATTCTTCTGGAATCAATGTCTGAGTCATTTTACATCTGGTGAATTCCTAAGATACACCGGGGACAGGCAGAAGGGGTTCACACACACACACCTTCCGATCGGTGGGCTTGTGGGCACTTGGGCTGCACCTGGCTCGATCTGTTCTCTCCGGATCCCGGGCCGGAGGGAGGCCTGGCAGGCACTCTGTCTGTACCGAGAGGGCTGGAGCGAAGGCTGGCAGTTCCCCACGTCAAGTGACACTTCCATTCCGGATCACCTCCTTGTTCTCTGCTGCTCTCTTTCGCTTTCCTCCCTTTCCTTTTCTCCTCTCTGACCTAGCAGGTTAACGACATGCTGGGATCTTTGCCACACGTAGACCTCAGACTTGGCCACGTGGACCCAGTCGCTTGGGTGAGCTGATTAAAACTGCAGGTTCCCGGGGCCACATCCCTGCTGTCCTGAATTAGGCCAGAGGATCTGCATTTCTAGGCGTTTCCCCAGGTGATGCCGAGCCCACCAGCGTGGCCTGAGTCCTGCTGACTTGTAAAGAACAATGTCAGATCACAAAGAGCATTGTTTCTATGCACGCCCATTCGATATTTGTGATCGCTCTATAGGCAGAGGCCGAAGCTGAGACTTCGGGAATTTTCAAAGTCAGCTATTTATTCACTCACCCATTCACTGAATCCTTGAGTGATGTCTACGTTCATCGTTTCTTTAGGGTCCAGGCCCTGAGATATGACCGGAAATACATAAAGAAACAAAGCATGGTCGTGCCCCTCCGTGGCTGTAAGAGTTGGGGGCACAGCTCATTGCTGCTGGAAGCACAGCTCAAACCTCTTATTCTGACTCCAGACCTTATGCCTTTGAAACACCTTTTATTTTGAAATAACGATGGGCTCACCAGGAGTTCGAAAAACAGTAGAGAGTGGCTGTGTACCCGTTACCCAGCTTCTCCGAGAGGTAACACCTTACAAAACTGAAGTGCATTCTCAAGACCAGGAAGGTGACACTGGCACAGTGTCACTAACGTGGCTCCAGACATTCCTCAGATGCACCAGTTTTTTGTTTTGGACTCTTTTTACCGTAGCCTGAGGCCACCAGTGGACCTCACGTAGCCTTGGCATTGGTTCCCAACCAAAACCAAAGTGGTTTTGATCTCTGGGATCATAGGTGCTGATCAAAAAATGAAGACACAAACTTTACTCTGGGTTTGTTTCTCACAGGATGAAAGCGTATGTGGTATCTAATGGACACTCGCGATGCTACGACCAGATTCCCTTTTCTGGGGTAGCACTTGTCCCCCGGTTGTTGTTCACTGCTACTGGCTTATGTCTGCCTTCTCTGCAAAACTGGGCCTCAGTTAAGCCAAAGCTGTCCTGCCTGGGATGTCACGTCTCCCTCCCCACCTCCTGCACAACCCACAGGCTGCGGCCGGTGAAAGACTGACATGGGGGCAAAGAAAGCCAGTCCTGGGACCTCCCAGTGGTCCCAGCTGTGTGACACAAGTCATGCTCCAGACTTCCCAGGAGGCTCAGGCCGAAGCCCGTCTCCAGCTGAGAGCACTTCCTTCCTGGCTTAGCTCTTCCCCTGCCCCAGCCAGGTCTCCTCACTCCCTTTCTCCATAAATCACGTGCTTCTCAACCCCCGCGTCAGACTCTGCGTGTAGGGAACTTGAGCAGAGCTACATGCTTATTTTTTCTTTCCTCCCCTTTTCATTTGAGAGACAGGCAGTTTCGGAGAAGGGCAGCTCAAAATAGATTCCCTTGCAGCACGTTTAAATACCCTCTCACACCTCCAGGACATACACAGACACACAAACGCACACACGCACACTTAGTTGCACATCCTCTCCACCACTCGTCTCTTACTCACAGATAAACCAGAGCCACGTGGCAGGTGGCGGCGGGACGGTCTCGAGTAACCATTTTTGGACCCTCTATTGTGTGCATAAGCAAACAACAAACTGAAGCCCGGATCAATGGTTATGAATTTCATGTCGGATTGGGTCTCATTAGTTGGTGGACATTACTTGCAGATAATCAATACGGTGTGATTACAAGGCAATTTTAAGTGTAGCATAACATCTTAGCTGGAAATCCAGATTACTGCCTCCCTGCCTCCCATTTACACAAAGTCAACTTTAAATGAGGGATCGAATCGAACAGATCGTTTGTTTTTCCTTCAGCAGAGAATGACATCAAGAAGCCTGCTTCCCGGCCTGCTGGAATGGTTGTGGCCGCTACAAAATCATGAGGAAGGGCCATAGTCTCTCTGGAGGTACCATTGAGTGCAAAACTGGGATTTGGAAGTCTGGGGCTTTCCTAACCTGCTCGATGTGAAACCCTGGACCCACTTTTGTAAAATCTCCAGCTTATTTTCCCATTCAATGAAGCTGATATACCCTCACCTGTCTGCCCCTGGAAATAAGATAGCCTTGTTGAAGTGAAGGCTGCTTTATAAGCTCAGAAGGGGCTGGCGAGAGGCAGGTGTCAGTTTCCAGGATCTCAGCCCTGGACTCGAGCATCCCAAGATATTGAACAAGCCCTGGTAGTTTTCTACAGAATACCCCCAAAGTGCTTAGTGTTTCTCTTATGGGATGTCTGGAACCAAGGAACTGTTCCTTAGATCACCCTTCAGTCTGCTGTGATCACAGAGCATCTAACGGATTGGTAGGCACTCAAGGGAGGGCTGAGGAGCATGTGGTGACGGGGGCTTAGACTTCAGGTTTGGAGACTGTCTCCTTTGAGTTCATTTTCCACTTTTTCTTGCTTCTGGAAATATACGCTTAATTCCTTCTTCCCACTTGAAATCAGATATTAGCATCCTCCCTGAAGACTGCCTCCATATGGGGTGCAAACAGCATCAAAATATAACAGTCCAGATTTTGTATGCTATAAAAATATAGCATTTATTGACATGAAGTTAATTATATTGGAGGATACCAGAGGGAATAAAAAGATTAAACTTCTACACAAGATAACTTCACTTCTCAAAATTCATGCAACTTACCATAAAACTTGTTTCGGAGACAAAGTCCAAGCAGTTTACTAATGCAGTTCAAGGTCTGAGCCTTCTGGAAGTCATTGATGTCTATTTCCTGAGCTTGCCTGGGAAAGTCTCCAGGGAGTCCTGGTTGCTTCTTATCGGTAAGACTCTGGAAATGCACAGACTTCTATGTTCTACTGGGTTCAACCTGGACATTTTGAGCATTTCAGTTTGTGGAATGTTTGGGCTACAATCAGCAATGTTTGCAAACATTAGAACATCATCTTTTTGAAATAGCAAAACAACATCAGCAACAACAACTACTGCATTCTCTGTTAATGCCAACTCAGTCAATGGGTACCATTGTCTACTGGTTACATCAGCCTTCAGAGGTCATCTTCAAGCTTTCCTCTCACTTCCCATGTCTGATCACTCACCAATTCCTATTGATTTCACTTCCATAATTCTTTTTTTAATGTTTATTTATTTTTGAGAGAGAGAGAGAGAGTGAGTGCATGGGAGGGGCTGAGAGAGACAGAGACAAAGAATCCGAAGCAAGCTTCAGGCTCTGAGCTGTCAACAGAGCCCCACACAGGGCTCGAACTCATGAACTGTCAAATCATGACCTGAACAAATCAAATCATGGATGCCCAACCGACTGAGCCACGCAGGCACCCTCCATAAGTCTCAATAAATCTTTCCATTCCTCTACATTGTGACTGCCCCCTTTTGAACCTAAAGACCTCTCATATCATGCCTAGATTAGTATAACTTTGTCTTCTTGAAGCCGTTTTTCCCCTCTCCCATCCATTCTCCTCACATCTACTGGGGTGACCTACAAAAATGCCCATCTGGTTTCTAATTTAAGATGACAGACCAATATGTCTGGTCTTCCTTCTTCCCAAAAGTCCCTGAAAAGGACAAAGGAAAAAATTTTAAGAATGATAATTTATAGACACATAGATCAATAGAACAGAATAGAAAGCCCAGAAATACACCCATAATGTTATGGTCAATTAATCTTTGACAAAGGAGGCAAGAATATGCAATGAGAAAAAGATAATCTCTTCAACAAATGGTGTTGGGAAAACCGAACAGCTACATACATACAAAAGAATGAAACTGGACCACTTTTTTTTTACACTGTACACAAAAATAAACTCAAAATGGATTAAGGACCTAAACGTGAGACTTGAAACCATAAAAGTCTTAGAAGAGAGCACAGGCAGTAATTTCTCTGACACTGACCATAACAACATCTTTCTAGATATGTCTCCTGAGGCAAGGGAAACAAAAGCAAAAAATAAACTATTGAGACTACATCAAAATAAAAAAGCTTCTGCATAGCAAAGGAAACAACCAACAAAGATAACCTACCGAATGGGAGAAGATATTTGCAAATGACATATCCGGTAAAGGGTTAGTACTCAAAATATATAAAGAACTTATGCAACTCAACACCAAAAAAATGAAATAATCCAACTAAAAAATGGGCAGAAGACACGAACAGACATTTCTTCAAAGAAGGCATCCCCGTGGGCAACAGACACTGGAAAAGATGCTAAACATCACTCATCAGGAAAATGCAAATCAAAACTACAATGAAATATCACCCCTCACCTGACAGAATGGCTAAAATCAACAACGCAAGAAACAGCATATATTGATGAGGATGTGGAGGAAAAGGAACGCTCTTGCAAGGGTTGGTGAGAATGCAAAGTGGTGCAGTCACTGTGGAAGACAGTATGGAGGTTCCTCCAAAACTTAAAAATAGAACTATCCTATGACCCAGTAATTGCATTACTGGGTATTTACCCAAAGAATGTGAAAACACTCATTCAAAAGGATATATGTAGCCCTATGTGTATTGCAGCATTATTTAGAGTAGCCTAATTATGGAAGCAGCCCAAGTGTCCATCAATAGATGAATGGATGTGGTATATATATACATATACAGTAGAATATTGCCCAGCCATAATAAAGACTGAAATCTTGCCATTTGCAATGACATGGATGGATCTAGAGAATATAATGCTAAGCGAAATAGAGAAAGACATAAGCCATATGAGTTCACCCATATGTGGAGTTTAAGAAACAAAATTAATGAAAAAAGGGAAAAAAAGAGACAAACCAAGAGTCAGACTGTTACCTCTAGGGAACAAATTGATAGTTACCAGAGGAGAGGTGGGTGGGTGGATGGCGAAACAGGCGATGGGGATTGAGAGCACACTTATCTTGATGAGCACTGAGTAAGGTATTGAATTGCTGAATCACTGTATTGTACACTTGAAACTAATGTAATGCTGTATGTTAACAACACTGGTTATATAAACACAGCCAAGAAAAAAACCCACAATAATTTAAGTGCAATAGTGCTGGAAGACAAGGACAGAACTCAACAGCAAAAGAGAAAGTTTGAGGAAATCCTGGATGATAAGACAGATGTGACCAGTTTAATGCAGCCAACAGAACTGGAGCAACACCAGTCTGAAATGCCTGAGATGAGAGCAGTCTTCTCTCGGGAGAACAGAAAAGGCTTTGAGGTTGAGACCAACAAACACAAAATGCTGGCCATGGGTGATCACCAGGGTTAGTAATTAAAACAGATGAAACTATAACAGCTTAGTCCTTTGGGGGTATCCCCTTTCTTCCACTCTCTCTCATACCTAAAGCATGTGACAATGGCATGAAATCCAAGAACTAGTCTCTAAACAAATTGCGTAATCTTTCTAGAAAGGTAACCTCCCGTGGTTTGGGAGATCTGGAGAAGAGCTGACCAGATCAGAAATGAACTTGGCAAAAATTACCACTAGAAAGAGAGAAATAAGGCCATCAAGAACAAAGCAGCTCCACCCAAGAAGTCATTCCAATATGATGAGCACTCTCCTTACCTGGCAGTTGTAGGGGAGGTGGAGAGGGGCGGTGGGGCTCTGCCTACAGAGGGCTCTCCAGCCCTGCACTGCACAGGGATGTCTGCAGGTCACCAGCCTCTGCCTCCTGCTCAGAACCTGCCTTCAGCTGCCTGGCTTGTGGAGAGAGAGAGACCTACCCAATTGTAGAGATTTTGCTCTTTACTCATGAGTATGAATTCTCAAGCAAAAATCACCAGACAGTTAAGGAAACCTAGCAGGAAAGGGAAGAACAAAAGGGAAGGATTGAGATAAAAAACAAAAAATAAAAAACCCCAGAGCAACCTTCTGTGGAAGAGACAGAAATAATTGGGAAATAAAAAAGAACTTGAAAGTTCTATTAATATCCTTAAATGGCGAGGCTGATGGATACCGTCTATACTTTTCTATTTAAAAAACAAAGAACAAGAGGTTATTAACAAAAAACAACGACAAGGAATTCACAAAAATGGAATCCCTGGAAACTCAAAATGTGTTCAATGAAAGTGAGAAAAGAAATCCAAAGACTGACTAAATAAGAAGCAGAAAAGCCAGGGTTAAAGACCCAAGGTGGAAGATAAGTCCAGGAAGTCTCCCGCAATGGGAAACAAAAATCTAAGAGGTCATCCTTTGAACAGGGGAATGGTCATAGGTCACAGGAGAGTCACATGTGGGGAAGTATACGATAATGAGAACAAGAACACCACAATTACACATGAACGTGAGCGAACCTCGTGAACATCAGGTTGTGCAAAAGAAGCCAGCCACAAAGAGCATATATTATATTTTACGTATATAATATCTATGATATTATAATTATATTATAATGTAATATAATTATATTATCATGTATAACTGTAGTATATGTATTATGTTATATATTAATTATACATAAATTATATATAAAATACATAAACATATATTTATTATAGTTATTATACTTATTTATTTATATAAATTATATAATTTATATATCAATGGGGCACCTGAGTGGCTCAGTCGGTTGAACATCTGACTTCAGTTCAGGTCATGGTCTCATGGTTCAGAGGTTCCAGCATCGTATCGGGCTCTGTGCTGACAGCTCGGATCCTGGAGCCTGTTTCAGATTCTGTGTCTCCCTCTCTCTCTCTGCCCTTCCCCCACTTGCATTCTGTCTCTCTGTCTCTTTCTCTCAAAAGTAAACATTAAAAAATTTATAATTTATATATTAATTCTTTAATATATAGCTTTGCATTAAATATGTTATATAACATATATCTTTATATTAAATACATCTTATGTTATTATAAATGTAATTTATGTAGAACCAATATGTATTAATATATATACAGTTCAAGACAGCAACACCGTCTACCCTATGGCATTGTAAGTCAGGAGAGAGGTTGCCTTCAGGGAGGTTGTGACATGAGGTGACATTGGGGAATTGGTAATGTTCTCTTTCTTGATCGGGGCTGGTTATGCAGGTTGTCTGGCATTGCCTCGTGTCCTCGTGTGCACTTTTTTCTACGTGTATTATACCTTGGTAAATTTTATCAAAAAGAGCAGAATACATATAAAACTTCATGCCTTCAGATTTATCAATTTGTCCTTAATGGTTCTGAGTTTTGTATTATATTCGGAAAACTCTTCCCTCATCTGAGATTAGAAGTTCCTTTTTCTGGATGCTTTCTTCTAGTATGTTTGTGGTTTAATTTTGTTGTTGTTGTTGTTGTTGTTGCTAAAATGGCATGCCCATCTAGATCTCCTTGTAAATCATCATTTTAAAAGCTATTTCATGTGTCACCAACAAATGGGTAATGATAGCTTTAATCAATGCCCTATCACTAGGAATATAGGTTGTATCCAGTTTTCACTACACAAAAACTAATGAAATACAGACAGCTGAGCACTAAGGAGTTAAACATTCATCCATCGGGAGTTACAGAAAGAGGACAGAGATAATGGAGTGGAAGAAACCAGTGGACAATAGAGGAAGTTTCTCAGCAGTGAAGAAAGAAAAGCTTTCAGAGTGTAATGGTCTCACCACACTGAGCAAGATGCTGAGAACACAGACCCATACTTAGAGGCAACCGAGTTAAAGTAGAAAACTCCAATGACACGAAGAATATTACAAACACGTCTGTAAATTAAAAGCAGGTTACCTGAGATGCAGGGAGAATCAGCTTGACATTAGACTTACCACCATCAAGAATGAAGAAATCTTCTTGTTTTTTTCTTTAAAAAAAAAAATTTTTTTTAACATTTATTTATTTTTGAGACAGAGAGAGACAGAGCATGAACGGGGGAGGGTCAGAGAGAGAGGGAGACACAGAATCTGAAACAGGCTCCAGGCTCTGAGCTGTCAGCACAGAGCCCGACGCGGGGCTCGAACTCACGGACCGCATGATCATGACCTGAGCTGAAGTCGGCTGCTTAACCAACTGAGCCACCCAGGCGCCCCACTTCTTGTTTTTTTCTTAAAGAAAAGGATAAACCTCAAATTCTGAATACGTACCCCCCCCCCCCCCCCCAGCCAAACTTTCAATTAAAGATATTTTTGAAGGGCGCCTGGGTAGCAGTTGGTTGAGCATTTAACTCTCGATTTAGGCTCAGGTCACAAAAAGGGATCGAGCGAGCCTTGCGTCTGACTCCGTGCTGAGTATAGAACCTGCTTAACATTCTCTCTCTCTCTCTCTCTCTCTCTCTCTCTCTCTCTCTCTCTCTTTCTCAAAAAAAAGATATTTTTGATAAATCAAGTACTCAAAATATTTACCACCCATGTGGCTGATCTGAATATAATTACTTGAAGAGTTGTCCTTGGATGTAAGAAGGAATATAAGTAGATAATTTGAGGTACATGAAACAGTAACAAGTGAGTGAAGAAATTAGAACACGATGGGAGACACTTGGACCTAGGTGATGCCGGAAGCCTTCTTTAAGCAGCAAGGATTCAGGGGCATCCGTAGTAGGTTTGCATTACACACAGTTCTATCCATGGGTGCAAAGACGGTGTCGCTTTATTTCTCTGCATCTGATCTAATATTAATAAGAAATACCCTGTCCTCCCTTCCTATCCATCACTAAAGTTGCAAAGTACACTTGTCAGATATCTCTCCCTGTTTCTCTTTTAAACTGTGTGTTTGAGGTAACTTGGTATTTTTCCAGAAAATATCCCAGCTCTCATTATTCTTTTCTGTTTTTCCTAAGATGCTACTGATTACTTTTTGGCGGGGAGGGGGAGGTTTACGTGTCTTCATGATGTTGGGAGAGATGTCCTCAGATGCATTTATAGGGATGTTTGTGCTTTCTTTGGGTTCTTGCTGGCCTCTGCCACGGACTGTATGATCTGGCTGGTCCTTGAGCCCCTAGGAGGTGTATGCTGGGTTATGGCTGACCTTGTCTGGCCTTCCAAGGAGAATGCTGTCACCTGAAGCTGAAGTCTTATTGCAAAGTCCTGCTGCTCCATAATCTCTTTGTTTGAACCCCAGACCCATTGATTCATCAGTGTTCTTGGTAGCCCCATGTCCCCTCATCAGGATTCACGAGTCTTCTGGGCCTTCTCCTTACCTTACACCAACAAATGAATAATGAATAATGAATCAAAGATGCGGCCTCAGGTACTATGTTTAGATAATTCTCTCCACCCATGCTACACCATTCATCCCTCCCCAGTTTGGACCTGTGACAAGCTGAAGGGAGGGCTTCTCCTAAAGCAATGCAGTGTCCCTCAAGCTCTGACCTAGGAAGTAGTTTGCTAGCCCTCAGTGGTCTCATGAACCCTTGTGCTAAATGGAAGGCTCCCATTATGTGTGAACCCTGTGGGATTTCAGCCTGGAGGGAAGCCCGTGCATATGTTTCTGTTTGCATCTCTACCTCTTTTTCTTCTTCATACTCAGCAGAAGAGTGGGACCTTCCCATGTGGCTGGGATTTATTGTATCCCAAACTCACTCTTTTCCTTTGGCTTGTGGCTCATCTCCCAGCCCTTGAGAACCAGAGAAATATAGCTAATTCTTCTCCTCTCAATATGACAATTTCCTTGATAGGAACTTGAAAGTCCTTTATGGAATAGTTGGAAACTATTGACTCGTGTATTCACGCTGGAGCCCACTGTCTTCTTCTTTCACGTGGTAAGTCTTAAGCTTCGTTTGATCTAAGGTCAGCTAACGCTTCCTTGACTCCTCCCAAGCTAAACCAGGTCTGCCCTGTTTACACCCATCCAAGGCTTAGTAATTGGCTTCTTTGTGTGACTATCATCTGTTTATTACATGGCTTCCCCCAGATCATGCATGTCATGAGACAGAGGCCTCTAGACAAATCTATGAATTACCCTGAGGATCAGATATTTCAAACCCGTGGAGGACTACCTCATTGCTGTTTCTCTGTGCAAAATGGCAGTAAAGCTGAGAAGTAAGAAACACCTCTATGTGTGTGCCTCACGATGAGGCATGGGCTGAAGAAGGACATAGATCCATTTTACCCTTCTTTGTCGATATTTGCAGTTTTCTCCACAATGGCTATCTTTTAAATTTTTCAGAGAGTCATGTGAGGTGGCAGATCATTGCTCCTGTGACCACGTTGATGTAGAGGCAACAAAGATAGCAGAGCTGGGACTAAAACTGTGTTCCGATGATTCCTATTCAGGTCTCCTAATCCACTGAGTGCCACACCTCTGGTAATATTTATTCATTCGGAAAATGACCACGTGAGCCAGGTGATTTGTCGTTACCTCCGTTTGCTCGTCTACTTATTGGGGATATTGGGGAAGCCAATTACTAACTAGATTTGTTGTGAGGATTAACATTAGTAAAGTGCTGTACTCAGGACAGAGGGTAGATCGGTGATATTTGACAGCTTTTACTCTGAAAATCACCTCCTTGTCAATTGTAGTTACAGCAATGAGGCAATTGGTTTCTCTAGCCTTTATATTGTGACATCTTTTTAAAGTGAATTTATCTATTTGGAGACAGTGGGAGAGAGAGAGAGAGAGAGAGAGAGAGAGAGAGAGAGATCAATCCCAAGCAGGCTGCAGAGCCTGATGCAGAGCTTGATCCCACAAACTGAGAGATCGTGACCTGAGCCAAAATCAAGAGTCACAAGCTTAAGTGACTGAGCCACCCAGGTGGCTCGGTATTGTGACATTTTTACAATAACAGCAAATGCAGATTTGAGGTGTCAATTTTAAGCAACTATTTGGCCATTCAGAATAAGAACTATTTATTTATTTATTTATTTATTTATTTATTTATTTATTTATTTATTTATTTAATTTTCTACTGGCCATGTGGAAGATGGTGTCTGACCAAGAGCGGGGGGCACTTGAGTCATTTATTCTGTTGAAGTGTTGCAGGTAGTAGAAGCCTCAACTCTAAATTGTGGTTGATTGATTAGCAGTGGCTACTTAGAGTGCTGCTTTGGGAAGGATTCTCAGGCTTCATCCAGACTCAGTATGAGAGGGAACTGCAATTGATTAGTGATGTCTGTAATGAGAACTGGAGGTTGAAGCAATAACAGTAACGTACCATGTTTTCCATTCATGACGTTTGAAAACAAAGTAAACCTTGTATGGAACCACAAAAGCCCCCAAATAGCCAAAGCAATTTTGAGAAAGAAGAACAAAGCTGGATACATCACACTTCTGATCTCAAACCATATTACGATGCCATAGTAATCAAGACAGTATGGTACCGGCATAAAAGCAGGCACATTGATCGATGGACACAATAGAAAGTCCAGAAATAAGCCAATTCATATCCAATCAACTAATCTTTGACAAGGGCTCCAAGAGCACACAATAGGGTAAGGAGAGTCTCTTCAATAAATCATGCTGGGAAAACTAGATATCCATAAACAAATGGATGAAACTAGACCCTATCTTATACCACTCAGAAAAATTACCTCCAGCTGGATTAAAGACTTAAATGTAAGACCTGACACCATAAAACTCCTGGAAGAAAACATAAGGAAAAATCCCTATGACACCGGTTTTGACAGTGAGTTTTTTGGTATAATGCCAAAAGCACAGACAGAAAAAGCTAAAATAAATACGTGGGACTATATCGAACTAAAACGCTTCTCCACAGCAAAGGAAACAATCAGTAAAATGAAAGGCAACATATGGAATGGAGACAGATATTTTCAAGTCACATATTTGATAAGAAGTCAATTTCCAAATTATATAAAAGGAGCTCATACAACACTATAGCCAAAAGGAAAAAAAAATCAGTTAAATAATGGGCAAAAGACCTGAACAGACATTTCTTCCAAAGGCATATAAGTGGCCAGTAGCATGAAAAGGTGCTCAACATCATAATAATGAGGGAAATGCAAATCAAAACCACAGTGAGATATCAACTCACACCTGTCAGGATGGCTATTATCAAAAAGACAAGAAAGAGCAAGTGTTAATGAGGATGTGGAGACAATAAAAGCCTTGTCACTGTTGGTGAGAGTATAAATTGGTTTAGCCAGTGCGGAGAACTCTTTGGAGTTTCCTCAAAAAATTAAAACTGGAGCTAGCATATGATCCAGCAATCCCACCTCTTGACATTTATCAGAAGGAAACAAAATCAGTAAAAGAGAGGTATTCATCCCCATGTTAATTACAGCGTCGGTCACACCAGCCAAAATATGGAAACAGCTTAAGTATTCATCAACAGGTGAACGAATAAAGAAAATGTGGCATATCTCTACAATGAACTATCATTCAGCCATAAAAAAGAAGGAAACCCTGCTATTTGCTATAGTCTGGATGAATCTTGGGGGGATTCATTAATTAATTCTGAATGAAGCCAGAGAGAGAAAATAAAAAATGTATGGCATCATTCATATGTGGAATAACAACAACAAAAAGGTGATCTCATAGAATTATAGAGTAGAAGAGTGGTTGCCAGAGGTTGGAGGGGGCAGGGAATGGGGAGACATACGTGAAAGAGTACAGAGTTCCATCTTTAAGGTAAATAAGTTCTGATAATCTATGTGCAGCATGGTGATTATAGTTGATAGAGTAGTATGGAATACTTGAAATTTGCTCAGAGTAAACCTTGAGCATTCTCGCCAGAAAAAATAATTTAAAAACATTTTTTTTTTTTTACATTTCATTTATTTTTGAGAGAGATAGAGACAGAGCACAGTAGGGGAGAGGCAGAAAGAGAGGGAGACACAGAATCCGAAGCAGGCCCCAGGCTCTGAGCTGTCGGCACAGAGCCTGACGCGGGGCTCAAACTCACAAACCATGAAACCATGACCCGAATCGAAGTCAGATGCTTAACTGACTGAGCCACCCAGGCACCCCTCGCCAGAAAAAATAAATTAAAAAAAAGTTCACTGTATGAGGTGATGGATGTGTTAATTAACTTGATTTTGGTGATTGTTTTACAGTGTGTGTGTGTATAAGATAATCACATGGTATACTTTAAAAATATACAATTTTATTTATCAATTATTCCTCAGTAAAGCTGGAAAATATGCATGCTATATTATTTTAATAAAGTAAATTAAATATTATTTGAAATATGTGCTAAAATGTACTCCTTCCTTAATTTGAATCACTCTACCTAGTTACTTTCTTCTTCAAAATAGCTGGAGTCCTCCACCTTAATGAAAAATTAAGTTTGGGGTGCCTGGGTGGCTTAGTCAGTTAAGCGTCCAGCTCTTGATTTCGGCTCAGGCCATGATCTCACATCAGGCTCTTCGTTGACCATGTAGAGCCTGCTTGGGATTCTCTCTATCCCTCTTTTTCTGACCCTCTCCTGCTCATGGTCTCTCTCTCTTTCTCAAAATAAATAATAAACATTAGAAAACAAACAAACGAAATTAAGTTGCAATTTGGAGAGAGTAGAGAGAGGACATTTGGGATCCTAAAGAATTTGGAAGGAGAAGGAAAGATGAGCCTGGGAGGAGCAACAAAGCTGGAGGGGTCTGGACTGATTGTTCTTTCTTGGTCCTCCCACATTCTCTGTCCCCACTCTGTGTTGTTCTGTGCTCTGAAAGGATGCCCCACATAGACTATCTCCATGGGCTCCCTTGCCCTTAAGCTTCCAGGTGGATTTGGACAGTGGTCAGCCCTGTCCTGGAGAAGAAGAGGATGGAGAGGCCAGAGTATTTGTCTGCCTCCCTCTGTGCCCCTGGGGTCATGCTTCTGTCTGGAGCTGTGCCCTCCATGACTGCACCACCCACTGTGTGGCCTTCCACAGTCTGCCCTCACTGAGTTGCAGGAGTACTGCTTCTTGGACTTGTCCCATCAGCCATGGGGGCTTTAAAAGGGTTATGCTGGTGCACCCTGGTGGCTCAATTGGTTAAGCGTCTGACTCTTGATTGCGGCTCAGGTCACGATCTCACAGTTCGTGAGTTTGAGCCCTGCATTGGGCTCTGTGCTGACAGCATGGAGCCTACTTGGGATTCTCTCTCTCCTTCTGTCTCTGTCCCGCCCCCACTCTCTCTGTGACTCTCTCTCTCTCAAAATAAATAAACTTTAAACAAAAGGGAGGGGTTATGCTTTCCAGGCCTCTGACTGCTGCAACATTCCTTATTGATTTCCTTAACCTTTTCATCTCTTCAAAGAGTCTCTTCATCTGAACCATCCATCTGAAATGAGTTGTGAACCTCGATGTGGCCCTGGCTGGTTCAGGGTCTTATCTGATCCAGATGGAGAATGAGAATCATGGTGGGTGAGGGAGAGACTCACACTTGAAGCCAAACTGTGTAGAAGGAACACAGACAAATGGGCAGGAAGCAGTGACCCTCCACACTGTGCTGCCTAGAAACAGAGCCAGTGGCTCATTCATAAAGGGAAGCGAGTGCAGAAAGCTGAAACCCGCAGATGATTTCCAAACCTCATCTTCAGCAATAATTTCAACCTCCCCTCTGATTCCATTGCACTTTCATTTTTTTTCTTCCTCTTAAGACAAGGGCTGCTAACAAGGGAAAAATGGACTGATTTAAATTTCATCTTCTTTAATTTTCTCGGTGCAGGCTGAGGTAGAGGAAAGACAACACGGGTTCATCGGAGGGGTGACAAGGAAGGCTGGAGAGGCCAAAGCCCCCACCTAAGTGGTAAAATTATAGAGAGGGAAGGTCTGCATGAGGATGTGCTAGGTGCCTGTAACAGAAGACCCCCAAATTCCTTGGCTTAACACCACAGTAGACGTACCCTCATTCATCGCAGAGCCCAATTCAGTAGCAGGTAGTGGTGTTATGCTCTGTGCAGTCATTCAGGAACCAAGGACCGTTCCATCCCTTGGGGCATCAGAGGCCTCCACTGGATCCTCTGTGTCTGGCTTGAAGATAAATAAAGAGACAGAACATGGAGAATTATGAGGGAAGTCTTATGCGCCAGGCCTGAAGGTGGCATATATAAGTTCTGCCCATGTAGAACTTAGTCGTATGGCTCCCTCTCATTACAGGGGGAAGCTGAGAAATGTGGTCTAACCACATTCCCAAGAAGAAAAGAAATAGGGTGAGGGAACACATAAGAACACCCAGGTCCTTTTCATATGTTGGTTGGGAGCTCAGGCTCTGAACTGGGGCAAGAACTTTTCTCAGCAGTGTCTGTGCTCATTCATGGTCTTACTCCTGGCTCTTGATTCACCCCTTCCTTGTCAGACTTCAGTTAAGCCCCAGCACCAAGACCACAGCTTCTCTCAGTCAAAGAAGCTCTTTCTGATGGTAACTGACTCTTTCTGAAGGAGGGAAAAGGAGATAAAGGACTACTATTTCTTTATAGTCTAGTGCTGAGGGACGGAGCTTCAAGCCCTTCAGATCTGATCTTGAATGTTTGTTGTGTCGTTCACCTTTTTGGGCCTGAGTTTCTCCAACTGTGAAACAGGAATTAAAACCCTTGTCTCATAAGGCTATTGTGATATTGAGGGTAGTGGTTGTCATAGTATACAGGTCTAATATCATATTAATCTATAACTCTCAGTGGACTCAGAAGTGGAAGGAAACTTTTGGACTTTGCTTCCGATCCCTGTGACTCTTGGGGGTTGTTAACCTGGAGAGGAATCAAGTTCCCTGGTGCTGTCTCTTTCCTGCAAATTGACTGACAGACATTGAATCCAGTTATGGCTTCTTGTAACCAAGAGGACAGGAATAATGGCAAAGAATATTCATTTCTGGAATAAGAACGAGGTTTGGAAGGGCATGCTCAAGTGTCCAATTCTGCCAGTCTTTAGAACATCAAAGGACCAAGTGGATGACTGTTGGAACAGTGTTGGGAAAAGGTAGAACTGTTGGAAGCAGTTAGGGTTGATTCTGAAATTTTAGAGCTTAGATGACCTTGTGGAAATCTTTTCCTCTGTTTCCCATGGGAATACAAGAAATGAAAATAATTCTTAATTCTCTCAGCTCAACATATGTTTTAGTTTGTGCTACTCCAGGACTGCAGGGGACACAATTATAGTCATGATTACTGGAGTAGTGAGGGCGCTGGTTGAATGGTAGGAAACAAATACCCCTACTCGGTAGTTACCATATGTGGGCACTTTCTAACTTGTTTATTATTTTTGTCTTGATAGACCTAGGATGGGTCCAGCACCAGTTGGCTACAGAGTGAAGCCTTTTGCACAACATGGTGCTGTCTCTTGGGTTGTGTAGCAGTTAGTGCTATAAGATCCTCAAGTTCATTTGATGAGCACGTGATGATGTGCCTTTGTTACACCGCATGGAAATTGCTAATTGGGCAGTGGGTTATTGGGCAAGTGTGGACTATCTCCAACAGTTTTCATTAGGAATGTCCAGTATTCTTAGTCTATTAGGTGAACTACATTTCTGTGGGTCCAGATTCCAAGCAGGGACAGAGTTCCCAGTTTCATGAATCAGAGTGTATCTGGGTGTTTAAAGTTGTGTGTCCAGCACCAAGGTTCCCAAGGGAGTTCACAAGGGATGTTAATGTTATAGAAAAGATCTATGTCAGGATGGGGAGAACAAACTTAGACAGCGAAAGAATAGAATGGGGTCTGGGCCTGTCAAGTGGGTCTTAGAGTCTCCTTGGGAGTTGTTTGATATTCAGGACGCAGCAAGTTCTCAGAAAGACCCTGGGTTCACTATGCTGATGGGAAGACCTCTACCTCTTTGTATGTTCTGGGCAGGAGTAACCTTGGTGGACAAGGTGTGTCCATTCAAGGTCTTCGCATCAGTGATAGCAGTGGGCTCTAAAGTAGAGATTGGATGAAGCTGGAACAGCCCTCCCCCTATCCCTGTCCCCAAGAGCAATGACAAGTGAGCAAGGACACTTGTATAGACTCTTTCCTACAGATTTCCAGGAAGTGGGGGACGGACAAAGGCTAATTCTTGTTTGACATTTCTGCTGCTCTCCCCATTTCTTACACTCTACTCAGGAGTTCGGAAGTATAAAGAATTACTTTGTTAACCAAATGGGCAATTTAATGAACCCACTGAAATCAAAAGGAAGACCCGCAATATCTTTATCTGTGTAATTAATTAGCCTATGTCTGTGAAGTGTTCCGAGCATGTGAAGTGCAACGGAAATCCTGTGTTATTAATTATTATTATGCATGGGAAACGTAACTGGATTTCTTGACCTCCGTGCACTTAATGGCTCCTGTTTAATGGCGTGTTAATTGTAGCTTTACTTTTTGATCAGCTTTGATTCTCTCTAGATGGTGATATATTGAAACACCTTCAAGACTTTCAAGACTTTGCTTCAGAAAATCAGGTTTTGTAAATGTGTGTGCGAGTGTGAGTGACAGTGAGGAACAACCAAGGTGTCTGAGGCGGGGGGAGGGTGTGTGGCTGCACAGGAAGCAGGTTTTTAGATGATGCACCTGCTAGCATCAGAGTAAATTAAAAGGGGAAGAAGAGACCCACTTAGGCGTGAAATAATGAAAATCTGAACTAGGGAACTGGGGATTGTATGGTAGAAAGAGAAATTTATTATTTTAGGAGGTGTTGAAGGTAAGGTCCTAATGGGCCCTCTGGTGTACTAGGGAAACAACTGTAGGTAGCTTAGTTCCCTCTGTTAAAAACGAAAAGGAGCTTGAGGAGCTGGAAGTAGCTTTGTAGATGGATAGATGCAAAGTGAACTTGGCACGAGAGCGCCACCACAAGACTCCAGCGAGCTTGAGGAGGAAGTCCCCTGCGGCGCGTGGCTGGGGCCGCGGCATGTAGCACGGATTGTCCAGGAGGGTCTAGCGATCAAGCTTACCTGCTAGTCTGTACTTTGCTGCAGTGTAATCCTCACCCGTTATTACTATAAACAGTGACTAAAAATATGCAGCGCCAGTGGGGGTGGTGCTTTGGAGGAGTCAGGGTGATCCATCCCTGGGTCAGCAGCACTCTGAGGGAAGTGGAAGTTGAAAGGGCAACGTGAGTTGGGTGAAGTGTCCGCCAACGTGGGTTCATGTGACTATGGACAAAGAGCCAATCGGAATTCTGTGAAGTCTTGAGCAAGGCCTGCATTTCCTACAGTATGTGAGCTGGGATCCAGCCAGGTTTGTTTGATGTTCAAAACCAAGGTGACCTCAGCTGATACCTAGATAGCAAACGGAAAGACAAATCCTAGAACTGGAGATACTTTCCAAATTGAGGATTCTATGCATCACCTTATGCAAGACAGAAGCCCTCCCTCTTTCAATTTTTTTCCCTTGTGGCTCCGTTCACTGTTTTTTTTGTTTACTTTTCTAGAATAGACACCCATATCTCAATGGGACAAGCTATCTTTTCAGAGGTTTCTGAAAATCCTTCCCCCCTCTCCACGCTCCCTGCTGCAGAGCCATTCTGTTCTGGATTGCTCTAGGTTTTTAACGGGACAAGGTCTACATAAGTACTCTGGATCGGATCATTCTGGACTTTTAATGAGATGAGAGCCAGAGACATCTGTCCCAGAGCATTTTTGGCTATGAATGATGTGAGGCTAACAGAGGGTGGACTAAGTTCGTTTTTCCCAAGCTCCTCAGAGTCCAGATACGGCTCTGCCATCTCAGAAAATCTATACAGACAGGAAATGCAAACATACGGATGAAGTCTTCCAAGTTGCTACCTTCGTTCCCTAACGCCTCTCCATTTCTATCCATCATGTTGTTTCTTTTGTAGTTAGTGTGTGTGTTGGTAGGCTTTATCAGTGGAGAGGTGGAGGTTAAAAGTTGGGGGAGTAGCTGTTTATGAACTCTAGGACAGCCTTTGTCACTAAATAGCTACGTGACCCTTGGCAAGTCACGTACTCTCCTCCTCTGCCTAGCTCTGACATGTACCTATCCACTGTTTGGACTTCCCTTAGATCACCTTGTTTAGCTGCCTCAACTGACAAAACGCTCAGGGTAACTGGTCATTTTATCGGCCAGAATCCAAGGAAAAAAGTAACAAATGTTGCCTTCTACAGTGACACCGACGTCAAGATACTACACTGTTGCTCTCTTTAATATCTCAAGGTGGGAATGCCTTCCCAGCCTGGCCTCTGGTACTTGCCTGTGAAATGGCTTTAAGGTTGGAGCCACTGTCTTGTGGGAGAGAAGTTTCTCTCCCTGCAGAAGTTATCACGCCCACCCAGGCTTGCAAGTCATGTCAAGGATCCTGGGCAAAGGTCCCACTATGTCTCTAAGGTATATTTCATTCTCTGTGTTTCTTTCTCTTGTCATTCTAGGGTGCAAACCGGTTGAAGACAGGAACTGTCTTTAATAGAATCTGAACAGTGCCTAACCCCTGTGGATATTCATTGAATGTTAAATAACAACAGTGATCATGTAATAATGATGCCCAGCCCACTTGGGAGAGAATACCAAATAGCTTGGAATTTTCCCATTACTGACGGCACAGCCTAGGAGCATCCTGAGGTGAATTTAAAAACCTCAGCAATTCGAATCACATTTCCCATAAGAAATACATCTTGTAGCTTGGAGTCATTGTTCGGTTTATTGCTGGTTTACTGCGTGATTTGTTAGTCTTTGTTTGAATCTTCCAGGTCTGGAAGAAAGATATTGTGTTTTAATGATAAATAATCTCCAAAAGAAGGGGAAAAATCCAATCAGCTCCCCTGGCCAGTATTTTTTTCCTCTTTTTCTTCAGCCAGTATTTTTTTTTTCCAACTGCTTTAGTTGTTCTAAAGTAAATTATTATCATATGAGCTCAGTTTAAAGGGCTGCTATAGAAAACAAGCTGCCACAGGCTAGTAAGAAAATAACCCTATTTCAGTTTTGAGTGAAAAGGAAAAAATTAACTCCATTCACGATATATATATATATATATATATATATATATATATATATATATTTTTTTTTTTTTTTTTTTTTTTTTTTTTTTTTTTTTTTTTCCAGTGAACCAGAGTCTTTCTCTAAAGTGTCAGTGAAGAGGAATTGTGACCTTCTTATCCTCCTGGCTTTTCTCAATTTAGCCCCAGTCTCACTCCATGGTATCCTGGAGGAGGCTGTCAGAAGTCTCGGTTAAAAGCTTTCTGATGGGGACATTAATGATCGGTTTGGAAAGAGCCAGGTTTAGTGGGCGTGGACACGGCTTCCCTCTCAAGATCTTCATAGAGCACAAACATCTTCTTCTTGACAAGTGCCTAAACTCTGCTGTGGTATTACTGGGCTTGCACATCATTTGCTTATTTATTTATGGTTTGCTAAGTGCCAGACATATTGCTACGTGATGAGGATATAATAAATAAGACGAGAGAGAGAGAGAGAGAGAGAGAGAGAGAGAGAGAAAGTGAAAACAGGAGAGGCAGAGAGAGAGGGAGAGAGAATCCCAAGCAGGGGTTCAATCTCATGAACCAGTGATATGACCTGAGCGGAAATCAAGAGTCAGACACTTAACCAGCTTTGTCACCTAAGCACCCCACTCCCCCTGTTGATGAATATAGTGAAAATGACAGATACAAGTTGGAGGTGAGCTGTGGGGCCACAGCTCGGGAGAACCTACCCACTTTTCATGGAGGAATTGATACTTGAGTTCCTTTCAAAGACAGATAGGAATTTGCCAGTTGAAGGGGGGCCAGGGAAGAACCTTTCATTATAGCATCTTATTTGCTATCTGCCCCTGGAAATGTAGGTAGAATTATTTTACCCCACATTTCCAAACTTGGCCATAGTCGAAGAGGAGACTGTCTCATGGCCATCTCTCTTTCTCTGTGTCCACCACTAATTCTAACAGCTATCAAGCACCCAAAATGAAGCTGATGCTGGGTTGGGTGCTTTGTAACATCTTCTTTCTCTTAATTTTACTCCCATATTTACATATGAGGAGGCTGAAGTCACACAGCAGATAATTCAGAAAGCCTAGCCTTTTTCCCCAAACTCTAAGCTCTTCTCAGTATAGCATGCTGCAAATTAAAAAGGGAAAAAAGTATATGGTCTAAATGGAAGGATATTCTAGTCTGAGCTCTCCACTTCCTATCATGAAAGATTATCTACTAGGTTTATGGTATTTGCCTGAACAGATAAGTAGTATTGTTGTTACTATAGTTGAACAGGGTTATTATGCTTGCCTTTAATTTTTCAGTATTGTCGGGCCTTGAAATGTATATTTTATAACACATTTCCATTTCTTATGAAAAACATCTCAACATTTCTATATTGTTGGTCTGTGGGCCCAAAAAGAAACTCAAATTCCTGAGCCAGTTGCTAATAGACTCTCAGAAACACTAGGAGCATGATGCCTAGGTAGAAAGATTGAAAACTTCACAGTCCCTTGCTCCGGTGTAGACACAATGACATGTGACACTGGATTCGGAAGTGTCTATTTAGGGCTTTTCCCTCTTATGGATGTACCAAAATTCAAATGAGAGTGTTAGGAAGTTTTGAGCTGATCATCACCCCGGGACTGGTCCGAAGGCAAAGACCACTGACTGTATGAAAGTGGTTTTGGTTTTTCTTCTTCCTAGGCGTATGGCTAGACTACATTTCCCAGCCTCCCCTGCACTTACAGTGGTCATGTGACTGCAGTCTAGCCACGGACTGTGGGTGTCCATGATGTGCATCATTTCCAAGTGTAGCTCTTAAAACCTCCCATGCAAGTGCCTCCATACTCTTTCCAATGTCTGGAGTATGGATGACTTTCAGGGTGATCTTGGAAGCCATGTGGTGAAGATCCATGATCAACTGTTTTCCCTGAATCATCAAGGGGAATAACTTATTCTCTGCCAAAAACTTTCATGTGAACAGGGAATAAACTTCTATTGTGCTTTCATGAATTATTTGTAGGCTTATTTGTTACAGTATCTGGTTTTATTTTAAATGATACAGGCAATCATCCCCGGAGACATTATTGTCATAATCTGTGTACTGAATCTTGCAATTTCTACTGTTGAGACCCCAGCAAGGATAAAGTTGAAGGAGTCTGTGAGGTTTTAAATGGAAGTAAGGCACATCTCAGGCCTGATCTCTGCCTGTAGCTGCTTTGCATGGCTTGTCCCCTGAGGGCTTTGCAGTCATGGGGGATGGGATGGGGGAATGTTCTGACTGTGGTCTAGCAGAGATATTTTCCTTTGATTGATTTATCAGAATGGTTTGTTCCCGCTGAAGGGTTTTTGGCGAGATTTCTGGCCACCAGGGCCTGCCATCTCTCTGTCCTTATTTTCCCCTTCTTCTCTTAAAGAGTTGTCTATGATAGTGGCTTCATTAGCTCTGGCTATTTTCAAAATTTTATTCAGGTAAGAGGGTGAGAATCTTCCCACTCTTAGAAGTCAGAGCTGCTGAGTGAGAGCAGCTATGTTTGGTAGGTGGGAGCACAGCAATTTCTTCTCTTACTGATGTATGTATCAGTGGAAGGTACTGGCAGGGGCCTGGTGTCAGCAAAATGCCTTTTTATACCAGTTTAGTTCGAAAAATATGCATATATCCTGTCGATGTTTCTAGAGTGCTTTGTAAATCTGAGGGTTGCGGACAGTTTTCCTGGGTAGATTTGGGGGAAACTGGGGGGGTCTTCTCTCTTGATGTGTCTAGCCCATATGAAGACAATAGCCAGGAAACATCTCTTGCTGGGCAAATCCAATTCTCACTTTATTAAAATGATCCAGAGCCTGACCCAAAAAAGGAATGGTCAGAGTGGTCCATGACCCTGTTACTAGAGTCTTCAGAGTCTGAGAACTAGGTTAAATGCTTGCCTTCTCTGTGACTCTGCATTGCTATTTCCTTCTTCTTTCCCTAGACAAGAGAAGGGTGATGTGGGAAGGATGCCCATGTATTATGCGGTGCCCATGGATGGTATCTTCAGGTATGCTCTTCTTCCTATTTCTGGATATGGGCAGTATGGTGCAAGTGGGTAGAATAAGACTGTTCAGCAGTTGGGAATGTCAGAGGTATGTTTGATATTACAATCATCACTCTCCTCTTTCTGACCTAGCATGTCAACACCCAGACTGAACTGAATAAAATGTTATTTGTTTCTCTAGATGGAGGCATCTCCTTTTACTCCTCTGGGTTTCCTATTGTATTTATACCAGAACATCCCACAATTCTTCAAATATGTACTGTTGATCTATTGTTTATTATTATTTGGAAACCTATCTGAGCATTCGTCTCCATTCAGCAAGAATACTCCTGACATCATCCCAGAGGCAGCGGTAATAATGGCCATATGACCTAGAAAAGGCCATGGCTTTCTTACCTTCTTTAAAGATATTATGTCTAAATAATTCTAACTTTCTAACCCCTACTGAAGATCTTAAACTGATTATCCTCATTCACAAGCTCGCCCAGGGGAAACTGGAGTGGCTCCCTTAATAACTACCCTTTCATTTAGATCATGTTGAATTGTCTCCACTTGAATAGTGACTGCTAAGTTACATTAGTAACAACAAATCCTTGAAGCTGTTAGAATTCAGAGGGTGCTTTTAACTTAACCAGACACCAAAACGTTTGCTGTACATGCCATTAATGGGTCCAGTTACCCCCTGAACACCTTGTCTTAGGGTCTCTTCTTTCTAAGTCTCTGGAGACCCGGGGAGAGCAAAAATCTCTTACTAGAATGCAGAAGCCCAGGAAAAAAAAATCAATGCCTTATAGAACTCAATGACAGGCCAATAAGGAATGTCTTTAATTCAGTCTTGATAATTTGTAGCTAGAAAATTGTGTTGGTTTTCTTATTGAGATCATGTTGGTTTAGTCATATTTGTAAGACATAACCATCAGGGAGCTCATTTGCTTTCATTTTTTTTATGTGGCTGGATGGGGCCCCCTCCTCTCTCCTGCTGCTCGCCAGCCCCCTCCCAATGCTAAGGAAGTATTAAGAGAGGTTTTGAGCTTTTTTTTTTTTACAAAACAGTTCAGGCCAAAGAAGCAGATAGACACTGTTTTTCACATAACCAAATAGAGGAGGTGTGCCAGCGGGGCAGTAATCTCACCCTACAGCATAGCCGATCTGGTTGGGCTTTGGACACCTCACACTCTGATCAGACCCAAATAATGGTCCTTTTCCTCTTCCTCTGGTTTATAAGGCCTAACTTCTCGCTCCTTTACAGCAGCAACATCAGTGAGAACTGATAGGGACTCTCCGTCCATCCTGGAGGCCGTAACCAAGAGAAGTCAAAGGAGAAAGGAGGCTTTCGATGCAGAAAGACAGGGAGAAGGAGGGGGCTGGGAGGTTCCTTCTGTCCCCTGCAGGGATGGCCCCTCTTTCTCATGGGGGTCTGAGATCCTGTATCGGGTAAGATAATTTCGCACCAAGGAATAGAAACCCCCAACCCAGGTGTTGAAGAAGGAAAGCTTATTTCATGTAGATGCATTCTGTGATGTATTTGCCATGGCTCCAGCTTCCTCAGACTTTCTAGCGTATGCTTTCCTTGACATGTCAGCTTTGTCCTGGGACTGGTGTGTTAGTGGCCTCAGTAACCTCAGGTCTTCTAGACATTACAGAGCCAGAGGGAGAAGAAGGGCCTTTTCTGTGGCTTTCTCTTTACATCGAGGCAACTTTTCCCGTGACATTATTTCTTATTGGCTAGTGTTGGGTTACTTGCCCACTCGTTAACCGATAACTCTAAGGGGGTGTAATTACCGTGATTTGCTTCGAGTAATTATTTGGAGTGAAGTGAATGTGTCGTATGATATCACCATGACATCAGAGATTCCATACCTGTGATGGCGTAAGATCGTAATCTCTTATTTTATTATCTCTTATATATTATCTTATCAATTAGATAAATGATACTTAGGTATTTAAAAGATTTAATAACTGATATGTAATATAAAATAAAAATCTAACCATAGTCCCTTTGACTTCTGTAACTAAACTACATATACTTTCTATATAAAATAAATTATATCAATATGTACCCTACTTGTATATTTATATTACCTATTAATATACTCATGTACTATAGTATATACTATGTATATTAGACGATTACTATATATAGAAAGTATGTGTGTGTGTATATACATAACACACACACACACACACACACACACACACACACACATATATATATACTAAACTATGCAATGTAAAAACTTTCAAAGTGCCATATGTTGTAACACAAATCCTCCATCACATCAATCTAATAATTTCCTCGTTGTTTCTTGTTTTTTTTTTTTTAAATGTTGGTGTTTTCTTTTGGTGGATCCAGCAATCACTAGCCATTGGGTGCGTTCTGTCAGAGCCATGGTCTGACAAGTGCATCAGGCTCTTGCGACGTCTTTCCCATTACACTGATAGACACTGGGGACTGGGCTTCTTGTTAGAACCTGAGTGGGGTTTGTGACTTTGCCCCATCTTAGCATAGAGCTCTCCAATGGTCTCCAGGCCTTGGCTCCTGTCCTTCCGCCTTCTCTTCCCTGCAGTTGGTCAGGGTGCTACCTAGGCCCCATGTAGGAGCTGCATCTGGGGGCATAGCTCTAAAGGGACAGGCAGAGGATAAGGCAGGGATAGGAGATAGCAGGCAAGGGGCAAATTGCCCCCCACCTCCAGCTGCAAGAGCCAGGGCTTGGATCTTTGATTTGCCTTTTCCATGGAGGGAACTCCAAATAACTGTAGGCCCAGGACAGTCACTGGAGAGGGGGCTCCGTTGAGAAGGGGGCAACTGACTGGGATACTCTCTGGGAAGTGGAACAAAGGCAGAGGGGAGAGACAGGAAGGGAACGTGGATAGTGAAGAAAGATGAACCGTGGTTATCAGTGGCCTGTTTGGATGGGCTCAGCTGCCTGGGAAGCGTGGGGTGTGGAAGGGGAGGTGTGTATGGGCCAAGAACCCTCTTCTTAAAGGTCACTTGAAGAGGCACAGGGGACTCACACAGACACTTGCTGGGATATCTGGGCAGAGTTCTCTCTAAGGCTTGTTCAGCTCCCTACTGGGGCACAGGTTGTCAAATAAAGCAGAGCTCCCCCAGCTCACCTGGGGGCTCTGCTCCGGTATCTGTCTAGGCCCGCTGGCCCTGACCGTTATTCAGCCCCTCCCCGAGCCCCATACGCTTGGATGTCTTTGGGTTGCCTACAAATGATCCTCCCCAGCTTGGCTGAGGGGCTTCCCTTTTCCACCCAAAGACTTGAACCCGGAAACAAATTCTCAGCTCATTAAAAAAGTGGACTGAAGCAGATCCAGGATCCAAAATAGAAAAGCATCTTGACATTGCCAAGTCAATGTGTGGCTTCTGAGATAAACCACGTGGGATAGAATTTACATCTTTAATTAATCCTCCTATTTATGGCAGTTTTACTGTTTACTGGTCAATATGGAGGCATTTAAATATTTGGATAGCTTATAGTGGTGTGTACCCACTGAATATTAGCTGTGGTTACATTTCTCCCTGTCCCCTAAAAGGTGGCTTCTGGAAGAGGTTGCTGAATGATGTTGCTCAAACGTGAGTAAAAACCTTACTGATTGTTTTGGGGGCTATGCGGTTTCTTGTGTTCTAGGGAGGGGTAAGCCACCTTCTCAGTCTTCATCAGAGTAGCGTCTCAAGTGTTTTCCAGTGTGGAAGGTGAATGCTTAGCCTGACGGCTGACTAGTAAACAGATAACTTCCTGAATGTTCCACTCCCTTCCCCTCCATACTGAGGGAAACACATCATTTGGTTGTACTTTTTTTTTTTTTTTAAGTAACATATTCTCCTCTGCTAGGGAACTCAGAAGTGGATGTTCTATAGAAGTGTGGACTGTGAAAGCATATCTTGTAATTGATGGTCAATGTGCTTTGAAGGTGAAAAACACCCTCTGGTCATACAACATAACTGTAGCTTCTGTCTGTCCTTTTATCCATTTCCCCCCCTCGTTTGCTAGCTGACTTGGGTAACCCATGAAAGAGATCTGAAGAAGGAAGGAGAAATGAAGAAGCACACTGGAAAAATTCTTCATTTATTATTAAGTTAAAACTCCAATTGACTTGCTTCCCCCAGGGCTGAAGACTACAATGAGAGCACGGAATTGGTCCAGTTAGCCTCAAAAATTCAGAGGGAGATTGGTGTCATGGAAAGATCAGTGAACTGGGAGAGAAGAGCTGAATGCCAACCGTGATTTGCTGAGTCCTTTCACTTCTCAGGGACTCAGTTCCTACTCTGAACACTGTTCTCCCTCCTTGCTGGCCTCTATGCCTACTCGTTCTGTGGGTTTCTAACTTCTTGGTTGGTTTAGAAACGGAACAGAAGACACCTTAGGACTGTGTATTGCTTAACTTTTATTGTGTAAAAAATCATCTCAGAACACCGTGGCTTAAAACAAAAGTCGTTTTATTTCGTACATAATTCTGTGAATTGCCCAGTCCTGGCCCCGGCCGGCCCAGCTGATCACGGCTGGCGCTCTTAAGCATCAACCGGCACATTTGCTGAATGGTCTAGCATGGCCTCTCCCGGTAGGCTGGCTGCAGGGTCTGGACGCCTGTTGGCCGGGGTGCTTCCTGGGGTGCACCACTTCTCCTGCAGGTGACCTTCCGCCCTCCAGCAGGCTACCTTGTGCTGAATCATGAGAGTCTCAGGCCTCCCAGTTCAGCAGGTGGGCAGGCCAGAATGCTCAAGCGTTTTTCACACTTCTGACTGCATCACATTTGCTAATGTCCAATTGGCTGATGCAAATCACATGGCCAATTAAGATTCAAAGAGAGAAGAAACAGATTTCCTTTCCTGATGGGAGGAAAAGAATTTACGGCCATTTTTTGCCGTCTAGCGCAGGCTGCATTTTAAGATGCTGGAAAAAAAAATAAATGATCGTGGAGAAAACAATTTTGAGTATTTACTAGGTGCCAAATCATTGATTTTACATCATCTCATGACACTTGATCTCCTTGGTCCTACATCTTCGGTGTTTTCATTAAAAAAGAAAGTGACTGTGTTAGAACCTTGCTCTACTTTAAGAAGCAGACAGGGAGCAGAAATGTTTCTTGTCAACAGAAAGTTTGTATCTTAAATTATATTTTCAGCCCCATGGGGGAGTTGGCTATTTCCAGGAACCCTGTTGTGAATCCTTTTTTTGCAAGCAAAGAATCCTTTTGTAACACCCCAAATCACATCCTGGTTTAGCTGCTTGGCAGGTCAAAGCAAAGGAATTTCAAAATTTAGATGATGTAGAAAGGGCTCCAACTTTGGATTTGAACTTCCACAGGTTCAAATCTTACTGGCTGTGTGATCTTGGGAGAGTTACTTAATTTTCCTAAGCCCTTGTTTCTTTTTATTTTGATAAAATAAGTTAGTAGATACCTACCTCCGCTGGGTTTGTTGGAAGGATTACATGAAAAGGGAAAACTATATGTAAAGACCTAATATTTTACAGATGTTCAAGAAATGAGTCCAATGTATTCTTCCACACTTTTTCAGATACTAGGTTTTGTAATTGCCTGTTCTGTCATTTCTCACCGTGGACAAGAACCTGATGAAATATTTGTTTTCCAGTTTGGGAATTAGCTTGGCTTGGTTCCCTTTGTCTCTTCTTCCAAAGTCTTGCAATAAAGCTTTACAGCCATTTGTACTCCTTGATCAAATTCAAGAGGATAGATGAGGAAATGAATTCATAGCTCTGTAGACATTACTGGCTAAAGAGTCTGTACTAACCCAATTTAAAATAAATTAGTTGAGAATAAGGCAGGTGCTGCCTAACATAGTCTGCAGAGTTATCTTTTAACCCAGTCGGCAGAGAGGAAGAAAACAAGGGATTTGGAAGCCATCCTCGGCTGCCTGAGGGCCACAGACCACAAGGTGGCCATCGGAGAGATTGCTACTGACTTAGGGTCACTGGGTGCACCTGCAGTGTCAGCACAAAACCTTGACTTGGGGTGGCTGGTCTCCCAGTGCTGGGAGAGCATTGGAAGGAATTTATAGCTGGTGACTTACAAAAGCAGCTTTAATTAGCCCCAAGCGGCAATTGCATAAGAACTACAGAGAACATTGCAGACTCTTATTTGCTTCCTTCTCAGGATTTCATATGAGAGCCTGGTAATGAATGTTCTTTAACAATAGGAGCTGAGAGACCTGAGCCCTAATAGTACTCCTGAGGATGCAGCCTCCTTTATTTGCAATCCTGCAAAGATCAGTTGGATACTATTGTTAAACCTTGAAACTGCCCCCCAATTTGCATTGTGGTTTAAATCAGAAGGGAGGACCACAGGGGAAGAATTTTTCCTTAACCGCCACCCTCTCTCCCCATGCAATAATGAACAGTAAATAATCTCGCGCTCAAATAGATTCCTGGGCCCGATTTCAATGTGTGTGTGGGGAGGTGAAGGTGCAGTTCCTCACACCGATAATCAACTCTTGGTCCCCAGCAGCATGTCCTGCAATTCAACTCAATTCAACCTAGTTCTGGCATTATCTATTCAAAAACAGCATCAGATCCCGCAGGTTAAGGGTTCAGTCTACAAGACTGCTCCCTACCCTTCAGAGGCCAGTTGCCAGCCCAGGTTGTTACCTGTGCTTCTGACCCACTGACTATACATCCGAGGTTCCCACAACCCTCTCCTTGGGG
The DNA here is from genome assembly GCF_016509475.1 of Prionailurus bengalensis. Lineage (NCBI taxonomy): Eukaryota > Metazoa > Chordata > Mammalia > Carnivora > Felidae > Prionailurus > Prionailurus bengalensis. The sequence goes on along the minus strand of NC_057350.1, from coordinate 156,877,150 downwards.
TTGGTTAATTTGCTAGAATGGCTCACAGAACTCAGAGAAACATTTTACTTACTAGGTCACCAATTTATTATAAAGGGATGTAACTCAGGAATAACCGGTTGGGAGAGGTGTGTTCGGCAAGGTATGTGGGAAGGGGCTCAGGGCTTCTGTGCCCTTTCTGGGGTACCACTCTACTCAATCTCCTCATTTTCACCAACCCAGAAGCTCTCCAGACCCTATCCTTTTGATTTTTTAAGGAGGCTTCATTATGTAGGCGCCAATGATCAAATCATTGGTCATCAGTGATTAGTTCAGCACCCATCCCCTCTCTTCTCCCAGGAGGTTGAGGGGGTGGGACTGAAAATTCCAACCCTCCAATCGCAGGATTGGTTTCCCAGGCAATCAGCCCCTCGTTAGGTGACTTAGGGGCCTTACAAAAGTCACTCATTTACTTAATAAAAGACTCCTTTATCCCTCTTACCACTTAGGAAATTGTGGTTTGAGAAGCTTGAAAAATGGGGATGAAGGCCAAATACATTTCTTATATAATTCACAATATTACAGGCACTCATAGGTTTTGGAATTATTTTTTTGAGGAACTAGCACATTTTTAAAAGGATTTTTAGGCACAAATGGTTTGTTTGTTTGTTTGTTTGTTAATTTGTATTAATAAAGAGTAACAGCACCTCTCTGACACTCACAGGTTAAAATACTCTTTCTGGGGGTGCCTGGGTGGCTCAGTAGGTTGAGCATCCGACTCAGGTCATGATCTCATGGTTCCTGCATTCAAGCCCCAGCTCAGCCTGGAGCCTGCTTTGAATTTTCTGTCTCCCTCTCTCTCTGCCCCTCCCCTGCTCGCTCTGGCTCTCTCTCTCTCTCTCTCTTTCTCTCTCAGAAATAAATAAACATTAAAAGATATATACTGTATATTGTTTCTGAAGTCAGGGGCTGCTTTGGCCAGTTGTAGTCATTAGTTCCCTTGGTCTCTTTTCCCTAGGTCTCTGGGTAAAGATACTCAGTAGATTAATTCTCTAGTTGAATTTCAGAGGATGGCTTGAAAATTCCTCCCTTCTTTGCTCTCTCCATTGAACAAATACATAGGGAACATAATATGGGATGGTCTCTGTTCTAGATGCTGGATATGCAGCAGGGAGCCCCGTAGGTTTGGGTGCAAGATCACTCCCGGGTCTTCCCTGAAATCAGAGCCCTCCGGTGTTGCTGGTTATGGCTAGAAATCCAGACAGGTAGCTGTAGGGATCTTTAGGGGTAACGGTCAGCCATATCCCCATGCCTGTATTTCCTAAAGCAGGTGACATTCCAGGATGTGGCAAGAACAGGGATAAATTGAGCCCATTTTCCTTGAGTCTTGCAAGATGGTTATAATAGATTTTAAAATAGGCAGTTCAGGGGTGCCTGGGTGGCTCAGTCAGTTGAGCATCTGACTTTGGCTCAGGTCATGATCTCGCAGTTTGTGAGTTGGAGCCCCATGTCGGTCTCTGTGCTGACAGCTCAGAGCCTGGAGCCTGCTTCGGATTCTGTGTCTCCCTCCCTCTCTCTCTCTCTCTCTCTCTCTCTCTCTGCCCCTCCCCCAATCATGCTCTGTCTCTGTCTCCTTAGGAATTAAATAAACATTAAAAAAAAATTAAAAAAAAATAGGCAGTTCAAAAAAGATAGAAAGGGGTGCCTGACTGGCTCAGTCAGTGGAGCAAACTAGTCTTGATCTAGATAGGGGTTGTAAATTTGAGCCCCATGTAGGGTACAGAGATTACTTAAAACTAAAATTAAAAAAAGAAGATAGAAAAAAATAGTCTTCAAGGCAATTTTTTAGTCCATCTTGGTGGTGGCTGATATAGAACTTGAATGGCAGACCTCTTCTAGGAGATGGTCTAGCTTCACTGACCTTCTCTTGGTAGAACCACTTAAGAGCTTATTAAGATACTGATTCTGGAGCTCCAGCCAGGGACTTCTGAGTCATAGTATCCAGGGAAGAGGGTAAATTTCTGCCTTTTTAATGAGAAAGTCTCTGATGAAGCTCTTGGCTAAAAATCTCAGGCAGGTCCATGTGGCTTGTGGGCCCCATATTGGAACCTGAGGGCATCACCCCTCCATTCCTCTGGCAAGAGCATCTCACTTTCTTTTACAGAACCACCCTGCTCATCCGGTGGAGTAGGGAACCATGCTATAGTTGGTCTTATGCCCTTAGCTCATCCAATCGGATGCTGTTTCTCCCAGAGTGAGGTAAGAATAGGAAAAATCGGTTGGAGCCCATTGGTTCTATGGTGGTACTTTAGCCAGCTGGTATTAATGTCTGCTGCCTAAATCCTTGGAGTGGCTCTGGTTCAGCTCTTGTCCGAGTTCAATCCTTTAGCCATTCCGTGGATTCTGTGAACCATCATGAAGTCTTCAAAGAGATTGTTTTTTGGCTTCAGTCAGCCAGAATTATTCTGTTGACATAACCAAAGAAGCAGGAAGGACATGAAATCTTGTCGAGTGGTAGGTGTTCTGGCTTTGGGTGGATGTCGTGTCTCGAATGGAGATGAAGGTCTTTCTTCTGCATAGTCCATGTTGGGAAAGTCTACTGTGCCCTCCGCCTCCACCCCAGAGGGAGCAGCATGTTTCTTCTCTCTTCTTGAGTTTAGGTAACTCTGTTATCTCTGCCCAATATTCTTCTGTCTATCTGTTCTTCCTCCTAGGCTCTGAGCACAAGAACTTTGTCTTATTCCTATCTATCATTCTGGGAACTAGCAAGGGGTTTGGAATCTGGAGGGCTACATCTGTGGCTGTGAAATAGGATTATATTCTAAGCCTGAGCAGTGATGCAGAGGCTGTGACCCGTCCTACATTGTGAGCCCCAACTGTTTCTCTCTGCCTTCGACCATCTCTGTGCTTCCTAAGGAAAGATAACTATGTTTCAGCTGCTTTCAATAGGAATTTTGAAGTCCAGGGGTCTCTCATTTGTTTAGGGATTGGCATATTTCTTGGATTAATTTCTCTTATTTGGGACCATATTTTATTCTCTGCCCCTCCTGAGTCTATTCTGTGCTGTTGGCATGATAGACAAAAGAAACATATCCATCTTTAAACTCCCCAGGACCTCGAGTCATAAAAGTTTCCAATTAGCATTGTTTCCTTGGCAGCCCTACTTCCTGATTAAAGAGCTTCATTGGCTTTGGAAAGTTTTAGAATTTAAAACTGAGTGCTAACAGAGACCCAGGGGCAAGACCTTATGAATAGAGGCCAGAAAGGAAAGCAGGAAAGCAGATGGAGCCAATGAAAGGGGCGGGGGAGCCACTGTTTCTGGAGAGGCGAAGGAGGACAAAAATAGCCTATGGAGATAATTTGCTCTCCCACAAGCAGAGTCTGTGGTGAGTTCCATAGAGGCAGTGTGGTCTGAGAATCAGGAAATTCCAGGGGGCTCGTCTTTGTTCCTGCTTTGTGAAATGCCACTGAATAAATCAAGGAATCTTGCTTTGTAACTTCTTCCTCTATAAACTCACTTCATGGCCTAGATGTGCTCTGAAATATTGCATTTAAAGCAGTCAGGCAGGATATCAGAGTTCAGCTTAGTAGTATGGAGAGGTGCAATGTGACTGGCTAGATGTCAGGAGATAGGATTCTGCCCCCTCTACCTACCTAGTTTATATCATGCTACACTATAGTTCACCCCTCTTCTCTAACTTAACTGTTATTCTCTATTGCACTATGCCCTCTCACATCCATGCCTTTGCACACATTATTCTCTCTGCCTAGATAATCCTTCCTCTTTGACTTGGGTAGGGTTCCCTAAAAGCAGAGAGGAAGACAGAGTTCATATGATTTCTTAAGGGAGTGGTCTCAGGGGAAGGGAAGGGAAGGAAATAAACTAGGGTAAGGGAAGCAGCTAAGAAAGAATGTGACCTCAACTGATCCTACAGGGAGCTCTGAGTGTGGATTGCACCATAGAGATTGTCCCAGTTTCAGGAAGGGCCTCTGGACTCCCATGCCAGTCAGTCATTGGAAAGGGGATACCCCTGTAGATAGGATATGTAACCTCCTGATGAGTTGTGTTCCAATGGTCAGGAGTAATTATTCCCAGAAGAGGACCAGTGTGAAACACAGCAGCTGGACAATGGAAAGCCTTTCCTGTTAAAGGAGATCTCGGATCATCAGCAGCATCATTCTACCCCCATTCTTCCCCTCATTGAGTTCTAGTCACTGATGTTTCAAGAATTGGCTCAAAGAATTGTTCTTTGAGCACTTCTTTCCTTTCTAGCACGTTAGGTGTCCCTCTGTGTTCAATAGCCTCTTGGACTTATCAACCTCCATCTCATCTCACTGTATTAATGGTCCTACATATCTCACTGTATTAATGGTCCTCTTCCTGTATTCTTCATCCCTGGTGACCTGGGATTACTTCTCTAATCTCTATCTGCCATGCTTACCACAGTATTCAGAACATAATAGTGTTCCGTAAAATCGTGTTGAGTGGGTGAATGAAATCTTGGATCCTCCATTAGTTTGCCCTGTGATCAAGATTATATACCTAACTTTTGTGAGCCTAAATTCCCACTTCCATGAGTAGGGAATAATACCTGTACACTGGTGCCGTGGTGTTATTGATGAGGTCAGGTCACCCAGCACTGTCTTAGCCATGAGCTTGAGGCACAGCATGAAGACCAGATCTCGCTCACCCTAGGGTGAGAGTCTGCCTGACATTCCCCCTAAGAAAGTCCTATGCAGCTTAGACAGAAGTATCCCTCCCACCCTTTCCCTCTGTTGGCACCTTGGACAGCTCCCATAGACCTTTTTCAGTGGACTGGAGTCTGTCTATCAATAACTTCTCTTGAGTCTTAATTTTGCCTCCTGGAGCCACTCAGAACAAGTCTGCTCTGCATGTCCCATGACAGTCCTTACAGATTGATTATTTCAAGGAGTGTTGCTGTCTCATCTGCTGTTCTCATCTCTTGCTGACAGCTGCATCCAAACCTTTGAAATTTGAGTCTTCCTTGCCTCCCTCCTTTCCTCAGTTGTCACCAGCTCCCTCCGTTACTCAGATGAGATAGAGAGAGCTGGCCGTTCACTGTTTGCTAAGTTCCCAGGAAAATGGTCCTCGGGAAGGTCTTTTGAGGACATATGTGGAATCGTATCTCTGTTTTTCTAATCCTGCCAACTCAAGAACCTTCCCGCTTAGAGGGATTGACTTGCCCCTACTCTTCCTCAACAATATCTTCATGACAGATGTTATCATATCCATAATTAGTTTGTGGCTTTTATGGATAAAGTATGATTATATTAGGATGACAAGGAAACACCGGCGCACGAGGGGCTACATATCTGGGGGTCATTAATTAGCTATGTGATCTCAGGCAAATTTCTCTCTTAGTTCTCCTATACCAATCACCAAGTGAGAGGAGTAAAGACAGACAGAAGTGGGCAGAATAGTCAAATATCAGAGGACCTGAATTAACAGATTCAGTGATGCCTCTGGTGGGCGGGGGGTGAGGGGAGAGAACAATTGAGGGGTGACCCTCAGAGCCTATAGGAATTCAAGCGTGTTGAATGGGGAAGAGGAACTTGAAAAGCAAATTGAGGAGCCAGGGATGTGGGAGGAAAACCAGGGACCATAGAGTCCTGAGAGAGTCCAGATGATTCCAGGTGAGGGGAGTAGCCTTCACTGCTGAGGTATAAGTAAGATGAGGACTGGAAATCGTCCTTGTATTCCAGTGAAAGACAGGTCAGCTGATGATTGCAGAGGCTTTTTTAAGCCTGTGATAGGGGGTGGGAAGGCAGAGTGGAAAGAATTGAGGAGTAAGTGGGAGAGGAACATATGGGGACTACAAGGATAGACAACTTTCTGGAAAACTTTGGGTGTGAGGAGGAGAGAGGGCTATAGCTGCAGGAAACATGGAGTGGAAGGAAGATATTTTTAAGGTGGGGAGGACTTGATCTGGGGAAAATGTGATTGAGAAGGAAGGGTTGACTCCATGGAAGAGAGATGGACGAGTTGATATCCTGAAAAGACTAGGGAGGAGAGCCAATGTGCAGGAAGAGGGACCAACCTTGGCAGAGAAGGGCATTGCCTTGAATGTCAGTCAGAGGTGTGTGTGTTGCTGTGGAAATCACGCTCTAATTCGCGGGGCCACTGCTGTTTCTCCTTCCCTCACTCGGGGCCAAAAACACTTGCCAAATACCTGTTACCCAGACCTCAGTCCTCAGCAGCCTGAACTCCAAATGCGTGTGTCAGATGTGAGGAGGAGAATGTCTCAGGACTTCACAGGCTCGTCCTCGGTGATGGGGACTAAACCCCTTACTGCCTTTGTTCACACAGAGGGTGATCAGGTGTGATGCTGATGCCAAGGCTCCTTGCTCCCTGTCCCCTTTCCAAGTGCCCATTGTCATCAGACTTCTCAATTCTCATCCTGCTGACCCATGTCAACCGTTTGTCCCTCTCTGTCCCCTCAGACCAGTGTCTCTAGCCCAAACTCCTCTGTGTCTGGGTCCAGAGTGAGTCAGCATTCTCTAATGTGCTTGGCCAAGTCCATGTTTCTTACAAATTAAGTGATTGGGCCCATTTCCCTGGTTTATAGAGAAGCCTAAGGAGTCCCTCTGCCTCACCTGTGTGTGCTAAGTGGCTTGAGTGCCACTTAGCCTGACTTCAAGATGTATGACTAATTTCTACAAGTGTTAATAAAATGCTGACCTTATAAAAAATATCCCAGTGTCACGTTTTAAAAATCCAAGAAGCAGTTATTAGAAACGCCAATTAACCAAGAGCTTTAATATGCTCCTATGTATTTGTGCATAACCAGCTTTCTAAAGACCTTGAGACAGAATCACAGACTTTTTTTTTTAAAGCTCCAAGAAACTGCAAGTCAATAAACATTCTATTCCCGTGCCACCTTCTACTCATCCAACCCAATGATGATGAAATGCACACTGACAAGAGGAATAAGAAAAATAATAACATTATCACAGGATCAATGTCTATTGCTGGCTCCATAAATAAAGGACTTGGCTTCCCATTGATGTTTAATTTTTGTAAATGCCTCTGGAAATTTAAGTAGCAGTAGGAAAACATTATCCTGAGATAATGTTCAATTTCTCCTAACATAAGCTCTTAAACCTCGGACGTGTGCAGTTTTCAGTCTGGGGCAAATTCAGGAGAACAAATCTCTTTGGAACAGAGTGCAGGAGATTTATTTTAAATAGGCTGGCTTTAGTGCTATGGGTCTAGGGGACAGGGTGGTTAGAACAACAGAGGCAGAGAGGCCGAGGCAGAGGTTTCCAGGAAGCCCACGTTTTCTGTGGCTTGTTCTGAGGTATCCCTCCTCAGAATGGGGAGACTCTTTCTCCTCTATTCCATGTCCCATGGCTGGTGCTACAGCATGTCCCGCATTTGTACAAGGGCATGAGTGTGGAGGTTCAGAAGGGTTCACCTGTCTCTGTGGGACATTATGATGTCTTAGCGTTTTGTTACCCCTTGTTGCCTCTCAACTGCTCTGGCAATGACTCAGATAAATCCCTGGGGCTGTAAAATCAGCACCTGGCTTGAATAACAAACGGACTCCAGCTAGCTGTATGCACCCTAGGCAAAGCATTAGAGTAATTGGAAGCCATAGGATCACAGATATTAAAGCTGAAAGAGAGTATCTTCCAGACATCTAATCTAGGATTCCTCAGAAGAAAGCCGGAAGATCCAGCTTGGAGGGCAGGGAAGTGACATCCAAGTCTACTTGTAGATTAGTGTTTCTCAGATTTGAGCTTGCAGAGAACCACCTGGGATTCCTTTAACACACAGATTGCCTGACCCCACCCTTAATTCCTGCTTCTGTAAATCTGGGGGTAGGGCCAGAAATTTGCATTTATCTTATTTTTTTATTTTTGAGAGAGAGAGAGAGAGAGAGAGCGAGCACAAGTGGGGTAGGAGCAGAGAGAGACGGAGACACAGAATCCAAAGCAGGCTCCAGGCTCTGAGCTGTCAGCACAGAGCTGATGCAGGGCTGGAACTCACGAATCGTGGGATCATGACCTGAGTCGAAGTCAGACGCTTAACTGACTGAGCTACCCAGGCGCCCCTGCCTTTCTGACGAACTCCAGGGTCGCGCTCAAACTTTTGGTCTTGGTCTGGAGAGACTGCGCTCGCAGAATCGCTGCATTGGAGTTCTCTTTTTTTGATTTCATGATCCATTTGCTCTCTTGTTTTGAGCCCACAATTGAGTCTCGGCAACCTATGGGCTCAAAGAAGGGCAGAAATGCCCACATTCCCCAGAGAAACTCTTTCCTTTATAGGAGACTCTGCATAGTTTTTGCCCTGGAAAGAGAAAGCTGCATTCCTCACCATGACCTCAGGGGCTTGCTTCAAAGCCATGTGTGCTTGGAAAGACACAGGGATTTCTCACGTATCCCAGCCTCTAACCTCAAGTCTCTTAACTTGGGAGAAGACCTGTCACCTTCCTGGGAATCTGAAATAGAAAGGCAAACTTGTGAAGGCCTCTCTGATGTCTGAACAGTGGATTTGCACTCGCCATGGTGATCGCTCAGTGCCATGCAGACCTGAGAGTGATGAACGATGCTGGATTGCACTCAAATTCCATCAAACCTCGAAGGTGGAGACCCCCCGCCACTGAGCCCAGGGCCTCTGGCCTTTCTTGTCAAGGCATCTGTGGGACAGGGAGACAGTTGAAAAACTGACGGGTAAGCAGCAAGGAGGAGAGGTGGAGGGAAAGAGGCAGCAAGGTGGGCAAGGCCACATGGGTATGTCGCCGACTGAGGCAGTGATAAGATAAGAGGTCAGTGGGAGAGGAGGGAAGGGTGGAGAAGAGTGGGAGGGTTCCCTTCAGTCTTGAGGATTTTAGACACCTATTCCACCTCCCTTCTTCCCTGATGGAAAATCTCAAGAAACTCCATTTGCCTTGGAATGTAGGTCTGGGCCCACCTGAAACAAGCAAAGGGGACAATTAGGCTCCTGGCAGGGGTACGCATTCCAAATATTCTTGCTCCGCTCTCTCTGCCAGGAAAGTTAGAAAACAAAAAGCAGGAACTGTCAAGTCATTGTCCTGCTTCTTTCTGTCAATTTCTAGTCTGCAGCCTAAGTGTTTTTTCCCCTTTGTTTTAATTCCTCACATCATTTGCCTTTTGTATTCTTTCTTGCTGGCTCTATCTTTGTTGTTCCTCTGGGGGGAATTCAGATTTCTGCTCCTGCATCCACCTTCCTTTCCAGTCTCTGGCTTTTCAGAGCAGACTGTGTAGGTGGTTATGAAACAGGAGGTTTCCGGGGCCACTCCTCCCCCCAGGCAACTTGCATTTCAGGCAAAATGAGCCCCCCTCACTTCTATTTTGCTTAATGTAAATGTTACTGACGTGTAACCTGCATGCAGGAAAACACACAAATCTTACATTTTCGGCCTGTTGGATTTTCGCACGGTAAACTCATGAGGGACCAGCACTCAGATCAAGAATCAGAACATGTACAGTTCCCCGCCCACGCCCCACCCCCAAGCCCCTGCCCTCGGGAATATCCATCATCCTGACTTGTAATGCCACACATTAACTGTGACTGTTTTTTAACTTCGTGTAAATGGAATCATTCAATACATACTAATTTATGGCTGGCTATTTTTCTCAGTATGACGTTTGTGAAATTCATTGGTGTTGTTTCATGTACTTGTAGTTCCCTTTTTATCGTTCCCTCTCTCCTTTTCCCTCTCTGTATAATGAATGTATCACGCTTTATTTATTCTACTATTGATGGACGTTTGGGTTTTTCCAATTTGGGACTGTTATGAATTTCTCTGCTATTAAAATTTTTTTTAGATATTTTTTCTTTTGATTAGTTAACATTTTATTTTAAGGAGGCTTCCCACCCAGCAAAGAGCCCTGTGAGGGGCTTGAACTCACCATCCTGGGATCAAGACCTGAGCCGAGATCCAGAGTCAGATGCTTAGCCGCCTGAGCCACCCAGGAGCCCCACCATATTTTTCTGTCAACACACACCCTCTCTCCCTTGGATTTGTAGGTGGGAGTGGAGGGTGCTTCCACGGATCGGCACTTACACAGCTTTAGTACATGCTGCAAAATGGTCTTCTAAAGTTGCTTTACCAATCTATCGTCCCACCAGAAAAGTTCAAGAGTTGTCCTTGCTCTATAGCCCCACCGACATTTGAGATATTTAATTGTAGTCATTCCGGTAGGTGTGTGTTGATAGAGGATTGTGGATTTAATTTACTCTTCTTCAGTAGCTAGTACAATTGAGCAATTTTTAATGTGTCTGTTGGCCATTTAACTACCTTTTTGGTGAAGTACCTCCTCAGTATTTTCTCCATTTACAAAATCAGGTTATCTGCTCTATCTTATTGCTTTGTAGGCGTTCTTTGTAATCGTGGGTGTGAATTCTTAGATGGATTTTCTAGAACAAGGGTCTTCTCCCGACCAGCAGCTTACCTTCCCGCTCTTCATCAAACTCCCTTTACAACTATCAAACTCATACTTTAAACTAGCTCAGAGGTCACCTGCCCAGTGACTTCTTCCCCATCTTCTTTCTCCCAGGGTCATTGCCCCGCCTTGACCTCCTACAGAGTCTAAAACCCTCTCATAGCAATAGTCACTTTAGCTACAATGGTCCATTTCTTACCTTTCCCCTTCCAGCCCTTAAGTACCCTAGGAACAGACTACTCTAAAAGGAAGGGGGGCTCCTATTTTCATGTAGCATCTGGGTATCTTGTTTCTTTTTTTCTTTTTAATTATCTGTGTCCCGACTTTCTACTATGTGTTATAACCTTTATAATGATAAAAAAACATGTCTTACTTTAAGGAAAAGAAATGTATATAATATCATACCCTTATCCCTGCCTCATCTCCAGCATTGTGTGTTGGGTATCTATCTAGCAGAAATTTCAGTCGACATGATAAAAAATGAGCTCCTCAGTTCATCTTCCTGTCCCAGCTCGGTTTCTTTCCTGGCCTCTGTGACAGGTGCAGGATGGCAGTATTATTGCCCAGAGGTTCAGGATAGCAGAGATTTGCTCTAAGTTTGCTTTTGCTCCCTTCTCCCGCATCCAAACCACGCTTTCTAGCTCTACTGTCTTTGCTTCTTTCTGTTCTCTTGGGAAATTATAATAGCTTCTAAGTGGCTCCTTTGCCCATCTCTGTCAAGGAAAATGTCGCACTTGATGGAATTAAACAGGGAAGGAAGACTTCATTCAAGACTACTGTAATAAAGATTAAGATTATTGCCTTAGGGGAGAAAGAAATTCAATTTCACAGGAACAAAAGATGGGGAGTTTTTAAGCACTGGGTGGAAAAGTCCCGGAGGACTTTAGGGGGCAGGTTGGTCAATGTGATTGCGCCTCTGTATTTGCTAATTGGTGTTTATCAAAGTTAAGGCTTCTATCCTTCAGCAGAGACTGGGAGCTGGCTTTTATCTTCTCTTGAGGATTGCATTTCAAAGAGATGACTCCCAGGTCCTTGAGAAACATTCCTGAGTTGTAATTGGCTGGGAGAAGAGTTAAATCTCAGAGGGGGCAGAGAAAGAATTTCCAATTCCAAGTTTTCTAAACTAAATGCTCCAAGAAAAGGGAGATTGGGGCTTATCATCAGAAAGATGTCTGTCTAAAGTTTAGTCAAACTGAGGGGACTGTTAGTCTTGGTAGGCTCACCCCAATTTAACTGTCAGAATTTAAACTCGGTTTTAACATTTTCTCTCTTTGTTCGAAAACCTTCCATGGCTCCATACTAACCACCAAAGGAGCTCTAAACTCCCGTAGGTATCGAAGAGTCTCTGTGCTCTCACCTGAGCCTCCTCAGAGGTGGCACTGGTGTGGGCATTCTGGAAAAGCTCTCTCTGGGTCGCTAGACCAGCCACTGGGAGCCCAGAGGAGGACCACAATGTGTGCCATTCTCTGGGGCTGGGGTCAGGGGTCAGGGGTCAGGGGTCCCTGCCTCTCTCTGTACACTCTGCCTGGCAGTGCGAGCTGTGGTGGACCCGGTCACTGCTCCTGGTCTGCTTCCCACGTCTCTGTTTGAGGATATGGGAGAGAAGGGGTGAGGCAGAGCCGTGAGAACCAAGTCGGCCACGGCCGCCGTCCGTGCCACCGGGGCTCTCTGCCCTGCTTTCTTGTAAGTGAGGGTAGTGACACAATTAGTTGTAACTATTGATCTCTTAAGATGAGAGTATGGCAACCATTTTACATCATCTTAGTATTTTATGGGTACTGCCTTTCATGCTCTCACTACGTTAAATACGGTGACCCCCATTTTAAAGATGAAGGAGCAGAGGTGGAGGGAGCGTAACAAAATGTCACGGAATGTAAGTGGGGTGATATGACTCTTAGGCTGGGTAAGGGTAGAGCGAGAGAAAAAGACCGGGTAAATCCCCAGATCATTACCCTGCCAGCCAGATGTGTTTCCAGGAAGACAGGCATCTCCCATCAGGTAGATGCTCAGAGGGTGACCTGCCCTGATGGCTGAGTGGTGACCCAGCTGCCCCTTCATGGCTCTCTGACAGCTGCATCGTGTCAGGGTCAGTTTGGCAAAATGCCGTGACTTTTCCTCATTTGGAGACCACCTATGCCCCACCCAGGTCAAGGTTGTGAGCCAGTCAATGTCCCGTGCTTTTCCTCTGAAGGTCAAGGATTGGACGTGGCTCTCTTTAATGTCTCCTGGATGACAAGGGCAATCGAAGATTCTCTGTGTTCTGTTCCACCGAAGATACAGAACTCAATTGAAAGACCATAACACATTGAAGCGTCTGAAATTCAATCTGGAGTTGAAGCAGCAGTATCTAATGCACATTTGGAGAAGTCATTTTTTTTTATCTCTGCATGTGGAGGGCGGGACTGCCTTCCTACTTCGTCTGGTCCCTAGAAAATGACAATGACTCTTCACCCTGCCTGGCTGTCAGACTTGGGGCTGCCTTCACCTTCGGCTGTGTCCAGGGCTTGGGTCATATTTAATTCTTAGGGCTGCTTTTCCCGGGGCCCCACTTTTCATGACTCTCGGTTGTACTTTTCTTAATAAAGGGACAAGAGGCTGAGGGATTAGTAACTATAGTTACCATTTATTAGGCACTTTATCAGTTAAGGCTTTTAATAGCAAACAATCACAACTGGCTTGAGAAGAAGGGTAATTTATTGAAGGGTATTAGCTTGCACACAGAATCTCCAACAGGGCGAAAGAACAGTTTGGAAGCTGTGCAGCCAGGAACGATATCCAAAATCTCACTGCAGAATTTGGGGGGAAGGAAGACATGACAGCTGCTACTGCTGTCCTCAGCACCCCAGCCTGAACTGCTAACGTTGAACCCTGGAAGCCGTGTCGACTTTTCCCTGCAACAACAGTGAAAGGTAAACATCCTTCTTGTTATCTTACAGTGAGAAGTGAAGTTCAGAGACGTTGGGTAGCTTGTTTCCGAAGCCAGTCAGATTCTCTCAACTGTAAGTTCAGCGAGGATGGGGACTGTATTGATTTTGCTCACCATTGCAAGCTCAGAGCCTGGTGTGGTGCCTGGTCCATAGTAGGTACTGAATATACTTCTAGAACAAATGGGGCAGGCGGAAATGGTGCAGATAGGTGCGGTTGCTTTCCCCGCCTTCTTTGGTACCATATCCTGTGTTTCTGGCCAAAGTGTTGGGCAGATCACTCAGGATGGGGTGGCCACGGTGTTGTGTCTTCCTGGCTGGGGTGATTGGTTCCAAAGTTTGAAGGATGTGAATTTGGCTAGATATCCCATTATATGGATTAAGACTGAGAGCCAACATGCAGAGAGAAGTGAAAACAGGATTTATGGTTCAGTTATCCTGCGTGATATGAATATGGACTCTTTTCTAAGCAAGTACTATTGCTCTGGTCAAGAAAGACAGGTTGGAAATGGTGATTGTCTTAGGAAGGGGTTTGGTTTGGATGGCAACTCCAACTCCACTGTTCCATTCGATGTATGTGCTGCAAGAAATATTCCAGAACTGGGTCCAATTACATCTGTCTTCTTGGTCTTTCTTCCTCTCTCCTTGGTAAGCCCTCAGGCATCTTACCTCTCACCTATATTTAAATGGAGCCTTTGTTACCTGCAGTTTCTATGTCTCCAAAGCCTTGCTCAATGAATATCTCTGAGATCTGTTCGTTGGGACACCTGCTGGGCTGAGGATATGATGGTGTTGATGGATAGAGGAAAGCAGCCTTCAGGGTAGACAGTGCAAATTCTGGTGGCCGTGGCTGGTTATGGGCCGTGTGAGAACCCTCCACTGGAAGCAATCTGTTGTGCAGGGCTCTTATGTGGCCAGGCACAGAGCACTCATTCAGGCCAGCTCTGGTAACGGGACTGTTGTAAAGTTGTCCATGTTGTAAAGCTGTCTGTGAGTTGCCCTGAAGGGCTCTTGCAGGAGCACAGCCATAGCCTGGGGTTCTGCGGATATTGGAATGTAACCTGGGAATGAGATGTTCACGCTACCCAAGGTAGCTCTTGCCTCAGACCATCTTGGCACATCCTTGTAGCATGGAGGCTCCTTCATGATCAGGACTTGGTCATCCACCTTTTGTTTCCACTCTAGCTGTAGCACTGACAGCATGGTCCTCTCCCTCATTACTTCCATGGACCAGTGGCTAGCCCACAGATTAGCTTCTCCTGGACTGGTATCATTCCTAATCCAATCAGTTCTTGCAAGGGGACCAATGTCACACAGTATGAGGCTTCTGACTTATTTGCAAATAACCCCTCGGTCTGTTTCTTCTGCGGGGGTGGAACTGGGAGGGAAAGGAAAACATTCTAAAACTTGTATTCTGCTTTACACATGATTTATGATTTTGCTTCAAGAAGCAGCTTGAGTTACTCTATAAAGAATTACTCTTGAGATTCATTAACGTACCAGGTACTTGTCATGCATGAAACCACTTCCTCTCTCAAATTCTCTGATTCTGGTATGTTTTTGGCATTTCACATCAAGTGTCTCTCACCTTTGTTGCTTCAGGAATTTCTCTGAAGCCAAAGCCTAATCCTTTACAATCAGAGTGGTGGAGGGACTGATAAGTCACTTCCCCAGGGCAGCCCTTAACCAACTGGGGAAGGGAACCGGTGGAGGAGTCCCTCATCCTCCGTGTCTTTGGAGATGTGTTCTCTGTGGTTCCTTCACATGCCCCCCAACAGTACTGACCCCTGGTTGCTCGCAGAGGTAACTAGCAATTGGTGCATTCTGTAAGAACTTTTCTCTCTTCTCTGTCTCATTCCCTTACTTTTTCTTCCTGGGACTGCCTCTTAAATAAATTGCCTCCACCCCAGCTTTTGTGTCTTGACACCAATTCTCTGACCCCAACTGGGTGTCCTCCAAGTTAGTTAAACTCAGACACCAACTACTTGGTATTAGCGTAGACCCCACTATGCTAATACCTTCACAATGCTGTCCCACTTCAAACCTCTGGGTCACCTGCACTTCGGACCTACTGGGCATAAATTCAGAGACTTCCAGGACCTCCTCAGGTTTGATAACTTGCTAGAAAAACACACAGAATCCACTGAAAGTGCTAGAGTGATGATTGCCGTTTTATTAAAAAGGATGTAACTCATGAACAGCTCTATGGGAGAGACGAATAGGGCAACTTCTAAGGGAGGGCGGAGCTTCCACACCCTCTCCTTGTGCAGTCTGGGTGCATCACCGATCCTGCACATCAATGTGTTCAACCAGGAAGCCTCACTGAGCTTTGGTATCCAGAGTTTTTATTACAGTTTCATTACATAGGCATTATTATTTATTATTATAGATTAACAATTATCATTAACTCATTGGCCACAAGATTGAACTTGATCTCCAGCTCCATTCCCCTCTGCAGAGGTTGGGCTGGCCCATAACTACAGTTCTCTAATGATGTGGTTAGTCTCTCTGGTGACCAGCTCCAGTCCTGAAGGTCTGTAGGGACTTCTGCTGGAAGTCACCTCATGAGCATAACAAAGACACTCCTATCACTAAGGAAGCTTCAAGAGTTTTTGAAAATCTGTCAAGAACTGCGGACAATGACCAAATATATTGATAAGGCTATACTTTGTGAATAATTCCAACGGAAACAAAAAGTTGTTATACTCACACTCAGTACCTGTAAAAACCACTTTGTCGGTAGGTTCGAGAAGTCACAGAAGTTTGATGGGATGATATCACGGAAGGCCTCATGTCTCATGCTTGTAGTGAAAACAAATGACAGTCCCTTCAATTTTCTGAGTAAAGAGTAAGTGAATCAATGTATTGGCCTTGGAGGCCAACGAGAACCAGATGCAAAGCTGGGAATCCTGAATAAGATTTCCTGGGGGCACTTGGGTGACCCAGTTGGTTAAGCACCTGGCTTCTGATTTCCCCTCGGGTCGTGATCTCTTGGTTTGTGGGTTTGAGCCCCACATCAGGCTCTGAGCGACAGCACGGAGCCTGTTTAGGATTCTTTCTCTCTCCCTCCCTCTGCTCCTCCCCCACTCTCTCTCTCTGTATCTCAAAATAAATAAACATGTGTGTGTGTGGGGGGAAGACTTCCTGGAGTGACATTTGGGCATCTGTTCCGCACAGCAGTCACTACTGAGACTTAGGTCCCTGGAGGCTTTGAGAGCCACATCCGTGTTAATCAGCAAAGGACTCCACTTAATGCTGGTTTGTAGGGAAACTTCACTCCTGTTTCCGAAGACTTGCCATCCTGCCCATTCCAGCCTGCTTCCGAGCCTCTGAAGCACGGACTCCACATGTCTGTGCACCCCTGGAGACTCAGAGCCTTTTTCATCTCTGTACTTGATGTAGAGTGCTGCTGTTCCCACTGCCCTTCCCCGTTCGCCACTGCACCAGCCCCCTACCCAGTCTTCCCATCTCCAGACCTCTCATCCATCAGTTTCCATCTCCCAGGCTCAAGGATGCTCCCCGAGCACGTCTTCTTCTTTCCCAGAACGCCTGGCCTCTGGGCCTTTGTCTTCCTTCCTGCCATGCTGGTTTCTCTTTCCTTCTGAATCATAAGGAAGGCAGCCTTCTGCTGCTCAGCTCTGTCACTGCTCGTCTTAGTAACTTGGCTTTTCATAATGAGGCTTCGTTGTAAGTTTTATTGACGGACTTATGTTAGGCCACAGGAACCCATCTTGAATGAATTCAAAGCAATTAATCACACTGTGATTAACTTTAATGGTGGGATGTTTCCTACACACGGCAAGTAACCGTTCACATATGTTTCAATTAATATTTTTACCCCCTTTTGTTGACAAATGATCTATTGTACTTAAAATTAATTAAATGTTAGCATGGTCCCAATTAACATTGCATTAACAAGAAAAAATGCCTTGATTGTCAATACTGAGCAAAGTCTGTGACAATCTGCCACTTTAATTGTGCAGCATATCTTATTTGAACACATGGGGGCCTAACCTTTTCGCAAATATAGTGGATGGTATGGTCGAAATGTGAGGCCGTGTTTCAAGCCATTGAAAATCTTGACGGTTTCTGCTCTGACTTGAGATCATCAGGGAAAATAAAACCTTGTTCCCCTAGAGAGAGTTGGTTATCCTCCTCTGTCTCTATTCTGCTAAACCCATATTTAATGTCTCTCGATTGGCTTACTTCACATATAGTCTCTTTTTGTTTAATTCAATATTTTATATTATTTTTGTTTCTTTTATCCCTAATACTGTCTGATTCTCTTTTCTTGGGTGTTTCTTTACCTAAAAGCTATTATGCTATAAATTTCAAACTGTGTCTTTCAGTTTTTCCCTCAACCTTTTAGCTTTGAGACCCATCTAAGTGGGTATGTGAGTCCTTTTCATATGCAAACATAATATTGATCCATGCTTACATTTGTAAACATCTAAATTGTTTCCAACTCTCTGCTTTTATAAGGAACACTGGGATGAATATCTTTATGCATGTGAATTTGGGTACCTGTCTAAGATATATTCCTTGGAGAGAGCAATCATTGGGTCATAGGGCGGGTGCACACTTATCCCAGGATCAATCAATTTTGCATAGGAAGAATTGGAGATCTTGAGATGTTAAGCAATTTTTTTTTTCAAGGTCAAGTTTGAAGCTGGGCTTGATCTCAGATCTTCTAAATTTTAGTGAAATATTTATTTCACAATATGTTATTCCATCTCAATTTTCCTATGTTCCCTGGAATTGTCCACGTAAAAATCTTCAGTATGATAGTATCATTATGTTATAGCCTGGAATCTTCCTCATTTTGGTCACCTTAAGTAGAGACAAAATTCAATATATAAGTTGCAGTTGGCACAGAGACACATATAATTGCTATCAGGTAGTGGCATTCGGAATGTAAGCCCCAACTCTTTTCTTCAAAAAGGTCTGCCTTTTTTTTGGCAAAGGCCCATAAAACCAGCCATATATTTAGAGACCTAACAATCATCAATCTGAGATCTCAAAGTTCCTCTCACAAAAGGGGGCAAAATATCGCTTTAATAATCAAACAACGTAACTCCTACATTTCTCCTTACAAGTATGCATGCCCTAAGGGTGTATATGTGTTTATTTCTGAGAGGTCTAAAATGATATAAATCCTCTAAGCTTTCGAGTTGTCCCTGGAACTTGATATTTCTTTTGGCTGTTTGAGGAAGGCTTGACTGCTACGATGCCATCCCGAGATACATTATTCTCCCTCCTTATTTCCCCTGCCTCCATTGACATTCATTCTGTAAGGGTTAATTGAGCAACTACTGAATTCAAGCAGTGGATCACAAGAACGATAGAAGTTCCTTGTCCTTATAATACAAGGCGGAGGCAAAGGAGTGACAGATTTGTGCGCTGAGCAAGGTGGTGGCACCTGAGCTGGGCTTTAACAGATGTGTAGGAGGCGGTCAGGCTGAGGGAGGAAGGCAGGTGTCACGAGTACAGGAGACAGCACAGCCTTTCTTCCTCCCCCTGCACTGACACCCCCCTCCTTCTCCTGCCCCTACGGTAGCCATGTTCAGAAATAATCCAGCATCCCTGAGGGAAGAGGAACAAATGTTCTACACGGCACCATGCTAAGCACACCCCTCCAGTACTTGTGCCTGTGAAATGCATTTCACGCCTCATCTGTTCCCTAAATGAGATGTGAAAGCCGTTTACACCTCGTTTACATTTGTGCTGTTTTACCAAACAGTGTAGATACAGCTCCATCCCAAGTAATGAAATGAGGTCATTCACCCCTTTCTCTCCTTGGATTGAATCCACTCAGCTCTTCAGGTCCTTCCCGGGCTCTGGTGGCTCCCAGGCAGCGGGGAATCTACTAAGTGTTGGGAGAGAAGGTGCAAGGCTTAGAGGTATAGGCAGCAGCTAGCGTTTAGTTCCTCGTAGGTGAGGCATATGGCCTTTCTTTCAAGCCAACAATTTATAATTTCCTTACGTAAAATGCGCAATCCTAAATGGACAGTTAAAAGAATGTTAACTTCTGCATGTACCTATGTAAGCAACACTCAGATTAACATACAGAATATTTGTCTTACCCCTGAAAATTTTCTCAGGTCCCTCTCCAGTCAGCGGCCCCCTCCCCAAAGATATCTTCTGTTCTGACATTCATCACCATGTCCGTTGTCCTTGTTCTAGAACTTCAAATACACAAGAGTGTATAATGCATATTCTTCGGCTCAGCTAATGTCTGTGAGGTTCATGTGTGTTGTGGCATGTTTCAGCAGCTCATTCCTTTGGGTTTTTGAGTAGTCTCCCGTTACCTGAATGAACGACAATTTAGTCGTGCTCCCGTTGATGGACATTTGGGCTGTGTTCTGTTTTTGTCTAAGTAAAGCTTCCTTGAATGTTCTTGCACAAGGTTTTATGGACATAGACATTCAGTTCTCTCAGGTACCCAGTGAGGAGTGGAATTTCTGGGATGTAGTGTCGATTTGTGTAGCTTTATTAGAAACTTCCCAACGATTCTTCAAAATGAGTGTGCCGTTTCACACACCCACCGGGAGCGGATGAAAATCCTGGTTGCCTTTGGTGATTCAGAGTAATGAGATTATGTACATGTAGCACCTTAAAGTAGCACGAATTCACTTAAGGAACTTCAGATGACAAACAAGATTGAAATTTTGGGAAGAGAACTAGAACATGAAAAGAATTCTGTGCATGGATCGGTATTGCCCCCACTCATATCTCTTCAATGTCCTGATGTTGCCTAAAACTCACTATATTTAAAAAAGCATAGTACATTTTGGGGCGCCTCCATGGCTCAGTCGGTCGAGTGTCCGACTTCAGCTCAGGTCATGATCTCACAGTTCGAGCCCCGCGTCGGGCTCTGTGCTGACAGCTGGGAGCCTGGAGCCTGCTTCCGATTCTGTGTGTGTCTCTCTCTCTGCCCTCCTCTGCTCATGCTCTGTCTCTCTCTGTCTCAAAAATAAATAAACATTAAAAAAATTATTAAAAAAAGCATAGTACATTTTGTCTTCTTTAAACTACATGCTTGTAGGGTGTAAGAAGTGAGTACTAGGAACCATTTACCAAATGTAGATGGATAATGTTTCCAATTTTTGACAATCTGGTAAATGAATATTTATATCTTATTTCCATCTAATGTTTTGTGCTTCATAATTCATGGCATATAGCTTTTAGTCGTTTATCGATACTTGTAGTTTTTCTTAGTGAGCTGACTTCATGTCCTGTGCGGATACTGTCCAGTGTTTTCTTCCTGGTAATGTTTATGTGACTGTCTACCATATGGTTACCGCTTGTCACATATTTTGCAAATATTCCTCTTATTTTGCTGCTTACCTTTCCTTTAGGAAAATGACTTTCGCTATTTAAAAATGCTACTTGCTCATCGTAAAACATTCAAGCAATGGAGAAAGGATCATGGAAGGGTAAGAATTCTTCCAAATTCCAGTCTCCAGAGACAAAACAAAAAACAAAAACCAGAGATAATAACGTTCTGGTAAAAATCACTTCTGATATCTCTCTATGCATATATAGAGAAAACTATGTATGCAGGTAGAAGTTTAGAAGAATTGCCTAAAAATACAACATAAATTGTAATTAAAAGGGTTATACTTAAGATAATTATTTCTTTATTACAAAATATATGAATCTTCAAAGATTCTTTATGAAAACATTTGTGAGTTTGGAATAATGTTTGAACCATATAATTTAACTTTGGAAGATTTCTTTGGAAATCTTTACTATAAAAGGTAAAGAATTAGCAAACATACCTTCTTCTCTTACTTCCTTGACACTGCTGATTTTATTAGTACCTTATTTTAATGTTGCCAAGCTTTATAACCTTCACAGCCTTTTCTCTAACTGTGATTCCCACCGTGGTCAATTTTTTTTCTATTTTAAAACACACCATCAGCATTTCTTTTCCCTTGGCATTGCATTTATATTTGCTTTACTTTGGTTTATTGCTATTTATATTCGTTTTATTATTCTAATAATTTTCTTCATGAAGGACTCGCAGTGTTAGATTTCCTGAATTCTTGCATCTTTCAAAATATTTCTTGGTTGCGTGTGTACTCAGAGAATGCCTTGGCCAGGCATCCAATTAATGAATATGCCATCTTCTCCCTCAGAACTTTATAGGTACCGCACTATTGTCTATGAGTATGAAATGTTGCTTGGGTAATGCTGAGCTCAACAAGAACCTCCCTGAATCCCTCCCAAGCACACAATTACACACTCCATAAGCCTGTCTGTAACTTTCTCTTCTGCCTCAATGCCCACCTGAGTTTTCCCTTTTTAAATATTTATAGTTTGATGATTACTCTGGAGATTACAGCATCTGTCTTTGACTTATCAAAGTCTGATGTTATTTGAAACTATTATCCTTTTCCTGGACAATGTTAAAAAAAATGTGCCTCCATTTCACCTTCTATCGGTTTGTATGCGATTGTTGTGCATTTTAATTGACTCTATGTTTTAAACACAATACTAATAACCATTACAAATAAAACACAGTTAACAATACTGATTATTTTTATTGTTATTGTTATCATCAATGTTTATTCATTTTGAGGAGAGAGGCAGAGAGTAAGAGAGAGAGAATCCCAAGCTGGCTCTGTCAGCCCAGAGCCTGATGTGGGGCTCGAACTCAAGAACGATGAGACCATGACCTGAGCTGAAATCAAGAGCCGAGCACTTAACCGACAGAGCCACCCAGGTACCCTTGTTACCATTATTTTATACAGAGAGTATTCATTTTGGTTGGTTTCCATTGATTATTTCTATTTTTAAAAAATATTTATTTATTTTTGAGAGAGAGAGAGACAGACAGACAAAGCATGAGTGGTGGGGAGGGGCAGAGAGAGCGGGAGACACAGAATCCGAAGCAGGCTCCAGGCTCTGAGCTGTCAGCACAGAGCCCAACATGGGGCTTGAACCCACGAACAGTGAGATCATGACCTGAGCTGAAGTCAGATGCGTAACTGACTGAGCCACTCGGGCGCCCCAGACTGCTGACAGGGTTTTGAGCCTCCTCCTTCTCTCTTTCCTTTTGGCCCACATCTGGAGAAGATGATAAGAAAGCCTCAGGGCTCCCTCCTTGGGTGACAGTGGGACATCCAAGCCACAGGAGTCCCTGCCCACAGGAGGGGACCCTCACCAGCGCCCTACCTCCTCGCCACGGTGGCACCGTGGCTCTCTGATGTCTTCTCAGGCTTGCTGGAGAAGCCTGTCGTGCTTTCCGCGGACACCTCGATTAGGTCAGCAGTCCACCTTCCCACAGCCTCTGGGGATCTTCGGTCCCCACATCTGAACTGTACCTTGGCTGCGGGCCCATATGGCCCTTCAGAGGACCATAACACTGACTTCATCAAGTTTACCATGGGGTATTTGATTGTTCTTTTTATTTATCTTTTATTTTTTTGCTCTGCGTAGGCCGTTTTTGAACCTGTAGCTCGATGCTTTTATCATCAGTTTTGAAAACTTCTCAGCCATCATCTCGCCAAGTATCGCTCCTTGCAAATTCCCTGTAACCTCTCCTTTGGGATTTCATCACGTGTCAGTCTTCCTCACTTCTGTTTGACTCTTTCTCTGTATTTTCGTCCTTTTCTCTCCCATGTTTCACTTCAGACATTTCTTCTGATCTCGTTTCCAGTTCAATAATTCTTTTTTCACCAGTGTCTAAACCTGAACGTTAAGTTCTCGATTTTGCCAAATGAATTTTTCAGTGTAAGAATTTTGATTTAGTTCTGTTTTATCACTTCTAGTTTTCTTCCCCGACCCTCAATCTTGTGTTTTATCCCCTTGAATATCTCGGGATGGTTATTTTGAAGTTCGTGTGTGGGAACTTGATGGCCGTTAAACCCCTGTCGGCTGTTTCGAGTACTTCTTGTTTCTCTTGGTTTCTGTTTAGCTTTCTTGCTTCATTTCTGTGTGCTTTAAATTCGAGTGTGCCCAGTGGGAGAACTGGCCCAAATTACCTAGTCTGCAGAAGTGGAATGCCGAGTCTCTGATTTATTTTGTCTTCATCCCTAATGCTCAGTGACTTCATCAGAATTGAACTTGCTGATAAATATTTGCAGTCAATGCCCTCACCCCAATATTCCTCAGGATGTAATATTTCTTTATTCCAAGCAAGTTTACTTCTACTATTATTATATACCATTCAATATACACACACACATAAAGGTATAAAATGGTTCTATTATATATTATCTATATTATAATTGTTAATAATATTACTCAATAATATATATTAATACTAGTGGAAGTGTACTCTATATAAAGCATACGTGGAAAGTAAATTGATAAATATTTCATTTATTTTTTCTTTCTCAGAATGTTAATTATGTATATATTGATTCTTCTTTGTTTTTTATTTTATCATTCCCTTAATGATCCTTTAAATATCTGCTGTTTTTCTTACTGTTTGAACGATTACCCAAGGGTAATTACTCTTGTCACCCAGGGACCTGGCTATGGTTTTTTTTTTTTAATTTTATTTTTTTATTTTTTTAAATTTACATCCAAATTAGTTAGCATATAGTGCGACAATGATTTCAGGAGTAGATTCCTTAGTGCCCCTGACCCATTTAGCCCATCCCCCCTCCCACAACCCCTCCAGGAACCCTCAGTTTGTTCTCCATATTTATGAGTCTCTTCTGTTTTGTCCCCCTTCCTGTTTTTATATTATTTTTGTTTCCCTTCCCTTATGTTCATCTGTTTTGTCTCTTAAAGTCCTCATGTGAGTGAAGTCATATGATATTTCTCTTTCTCTGACTAATTTCACATAGCATAATACCCTCCAGTTCCATCCACATAGTTGCAAATGGCAAGATTTCATTTTTTTTTATTGCTGAGTAATACTGCATTGTATATATATATACCACATCTTCTTTATCCATTCATCCATTGATGGACATTTGGGCTCTTTCCATACTTTGGCTATTATTGAAAGTGCTGCTATAAACATGGGGGTGCATGTGTCCCTTCAAAAAGCACACCTGTATCCCTTAGATAAATGCCTTGTAGTGCAATTGCTGGGTCGTAGGGTAGTTCTATTTTTAGTTGTTTGAAGAACCTCCACACTGTTTTCCAGAGGGGCTGCACCACCTTGCATTCCCATATGTTTTTAGTTATAGATATTCAATAGCTTTCTGCTTCTGATAGGACTTGAATCTCTGTACTGTTTTCATTTCTCTTTTCCATTTCTATTGGTGTTTTACCAGCTCACTTTATCATTCCTTCTATTATCTTACAATCTCTTTTGATGCTTTAAAAAAAATTTTTTTTAATGTTCATTCATCTTAGAGAGAGAGAGAGAGCGCAAGCGGTTGAGGGTCAAAGAGAAAGGGAGACACAGAATCAGAACCAGACTCCAGGCTCCGAGTTGTCAGCATAGAGCCCAATGTGGGGCTCCAACCCACGAACCTGAGATCATGACCTGAGCTGATGTTAGGCACGTAGCCGACTAAGCCACTCAGGCACCCCTGTTTTGATGCTTTTTGAACACTTAGTTTTCTTTTTGAGATCCTTTTCCATTTATTAAAACATTTTTTAAATGTTTATTTATTTTTGAGAGAGAGAACAAGCTGGGGAGGGGCAGAGAGAGAGGGAGACACAGAATCCGAAGCAGGCTTCAAGCACTGAGCTGTCGGCACAGAGCCCATTATGGGGCTTGAACCCATGAACCATGAGATCATGATCTGAGCTGAAGTTGGACGCTCAACCGACTGAGCCGCCCAAGCACCCCTTGAGATCCTTTGTAAAAAGAAAGTTCCATGTAATTCTTTGAGACTCTGAAGAATCATTTGCATGGCTCTTCTCTTTTTTTATGTATGCTTTTGTGTTGTGTTGTTCCCCCCCCCCCCTCTTTTTCTAGTTTGTTTGTTTTATGTGTGAATCTAGTCCCTTTTCATTTATGGCTCATCTTTTTGTGAGGTCAGCTAGTTCTTGTATGATCAGAAACTTGTAGTAAGGGTTGAGCCAAAGATGTCTATGGCTTAGATTCAGGATTTGTGGCTTTGAACATGATGTAATTTAATCTGTCCTCTGCATTCTCTTGGGTTTAAATTTTTTATATTTATTTATTTTTGAGAGACAGAGTGAGACAAAGTGAGAGTGAGGGAGGAGCAGAGAGAGAGGGAAACACAGGATCGGAAGCAGACTCCAGGCTCTGAGCCATCAGCACAGAGCCGATGCGGGGCTCAAACCCACAGACCGTGAGATCATGACCTGAGCCAAAGTTGGACACTCAACTGATTGAGCTACCCAGGCGCCCCTGCATTCCCCTGGGTTTAGTTCTTCCCTTGGTTGTTGGAGGTCAATAGCTAGTGTGGAACAGAGCAAGCCCCTTTCATTCACTGATTTTCTGGGACATCGTCTGGCTGTTGTTTTCTTCCTACCTGCTTTCTCTCTCGTTCTCTCTCTCAATTACTTACTTACTAATCAATTAATTACTGAAATATAGTTGACACACAGTGTTATATTAGTTTCAGGTGTACAACACAGTGATTCAACAATTGTATACATTACTCAGTGCTCATCAGGATAAGTGTCGTCACCATCTGTCACCATACAATGTTATTGTAATATTATCGACTATATTCCCTATGCTGTACTTTTCATCCCTGTGACTTGCTTACTTTAAAACTGGAAGTTGAATTCTCTTAACCCTCTTCACCTATTTTTTTTCCACCCTGCCCGCCCACCCTTCTGGTAACCACCAGTTTGTTCTCTGTATTTAAGAGTCTGTTTGTTTTGTTTTTTAGATTCTGTGTATAAGTGAAGTCATATGATATTCATATTTCTCTGACTTATTTCACTCAGCAAAATACCTTCTGGGTCCATTGATGTTGTTGCAAATGGCAAGATTCCATTCCTTTTTATGGATGAGTAATTATCTATCTATCATCATCATCATCATCGTCATCATCATCTATCTAATCTATATAGTTGATTCATCTATTGATAAACACTTGGGTTGTTTCTATATCTTGGCTACTGTAGATAATGCTGCAATAACCATAGGGGGCATATATCTTTTCGAATTAGCATTTTAATTTTTTTTTATAAATACCCAGCAGTGAAATTACTGGATCATATGTTATTTCTATTTTTAGTTATGTGGAGGACCTCCTTACTGTTTTCCACAGTGGTTGCACTAATTTGTATTGCCACCAGCAGTGTGTGAGTTTTCGTTTTTCTCCTTTCTCCCTTTTCACCACATCTTTGCCCACATTTATTATTTCTTTTCTTTAAAAAAAATTTTTTTTAATGTTTCTATATTTTTGAGAGAGACAGAGCATGGGCAGGGGAGGGGCAGAGAGAGAGGGAGACACAGAATCCAAAGCAGGCTCCAGGCTCTGAGCTATCAGCCCAAGCCTGATGCGGGGTTCAAACTCATAAACCGCAAGATCATGACCTGAGCTGAAGTTGGACGCTCAACTCACTGAGCCACCCAGGCGCCCATCTTTTCTTTTTAATACTAGCTAGCCATTTTGACTGATGTGAGGGGCTATCTCATCGTGGTTTTTAAATTTATTTAATTTTATTAAAATTTATTTTGGGGGTACCTGGGTGGCTCAGTCAGTTAAGCGTCCAACTTCACCTTTAAGAGTCATGATCTCATGGTTTGTTCAAGTCCCACATCTGGCTGTCTGTTGTCAGTGCAGAGCCTGCTTCAGATCTTCTGTCCCCCTCTCTGTCTGCCCCTCCTTTGCTCGTGCTCTCTCTCACTCTCTCAAAATAAATAAACATTAATTTTTTTTTTTTTTTTTGGTGGGGGGCACCTGGGTGGCTCAGTTGGTTAGGGATCTGCCTCTTGATTTTGGCTCAGGGTTGTGAGACTGACTCCCGGGTCAGGCTCCATGCTGGGTGTGGGGCCTGCTTAAGCTCCTCTCTCTCTCCCTCTTCCTCTCATGCTCTCGCTCTCCAGAAACCCAAACATTATTATTTACTTTTATTGTTTTTTAAGTTTTTATTTTGATCGATCTGTGCTCATCACTACAAGTGCACTCTTTAATTCCCATTACCTGTTTAACCTGTCCTCCCAACCACCTCCCCTCTGGTAACCATCAGTTGGTTCTCTGTAGTTAAGAGTCTGGTTCTCTCTCTCTCTTTTTCCCCTTTGCTCATTGGTTTTGTTTCTTAAATTCCACATATAAGTGAAATCATATGGTATTTGTCTTTCTCTGACTGAATTATTTCACTTAGCATAATACTCTTTAGCTCCATCCATGTTGTTGCAAGTGGCGAGATTTCACTCTTTTCTATGGATGAATAATGTCCCATTATATATATATTCCATTATATATATATATATATATATATATATATATATATAGTCCATTATACACACACACACACACACACACACACACACCCCACGTCTTTATCCATTTATCAGTTGATGGACACTTGGGCTGCTTTCATATCTTGGCTATTGTAAATAATGTTGCAGTAAACATAAGGGTACATGTGTCCCTTTGAATTAGTATTTTTGTATCCTTTGGGTAAATACCCAGTAGTTCGATTGCTGGATTATAAGGTTGTTCTATTTTTAAGTTTTTGAGGAACCTCCATACCATTTTCCACAATGACTGCCCCAGCTTGCAATCCCATCAACAGTGCACAAGGGTTCCTTTCTCTCCACATCCTGGCCAACATTTGTTGTTTCTTGGGCTTTTGATTTTAGCCATTCTGACAGGTGTGAGGTGATATCTCATTGTAGTTTTGATTTGCATTTCCCTGATGATGAATGATACTGAGCATCTCTCTGTGTGTCTGTTGGCCATCTGGATGTCTT
This sequence comes from Prionailurus bengalensis, assembly GCF_016509475.1. NCBI lineage: Eukaryota > Metazoa > Chordata > Mammalia > Carnivora > Felidae > Prionailurus > Prionailurus bengalensis. The sequence continues at coordinate 156,849,022 of NC_057350.1, read as the reverse complement.
CTTTGGAAAAGTGTCTACCCAGGTTCTCTGCCCATTTTTAATTGTATCATTTGTGTTTTGGGGTTTTGAGTTGGATAAATTCTTTATATATTTTGGGTATAAATCCCTTATTGGATATGCCATTTGCATATATCTTCTTCTCCCGATCAGTAGATTGTCTTTTTGTTTTCTTGGTGGTTCCAGCTGCCTACTCTTTGCTTTACCCCCACATCTCTCATTGGGTTAGGAGTCTCAGGAAGCACAGTGGCCAGGCTTGAAAAGAGAGAATCGGTGTGCTGTTGCTGCAATGTCTAGGATTACAATTTAGGCAGCATCTAGGGTCTAGGCAGTAGCGTAGTCCAAATCTAAAGGCAGAGGTTTATTTCCTGGGCTGGTGACCAGGTGCAACTGATGGGTGTTCTATCACAGGCCTCGGCCAGTATCTCAGGGTTGGGTTTATGCTGGAGTTCTGCATGACACAGGAGCTCCTGCTGAGGGTTGAGGACCCTTGGGAAAATTCTTATTCAGGGCCAAATCAGCACCTTGAGCTGACTTTTTTCTTACACCAGTCCTTCAAGGACCTATCCAGATTATTTTTCTCAATAATAGCCACTTCCTACTGCAGCTTTGGGTCTTCCTATTCCCAAAGATAGGTTGTGTGACATCAGTCTCTCTAGCTGTCCCGAACAAATGCTCAAACCTTTCCGTGTTAAGAGGCTTATTGTTTATTCCTCTGGAAAGAAGGTGTCTCAGCCTTAAGAGAATAAGGGAGTGATAAAGCCCATAGAACTTGAAGTTCTGATTACAGGGTTATAATGTCTAACTTCTTTCTGAGGCAGAATAATGGAAGGCCTCTGGCCTTATTGTATGTTAGTGTATTGGGTAAGAAGCTGGGATCTAGGTTCTACTACTCACCAATTGTATGATTCAGGCAGAGTATTTAGCCTTGGCTCTTTGTTTTCATCCTTGTTAAATGGGTGTGATAATAGTACCTACATCCTGGGATTATTGTAAGGATTAAATGAGCTTGTATTGTAAAGGAGGTCAGTCTTGCCTGGTACATAATAGGTGTTCAATGTACATTTGCTATTATTAGGTTTCTGGCTTTTCTTCTTACACATGGAATCCTCACATCTCCCACTCTTCTTAGAAAGGTCATCATGGAGAAGAGTCCTGGTAGAGGAATAGTTCTCATATGGGCTCTTCACTGAGGGAACTCTCCCCCATGAGGGTACGTCTCCTATGGGGATCCTAAAACAAGGAGAACTCCTCCTCCCCCAAACCCTTTCCTATCAGGATCCTTCCCTATGAGGACATTTATTCATGAGGACCTTTTCCCTTTAAGGACCCTTGCTTCATGAGGATTCTTCACATGAGGACCTTTCTTCCATGAGGGTCGTACCCCTAAAAAGGCCCTTTTTCCACGAGGACCTGCTCCATACAAGTACTAATCCTCCTAAGAGGACATATTCCCCATTAAATATTGCCTCCATGAAGACCTTTCTCCATGAGGATCTTTACCTTAAGAAGACTGTTCCTCTCTCAGAACTCTTGCTTCTCAAAGACTCTTACCCTGAAGTGGCCTCAAGAGACCCCTTGGAAAAATTAGCACCTAACTTTTGAACAATTTCTCTTCCTGAGACCCTCCGGCCCGGTTATTAGAACTCAGTCCTTGGCCAAAAATGGCCTCTCTTGACGTTGTGCACAACTGGCTGAGGGCCTTCTCTTTGTTTTGGTTATACATCTCGCTTTTGGGAGAGGACCAGTGGTGGCAGGTTGGCATGGACCAGGCCCTTAGTATGTTGATGACCCTGATTATTTTCCTCCAGCTCAGTGCACAGTGACAGGAAATGGGGTGTGTAGGCCACATGCCTATTAGCTCGGGATGCTCTGACAGCAGACTTGCTTGTGGGACATCACAGTGGTAGGGCAATAACAGGCTAAGCATTCTTCTACAGGAAGGTACATGGCATGGGTTCTATGATCTTTGTTCTCACGGAACGAATCATCTAGGGGAACTAGAAGAGTAAATTACGGAATATAAACAAAGTGGAATGAACAGGTATTGAATTCAATTCAACATTGCCTTGTTCAGTTGCACTCAATTTACTCTATTGCTTCAAATTGTGGTAATTTTAAAAGAAAAGCATAGCATCCCAAAGAGAGAAACCGGCATCTCTCAAGACCCAGGGCATTGAAAGAAGGCCAGCATGCAGGCCTTTATTTCTGGAAAAATCTGGCAGGCCCTAGTGCCAGGAATACATAATTGGTAAAGAGAAATCATGGGAGATGAGGTTAGAGAAGCATTTTATTCTCAGATGCTGAGAGCCTGTGCTAAGGACTTTTGATGAGATTCTGTAAGCAGTGAGAATCCAGAACAGGTCCTCAGGAAGAGACTGATCCAAATCCCTTGGGAGAAAGAGAAATCTATTGGCAGTGTGCAGAATTAGAAATGTGAGAGGCTGAAAGAAAGGAGTGCATCAAAGTGCCATTGTAGGAAGCCAGGTCCCAAATGCTAAAGGCCTGATGTAGGGGTAGGAATGGAGGAGACAGATATGGAACCTTGATTAATTCCTCCTCGGTGATTAGAAGAACGAGACAGAGGCAAATCAAAGATGGCTCAACATTTCCAGCACCGGTGATTTGGAAATTAAGAATGAGTCTTACCAAATGAAGTCTCACATGACTACCAAGACCATCAGGGGCGAACATCTTTGATCATAGAATAATGTGAAGGGTGTGTAGGGTGGTGATGAGAACACTGGGTGGGAAATGGAACATGCACGTCCTACTTGTGCCTCTTCCACAAACTGGCTACACAACTGAGAATACAGCTGTTAGCCTCTTTTGGCTTCAGTCTCTTCAATGTTAGTGTGCATGGCTTGCTGAGTTTTTCAAGCGGCGATAGTCTGCTTTGAAGATCTGCACATTTCTCCGTCCTCCTGAAAGTGCAAATTACACTTTGTTTTTCTTCTGATTGCTTGCATGTCCAGAACAGAGGAAAGACACCTGGATGAGGCATATTCACAGACTTCGCCATTCCTGTAAGGGGATCCCAGAGCCCTGAAGCTTCTCCCAGGTTCCTTTGAGGTCTCTCAGCCCAGGGACTGCCACCACATGTCTTCCTTCTTGTCCACACTTTCGGCAGGTGTGTGTGGGTGGAGCTCAAAGTTAAAAGAAACTCAAGTAGACTCAAACATCTTTTTTTTCCACTTGCTGTTCAGCTGAAGCGCTTAAATTGTCAGTATTTTTCTTAGTGGTTAAACAGAACTAAAAACAAAGACAGCAGCCGTTAATAACCACACTATGCCTCCTACTTTCACCTCTAAATCAACCTCCCAACAGACATGGCAGCAATGTGGTAAGAATTACCTATATACGTCAAGTACCCCGAGTGTCATGTTCACAGTGTAATCCTCATTGGCAAGGATTCCAAAGTTGAATCACACGCAGACGAAGGGGTTATAACACAGATGAGCTGTTTTGAGCACGCATTCCAACACTTGTAGCTTCAATTCCTTAAATAAAAAAGGACTTGCTTCCAGAGCCAGGACAAGACGTAGAGAGGAGTACTCAATACTGTCACATTGGGAAAGTCAATTCATTTAGTGTTATCCACTTACAATATTCCATAGTTATTGAGTTGCTGGTGACCTTGGAGATACAAAGCAGCACTCTAGAAAGAAAGGATGTCTGTTTACCAAAAGTCTCAGATAAGAGATCATTTTGCCACCGCATGCGACTGAGGAATTTTCCGTTGCATTGCATTGGAACTCACAGAAATATCTGCATACTGGAGTGGATTGAACCCATGATAATGAAACAGAATAATGAATTTCTCCCAGCGTCTGTGCTAGATATCTATCTGAGTCCACATGACTGATTCTTGCAGTCTTCCACATTTCCATGGATATGACCCAATAACGAAGAAATCCCTATGTCATGACTGTGAAGTAGGAAATGGTGTTATCTTAAAACTTTAAGGATTTTTGACAAGAAATGGTAGAGATTAGAAGGAAGAACTGATAAGTTCTCATTCTCTCTATTGAGAGGAATAACCTGTCTAAGAAGTTAAGAAGACCTCTGGCAACAAAATGAAACAAACAACTCAGTAAATTCCTCTTGTCTGAACTGTTAGGGTCTGCAGATGAGAACTGGTTATTGGCAATTGGTGTGTGTGTGGGGAGAAATCTATGATCATATTAGATTTTCCAACCAATCTTGTGATGAACAATCCAAAGAGGGCACCCTGAATGACCTGGAATGTAGATGATAAGCTGAAGGTCATGGAGACACTAGACTGGGGTTGGAGGTAGATATATGCCTAGGGGGGGCCTCCTTCTGTTTGATTAGGTGGAAGGAGGGGGGAAGAGAGAAAGCACTCCAGGGATGGAGAGAATGTTTAGCCCAAAAGATATTTCTTCCCAAGTCTACCTTGTTTTGTCCATATTCACCAAAATACCCCATACAAAAGACTATTGTTTCTCAATAAGTTAAAACCTTTCCTTTTTCTCTTGCTATTTTCCTAAAGGTTTGAACACTAATATATTTGAACCATATAGCCTTCAGCAGCACCTCAATCAACTCCTAAAGCTAAACATAGACTTCCTGCTACCACATAAGAATGAGTAAACATTTTAAAACCTTCCCAATACATGTATATATAGAATCTGCGACTATTTCTAAATCTCTATCTATCTATCTGTCTATCTATCTATCTATCATCTGTATGTTTATAAAGTCAGTAATAAACAATGTAGGATACCAATATGGACAAATAGTTCTTTTTAAATAAATTTACTACTATTAATAGATAAATAATAATAAAATTCAATGAAATCCAAGGGGGGTTAAGTCAATAAAATGTAAGCAGAGAATCATGAAAGAATTATCTTTCATGGACATAGGAGAGTTCTTAGAAGTAAAAAAAATATCGGAATATTTTAAAAATCCTTAAAGAAGGATATCACATTATGACTTCTAGACTAACCCAAATAACTTACTGACTGCATATTTCATTTCCCACGAGCCTTCCTGAAAACTTGTCCAGATAACTTAGATAAAATATATACAATAAAAGGAAAAGGACTTCAGTGTTGTGAACACAGAAGGAAGATGTGTCCCAGTCCCTGGCCAGACAAATACCACAGAAGGTGAATGCTTGCCCTACCGATGGGATGGATGTGGTTTGATGATGTATCTCTCTGCTCCATGAGAACTCTGCTGTCTCTAGTCTGCAGAAACCAGGGAAGTGTGGATGCATTAATCAAATGCAGCAACCCCATTCTTGGTCTGCAGATTAGCCCTTTTTGTAAGACTTCCCTTCTCTGCTCTTGTGCATCAAAACAGGTCCAGATCTGCACTGGTTTTTTTGGCCTTAAGGATGTAACATCAGAAGCGAGAAATTGTTTTTTAATGACTTAGATCCTCCTAAGGATAATCAGAAGGGTGGGGTCTAATTATTCTTAACTTCTTTGTTTTTATAAGAAGACAAAGGTTGACTAATGATTAATATGATCATATAATTTATATTCCAAACCTGGACCCTTCTGGGAACGAAAATAGGAGCTATTAATAATTGTCCTAGGACAATGGGCAAAATGGGATTAAAGGGTCCATTCTTGTGATCAAAATAAAAACATAAATGTAGCTGGGGTTCAGTGATTTATTGCACGTTTAAAACTAAAACACGCTTAATAGCTAACACAGACATGGTCATATGATTTTTATTTTAATTCCCCCTGAGGGGGGGAAAGTACAATAATCCATTGAAAAATGCCCAATACAGTCTTTTTATTTCTTTTTTTCTGATCCTCCCACGGTAAGATAGTCATAAATAGAACTTAAATAAATCTATTATATAAAACAGTGAACACTAATGACCTTCACTGAAAGTAGATTTAGGACCCTGGTAGCTGTTGGAGGAATAATCCTGGAGCTTAGAGGAAAATGAAGATATTCAAACAGTCTGAGAAGAGATCAGCTAGGTGGGGAATAGACACAGGCTATGAACTACACTTGTAACAAGACTTAAAAGAAAGACAAAAAAAAGGTAGAGTGTAAAAACAAAAATAAGGGGAAAAAAGGATAGATGAACATTTCCCTAAGATGGAAAACAAAACAAAAAATCCCACCAAAAAACATGAGTCGAGAGATAAGAAAATATTCACTAAGGGCCAGACTAGATGAATGAATAGAGATCCATTCCCGAGATATGATCTAATGATATATTGGATTTTTAGGAGTAAAAAAAAAAAATCCCAGTAAGTGTCCATGCAGAAAAAAAAAAAAAATTTATTCAACAAGTATTTGTCAATTACTGTGATGTGTTATTGTTCCAAATTTGCCACCCTGCCTATAAGAGGATTAATATGTTCCTGTTTATTCTATATGACTTGACACACTTCCCTGTGGGAGCAATATGCCTCCCCATTGAAGTCAGCCTTGATCAGGTGACTTTCTTTGGCTAATGGAATATAAGCTGAGGTGTTATGTACTGTATCTGAGTAAAATATTTAAAAGTGAGATTTATATGTGGCTCTGCCATTGTCTTTTCCTGTCTCCTGGGGGAAAAAAACAGTGTTCTGGATAGGATCTGCTCTATCAACTTGGATTCTGGGATAAAAAAGATATAAAGAGAGCTGTGGCTGTGGGTAGGGCCTCAGCCTACCTGCAGCTGACATGTAATGTGATTGAGAAGTCGACTTTCATTGTTTAGAGCCATTAGGTTTATTTGTTCCAGCAACATAACCAAACAAAAGCTGACTGATAAAAGTGCCTATCCTATTCCGGTTTCTCTGCTTTGTGCTTGAAAGTTAGCACCCCCCCCCCCCCCCGATCCTTTCCTTCATGGAACTTACAGTTTAGTAGGTCATCCTATGAAACTTTAGATACCCAAAGATAATGGATCAATATTTACCGGGTTTTACGACAAAGGAAAAACGAATATATTCTCAAATACGTAATAACTCAGAGAATATACCATTCCTATGTTCTTATGGAAAAGCATTTAGAGACATTCATAAGAGAGCCGAAATATGAATCAAGTGTGGTCTAAAGAATGGAGAAATTTGGTTTCAACAGGACTGGTGATGAGCACTGAAAATACAGAGCCAAGTCAGTTGACTAATTCATTCAATAGATACTTATTAAATTCAGATGACCTTATTTTCCCAAAGATTTTAAGAAAATCAACTCCAAAATTATTAGAACTAATAAAAGAGTTTTCTACAGTGGCTAATTACAAAAATATCCATACAAGATATCATTTAGTTTTTTGGTATCCTTGTGGATATAATTAGGAACAAGATCTCTGTCATCAAAGTAACAAAATTATGTAATACCCAGGAATCCAGTTAACAAGAAATGCGATACAAAGAGAACCTTACTAAGGGATATAAAGTGAATGCGAAGATTTAGTACTTCCAGGGTATTCATTTTCCCCATATTAGCCTATGCATTTAATGTAAGGAAGAAATTGAGGTTCAGAGTCCTGAGTAACTTGCCTGAGGCTGCGATGCCCACAGAACGGAAGTCAGAATCTGAAGCTTGGTCTCTCAAACTGTGTTCCCCTCATGACTTTATACAGCACCAAACTACTAACAAGCAAAACATTAAAATTTTTTTTTTCCTTTTGGAGAGAGTCGGCAGGGGAGGGGCAGAGGGAGAGGGGTGGGTGGAGAGAGAATCTTAAGCAGGTTCCACACTCAGCACGGAGCCTGACTTGGAGCTCCATCCCACGACCTTGAGATCATGACCTGAGCAGAAATCAAGAGTAGGACGCTTAACTGACTGAGCCTCCCCAGTGCCCCCAAATCTATGGTTTTGAGTAAATATAACTTGGGACACTCAAATTCTACCAGGAAAGTTGGTGTGTATGTCCTGGTGATGTGGGAGAATCGTTAGCACAATTCGGGCTTTCTGAATGGTTTCTTCTCCAATAGCTGCTTCTTGTACCGATAATCTGAAGTGCTCCATCCACCTGGGTGTCGGCAGCTTTGCTAAATAAATCAATGAAAAGGATCCTTAATCAAAGTTCCAAGTGGTACTTTGACTGGATCTCCAGACTCTAATGCCCCTTCCCTGATGGATCCCAGGGCAACCACCACCTCCTCGAGGGCTTTTGCTGATTTTTTGCCTTAGTTCTTAGCATTGCTGTTTGTCATATAGCTTCAGCAGCCCCTGCAGGTGGTGAGCCATCATCCTTGCCCGCTCTTGCCTGTGGTTGCTCTTGATCTTGTGGGATAACCTTGTCCTAATCTATGTGCTCACTCTCTGCATGGCCTCCGTGTATCTAAGTGGCCTTGGTTGTGTTCCAGTACTTTTTGATATTCTGGCCCCAGAGATCAGGGATCTAGACGCCTGGTGTTAGAAATCTGTTTTGTGCTTCTCAAGCTGGAGAGCTTAGTTTTCACTGGTTTCATCTTGAGTTGAATGTAGCTCTCCCCTCACTCAATGTGGAGGCGGAGTTAGAAGAAAATATAAGTGAATATCTTTATCTCTCCCCTTCTTCTCCAACAGTTTTTTTTTTTTTTAATTTTTTTTCCCAACGTTTTAATTTATTTTTTTGGGACAGAGAGAGACAGAGCATGAACGGGGGAGGGGCAGAGAGAGAGGGAGACACAGAATCCGAAACAGGCTCCAGGCTCCGAGCCATCAGCCCAGAGCCCGACGCGGGGCTCGAACTCACGAACCGCAAGATCGTGACCTGGCTGAAGTCGGACGCTTAACCGACTGCGCCACCCAGGCGCCCCTCCAATAGTTTTTTAACTGGACACATGTCCCCACTTCCCTTGCATCTAAGTTTGCCCACGTAATTAAGTGTTGGTGCATCGTGTAGACCTAGCTCATTCACGCCCAGCACTGTCTCTTCAAGGTAAGATTCCTTCCCTTCTGAAACACTGCCTTGGAAGTAAACGTTGGTGTACTGGATCCTTTCGGGCTGGAGAGCTGGCACCACAACGTCCACCTGTCCATTCTTTGCTGACATGTCGAGTCCGCCCTCTCCGAGATGAGCGTGTGCAGGAGACGCTTCCTTGTCTGTCTGGGGCTTGTGCTACATGAGTGTCTACTCTCTGATTTCTTTATTGGCTGTAGCCTTTGTGTCGACCACACTGCCCGGCTTCAGTGGACACTCAGGAGTTGTGTGCTGAGGTGCGATCACAATAGAGGACACCTTGGCAAAATTTGTCATGCCCACTCCGTCTCTTTTCTTCATGTTATATTGGTTCACAGAGACCTGCACTGGGGTCTACATCTCGGGTCAGGGCAAGTGTCATTGCCACTTCCTGGCTGGCTTGAAAAACCCTCCATGCTGTAGCTAACGATGGGGGCAAGGTCAGAATTCATCTTCAGACCATGAGAAAAGCAGCAACAGCCACATTCTGACCATATCCTATTGGGCTCAGTAAAGGAGCTCTTTATTATGGCTTCATTAACATAGAGTCTGGCTTTGTGATTAGTAAATCATTCTCTGTATAATCCCATGCCATGCTGAATCTGATAAGTGTATCCCCCACTGAATAATAATGGTTGAGTGAGTTCTAAATTTTGAGACCTTTTAGAACATACGGTTTATTAACAAAGCAGCATAACCAAAGCTTACTTAATAATTAAAAACAGGCGTCTGTATTTCAAATAAAAATTTAGCTGTCTTTAAGTACCCCTAGATCAGTGCTTCCTCACTGGGTGAAACCCTAAATCTTTAAAATGCTGTTCCCTACAGTAGCTATCAAAACTTCTAGTTAAATGTAAAAGCCTGAGTCTTAGTCACTCTTGGACAAGCTTAAGCACCTAAAATTTGTGCGTATGTAATTTCTTCTGTTCACAGATCCACAGCTTTCATCAGATTTTAGAGGTCACTGACTTTAGACAGCCTAGCAACTGCTGTGGTGTTTACCAGAGCCACAGACATGAACAAAGCCTCACCCTGCCCCCCAGGACTCCTTCGGCAAAGGTCTCAGAAACCAGAGAAATGGAATTTTGGGGTCAGGTGATCTGGGTTTAATGACTTCTGAGGTTAGTCATTTATATCGACAAGTCCTACCAAGAGAGAATTGGACCAAAAAGACCACGTCCAAAAAGTAAGGAGTTAAGGTCCCTATCATTTTTCAACAGGTTTATGATGACACTTTCTAACGGCTTTTCTGCCTTCAGACTCCTCCCTTACTGTTGGGACTCTGCAGTCTTCCCAGAATGAACGTTTCAAAAGTCAACACCAAAAATGTTTCTGGGACTTAACATTTGGTTTTCCCGTCCTTTTTCAGCTACACCCTGTGGTCAAGGTGGTCTGCGTTCGCCTGTCAAACTCTTGAGCATGGACTTGAGTGCCCTCCAGCACTGGCCTGCCTGAGAAACCCATTCATCCTTCCACTCCCTGCCTAGTTCCTATCTTCCTTGGACACCTTTCAGCATACCCACAGACAGATGTAGGATGCATCAGCCAGATCCCACAGTGCCTTGTACAAGTCTTAATTAGAGCTCTAATCAGGTTTCTGTTATGGTTCATTGTCTGTCTCCCTTAGGACTCTATGACTGTTTTCTGTGCATCATTGTATCTTGAGCACATGAATGAGTGGAAAGATCACGGGGTAGTGAACTACACCTTATTTTGATTTCATTAAATCAGGATTTGTGGAATTTTGGGGGATTGACTAAATAGAGCTCCAGGAGGGGTGGGGCCTTTTCCCTTTTCCCCAGGGACAATTGCCATGCTTGAAACATCATAGGTACCTGAAAAAGAGCATGGTTCTCTGTCAGAATTGATGGAAGACATAAAATTGTAGTAAGATTCTTTGAGTACCAAAGATGAAAGTGTTTTCAAGCACTTTTATCCTTCCAAGACCTTAATTTTCTTAGTTACATCACTATTTGATTACATACAATACATATCAGTTCATTACAATACGTCTACAAGGCTTTATCGACATTCTTTTGATTCTTTTTCATAATTGGAAGTGATGCTTTATTATGTCTTGAAAAATGGTCTATATCTCAAGGGTTTTTTTTTTTTTAACGTATTTAGTTTTCTTTCATTATCTCCCTTATTCATTCAGAAATGACGCGGGCCTATGCTTCCCTGAAAAAAATTTTGAATCTGTCCTAAACTTTCACAAACTACTTTTAACTAAACTTCTCATATTTAGCTAAACACTAGTGTTGTATGATCATAGTTTAAAATCCTCTTTGCCCAATCAGGACAGCTTTTGTGATAAGAATCATTTAGGGACATGAGTACGCACATTGAGTTGAACGTGGCCTATGAAGGAGCCACAATAGTAAGTCACATGCTTCCTTAGTATTTTCTCCTACCCCTCCTCATTATCGTCGTGAGTAATACGCTTAGGCTGTGCAGTGGTATCCACCAATCGGCTGCAAAATGAGAAAACTGTTTTCATTTATTCTGAAGGGGCTTATACTTTAATTGAGAAACCTCTGACAAATTGTAAGCAAGGGAGTGAGAAAAATCAGAGTTACATTTCTGGAATGGTTATCTGGCCATGACATCAGGTGGACTCCCATCAGGGCCGGCCGGAATCTGTTGTGCCTCCATAATGTGGCACAGGTCTCGCTCTGGCGCACCGGCCAACACCACCTCCCCTGTCTCCTCTCTCCATTTCTCTTCTTGAACATGTCAGCATTAAATGAACAGTTCGATATTTCCCCAAACATGTCATACCCTCTCTTCCTGGAGTGCCCTTTTCTGCACTTGGCAATCATGTTTCAGGTTTATTTCACCTGTCACCTCTTGAGGGAGACCCCCGCTGACTTCCCCAGCCTGGGCGATATCCACCGCGAAGGTGGTCGCTTTCGTCTATTCTGTCACACCATGTCACAGGCGTCTCTTGCTCGCCCTTCTCCTTGGGGGACTGTAGCCCAACTGAGGGCAGGAGACTCGTTCATGTGGCCAGCTCAGTGCTCGCTCACGGTAGGTTCCATAAGCTAACTAGAGAATGAATGTCATGAGAGTCCAGGGAAGGCAGCCTGTCTGGATGCTAGAGAATTCGGACTTGACTTTGGAGACAGTGGGCATGTATGGACCACAGGCTGTCTGATTGTTCAGGGTGCAGTCGTGATAGCCACCACTGACTAGATGTCATGCGCAATGTGGAAAAGAACATCAAAAGCCAGAAGCTTTGGCCTGCTTCAGAAGACTGCATGGGCTAGGAGTGGAAATAAGGGGGGAGAAATAACTTCAGGTAGAAAACAGTGCTTTTAGAGAAGTGGAATTGAATAAATAGTGCTGCAACCATTTCAGATAGGTTTGACTTTTTGCTACCCGAAGCTTCTTTCTTCTGTTGAACCTAAATTTTCAATGTGTAATTTTAAACACAGTTTGATACAAATTTTTCTTCTTTTCTGATTGTAGACTCCTGAATAAATGTGTTTGCTTTAAAGGGAGAAATAAAAATTTAAGAGAGTAAACAGTTGAAAAATTAAAATATGAATAATTTACCTGCTGACTGTCAGTTATTTTGTTGATTGCTAAATTATGTGTTCATCGAATGCTGACTATGTTTAAAGATCTCCTTCAGTGTTATTAAGGGAAACACACTTTCGTACCTGACTTCTGTGTATAGACTTTATTTTTGTTTATATTGTTCCCACTATATTTTTTATTTTGTGAAAGAATAATGACTCTTATTTTATAAACATAGATGTTTATTTTGAAAAATAAAAATGCAGTAAAATGGGGGATACGAAAAGGAAAAAATAATGACCTGAAACCCCATTACCTATGAACAACTGTTTTTAACACTTCGTCAACATAATTTCAGATATTGATATACATACAGATAGAAGGAGAGATAGAGAAAGAGATAGAGAGAGAGAGAGAGAGAGCGCTAAAAGATTAGGTTCATAAAACACATGCTATTTTTACTGAAAATATTAAGACATAATCCTTCTTTAATTTAGTAGAGATAAATTCACAATGAAATTAAAAGAACCAGTGATCTTACAATTCTCAAGTTGCTTGGACTGAGGTTTTTTGTTTTGTTTTTTTTTACATTTTATTTATTTTTGATAGACAGAGAGAGACAGAGCACAAGTGGGGGAGGGGCAGAGAGAGAAGGAGACACAGAATCCGAAACAGGCTCCAGGCTCTGAGCTGTCAGCACAGAGCCCGACTCGGGGCTCGAACTCACAAACCTCGAGATCATGACCTGAGCCCAAGCCAGACGCTTAGCCGAATGAGCCACCCAGGCACCCCTAGACTGAGTTTTATGTTTAAATGAATTCGGCACCAACCACCGGTCCTTGTTTTATGCTTCTCCTTTTCTTTTGTGTGTATTGATTGATTTCTTTGCTAGCAGAAATTTAGCCTACAGGAATTTTTGGAAGAGAGGCTCACAAGTGCTGAATTCTCTGAGTTACTGCATACTATAGCATGTCTGATTATTGCTTTTATACTTTCTACTTGAAGGTATACTTGTAGAGTATTTTTCTCTCAGAACATTTGAAGTACTTGTCCTCTGTTTTCTGGCTTTGATAGTATTGCTTTGCATAAATCTGAGATCAACTCTTGTTTTTGTTGTTGTGGTTTTGTCTTCCTACTGCAATGCTGGTTTGATATTTCCCTTCTGGCCATCGTGTTTTGAACTACAACTCACATATAGAAAAATTCACAACATACAAAAGGAGACCTTATGTGCCCCTTACCCAGGTCAAGAAATAGAACATTGCTAGCATTCTCCACCGCCTTCTCTGGTTTTGCAAAATTTTTACAAGAAAAGTGGCTTCTCAAGGAGGACTCACCTACAGGTATTTTTTTAAATTTAATTAATTTATTTATTTTGAGAGAGAGAGAGAGAGAGAGAGAGAGAGAGAGAAAGAGAGAATCCAAGTAGGCGTTGTCAGCACAGAGCTCATAGCGGGGCTCAATCCCACAAACCATGAGATCGTGACCTGAGCTGAATTCGAGTCAGATGCTTAACCGACTGAGCCACTCAGGCACCCCTCTCACCTCCATGTATTTTTTACTTTTCCCAGAATTTGTGATAGTAATTCTTTACTGCCATACTGCTTTTCAATGGCTACCAGAATATTTTTGAAAAGTATTATGTCCAGCTCTTCTACTGTGAGTTGCCTTCAATGGAAGGGTTCTGAATTACATAGACCCCCATTACCAGAAGCTAACCTCCTCAAGATGACTCTGTAACCTTGTATTTCAATGATCTTGGATATGATTATGGTGTTCCTTGTTATTTCTTTGTATGTTTGTTTGTTTGTTTTGAGGGGAGGGAAAGTCATTGTGCTTTTCACTTGGAAATTCAGTTCTTTATGTCTGGAAATGTTTCTTTCTTCTTCTGTTTCTTTAGTATCTATCACCATCTCTACAATGAATGTTAAAAATCAACATCTTACAGAAGTGTTGCACATACAGAACAGTTATCAACTTTTAAGTGTATAATGTGATGAATTTTCACAAAATGAACACATCCATGTAACAAATACTCAGTTTAAGAAATTCGACCTTTTGGAAAGCCTGGCTTGTGACTCTACCTACTCCCCACCCTCTCTAAAATTAGCCACTATTTTAACTTCTAACATGATAGATTAGCTATATTTGATTGTAAACTTTGTACAAATGGAATTACATAGTATACGGTTTTTTGTTTTACCTTATTGGACTCAACGGTATGTAAGCGAGTTCCATTCATGTTGCTGTCGTGTAGTTGTTTATTATGGGTACAGCATGGTACTCCATTGTGTGAGTATATTACAATTTATTAGCCTCTGTTTAATGGACTTTGGAATGTTTCAGGTTTGGGGCTATTGTGAGTGATGTTATTACAAACACTCTTGCCCATGTCCTCTAGTGAACATGTTTATATGTTTCTTTTGTGTGCTTTCCTAAGAGTGGGGTTGCTAGGTCATAGAATAGACATGCATGCAACTTTACAGATACTGTGAACCAGTTTTCTAAAGTGGTTTTCCAATTTATACCCCCACCAAGAGCATATGCTATGAGATTTCCGGTTTTCCCACCACGTTACCTGCATGTGGTGGTCGTTCTTTTTCTCATTTTAGCCGTTCTGGTGAATGGGTGTTCAACCAACTTTATTCATTTCTTTCCAGTTTGCGTTCTGGATTTCTAAGGACATGAAGTCTGTATCCCTTAGTACAAGACCTCTTTTTTTTTCTGGATCTCTGTTCTTCCATCCATAACTTAAGCACTCCAGCCTGAATGCTGAAACAGTGGCTTATGCATTTCTAAGTGGCATGTTTCCCCTTTTCCCTATATATCTAAAATTTTCTTTATAGGTTTCTCGAATAGTTGTGTGTGTGTGTGTGTGTGTGTGTGCACGCGCGTGTGTGATGATTAAGGATAATGATGTAGATTCCCTTCCGAGGAAACTCAACCTGCAGTTTCTGACTTCTTTTCCGAGACAACCTGGGGGAAAGGGCAAGCAGCACTGTAGGTGGCACAGAGCACACAGAGCATTTTATTGGATCATTCTAGAAACACTAGAATCACACAGTATCATTAAATGAACTTTAGGTGAAATATTTTCTTTGACTCAAATTTGACCTGAAAAAAATTGCTGGTAAGAGCAGAGTGTCAACGTTAGAGTTTGAATCCACACTGTTGTGAATGCCTCTCATTTTCTTTCTATGCCTCTTATAACATTGAGCACTTTGATTTTCCGAATACTGAGGTGTATAGGGCTGTGCGCAGTGTCATTTTATACCTTCTTGTTAACCTTCGCTGAGGAGCTGTGTATACAAAACACAACTAAGCTATAGAGAGAGCCCATCTGAGGCTCCAAAGAACTGTATAAAGATTATCCTACAGCTCTTTCTCAAATGGAAAGAATGCTTCCCAAAGGTAAGCAATCAATCTTCTCCTTGGCACATCGGGGAGCCCTGGGGTTGCACAATGTCTGGAGATTGCTGTTTGATTGTTCCTTGGCTGAAAATGGCTCTGGCTATTTATATTTTCCTGCATTCATGTTACTTTCAAAGCTCAATCATTTCTGCTACTGCTACTGATCAGAGTAACAACAGAGTCTACCAAGTTTTTGCTTTTTTTTTTTTTTTACTTTTTTTTTCTAAGCAGCAAAAGTTATATAGTGATCTAATTCACGCCAGTAACAAGGATTATTAGAGACTCAAGATTTCATTCACAGAGGTTCCCTTTGAAGGTAATTTTGAATGATGGACTTTAAAGATGGGGAGGGCTCAGATCATAAACTGTCACTATCTTGATCTCTGTATGAGGGAAATGTCCCATTGTCTAGGACCAGAAAGGAGGTAAAACTTTTCATTAGCTATTTAGTTACTTGGATTCTAGTTCACTTTTACTTGACCTACTTATGTTGATCTATCTTGGCCCATTAGCCAAGATGGAGAGTGGGCTCCACAGAGAGACTGATGGGTTCACTGTAGACGTGTGCATTGGTAGCATCCTCATTGCAGGGGCATTGAGGTCGAAGTAGCTGAGCCCTCTAACTGATGCGGGAATGTTCCCCTGAAGTATCTATGCTAAATACCCACATGAGGAATTCTTATAAGTCTTAGAGACCTGAACCAGCAGTCTTTCTTCACACTCCTCAGCGGTGGGAATGGGGCGCCCATTGGCCTGGCAGTCTAACCAGTCACAGGCGGCAGAATGGATGAGGAACGTGGCCAGGCGCATTTCCTATGTAGGCCCTTCTTCATCAGGTGATATCTGTGTGTCCCATGAGTATCTCGGAAACTGACCCACATGTTTCAAAGCTGAGAGAAAGTTGCATGTCAGGATTGCCCAGACGCTGGAGTTCAAGGAAGCAAGGAGGGCTTTGTCTGGCTTTGAGTGAGCTCTGTGCGGCTTCAGGAGAGGGATGAGAACACAAACACCGGCAGCAGATCAGGCTTTGTGTGAAACATTTGTCGTGCCATCGTCTGCACTTTTGATGTATGGGGTTATTGTTCACGACCTCACTGGGGAAAGCACAAAAGACAGTGCGTCTTTGGCTACTTTCCCGGAAAAACACAACCCCTTCTTCCTCCAGGGCCTGTTAACCAGGCAGCATTAGGGATCACACATGTGACTTCCCATTCCTCTATTTTGTGAATGTGGGTGTAGGGGAGCCATGAAAATCTGCTGAGGGAGAAAGTATGCATCTAAACCTCTTTAATGGGTTGGTTTTATTGTGCTTTGATGAGACCTGCATGGAGCACCTGTGCCTCATTCAGTCTTTGTTTATCATATTTCTTAGTTTTCATGTTGACTACATGAACTGTCTATAATAGAACAGTTAAGGAAAAAGAGACTGATATGTGACGTAGTTCTTGATAGAGTACTTGGGGGCCTTTTGGAACTGGGCCCTAGCGGAATGATAACATCCTCAGGCTGTCAAGAGCATGAAGCAGGTGAGATGGACCAGTGCCAATGCAGATCCTCTCTTAGATTGTCAGGCCACCTGTCAACAAGGTCATAGCAGACTCCAGGGGGGCAATGGCCCTCAGGAGGCCACAGGTGTGTGAGGATGGCTCTTTACTTGTGATGCTCTCTCCCTAGATGCCCATTTCCATCTGAAATGTATTTAAGCATTTTTTTCCCCCTGATACCCATGACCACAGGCTGATTGAGCAGGTGAGCCCAACTTGCAGACCATAAAAAGCAGAAGAGAGGGTGCCTAAGAAATGCAAACGCCTCCTAATGAGGGCAGTGAATTACACTCACTTTCAAAAACCTGTGTGAATATCCCAGGGCTGTATTAAAATGTCGTCCTGTAAAAGAGACATATTTTTATACTTGGCCGGAGAAAGAAAATCTCATAGTTCTTGTGGATCTATTTTTGAATAAGTGAGTGGAGAGCAAGCGTGTTGTAGCTTCTAGCCTCTCTACTGTCATGGGTAACTGGCCTCCTTCTCTCAGGAAGGAGAGAGAATTCCTTCACGGAATAGTGAATTCCCAAACAGCATGTTTCAGCAACACGTTTCAGAGAGCCCAGATTTTGCCTCTTCCCTTTGGCAGGGCACGATCTTTGCCACTCTTTCTAAAAGTAGAAGATTGATCCAGCTCAGTCATCAGGGGCAGGCGGTGGGCCAGGACCCTCTTGGGTCCCCAGCCCCGATGAATTAGGTAGCTCATTTGGAACAGCTGACAGTGGTACATGGAGAAGGGGGGGCTATGTGGGGTTCAGGCAGTCCAGACAGGTAGCCAGCGTGAGCCTCTAAGTGTGAGGAAGTTATAACGAGATCCTGAAAGGAGTTGATAGGAATATCACAGCACTGTTACAAATTTGATTATTCAACGACTCAGGCAAGCCGTAATTGTTTACTCAGATATTACCATAGAGACCTATACGGACAAGGATATAAAGCAACACTGCAGTTTCTGGAAGCGTTACCCTGTCATTAAGTCTCACTTTCATCCTTTTATTTAAATTAGCTTTCACCTGTCCTTCTGAATCTTTCGAGCTTGTCTCCCCGTGCTGCCCAGATACTTGTGCCTTCAGGGGAGGTATGATAGCACACCAGACTTTATGGGTCCTGGCTACAGATGTGGACTCTGTTGGTCTGCTGTGGTCACCTTTTGGTCTCCTCAGCTTCAGATGCACACATGTCACGTGCACATGCGCAACCACGCACATGCATATGCATGTGTGGGCATTCAGGCACACAAAGACTCGTGTGTGCATTCCCATTCTGATTTTATTTTATTTTATTTTATTTAAAACAATTTTTTTAACGTTTATTTATTATTGAGACACAGAGATGAGCGTGAGCGGGGGAGGGGCAGAGAGAGAGGGAGACACAGAATCTGAAACAGGCTCCAGGCTCTGAGCTGTCAGCACAGAGCCTGACTCGGGGCTCAAACTCGTGAACCGCAAGATCATGAGCTGAGCTGAAGTTGGATGCTTAACCGACTGAGCCACCCAGGTTGCCCCCCACCCCCCATTCTGATTTTAATTGGTATTTCCCACATTGTAAAAATGACTTGCAGGATTAGAAAGGGAAAAGATAGGCACATTAGACCTGTGTGTCATGTACATGTGAAATACACTAGAATGACATGAAATCCAGCTCTATGGGTTTACCCGTAGGCACCCCTAAACAAAATTAAAGAATAAAGCTTACACACCTGTCAGAATGGCTAATGTAAAAAAGACCAGAAGCAACAAGTGTTAGAGAGGATGTGGACAAAAGGGAACCCCTGTGCACTGTTGTTGGGAATGTAAATTGGTGCAGCCACTGTGGAAGACAGTATGGAGGTTTCTCAAAAAATTAAAAATAGAACTACCCTACGATCCAGTAATTCCACTATTGGGTATGTAGTCAAAGAAAATGAAAACACTAATTTGAAAAGATATATGAATGTCTACGTTTATTGCAGCATTATTTACAATAGCCAAGGCATGGGAGTAACCAAGTGTCCATCAATGAACAAATGGCTACAGATGTGGTATATATACATAATGGAATATTGATTAGATAGAAGAATGAATCTTACCATTCACTACAACGCAGATGGACCTAGAGGGTATTATGCCAGGTGAAATAAGTCAGAGAAAGACAAATACCATACGATTTCACTTAGGTGTAGAATCTAAAAAGCAAGCAAAACAAACAAGCAAACAAAATAGGAACAGACTCATAAATACAGAAAACAAACTGGTGTGGTTTCCCGAGTGGAGGGTGGGGGGATGGGCAAACTAAGTGAAGGGGATTAAGAGGTACAGACTTCCAGTTATAAAATAAATAAGTCACAGAGATGAAAAGTACAACCTGAGAAATGTAGTCAGTAATATTGTGATAACTTTGTATGGTTATGATTGTCACTACACTTTTCATGGTGAACATTGTGTGATGTATAGAATTGTCAAATCACTACGTTGTATACCTAAAGCTAATATAACGTTGCATGACAACTATAATTCAATTAAAAGCAAAACAAAGCATGGGGCGCCTGGGTGGCTCAGTCGGTTAGGAGTCCAACTTCGGCTCAGGTCATGATCTCGCGGTTTGTGAGTTTGAGCCCTGCGTCGGGCTCTGTGCTGATGGCTCAGAGCCGGAGCCTGCTTCGGATTCTGTGTCTCCCTCTCTCTCTGCTCCTCCCCTGCTCACACTCTGTCTCTCTCTGTCTCAAAAATAAATAAAACATTAAAAAAATACACCAAAAAAAACCAAAGCAAAAGCTTAAAAAATGAAGGGATGAAGATATACTTACATGTAACTTTATTTTATTGTTATTTTTTAAAATGCTTACTTATTTATTTTTCAGAGAAATAGCACAAGTGGGGAGAGGGGCAGAGAGAGAGGGAGCTCTGAGCCCAAAGCGGGACTTGATCCCATGAACCATAAGACCATGACCTGAGCCGAAATCAAGATTCTGTCGCTTAACCGACTCAGCCACCCAGGCACCCCACTTACATGTAATTTTAAACAGAAGGAATCAGTGTTGCTATCAGGAGAAGTAAAATTACATGAAAATATTGAATGTGCCAAAGGAAAAAGCTTAAATTGCTAATGCTAAAGTACAAATAAAAATATAATAATCATAAAACTTTAGGTAAAGAATTACAAAATGTACAAATTAAAAAAGGGAGAGGTTAAAAACTCAAGGAAATAGCAGGAAGCAATATTTTAAATATTGAGTAGGTAACAGAATGTAGAAAAAAATCAATAATGAGGTTTGGACTTTATGTTGCATTTAGAATTGTGTCCTATCCAAGGTAAAAGTGAATGAAAATATGAATAGAAATTAATATGTATGAAAATAGTATAAGTGATAAACACTAGATCTATCTATCTATCTATCTATCTTTCTTTCTTTCGAATCAAACTCAGTAAGAGACAAAGCTCTCATAAAGGTGATCAGGGAATTAAAAAGAAATAACTATATACTTTAAAAGGAATGATCAAAGAAATGCAATTAATAGTTATTTATGTATGTTCATATACATCTATCAGAAAAAGTAGAATTCTATAGCAATACATACCAATACAGATAAATACATGGATGAAAGAATAATTTTATGGGACAATATAAAAAGCAACAGATTATAGGAGAAATATGGAAAAACTGAATAGAACCTGAAAGACATTATGAAAAACATCTAAAAATAACCCCTGGAAAGATGTCAGACCCATATGGTTTGAGGAGTGAGCTCTTTCAAACAATTTTAGAACAAAAATTCTTGTGCCACTTGAAAATTTAAGCACAAAAAGACAAGTTTCCCCTTTCTTTTACTTATAACAACACAAGACGAATCTCTCTTAGAAATAGAAATGCAAAATGCTAACCACATGATGGCCGCATGAAATCAAATATATTACAGAAATCATGTTCTTTGAATAAGTAGGTTTTATTCCAGGAATATAATGCTGGCTCATTGATAAAAATATATGTTACGATAATCCATTACATTAGTAACAGAGAAAGGTATGACTATTCTTGATTTAAAGTTATAGTAAAATTTGGGCACTGGGGCGGCTCAGTCTGTTGAGCATCTGACTCATGATTTTGGCTTATTCCAGGGTCATGAGATCCAGCCCCGTGTAAGGCTCTATGCTGAGTGGAGAGCCTGCTTGGGATATTCTCTCTCTCTCTCTCTCTCTCTCTCTCACTCTTTCTCTGCCTCTCCCCCATTTGTGCTTTCTCTCTCAAAAACAAAACAAAACAAAATAAAGTTATAGTGACATAGGACTCGTAGAATAGTTCTTGAATGTAATAAATACATATGTGATCAAAACATATGCATCATGCTTAAAATGCAAACTTTAGAGCCATTCTCATTCCAAGTGAAGATTGTCTGCTCTCACTGCTTTAGTTGATCCAGTATACAAGAAAGTGCTTTAAATTAACAGGGTAAAGCATAGACATTTGTTGATATTATCTGGAAAACTGACTGTGAAGAAAAAAAGTCCCAGGGAACGAAATTATGGAGGATCAAAAGCCTTTTGTAAGCATAACTTGTAAGAAGACAAAGGATGTCAAGGTGAAAAAAATTAAACTGTTAGCATACATGGAAAATATAATCACATATTTATGTTGGTTTGGAGTAAAGAAGAACTTGATGGCCATGATGGAAATCATAAAGGAAAATCTGAAAGGAAATAAATACACCTTAAATTAAAAGAAAAAAGAAGAAAGAAAAGAAAAAATAAAAAGTCTTCAAATACGACAGGTACAAGGTTAAGATCTTTTATTTAAGGTATTTTCACTTTAATCTAATTGTTGAAGAGCTCTTACAAATCAGTTAATAGATAAATATCCTTAAAGAAAACAGGAAGTCTACAGAGAATGAAGCACAAGTTGTCAGGACACAGAAAACAACAATGACTTCTCACTAATCTTATTAGCGAAGCAACATTTGGTTTTGGGAATGGTGACCGAGTGAATGAAAGATAATCAGTTAACTGAAGGCAGTCGACAGACTGGTAATTCAGATGCAGCCTCTGGAATAGAACTATGTGAGTGAAAACCCTTCTCTACCGCTAACTGCTAATCCCAGCCTACTTCTCAGGGCTCAGTGCTACCATTTATAGATCATCAGGGGTGGACTTTAGGTGACTACTGATTGGTGTGAATGTGAAAGCCACGCCCACCTGAAACTTATAGAAGCCATCTAAGCATTGTATCTGTCCATCCCTCTATCTATGTATCTATATCTGTCACGCACCATTTATATCTTTCTTCCTAATTATATTTTTATCTCTCTATCTTAAGAAAGCCTGAGTAGGTGGAGAGAGAGAAAGGAGAGACAGAGAATTCGGTTCAAAGATAGTGCAGTAGTTAAAACTTGTGCAACTTTATGTCGATATTTTTACAAAGAATAGTTAAGCCAAAATACATAACATCAGAATCGAATGAATAAAGCTTGATTTTTTTTTTTCAACGTTTTTTTTTTTTTTTTTTTTAATTTATTTTTGGGACAGAGAGAGACAGAGCATGAACGGGGGAGGGGCAGAGAGAGAGGGAGACACAGAATCGGAAACAGGCTCCAGGCTCTGAGCCATCAGCCCAGAGCCCGATGCGGGGCTCGAACTCACGGACCCTGAGATCGTGACCTGGCTGAAGTCGGACGCTTAACCGACTGCGCCACCCAGGCGCCCCTAAAGCTTGATTTAAAAACATGACAAATAGCGTCGTGAAGGCAGTTTGTCGGCCAGTGGATTGTTCGTCCAGGTAATCCACGCTCACTCCCACGGTAGGCAACCCCTGAAATCTCAGCGGCTCAGCCAGATGAAAGTTTATTTTTCACTCATGTCACAGCTAGATGTAGCCACGCTATCTGGAATGTATGGCCTCTAACGTTGCCATAGTAAGGGAAGAAAGCATGTCGGAGGGTTACCCTGGACTTTGTAATGTCTTGTATCATTTTTTCGCCCCATTCCTTTGGTTAGAACTTAGCCATATAGCCTGACCTAACTGCAAAGGAGACTGGGAAAGGTAGAGAAGCCCGTGAAGGCCTGATGAGCATGATTGGTCTCTGCCTTTGCTAGAGTGCGAACAGACCCAGCGTCTTCAACATGATACAGTTGCTCTGTGGACTTTTTGGAACCCTCTTCAGAGTTTCTTCCGTTGTAGTATCAAACTGACTCCTCCATTTTCGTAAGATATTGTCGATCTGGAATAATGTTAGCGATAATAGTAGTAGGGACAATAATAATACCAGAGCATATCTGCATTCTAGATCAGAGTATTAACAAAAAGTCTGCTTTCCAATTCTTGTCTAAAGGTTACTTGAAATAGGGAATATATGGAAATGGGTATGTGGGAGTTCTTGAAAATTTTATAATTCTTGGATCAAGCAAGACAAAATACATGCTCTGTAGAGCCTCTGTATTATTTTCTACTCTACCCCTTCATTACCTCTCTCTCTCTCTCCCTTCCCACCCCCCCCCCCCAGACTGTTTTGAGAGGACTGCCCTTGGGTTTCATGCCCGAGGGTCCTAATGAAACCAATCACCGCATATGTAATTGGGTTACTATGCACACTATCTCTCAGTGGTCCATATGTGGGACTTTAAGTGAGAAATTGCTTTCAATACTGAGTTAAAAAATTTTTTTTTAACGTTTATTTTTGAGAGACAGAGCATGAGTAGGGGTGGTGCAGAGAGAGAGGAAGATACAGAATGCGAAGCAGGCTCCAGGCTCTGAGCTGTCAACACAGAGCCTGACCTGTGGCTCGATCTTGTGAACCCCGAGATCATGACCTGAGCTGAAGTTGGATGCTTAAACTGACTGAGCCACCCAGGCTCCCCCAATACTGAGTTTTAAGAAAAGCTTGACTTATTTTGAAGGATGCTGTATTTTATTCATTTATTTCTTTTTCTTCCTGCTTTATCTTTTGCTTTGACAACTAGGAAGCTCAAATTGTTGGTTCGACTAGCACAACTAGGACATTAAGGACTACAAATTACTGCACCACCCTCTCTCCCATGCCGGTCTTTTATTTAGATATGTTTCTGAGTTCTGAATTTTTGTCTTTATTTCTCTTTTAGTATTGTGATATGGGTTTTAAAGTCACCTTGAATCCTAGTGCTAACTTTGCCCTGGGGAATCAGCTAGCCCAGGAACTTCCAGGGATGATTTTTAGAAGAGCATTTTTGATATAGGAAGTTGGGGCACATTTGCTTATGAGGTCAAACTTTACAGAAAAGCATCAATTTCTTGGGTGTTCTCGTGTGCATATTTTATTAAAGAACAGGCTTGGAAGATAGGATGTTTATGGGAAGTAAAGAGAAATATGACAGCCAATTTAATAAGGAGCAAAAATAAATTATAGAGAGTCCTTTCAGGACTCACAAAAGGCTTTTTCGTTCTACTGTTCTAGAGGACATACTTCATGTCTCGTTTATGTATTGCTTCACTAATGGGTGGGGAGATAAAGTACCTTGACTGGACTGTTGATATCTCTATAAAGATAATATTCATGAGTGAAGCAAATCGGATTTGCCCATTTCTCAGAATGTAGAATGTTACAGATAGAGCAATATTAGATCATAGACCATGACCTGGTCTCCAAGGCAACAGCATTCATTACCTCATTCTTTTCCTAAGTTACCCAATTTAACTGCCCTGTCCCTTTGATCACACCTCCCCCTCATTAAACACTTACCAGATCCTTTTCTGTTGCTATGTAGGCAGTATAATAGCTTTCACAGCTGCTTGCTGAATGAAATGGGGAAACACACACACACACACACACACACACACACACACACACACACACACAGTTTGGGAGTGTGTGTGGGGAGAGAAATTTCCACAGTGTTTCGGGATCAAGGGATGCTCGTGGCAGGTATGTGTTCTATATATACACACACAGTGCATCCCCCTGACACATTTTACCCAGAAACATGCCCTGTTTTGGCGCCCAGAGCTGCCACGTGCATCGGTTTGACGGAGTCTGGGTTCTCCTGACAGCGTGACAGGCTATTAATCACATGTGACCAAAATAGCACACAGAGGAGGGCACTACTCTTTTCTTTCCTTCCCTGACTGGGGGTGGGTAATTTGCTGAAACTCCTCGTCTTTGCATCCGCTCCGGTTTCTTTGTCTTTGTGTCATCCTTCATCCTTATTGGAGGCCTTCTCGTTTACAAGCGCATCGTCTTGGGCGGGTGAGGTCACGTGGACCAACTCAGTGGAACAGAGACAACATAAAAAACAGATGCTTGTTTCACATCGACTTGTTTCCTCCTAAGACCTACTGAGAAAATCATATGGCTTTGTAATTATTATCTTAACGGCTTTGTCTTACTTAGGAGGATAAAGTAGGTATTTAAGTTTTAAATTTAAGTAGGTATGTAAGTTTTACAACATTTTTAATGGCCAGGTCGTGCTGATAGTTAATACTTATCTTTGTGTGGTTTATAGATACGTGATATTGCGTACGTGCTATGTTATCGCATGCTCTATTTTGAAGTGATCGTGGATTGTTCTGTTGGAAATTTCTAATATGAGGCAGTGAGACCTTAGGGTCAAAGTCTGCTGTCACATGCTTTGCCTTGGTCAGAAGTGGCTTGGGTACTTTATGTGTGCAATCTTCCGCCTATGGTGGGAGATAGCCAACCAAGGGTAGAGTTGGCTTCAGGTCCCTTTAGCCCAAGGATGTAAGATTATGTTGGCTTCACCAGCCACTGTGCCAGGGGTTGGAGTACAGATATCTGGAAACGGGTCTGTGGTAGGGAGGTTATGGAAGTGGAGGTGAGATAAGGAGAGCGGAGTTCAACCGTATTCTTCAGGAGGAGTCAGCATACATTTTCTGTAAAAGGCCAGATAGGCTTTGCGGGTAATACGGCTTCTGTCGCGACTCTTCAACTCTGTTGTTGTGGTACAGAGGCAGTCACGGATCATAGGGAAACGCACGGACGTGGCTGTGCTCCAATAACATATTAGTTATAAAAATAGGCAGTTGGCCTTAAAAACCAACTGTTTTTAAGGACGGTGCCAGGTAGATAGTAGTTACTAAGATGTGCGTTCAAACAAGAGGGATGGGTTGATCGACAGGCAGCAAGGGGAAAAATGAGCAGAAATGGTAACAATTGACAATCAAGTGATCTTCACTGTATGCCAGTCAGTCTCCTGAGTATTTTATGTGTGTTAACTCCTTGCATTTTCATACCAGCACACCGTGAGAGAAGTACTAACTCACTGGCTGCAGTACATGAGGTTTTATGCAATGCTCCCAAGATCACATGGGTAATGAGTGGCAGGACTAGGATTCAAACCCAGGTTCTGAAACTCAAATCAGGCTTCAAAATTCAAATCCATTTCCAAAGGTCCATGCTCTACACGATCTCAGTTTATTACTCTGCATTATGGAGCTGGCAAGTGAGACGTGTTCAGGAGGAATTCTGGGGATGGAACGCATATGCCTACAGGACGCTGTACGTCAGCTCAGAGCAGGGGAGGTTGCATCTGAGAGACCAGAGAGGGATGGACAGGCCACACACTGACTACCCCTAGTACCCAATGGTAGTTGGGTGGGGCTGCAGAGGGACCAGTGGACGGAAAATCCCCACCATGACATCCACTTGCTTTACCTAAAAGAGTGTAAACAGCATACCTGATGTAGCATAAGGAGTAGTAATCAATACCCTTGGACCCACCGTCCCTCTTAGAAACATGTCATTTTCGAGACCATAGAAACCCCACTGAGCCCCACTGATTTTATTCCATTGCTATCTCCCTCTAAAAAAGCCCATTATTCTCCATTTTAATTAATATTTACCTTCCTTGTCTTTATAGTTTTACGACAGAATGCACACAAGCCACATAGTACATTATGTAGTTTTATCTTTTATAAGAATGGGATTATCCCGCTTCAGTGACTTAATATTTTCTGTCAGCATGAAAACTCTGAAGTTCATACGTCTCGCTAAATGTACTTGTGATTCATTTGTTTCCATTGCTCTATAATATTCCGCCGTATGACTACAATGCAGTAGCATTTTTACGCGTAGCATTCCTTGCTCAAAAATCGTGAGCACCCTTAACTTTAAGAGGTCACGCTAAAACATTTTTCAAAGTGGTTGTACCAATTTACACGTCTACGGGCAGGGTCTGAGAGGTGGTGAGGCTCTCCCTCCCGGCCAGCCCTTCGCGTTGCTGCACCGGCGGATGCGAAAGAGGGTCTCGCCGTGGTTTTAACTCGCATTCCCTGCTAAGACTTGAGATTCTTGCAAGTTTTAATATCACTGCCTTAGATCCCTCCTAATTCCTCTGGGTGAACATCAAATAGACTCTTACCTAGAACCTCACCACTGGGTGTCCTTTCTCTCTCTCTGGCCGGCATTGCTTGGTGGGCACACAGCAATCCATGCACAGAAATGTCCTCTCAGGATTCAGGTGGACAAGTTGATGTCCCCACGTCCATCAGAATTCCGTTTGTCCTTCTGGGTTCTGGAGGCAGAGAGACTCCGGCTCATTCACACGCTGTTCGTACTGCAGCTCGGCAGCGGGAACTTAGGCAAAGTTACTCCGCTTCTTGGAATCACAGTTGCTTTAATTATAAGATGAGCACAGTAGTACCTCTCTACGCAGGACGTTGCCTGTTGATTCTAGGTTTTTCCTTGTCTCGTGGGGTCTCGGGGGCTGAAAACTGTATTTTCCAGGCCCCTCTGGTTTGGATCATGCAGACCCGGAGGGCAGAGAAGCCTTTCTGCCCTCTGACTTGGCGGTAGCCATGCAAACATGTAATGGGCGTGATGTTTGCAGTGGCTTCCAGTAAACGCCTGGGACCCCCTACTCCAGCGTGGTATGCGGGTGAGATCACTGGCAGGGGTTTCCTGTGATCCAAGTATTTTCTGATTTCTTCAAAGCCGGAAGTGGCTCTCGCAGACCTTCACGCCCCTGTCCTGCATTTAATAATCTCTGTATTAACCCCCTCTCTGCCGAAGAACCTGGAGTCCTTTCTCTGCTCCTGAGGGGCCTTTGATGGGTAGACTGTACCTTCCACTGCTTTTCCACTTCGGGCCGCTGAGAAGGTTACGTGGAGTTATTCACGCAGTGTGAACCCGGCACGTAGTGGGCACCTTCTAACCCCGCCTTTTCCTACCTCCTTTAAGGAACAGGAACATCTCCCACTTTGGAATATAGATGTAGACGCATGGAAAGGGCTGGAGAAGGGTGCTTTAAAGGCCTTGCTTCGCGCAGTAGGTCAGGAGGCTGTGGATGAGCCTTCACAGAACACTGTTTCCATGACAGCCGGGCCAGGGCTGTCACACGGCTGCCTAGCACTGCGGGATCTGTGGTAAGACGCCCGCATGTCCGCAAGCCAGCTTTGTGTGCCGCTGGCCAGGCTGAGTTTCCAACAGGTGTTCTGGAATGCCACCATCCCTCCCTGGCTGTGATGATGACCTTCTTTACGGTGTTAACTCCGAAGCGCATCAAAACATCCCTTCCTGGGGTTATCCTTAGATCAGACCCCTGCTAATAATTGCCAGGAAATTTCCTAAACGATTTTTTTGAAGTTTATTTATTGATTTGAGAGAGAGAGAGAGAGAGCGCATGCACACGCGAGTCAGGGAGAGGCGGAGAAAGAGGGAGGGAGAGAATCCCAGGCAGGCTCCGCACCGGCAGCGTGGAGCCCGACTCGGGGCTCGAACCCACAAACCGTGGGCTCGTGACCTGAGCCAAAGGCAAAAGTCAGGCGCTTAACCAACTGAGCCATCCAGGTGCCCCTGAAGAGTTTTCTAAGCTGAGTCAGTGAATGGAAACCACCTCCCTCCACACTGTGGAAGTTTCATCTGGAAGGTACCCAGTGTGGCTCTGACCTTCTGTTCATTTTTCTCCACTGGCTTCAAACAGGCTTCAAATAAACCACACGGTGACTGGCTGTCAATCA
Source organism: Prionailurus bengalensis (assembly GCF_016509475.1). Classification (NCBI taxonomy): domain Eukaryota; kingdom Metazoa; phylum Chordata; class Mammalia; order Carnivora; family Felidae; genus Prionailurus; species Prionailurus bengalensis. Next base: position 156,819,756 of record NC_057350.1, on the reverse strand, counting down.
GAAAGGCCGCCAGGAAGCTCATTTCTAAAGCTCCTTTGCTACTGTGTGTTGGCATTTTCAGAGTCCTTCATGGACAACCTCAGAAAAGCTAGGCTGCGAGTCAAATGCTGCCTGACTTCAGGGTTCTTAATCTTTGTAACTATAGGAGAAATGCTCTGCTCAGCGGTGTCATGTTCTGTCCTTTAGCACTGTCCAAGTGGATTCTGCTCTGCACCCCTCTCTTCCCCCAGGCTAAGCTATGTGAATCCAACAAAGCATGCCTTGGGTGTTCTCAGGTGCCTCTCCTCCTTCGGGAGCCCCCTTCTTTTATCCTTCGGAGACTCGGTGTTCTTGGGCGAATTTATGTCACTGCATCCCCTTTCCAGGGAGGTATCTGCAGGTTAAGATTCATGCCCCTGGTGTGGAAAGCTACGCCTTATGTGTCATCGGCACCGTGGCCAGCAGTGGGGACAGGAATGAACCAGCTTTCCTGTTCTTGAGTCCGGTAGGAAAGTCATCGCCGTGTGCTGTCAACTTGGTGTCGGAGGCTTGGGGAGGGTAGTGGGTTGCAGGAAATGGGCTTGACGGGTGATTTGGGCAAAGCAGGGAGGCAGTCCACAGTGAAGGTGAAGAGCAGCGGGCTTTCTGTGAGATACCTGTGAGACTTTCCTCATCACTGGCCACGTTGGCAGCAAAAGTAGGGCGGTTCCGTCTGAGTCCAGCTGCGAGAAGGCGTCGCCCTGCAAATGCGGAGGGTTGGGTTCTGTGGAAGTGCTTGGGGCACTGTGGGGGCAGGGTCTCATGTAGGGAGGCTACATGAAGAGGAACTGGGAACACCTGGGTGGGGGAGCCATGTGTGGCCAGTCTCTCCGCTCTGGAACAAAGCGGGTTCCTCTTAGATGCATGCTATACTGACAGAGGGCACCCAGTGGCCAGAGGCCCGTTGGTGGGTCCATCTGCTTGTCTGAAGTTCCAGAAAAGCCTATTACCAGAGCCAGTTCGTGGACGTCCCCCCGGGCTATCAGATCCCAGGCCAGGCAGCTCCATAGCCTCTAAGCAGCTCGAAGACCGACTCTGGGGCTGCAGACGTGTTGGAGATGTGTGAGTGCCGGGCAGAGGGGGATGAGATGATTCGCCAGTTGTCACTGAACACCTGCTTTTTTCTGGTGTTGCTCTGGAGGCGTGACAGAATCCCCATCATAGGCCACCTGAGGACACAAAGGGTAAACAGTTGCAACCCAGAAGAGGGAGCCACGGTCTCCTCTGGAACTGGCTGGGAAAGAGGGCCCTGGGCATCTGGCAAGGCAGGCAGAGAGATGTCAGGGATTGGACGCTTGGTTTGGAGGCATTAGAATTGGGGAACTTTTTTAGTGTGGGTCCCCTACGAGAACACCCAGAAATAGGGATTTGGGTAAGGAGTTTTCTCAGGCAATGGCCTCGGGCAGCAAAGTAAGGAAGTGGGGAAGTGAGATGGGCTGGGTGGGAAAGTCAGTAGGGGGGACGTTGATTAGGAGGCCCCTGCCGTGGGTGACTAGGGCCCAACCCTGATGAGAGGCTGTGCAAAGCACACCCAGATCCTGTCCCGTGAGGGTGAGAAAGATTCGGCGTTGAGCTAGCTCTTAAGGCATTAACCCCTGGCACTTCTGACCGGTTCTGAGCCTGGGCTGAACACACTCCTCTGACCAGGGGGTGCCCGACATGGGAGCTGCCTGCAGATGACCAAAGAGGACTGAGGGGATGTGGGGGGAAGGCTGGGGGGCACTTCCTGCCATGGAAGCCAATAGAAGAAATAGGGTGGGTCCTGAAGCTCCTGGTTCAGGGATGTTGGCCATGAAATGCTGTACATCCTGGGCCTCTCTTCTCTTTTCCAATCCTGTTTGCTCTCTTCAATGGAGGGAGAGAGGGTCAGATTATCCAAAGCACCCTCCTCAATTTCTTACTGGTGGCAACTACACCAGAATAAAGCAGAACAGCAACAACAAAAAGTAGTCTGGTTTGTGTTAATTGGGGTATATGTGTGTGTAAAGGTACATGTTTATATGCATATAAATGGTGGGCATACATGTGTTTGTGCATCTTATGTATTTAAATATGTATAAGTTATGAGGCGCTTGGGTAGCTCAGTCAGTTGAGTGTCAACTCTTGATTTTGGCTCAGGTCATGTTTCAAGGTTTATGGGTTCAAGCCCCGCGTCAGGCTTTGCACCAATGGTGTGGAGACTGTTTGGAATTCTCTCTCTCTCTCTCTCTCTCTCTCTCTCTCTCTCTGCCCCCCCATCTCTCTGCCCCTCCCACACTCTCTCTCTCAAAAATAAATAAATAAATAAATAAATAAATAGATAAATATTTAAATAACCTAAAAATCATGTGTCAGTTATGTAGTTTCTCGGTAAAAAAACAAAACAAAACATGCTAACCAAAAAGGAGGAGTGTCATCTTTCAACATGTGTTAGGGCCCTGCTGTTTCACTTGGTATCCCTGGGCCCAGTTTACTTCTATTAAGTACAAGTCAAAAGCAATGACGCCTGCTATACCTTCTGTGTTTTATCTCTGGAATTTGTTGTTTATTGCCTAGTGTTTTGAGATTACCTACTTTATGGAGTATTTACGGGGGAAACTAGTTGCATGATTTTTTTTTTTTTTTAAAGAGCCATCTTATTTCCGGGCAAAATACTTACTTCTTTTCCTCCTACCTTTTAAGGTAACGACTAATGGTGGCCTGTTTTGTATACCAGGGAGAAGATTCAAATTGTAGTAAAAGAAATAGAATACATTTGGCCTCACCTTTCAAATCCCTTTGTGGTTTTCATCATCTGCAAAATGGGGATGATACTGTCTACCTCAGAGGGCAATTGTCAATACCTAATGAGACCTAGACTCAGTCCTGAGAGGACTTCTAGACTCCAAGGTCAGTCTGGCTTCAAGGAGAGACTGAGAAGTGCCCTCATTCCAGAAACAGGCAAGAACTTTGTCCAGTGGGTGTGTTGGAGCAGGGCGTTAAGGCACTCAATAGCTTTACTCCAACTGACACAGAGCCCAAGGACACCCCAGTGCAAAGTAAAAGCACCCTGAAAGCAGTCCAAATCTGTCAATTATATGACCAAAGCGTGTTCTCGAAAGAGGGAGAAAGAAGTAGGCCTGACAGAGGGTGGAAGTTGCTAGGATTGTTGGGAAGGCCCGATGCCAGAGGCCATCTTGTAGCTCTACAAGTCTCATTCCCCTTCATCAGCGTGCTGTTTTCTATGGTACTCATTGTTAATCTCGTTCTAGAAAAACTGTGGCTTCCAGAGCTACTTGCCCAGTAGTGGTGGAATAAACATTTGAGGCCTGGTATGTTCGATGCTCAACAACACCCCCCTCTTCTTCCGTGTGGTGCTGCAGCGGGAGAAGAGAGCCTTGCATTGCCACATGCAGCGGTGGTCATTGGCACGGTGATGCCTTCTGTCCCGAATGCAGGAAACTTAGGAGGCCTGGCTTATTGGCTGAGGGTCGCAAGCACCTGCCTCACATATCTGACCACACCCTGGCAAGGACTCTGGTTTCTAGCACCCCGTTACCATAGCCCTGAAATTTTCCTCCCAACCTCAGGGTTGGGTCCCACTCACCCTAATCTCTCCTTCCTGCACCCCCCATGCACCCTATGCCCTGGACATGCCAAATTTGGTAAAGTCTGTAAATTTGCTGTGTGATTTCATGCATCCATGCCTCTGCCTGAAAACGCCCCTCTTCACTCCTTCATTATCTTGCTCTTACTCCCTTTCTAGGACCCATATCAGTTGTCTCCTTTTCCATGAAACTTTCCTAGACCTGCTCAAACAGAATTTATAACTCCCTTCACCGCACTGCTGCGAAAACTATGCCATAAACCAAAACTATGCCATAAATCAAGTGCCATAAATGTAATTCATTGCGTTGCCTTAATTTGTCTGTCTGTCTATGGTGGAGATTATTAATACTCAGCAAATGTCTGTGTGCTCCTCTGGATTTCCTAACCACCATTGCAGTTAGACTGGGGCCACGTGCCTGGGTCCTGCCCAGAGTGTGCCACTTCTAGGCCTGCACTTGAAATCATCCCATGTGACCCTCCTGCCGTCTCTCTGACCTTGAAGTTCATTGTCACTACAGACTTTGTAACTGCAGTGTCAAGGAAGTCCACCTAACCCACGTTTGGATGTGATGGGCACACAAAATAAACATGTATTAAACCACTGAAATGCTGGGTCTGTTGGGGAAGCTGGCACTAATGACTTTGATTAATATAGCATCTGTTTTTCCTGTTACTTGTGAGGTCTTGCAGCTAAGGACCATTTTTCTATACATCTTGGCATTCTTGACATCTAGTGAAAGTAGAGTGGCTGAGAAGGGCAAGCGAGGGCATCCCATGTAAGGGTAGCTCTTCTACAGCCACAGCCTTCAAGGGACTTGGCACCATTTTGTCTTGGCTGACAGTGGGGTGAAAGGGTCCTTATGCACCTGGTGCTTGAAGTCAGGCCCTGACTGGGTAGGCCCTGGGTAGGCCCTGAAGTCAGTCACTCAGGCATTGGTTGACAATTTTATCTGGTGCTTTCTGCTTCAGTTTTCGACTCCCTTCTTAGAAGGTTTTCTGCTGTGGAAAGATATTGGCAGAACACTCGGCTTTTGTGTCCAAAGTTAAAATGTAATCATTCCTGCTTCATGTTCCTTCCTTAGCTCCATCACTCTGGTTGTGAGCAGGAAAAAAGAGGCCAGTGGCCCTGTCTCCCTGCTGAGGAATATGGTCTGACGACAACCTAATGATAGGCATACAGCACAGTGTTTGTCATTAGCTTATGGCTAGAAACAGTGAGTTCATGGATGTGTGGCTGTGTGTTCTCATGGATTACAAATATCATCGTTGACTTTGACTATATATATTTTTTATAAACCTTGAGAATTTCTCTAAAAATTTTAATTTCATAGGGCAATGGCCAAAGGATATACTATGGATGGGAGAGACAAGCAACAGTCATCTCAACTATGTGTCAAGTGTTTTATGAACACAATTTCATCACAGAGCAGTCTTAGAGAGCTGTGAGTCCATTTGTTAGATGAAATACAGAGATTCAGATAGGCTTGTTAAGCATGTGCAAAAGGCCAGAGTTGGCACACATCACAGGTTGTCTAGCTGCCATGTTCTTTTCTGCCACGGTCTGTGACCTCACTGAGCTCCATTTCACTGTATGGTATCCCAGAGCATAGCCTCGGCTCCTCATTTCCTTCTGGAAGGGGTGAGCACATGTAACTTCCCTTCTCTGACCTCCATGTCTTTCCTCTTAGAAGGCTGCCCTCAGGACTGAAATGGAAGACTCGGGCCATAGAGAAAGCATTTTGTCTTTCTCCTTCCTTCTCCCTCCTCTCTCGCTACAGCAGGGTCTGATCACCTTAGGAATCTTCTACTGCTATTCTGGATAGAAGGTGGGAAATGGAGGCTTCTGTATATTTTTCATCCCACCTAGACAAAAAATAAGTTATTTCAAGTTAACTGAAGCTCCGTAGCGATTGGTCAACCAGGAGGTACCAGGTCCCTCCTACAACAGAGTCCTTACCTTTTTTCTTTGGAAAAGGAAAGTCTAAGTCCCTTAAAGGAAAAGGAAAGTCTAAGTTTTATCTAGGAAGAACAGTTTAGGCTTCTTTAAGATGCTGACCATTATTGGAAAGAGTCACATTGGTTCCTGCAACAGAGCCCATGTGAAGGAAAATGAGGGAGTAAGAACCTATCCACAGCAGGAGTACTCTGGCTTCCTGTCCACCAGATTTGTGATTTTCCTATAGTCAAAATTTCTACTTGGCATGGTTGTGAAGCAAAATAAAAGGTTTCAGAGTCTGGAAGACTTGATTTCCCACCCCAGCTCAGTCACTGCCTAGCTTACTATTTGTGTATGTTGGGTAAGTCACTTTCCTTCTGTCGTCCCAGTTGTCTTACATGTGCATAACCAGTACTTTGAACAATCATGATGCTTTCAGTGTGACAAAAGTTGTCCCCCTCCTACTTCTTTGTCTTTGTCCTCATCTTTGTTTTCTTCTTGGCTCCCATTTGTCCTTTTAAACTTTATTCATTGGGGAAAGTCTTTTCCCTACCACTTGATGAAAGCTCAGGGGTCCCCATGACTTTTGTGATCACTCTGAGGAAAGTTGCAGCTACTTTAAGTACTTTAAAGAAGAAAAAACAAATGAAAAACTACAATTGTAATTTGTGGAAAAAATATCCAGTCCTAGGTGTCGATCAATACTTCAATTCTCATGCAAATGTGAGACTTCTCTCACCTTGCTAAGACCTATTTTTGGTAGCCACCTGCCTTTTGGGAAGGAGGGTGTGATGGCCTGATTCTTCTTTCCTGTATTCACATCTTCCCTTTCCCTAGCTAGTACACATGTTTTGCCCTTGCCAGGTTCCAGTTGAAAGAGAGTGGAGGGAAAAGAGGTTACGAGAAAGTTCCCCTGTAACTGACAAGAGGTGCCATCCTTTCTGGCTTCTTGCTCTCTGCACCTTTAAAACCTACTCTCACTCTCAGATGACACTTTCATGAGCTCTTTGGAAATTGTTTGCTTGGATTCCTCTTTTCAAAATTCTTGACCCCCAAAAGATGATCTATAGCTATCTGACACTCACCTCCCACCTGCTGGGGTCCCCTCTGGTTTTTGGACAGGATCTCTGGCGGGCAGAACCCTAAAATGACCCTCAGTGACCTTCACCCCCGTGTAATTCCTTCCCCTTTAATGTGGGTGGAGTCTGAGAATATGATGTGTGGGACTTCTATGATTGTTACATGACATGGCATGAATTTGTACATGCAGTTAATGTTACCTAATCAGTTGACTTTGTACTTAGGTGCTGATTACTCAAGAAATCGGTTGACTTTGAGTTCATCAAAAGGAAGATTATTCAGGTTGGCCTGACCTAATCCCACATGTCCTCTAAATCTGGGTCAAGAGGTCAGAGACTGAGGAAGCCAAAGACAACATGTTAGAGGGGTTCTTCATTGCTGGCTTTTGAGGTGGATGAGGCCATGTGGTAAGGAATGTGGGGACCCTCTCACTGCTGACAGTGGCCCTAGCTGACAACCAGCAAGGAAACGGGGGCTGGAGTACTGGAGTAGGACTTAGAAACTGGATTTGGCCAACAACCTGAATGAGCTTGAAAGCAAACTCTTCCCCAGAGCCTCGGGAAATGAATGTAGCCCTGAGTAGAGAACCCAGTCATACCATTCCTGGGCTTCTGACCTACAGAACAGTGAGCTAACACACGAGTGATGTTTTAAGCCACTAAGTTTGTTATAATTTCTTACACAGCATTAGGCAACTCATACAGATCCTAAGAGGAGTTATGCTGGCTTTTTTTATGCAGGTCGTATACCTTGGGCCCATGGAAAACATTCACACATCCTTTCTCTGGCACATCTAGGAGTACACACCTATACCATTGCACTAAACTTTAAAGGGCACTGAATCAGCTTGCCAGATCATGTTTCCTGCCCTCCATAATTTGGGGGACAAGGGTCATATTTCAGTCCACTGAGTTTCACAAACCCCAGGAGATACATATTAGACTGAGTGATCCAAGCAAAGCCATTCCTCATCAGCGAACTTGAGACTGCAGGCTTGAGTGATGGAGGGAAACTAATGTGTGATTTTATTTTCTCAGGCCATTTCAGGGACTTCCCCAGGAAGTCCCTGGTTTTACAGGGATTATAAAGTGTTGGTGTGGCCAGCTCTCTCAGAGCATAGACATGAGGGAGGTTGGTTTAGGATCTTGAATTTTCCCCAGTCTAAGTGTCTTTAGTAAATTCAGAATCAGAAGGTTTTTTGTTTGTTGGTTGGTTGTTTGTTTGCAAACAGCCTGGTCTTATTTCTGTCTTCCTTAAATTTCCTGCCTTGGGGAACTGTGGCCCCCAAGTGCCTTGGAAGTTGGCTGGCAGTGAGGCATGCCCTGGTTAAATTGACGCTGATGCCCTAGAGAGTCTCAAAGAATGTTCTTGGCAGTCTAGGGAAGTTTCCTGGGGTGTTTAGAACGTAGCTTTATCTGAAGCAGTGGTTCTCAAACTTTGACCTGCAGCAGAATCACCTGAAGGCTTGTGAAACCAGAGATTACTGGACCCCGCCCACTCCCAGAGGTTCTGATTCAGTGGGCCTGGGGCAGAGCCTGATAATCTATATTTCTAAGTTCCCAAGTTGCTGATGCTGCTAGTCTGGAGACCACATTTTGAATATTATTGCTCTGAAGACATATTTCTCCTGAAATCCTCTTTTCTCCCCATACCTTAACCCCTTTTCACATCTGTGATTTTCTGTTGGAGCCAAGCAGTGCGGAAATGACTCTCAAGAATTTATTTTAAAAAAATATAGCATTTTGTCTGGTATCTAACTTTGGCAGGCACACCTGTTGTAGCTTGGTGACTTACAATTTAATTTTACCATCTTGTTTTATGTTAAAAAGCAGAAAACATTAACTCCTGTTCAGGGATATTGTGATCACTGAAGAAGTTGCTATATGCAGAATAGAAAAAAAAATGCATGTGGGTGTTTTTCACTGTGCTCCCCAGCCCCACCACTTGCTACAGATATTTTGGGTGGGATCTGAGAATTTGAAAACCACATGAAACACAAATTAGGAAAAATTTTTGAAAAGATTGATGCTGGGGAGGTTCAATGATTGACTTCTTTGAGAAGGCATTGAGAAGACATCAGAAGATGTCAGTGAGGTCGCCATGGCACTTAGCCCGTGAAGTCACCAACCTGGTAATGAGGAATGATTGCAAAGTTCCAGGAGGTCTTTTGGATTCTATATCATCAACTCCAAAGAGATCTCCCAAGACATACTCTCAAAGGGCCTTACTTCATCCTTGCGCTGTCCCCCGCTGAGCTCACAGGATTCTTCTGCGGCAGATGAAAATCAAGCGCTTACTTGAGCCCCCAGAAGCCATGACTTGGCTTCAAGGCAACCAGCCATCTGCAAAATGTCTAGAAAGGTAAGTGCATGCCGCCTTCTTTCTTTCTGGCCTCTAATTTATTGGCAGAGAAATGTTAAGTGGATTTTTTTAGAGAGTCACCATATTGCAGAAACAGATTGAAGCAAGATGGATTTGGGAGAATAAAGTTTGCTGTAGGATAGAATCGGGTCCTGAAAGGGAAGGCATATGGCTGATCCCCCAGCCCATACAGCCTCCCTGAGTAAAGTGAAGGCTTCTTAATTGTGAAGAGCCACAGCACTAGCAATATTTATTGAGCACTTACTTTGTGCTTGCTCTGTAGGAATTGTTTCAGTCAATTTTTGACAAACA